>NC_139722.1:101092901-101692901 GCF_964211835.1 Anser anser
ATACACAGTAGAAGTGCTATGATACAATTGCATTACAGCTTTCACTTGAAGTCTGAATAATATGTGCACACAGCCATGTCAGTATCTCTCTGTAGAGACACAGGCATATATTATGTACATGGTTTATTATGTACATGGATTATGTACATGGTTTTTCTCTATACTGCATCACATCCTGTGAAGACACAACAAAAAATACTATGAATAATACTTTGTTCTTCTCATAACTGCATTAAACGATTAAGTTTATTTCTATCTTCATTCACAAACATTTTCAAAAGCTGGTCAAAGTTCTTTAAAATTCACATCAAATTCATCAAATTATTATGTCTTGAAAAATAAACAAAAAAAATAAAATAGTAATGAAAAACTTGTAACATTTTTTTCATGTTTGAAAAAACAGATACTGTCCCTCTCTTCTGAAACTGATATTTCATTTAGAAGTATTTTCATGAAAAGTAAAAAAAACAATAATAATAAATAAAAGAGAATCAATGTGTTTCATGTCAGATGATTTGTCCAGGTGCCACACTGGGACAGGCTATGGTAACCATTCTGTCATTCCACATGAATATTTAGTTTTTATCAAAAAGCTGTTCACACACAGATAGCTTACTTCACACACAGAACAGCTTACTTCAGTTCCCAATTTAAAAAAAAAAAAAAAAAAGGAAACCATCCTATGATATACTCCTTTAAGCCTATTTTGTCTACCTGTGCACTATAGTCTGCTTCATTATTACCCAGAGAGACAGCAGCATCTGCAGGAGGAAACACAAATGTCTGGCGACCACAGTGAACAGCCAGCCCAGCAGGACAAGGCAACATATAGTCCAAGCTGATGTTATCCAGTTTCATTTCACCTGTTGCAAACATTATTCAGTGCAGAAAAACAAGGCTTACAGGGATTTGTTGGTTTAGGATTTGTTTGTGTTTTTTGTTGTTGTTGTTCTTGTTTTGGTTGGTTGATTTCTCTTTGTTTGTTTGGTAATTTTACATAGGCTATTAACAGTTTTGCTTCCAACCTTTATGTTTTGATGCGTGCATTACTAAACTTTTCATATCTGATTATTATAATGTGAATATTGCTTAAATTGTGATAGCTATTATTAATGATATGTCAATGAGATGTATTTTTGTGCACTGTGATAGATCTGTAGAACACTTTGAAAACTTGCTGCATCAACTTTATATTTATTTGGCCAAATTTCTCCTTGTTCTAAGTAATATCTCAGACTGGGAGGAATGAGTAGAGAATTTTCATCTTATTTTTTTCCCCAATTTCTGACAAAAATATGTAGTTTATTTGCATTACAAATGAAATTCAAATAAAAGAAAGGCCAGCCTCATGTAACCATTGAGATATTACTTTCTGTTATTTTATCATTTTGTTCCTTTACATTTAATTTGCACATGAAAGATTATTAAATGTATGGTGAAGCAAATCTCTCTATGTCAATGCATAGTTTGTGGAAAAGATTTACTTCACTTCTGATTTTTTTTTTTTTTAAATTAATGATTTAGTATTGTAATAAAGCTGTCACTATTCAACACAGACTAAAGTGTAAGCTGTTTCAACAAATTACTAGTCTCTGCATTATGGAATTATAAATCAATTAACATAACAAAAACAATTAATAGACCCAAAATAAAAAGTTGAATTCATGACTAATGTTTGAATCATAGTTCAAACACCATGAATCTGGTTCTGAATCTCTGACTTTAACTCTCATGAAAGCTTCATAAGAAAGCTACCAGTTTTGTAAAACTGGATGACATTTCTTCTGTTTGAATTGATCCGTGGCAATGACAATTTTATTTACTTTCAGAAATACCCATTGCATACTTTGGTAAATCCTGTAGAATTTATGTCTTGCTCTCATACTTCACACTCCTAAATTCTGTGAAACATAAAGCAAAATTCTGAACAATACTTCTCAAAAGTCCCACCTTGCCTATCAATTCCCATACCACACCCATTTCTGGAGTATTCTGACTGCTGTGCTTCTGAGTTTGCTGGCATGTAAAATCATGTTATTGCACTTATTACATTATTACGGAACTGATTTGATTTTAAATCCTGATCATACTAAACATATTATTTTTTCAGTATTTTTTTTTTTGGTTAATTTTCTCTTTGAGACATACAGCTCCAGAGTCTCAAAAGTCTTTCAGTTATCTTCAGTTATTTTTTTCATTTGTTTCTCTTCAACCAAGTACTGTGAGACTTCCACTTTTGTATTATATCCACACTTAATTTTATTCAGCTTCACCAGGAAACTCCCTAGAATTTTTTTTAAGAACCTGACAAGCAAAAACCTGTGACTTATCCAGCACAGTTATAAAATATATATGACAGTATACAGAACATTGTCCTAATTTTAACTATTGCTGTTATCAAGACTTTTCCCTGGTAAAGAAAAGGTTCTTCCTGCAAGCATGAGAAACTGAAACGCCTCAGTATATGCATGCAATGAAAGAACATCAGGTGGCCAAACTGAAGCATCTCTGAAAGATGGGTTCCTCAAAGGTGTTCTGGAGGACAGCTCAAACAACATCCAGGATTCCTTTTTTGCAAATATTAACCTATACATTTTACAAAACTGAACCTCTGAATTTTGTGATTAAAGCTCTCTTTTTTTTTTTTAATACATTTTTTCTAAAATTAACACATTGCTCATTATTAATATCTTAGGAATAGTTAAAATTTTGCTTTTAACTATGTTTTTCATCCTAGTACATTAAAGATAGATAAATTATGAAGACATGGTAACAGCACTTATATAGAAATGAAAAATAACAGTTCCAGGGTAGTACCTATTCATAAACTGTTCCATAAGGTAGAAAATAATCATATTAACAAACCTTGTAGATACAGGTCTTGGATTCAAGTCTGCTACTATATGACCTTACATCAAACCACTGAACCTATCATGACTTTTCAAATTCTATGTACACCCAGAAACATTGTCATCTCTGTTTTAAAAACAATTTAATCAAATTGGTATAATGCTGCATGGAAATGTTAGTATATTAATTCTTCCAAAGTCTTCCAAAATGTAATAAGATTTTGAAGAGATTTTTATATTAGTTTTAGTAAACCAGTTTAATTAACACAGTCAGTTTAAATAATGCACTTCTGTTTACCAATCAGCCCTTAGTTTTCACATTCGTAGTAATGATAATGATACTTATTCACCTCTCTGATCTTCAGATGTAACATGCAGATATAACATGGAGGTCTTTTCCAACCTTAATGATTCTATTAATCTATTAAGAAAAGGGTGGACTTGGTGCTCAGGGACATGGTTTAGTGGGTGACAATAGTAGTAGGGGAATGGCTGTACCAGATGATCTTGGAGGTCTTTTCCAACCTTAATGATTTTATGATTCTATGCTGTTGAAATACCCGAACACTTCACTTGTCAGTATCTTGGTACTAACATGCAGGCTACAGAAAACAGTACCCAGAAAAAAAATGTCACCTATTTTAATATAAACCTCTGACAAGGGAAAATCCAAAATGCTGTTGCCTCAGAGAGAATTTCAATCAAAATTTCACTTGAGGTAAAAGACTGAATCTTGTCTGTTAGCTGAAAGTTTCGGTGTAGACTAAACACAAAAACAAGAACTAGCATTTGATGGGAGAAGAGACAAGCAGAGTCTTAGATACGTATCTCTCCCTTTGAGCAGGGACTCAAAAATTACCCATAAAAGGTTTTTTTGTTGTTGTTATTTTTGTTGTTGTTTTGGAAAATTTAGCATGAGAAAAGTTAATGCATGCCATATTGGAATGAAAGCTCTTCTCCTATAGGTTTTTAGATGCAGTTTCTCCTTATGAGTGAAGAGCTTTGGGTAAAGGACAATCTCCACTGCTCTTAATGGAAATTCAGCAAGTACTCCCAGCCAGCACTTCAGAAATCTTGAACACTTGAATAACAGCTCTGTTTTGCTGTTCCAGTTTTATTAATTTTCACCTTCCTTCTCCTTTTTACTGTACTTACTGTACTGTACTTACTCCAATTCACCATTCTAATCTAAAAACAAACAAAAACAGCAACAACAACAACTAAAACAACAGCAAAACAAACAAACAAACAAACCCAACTTAACAATTAAAGAAACTTTCATTAGCATCTTAAAATTAGTGTATTTGAGGGAATTACATTAACTTGCTCTGAGGTGCTGTCTTACCTGCACTGGTCAGTGTGCAAGAAGATTACTACTTTGTCATACATCTTCAAAACTGCTTTAGAAAGTAATGCGCATGGGCCACATTCAAAAGGAGCCTAAATAACCTTAAGGGAGAATTGATTCATATGTGTCTTCAATTTCCTCTGCTCCTACATTCGAAAGAGTGAAACCTAGATCTAGGTGTATATTTAAGACCCAAATACCAACTGTGGCTGCATTTCAGACTTGCTGCGTGACCTTCAGCAAATCATTTAATCTGTTGGTGCTGCAGGTTCCCCAGCTGCAAAATGGAAGTAACTCTTACTTTCTATTGAGAATCTATGCAAATGGAAAATGATGCATGAGAGTTAAAATATTCTTGCAAGGTAAAAAGAATGAATCTAAAAGGAATGCACATGAATCTCCTTCTTACCCATTGGACTTACATTGGCATTTATAGAACATGTGTTGACATAATTAACATACCGCAAGAAAAGCAAGAGTTGTAAAGCTCAGGTTGACCAATAAGTAAAGATACAAACATTTTAGCAAAATAAGAAAAATGTACTTGAAAATGTTAAGTTTGATGGTTTAACATCAGTCCAAATTAAATTAATTCCTGGGAAATATATTTTGGATAAATATCAAATAAATACCTTTAGATGGAAAGTTTGAAATAGGACTTAGTTGAACATCGTTAATGGTGTGGCTTCTCTCAGCATTGATTAAGCTCATTGGCTGTGAGCAAGAAGTTTACCCAGCAAGTGATTTTTTTTTTTTTTTCACAAGCAGTTCTTGTTTGAAAGGGATAATTGTGCCCAGCAGATCTTGTTTCTAATGCTTCTTATATATAGTGAAATACTGTAATTTAACAGCTTGCTGGGGGAACAAGAATTTGTTCCAGTTCCTGATTTAAATGTTTATGCTAATTGCTATTTATTGGCTCAGATGCAAATGATAGGTTGGCCAAAGTGAAATTTTATGACGAGCAAACTCCCCCCTTTTGTGCAAATTGAAAAAGTGAAACAAGAAGAGGATGAAATGAGCCGAAGATGGTCTTAATGGCTGCTTTTTAATGGGGAAGATAAAATTAAGACTGATTTACGTGGCCAACTCCCCTGTTTTCTCTTATCAGCTCATTTGGCAGGAAAAATGGAAAAGTAATTGTTCCTCTTTCAATGTGGGCCTCAAACCATTATTTATTGGCTGAAATTAATCGCTGTTTATCCTTCATTCACGTGGAAACCGCTCTATCAGCATTATGAACCCCAGCAACTCAACTAGTCCCTTGCAATTTAGTCAACAGCAAGCACAGATCCTGATGAGCCGTGCCTTAATTTTCTGGGCTGTGGGAGTTAATGAAGACTCCTTTCTTAGGTGGACATATTTGTATTTCTACAACATTAATAACAAAGGCCCACACTTTCTCTTCTTCAGCATGTAAACTTTTTTTTTTTTTTTGGTCTTTAATAGAGAAAAAGAAAGCCTATTCTTAAAGCTGAACAGGGATGAAAGAGAACAGAGAGTGAAAAATGGTATTTCCTCTCACAGAGCAGCTCCTTTTGAGCTGAAGAATGTGTAAGGCAGCTCTCTGACCCTTTTAGAATATGTCTTCTGTTATGAAATGTGTAGTACCATTACAATGGTTTACCTCTGAATAGTGTTTTTATTTATCCTTTTCCCCTTAGGTCTTATCTCCATTGTATCCACTTTTCAGACTGGTACTTTCACTATACTGGCTGCCCATGCATTTAATGCCAAAAGGAAACTATGCATCTGGGACAGACACAGCTGTATCTTATCTAATTCTGCCAAAGGGGACCAACTGGTGCTGGCAACATGCAGTTCAGACAAGTCTTTTCCCACTTCTTTTTTGAGATGATGCAAAGTATCACCTAGCTCTCATTTCCACATAGCCAGGAGGAGAATCAAACTCTTGCCTTTGCTTTCCATTTTTTTTTTTATTTTTTTTCCCCAGACCCAGAATGCCCTTTGAAATGAGATGTTTGATTTCACTAGCAGTGGCAGCTGCTGGCTTAAAAATATCATCAATAAGCAGATACAGTTTACATCATAATCAAACGAAAAGAGGATTGTTAAGCAGAGATCACAGAAACTGTCAAGCTGGTTCAGGCCTAAAGTGCACTTAGTCCATTGCTGTGTCTATGACAGTGGCCAGTGGATAGGGTAAGTAAGAAAGTGTGAAGCGATCTTGTTTTCTCCCTTTGACTAAGGGCCAGTTTGATTTCTGATGGTTCAAGACAGGCTAAAAACCTGAAGCATGAGGTTTAAAAGGTTTAAGACTGGCAAAAACAGCAAAGGATGAGAAATGTGTTTCTGCTAAACATTGTTTCTGCACACCACTGTTCAGGAGCATACACGTGCTTAAATATATCCATATTCGAAAACTGTCCTCTATATTTCCATAGGACCAAAAGAATGTGTTAAAATTGAGCAAGTGTTATGTAAAGCAATGTGTGCAGCAATTTAGGCTTTAGTGATCTGTTATGTAATAATAAATATCTGTGTTGTCTTTTTTCATTAATTTTATGAGGGAGATCACTGGACCCGCTCTCTCATATTTGCCATGGCCCTGATCTAAAATTACATTGTATGTCAATAGACATCTTTCCACTGATATATATGTGTTTTGGATCTGGTTCAAGATGTGCACGTTACCACTTAAGAAGGGGCAGAGGTAGTGAATTTATCTCAGATTTGTAAACCCATTAATGAATTTCCACACCTGGTTTATGCTTAGCTCTCTTCCTAGAGATAGGGCAGGAATCTGCCACATACATGTGAGGCTGATGTTGGTATCAAAAGCAATAAAAAAAAAAAAAAGTGAATTTGTAGATGAACATTTCTGCCATCACCAATATATGATTATAAACCTTAAGGTAATAGAAGCATAGTTTTCCAATAAAAATGGGAAAATAAAAAATTGTAAAATAAAAAATAGGAAATATTCTTAAATTAGGATTCTATGGACAAGGAGGGGATTCCCATGTTTTTGGACATGATCCAGCAGAAAAAACTTGTGCACATGTACTGCTTAACCCCAAGCAGGTTGGGAATATTGATCTTGCAACAGGTTACATAATACAGCAAAGGCACAGTTTTTGGCCAAAATTTGAAGTGGAAGGGAAATAGTATTTATGTGAATAAGCTGACAAAGCACACCTCCTAAGCCTGGTTTATTCTTCATTACTGCCAGCTTGATGTTCATCTTCACATGTACCAAGAGAAGAAAATAACAAACTGTACACAAATGCAACTTTGGAAATACTCCATTTGGGTTCTGTACTCTCACTGGCACATATAAGAAGGTTTTTACATTTTGTTGCTTGTCTAAACTATGGCCTTGATCCTGCTTTCAGTTAATTCAGTGGGAGCTTTGCCATTAACTTCAATAAAAGCAAATTTAGACCCCAAAGCCATTGACTGTGGCTGTGTTACAGATCACCTCTGCTTATTGGAACATACTTCTTTTTTTTTCTAATTAAAGATAAGCCTGAGTCCTGGAGCTAATTCTGATTATATTTTGGACCAGATGTCTGAACTTGACTGCCAAAATGGGACACATAATCTTGTACATAAAAGCTTCATTGAAAGTTTGAATTTCAGTGATATTGACCATTCAGTGAAAGCCAGTACATACAATATTATGTACCTGTGTGTGGTGTACCCGTGCTTTCTGTCTTGAGTGCAGGTTTATGTGTCCTATTTCACCTGTAAGTTGAATCCAAGGTCCTGAGAAAACCTAGAAAGATACTTCTGGATCTGGAACCTAGTTCAACTTCAGTTTTGAAGCTAAGTACTATTTCTAAGTCACAAGATTATCAAACCATAAAGTTACATATTTCCTGAGGAAGATTCTTTCATATCCATTGTATCCCAGTTGTCTTTATTAAAGATGAGTTAGTTTATCTTATTTTTTAGAAACACTGTATGTTTGTTTTGTGTTGTCAGGGAGTTCAGCATGCATGGAGAATTTCAATGAAAAGGAAAGGCTGATCTTTCATTTTCCAGCAGACATAAAATTAGTCATCAGTACCAAGTTGAGTTCTTGACTGCTAGTAATCATTCTTGTCAGTGCAGGAATGTGCGCTTCTACTCTGTCAACCAAAGTACTGTGTCTTTAACATGAAAGATATGGCAAACAATAGATGTGTTTAACTTTACTTCGACTTTGCCAGCTTTTCAACTATGTCATTAAGTTCAACAAAGTTGAAGTTAGCTGAAGACTCAGAATCTTTTCAGTGGTAAAAAGCTTTTTTATATTATTTTTATGATTACAATGTTAAAATGATGTAAGATTGCTCCTACCCATTTAAGATTATTCTCATTAGTTTTCATAATTATTAGAGTCCACTTAAGTAATTTATGGGTGGACCTTTAATATAGTCATACCAATAATTGAATCCTCTTTGGCCTTGCAGACCATAGTGCTTTCCGCCTAAATTTCATAATTGATACTGAATACACTGTGATGTCACAGCTCTTTGGAGATGCAGGAGCCTTGAAGGGATCTGGAACTGTGCTCTTTTTTATTTTCTTTGTATTCTACAGAGGCACTAGGTACTTAAGGACCACAACATGGTTATTTGCAGGTTAAAATCTTGCGTGGAAGAGTTCATACCAAAATATAGTCTTGGTAGAAAAAGATATTTCTGGGACAATGCAAGGTATTTGAATGGAAAACTACCCAAGGAAAGTAAACCACTGCAACTGCTGTGGATGCCTCTTACTGATGTTTTGGATAGGAGCTTTGCCCTAGATTGCTGACATTTGTATATACAGAGAATACACCTGTATGGATAACGCACCCATATCCATTTAACCAGAAATGTTTATGCGGTTTGAGATCTGCTATCATTTTTTGATCTAAGATAGCACACTCAGAGAAGTGTGTCATAGTCTAGCTCCAAAGCAACCAAACATAACTTATATGTGAATGAATGTAACCTCTCAATAAATATTCTGATTCTTGTGTATCTATGACCTGGAAAATTCCCCAGGCTCTGTTTTACTCTCTTAGGGGATCCAAATCCTAAGTAACATTTCTGTCTCCCTCAGAAGTCTGGGGACCAATACCCTGTTGCACTGTACCTTGTACTGTAATTCAACCTATACAAAAGGAGTGCAAAATACTGCAGGCTCCATTTTGATATTTACTTCAGTGTAGATCTATCAGTTCATACCACCAGAGATGATGACTCTGTATTCTAATTTGGCAGCTTTTTAATCTCACTTTGTGCTGGAGAAATAGATGTAGAGTCGACAGTAATGGGAGAAAAAAAATAGTACTTTTTGTGTATTTGATGGTGAAATCATTTCATTTCAGATCTCTACTCCTCAAAACAATTGTAATAATATTTTCCTAACAGGAATGTTGGGAAAGCTTTGTCTTTCAGCTTGATTGCTAACTCATTTGAGAATAGCAACCTGTCTTGTCTTTGCTAGGATTTTATCAACTGTTTATCTCCAGCTAATGGACTCAAGTTGAACCCACCTTTTTCCCTTAACACAATAGGGTCCTTAGGGAGGGAGGAATCAATTAAATTTTCACATACCTCTATCCTCTTAGTTTCTGAAGGCAAAGTTATCCTAGCTGGGCTTACTGAAACATAGACAGCCTCAGTGCAAAGTAAGATGGAGGACATTGCTGCTGAAACCTTTTCATTG
This sequence comes from Anser anser, assembly GCF_964211835.1. NCBI lineage: Eukaryota > Metazoa > Chordata > Aves > Anseriformes > Anatidae > Anser > Anser anser. The sequence goes on from NC_139722.1 coordinate 101,102,763, forward strand.
CAATAAGAATGTTTAGTGATGGGAACTCACCACACACACTGCACATCCTGGTACTCTCTGAGCTGTATTGGAAGCTGGGGTTAGCAACACCCAACTGCTTTTGATGGATGTTGCCTGTGGCTCTCTCATTCCAGGTATGCATCAGTCTGTTGTTTACCTTGCAGGACCATTCATCTTTAAGAAATCAAGGAATTCTGGATCAGAAATTAGATCACAGCTTTACGCATTTGCCAGTGTTGAAACAGAAACACAGGTCTGAAAGTTACAAGTGATTCATGCTTTCAGAGGGGGACAAACCAGACTGGAGCCATTAGGCCAGAGATTCTGTATGATTTTTGGGAAAGGAGCTTTAAATACCTATGACACCTCAGAGTGAAATTGGGACCTCTTTTGAGCCCAGCCCTCAGGCAAGCAGATGCAGCCAAAAGCTGTCTCACCAGGCTGCCATACAATGCTATACTGTTCCTATATGCTCTCCTTTCTGTTCACATCTATTCCAGTGCTGGCTGAAAAAAGATCTCAACATTTTTTCCACGCATCTACACCCTGGATAACCTAAACTACTACAAGAGTTATAGCAGATATTTTGATCTGGGCTACAGCGTTCAGTGGAGTTTAAATGAGTTTAAATTAAGGGACAGTCTAGCCTCTGTTTCTCAAGCACATAAACTTTATCTTGATTTTTTTAGAAACAGAACAAGAGGTAGGACACAAATAGGAGGGATACCACCAATGGTCCTGAAGGCTAAATTGTTTGTTTGTTTTTTTGTTTGTTTTTTAGGTAAAAATTATGAAAACTCATCCAAATAATTTATCCAGTCTCTTGCAAATTGTAGTAGTGTATCCACAGCCTATAAATAAATAAATAAATCTTCATGTATTTTGAATGAAGTACCTGATTTTTTATGTGGTGCCATTTTATTCTAGTATGATGTGAAACACTGGCAATGAATCTCTAAGCACTTGCCCAGTACAGCTCGTGAGTCTGTAGATCTCTGTCATAACTCCATTAACAACCTTTCTTCCAGATCGAGAACTCCTACTTGATTCAGTCATCCCTACTATAAAATGCACAGAATGCTTTGTCCAGATTTGCTTCCATTCTCCGAACAGTTTTGAGCTCAGTAAGTTTTTTTTTTCTTTTTTTTTCTCTTTTTTTTTCTTTCTCTTTTTTTTTTTTTTCCCTAAGTAAATGGGACTCACAATTTATACAGTATACAGGATGAATGAACAACAGGACTTCAGACTTCTAACATTAATTGTTAGACAAACTATGACAAATGGTGCTAAATATTCCTATAACCCAAAGATTAATTCCTCCCAAAAAGCTCAAGTTATATTACTACTCCTTTTTACCTTTGATAGCAATGCTTTTGTATCTCACATGGATCTCCTTGGTCCAGGGAAACATCTTGTCAGACAATATTTTTCATCATTAAGATTTATATGTGAAAACCAAAAATCACAACTGAACCAATAGTTGTCAGACTGTCCAGCTTATCACTTCTCCTTGACAAGGTTTTGTATGCTAGCAAATAGGTTTCAAAGAATAAATTTCCTATTTTAAAATCAGAGAAAATGCATTTAGTCATGTAAAATAAATCTTTGACAGTCTGTCAAAATACAAATTTATTCATTTATTTTATCATGGTACATAATTTGATATTTTTACAGATACTAAAAGATTTACAATGAGATTATGAAAAAACTGATTTTAATTGAAGGCTGAAAATAAATAGGATCTCAAATGTCTCAGTCCAGATTCACATTTTTTTTTTTTTTTTTTTGCATTCTGCATTTTACTCACGTGTCACTTTATTCAGGGGCAATTTTTCATGTGAGGAAATTACCTACATCATGTTCAATAGGGAAATAGATATTACCTTTTTAATAAACACTCTAGGTTTAGGATTTCCTAAAATTTCTAAAGTGTAAAATGGTTGTAAAATATCTCAGTGGCTGTTTAAAATGGGTCTACCTAAATTTAACTAGGTGTGTTTGGGCTTCAGGAAAAAAAAAATAATATATATATATATATACATATAAATATTATGGGAATATAATTATATATATTACGAGAATTACCTTTTCAGTTTTTTGTTTTCATTTCTTATTCTGACAGACAAATGTATGTGTAAAACTTAATTTCCATATGTAGACTCATAGGCTTTAAACAGTTGAATATATCCAGTGCTTATAACTTTCATATGCAATGTGGGGGTCATCATTCAGTCCACACTCAGGTGTGGTTCATGATGTATCTTCAGCGAGTGTTTATGAACAGACCTTTTGTAAGCTGCTTTTTCTTTAGGGAAAGCCAATTTTATTCTTTTACAATTTCCCTCCTTGGTGCATCTGATGAAAGAACCTAGGTATTATGCTTCACCTGGCAAACCTGATCTGCAGCAAACACAGCATTACTGTGATGGTAACGTGCACAGTAACTTGTGCTTGTGAAACAGTAACATGCATGGTAACATGCCTCACTTGTGAAGAAGGTCTCAATGGCAGAAAGAAATATGACAGTCAGTGGAAAGATAACTTAATTCTCAGGACTGCAAAGCAGATGTCAATCCATGGTACAAACATAACTTTGCAAAACACTCCCACTCAGCAAAAGCTCCAGAAGCTTCTATGAACTGTCCTTAAATATACATTGAGTACAAATGAACTCAAAAATATTTTTGTTGTAAAGAGATTCATAGCTGAAGTAATACGGTGTATGTAAGTTTAGAGAGCCTGTGTATAGGAGTAACACACCAATCAATGTAACGTATCACAAAAGCAGAAGAGTGCCAAACAATGAACTCTTAAGGGAAGAATTTGCAATGAAATGCTAACTTCTGTCAGCCTTATATAATATGTAGCCTTATGTCAGACTTAATAAAATATGCATTATAAAACTCAGGTGGGAGCACTGGTAATGATACATCTCACACTCAAAATATTTTAGAAAACCCAGACTTTTTCTTTGCACTGTGCTCCACTGGAATCAAAACAGCCATATATAGACTCTACTTCAGGAAAGTATTTACTCCTTTTCCACAATTTATCCCTTCTCATGACAGTAAAAGGAGATTAAGGCTCAATTGACTTCAGTGATACACAGCTGTGTGAGTTTTCTAATACTGCAATACAAATATCCTTCCGGCATGACACCTCTGAGGGTGTCTGTGTTCATTAGTCCTCTGTTTTGGGCAAAGTTAGCAGTCAAGGGCTCATGGTAACAATGTGATGGTTTTGTAATGTGCTTATATGCCTTCTAGAGATAGGCCAGAATTCACAACCTCACTTGGTTGACTCTAGTAGTAGAAATATAGTTACAGTAGAAATTGCCTAGAGAGACAAAGACCAAATTTGAGCTTGCTTAGGTAAGTTAAATGTTTAATCCATTATGTCTTCACAGAATGACCAAGCTGAAACTTTATTTGAAGAAAAGTATTTATTTTTATGATAACTGTAAACAGCCTACAGAGGAAGAGATTTGTTAGTCACGGTTAATTACCATGACTTCTTTTATTTTGCAACAATGGATATTTGTTTGTATTTAAGAATGCTATTTTATCCTCATTTTGTAGATTATAGTGATTAATATTCAGCTGATGCAAGTATTCCATGGGCAAGGTTGGCTCATAGATCTAATACATTTTCTATCATTTGGTTTCTCTGTGTGCTTGTTCTTTAGTATTTTTCTAGATCTTTAGCGTTCTTGCCATAAGCAACATTATGATGATTTTGTTCCAGGTCAAAGAAACTCTGCTGGCAGCAGGAATTCTTCAAGGAATTCTTCAAGAACAGTCCCTGCTGAATTAGGACTTTTGCTAGGCTTCTTTCACGTAAATATGTTCACAAAATGAGCATAATATAGCATTGTGGTAGGATTGCTCTCAGAAAAATTCTGAAATATGGTCTTTGCTTCAGACATCTGTTAATAATAAATATTATTTATTTTATATTTATTCACTAAATATATATTCATAACAATATTTATAGTCAACAAAGTTACTTTTCAAAGTGGCTCTCATGATACCAGTCCACAAAGTACTGAGAACTTTGACCTCTGTCTGTCAAATATCCCTCCTGTTATTACAAACAATCCTATGGAGGTCAACTTGATACGGCATTTCTTGGTGGATCAGAGATGTCCTGTTGGTTTTGGAAAGCCTGCATATCATCAGTTTCACCACACAAGATAATTTCTCTCAGGTAAGAGACCTCCTCTAGAGGTTACTTTAGAATTCCAGTCAGGATTTTTCCTCCTGCTCCCTTTTGTATCCCTTGTGCTTTCTAGGGACCACATCAAATAAGATGCTATCTTTTTCAGTCTTGACAGACCCCATGGTTTATAATGAGCCATGGAGAATCTAAACTTCTCAGGATTTTCTTCTGTTTCTAAAATCTCCATTTTATCTAAGAGCTAGAGTGAATCAAAACATTTACATTTTTCATAATGAAGAGAAGTAACTTCAGCTGTTTTCAGGTTTAATCTATTGTTGCTGGAGTGTTGCTTTTGGCAGCGAGATGTTTTCCCTCTGCTCATCACCTCCCTGCCCCCAACCTGCTCACAATTATTTGTGATTTTATTGGGGGCCATGATATAAATGAAATTTGGGAATCCAGCAAAAACAAATGGCTTTTTTTTTTTTTTTTAAATCAGATAATTTTCCCAATCCAGTTCAGTGTTTTTTAAAAACACATTTTTATTATTTAAAACAGGAATTACTCAATTCCTTTAAAATTACAAAATTATAGAGTAGTTCTGAGGGCTTATTGCTGTTGCACTTGCACCATGTTTGTAAGCAATGAGTGCCAAAATGCAGTATAACTGGGCCTCTGCAATTTCCTGACAGGCCCAAGCTTTCAGGTTATTATTAAATGTCACTGCTTTTAGCTTGATGTGGGCAAAAGGTGTTGGGGTAAATTAAGTACAACAATCTCCTAGCTTCCTTTTCCTAGAGATGTTGCTAAGTTTTTTTTCTTCAACTTCCATGAGACCTGTAGGTGCTCAGAATATGGTCCAATCCAGCAAATCAATTTTCACTGTGCATCTGCCAAATATGTGGATATATGCATTAGATTTTGGCTGATGTCTCTATCTCAACATGAAAAATGTTAAAAATCACCCACCCTCCCTCAAAAAAAAAGTAGAAAAAAATAACACAGAAAAAAAGCTAATATTGGTTAAAATGTCAGTTGAATTAAATGAGATTGGTGTGATTTGTACCCATGAGGGGAGGAAAAAAAGCACAGCAGGTATGTTAGAGGTGCAAAAAAATATTGAGTTTCACACATAGCATGTAGGAGTTGACAAGTCTGCTGGCAGCTGCCTGGTCACAGGGGGCTGTGGGATCACAGGAAAATGCAGACAGTGCCTTGGTACTGAGAAATGGGAGAGAAACAGAGATACAGTAGGGCAATGGATATATCTCCTGACTTGTTAAACCTCAAATTGCTTTGGGCTTAATTCTGGGCTCCCAAAATTGGGAGAGACCAAAACAATAATTACTGAGAGAGTTAAAGCACAATGAAATTCCTCCCTTTCCATAGGTGTTACTTTGCAAGACAGTATCAGCCCCAAACTCATGGTAAATTGAGAAGCAGCAGCCAGGAAGAAGCAAAGGCAGAGTCACTGAAGCATTTGTCTGCTCAGACACCATGGCCAGTGAGAACTGGTGCACACACCTGTGTTAGGGAGAGCTGTGCTTCTTCTCCTGGGCTGGGAAAAAAACAGCCCCCCTTCTGCCTGCCTTCCCTGTAAAACCTATCTGCTATCACTTCACTTATTTCACTGTCTGACAAATACTATCTCTCTCTCCTCTTCCTTCTGCTGACATAATTTGTTAAAAATAGAGATAAACATATATTTTAGGTGCATTTGTGCATGTTGTTATGGCAATTACATGCATCTACTTGCACAGATCAGCATTTAACTTTTAAAGTGTTTTTCCTTTACATAAAGCTTTCTCATGAAGACTGATGTCAAAATTTCTTCTTTTCTGTCCATTATCTAGCCCTGTGCTAAACTCTGATTGATCACCTGGCCCTTCCTTACAACCAAATAATGGCTTCATTGTAGTGATGAATGCTATGCAGCATAAAGGCTATATATACTGGTAGCTGGTGAGACAAAGACACAATATAAATAAAAAATTAAATGCATAATCTCATTTTTTTTCAATATTAGTATGAAACTTGAGCAAGAGAACCAAAACATCAGAAAAATCAGTAAATGATCTTTATTGATAGCTAGAACTGCTGCATGTAGAAGTGGATTATTTGTTTTAACACAAAATAATTTACATTTCAAGGAAAAAAAAAGTAAAAATATTTCAATCAGAAACAGAAATATTTTTTCATGTCTTAATGATGAAATTTGTTAAGCTATGTTATTGATAATTTCTAGATGATGAAAGAAAGTATGCTATGGTAATTTTCAGTTTTGAACTATTATATTGTTTTTAAATACCTTTCCAAAATTTTATAAGTTTAATTGAAGTTCCTTTTTCTCTGCAAAACCAGATTTCATAGAAAATATTCTTACAATTAAATCTTATGCTATCTGAAGTTTTTGAACTTTTCCAAGTATTCGGTGTAATAGCTCATGATCACAGCCTAACTCTCTCTTCAACTTCAAAATGAAGGAATAATTAGAAGTTTTACTGGTCAGTCACTGAACTGCAGTTCCCCCTAAATTCCTATCAGTATCTTCTTTTTTTTTCTTTTTTTTTTTTTTCTCCAAATTACAGGTTTCTTCCTGCAATTTAAAGAATAATACCTTCCACAATTGCTTTTGATGAATTTCTGCTGTGCATCTCAGAAGATGATCCTGTATTTGTTCCTTTAACCTTGTAAAATGCCCAGAATTTCCAGTGGGTACTTCAGTGCTTATTTTATATAAATTGAAATAAACAAACTATTACGATAATGCTTATAATCATCATGATCTCAAAACTCTATCATTATTTATTGTTGTTTTTTGTTTGTTTGTACTCACCACAAGGAAAGGCTTCATTACCATCGGAACTACTTTGTGAGTAATTTGGGGGGGTGAAAGACCCCACCTCAGCACACCATTTGACCAACCACTTAGCTCTTTACATGCAGTCAAGTTTAAAAATAAGCTTTGCTGAACAGGGCTGTGATGAATCAAGCATGGTTTCCTCAGCCTGAAGATAACCAGTCAATACAACTCAACGGGGTGTTCTGGAGATAAGGCTCTGCCCAGGCTTTCCAGGAACCCACAGACAAGTTCTGGGGCTATGGGGCTTTCAGATGTCCTTCCCATAAACACTCAGCCTCGGTGTACATCCATGTGTCAGCCTGATCCAGGGCTGAGCCAGGCAATGGGGCTGCAAAGGGGTTGAAGCTGAACATTACTTTAGCCCACCTCACTTGGTAGGTGTGATTTTTGACCCTCAGAAAATATAAGACCTAGATATCAGGTTAAAATTTCTGGTTGGTGGTTGTGTGGGAAACCAGACTTCCTCCTGCTCTTTTCAGTGCCATTTTTTTCATAACCTTCTTAAGAGCAAACTCTCAGAAAAGACAGTGTAAAGAGAGGTGTTCAAGGTGGGCAGCCACCCAACTGCACCTGCCTCACAAATCTGGCCTCACTGTTTCTATTTCAGCTAATGATTTCATACTTTAAAGCACCGTGATATCACATGGAGGGTTTTAACAGATTTGAATTCTGTTGAAATCTTTAGACTTATTCCACTTTTATGCCGAACACCAGAGAAGCTCCAGTTAATCTTCTTTAAGGCCCTATTCGCTTAATGGAAACGCTTAGCTGCATAATTGCTTTGAGCCTATTGCTATTCCAAAAGGAAAATATAATAATCTAATGGTATTGTCTCTATAAGCGAATGAGAATTTCAGGAGTGGATGTTGGTGCCACCCATGTGATCCGGAGAGGTTAATGCAGTTAAAGTTATTTCACAGTCCATTAAGGAGCTTACGGTGACCCATCGACCTTTGAGCCAACAACACGGAATCCATTATCATCACCACGGAGGAGCCGGGGCTCTGCCGGCTCGACAATGGGCCCAGGAAATCCCAAGTTAGTACTTAGTCTAAAAAAATGCACTTTTCTTTCTGCTTCTTGGGTATGGCTATTAATACACCCTCCCATAATTTGTAACATTAACATTGCTGAAGGTACAGAAAAGGACATTGAAATGAAGACGTCAAAACTGCTGACTTGGTTCCGTGTATGATAATATTGGCTACATACTGAAATGGTGGATATAGAACAGGACAGATCAAGATGAAGAAAGTCAAGGAACTCAGGGAAATCTAATGATAAATTGCTGAAGTCTCTGAAGCTCATTTAAGCAAATAACATATTTCATTTGCATTTCTTGTTGCCTTGTTTGTTTGTTTGTTTGTTTTAATTTATTATTATTATTATTATTACTATTATTTTAAAGATTCTTTATCTGAAGTAGAAATTTTGGGGGAAAAAGACATTAGGAGTTTGCAGTGTGCAGCACAGCTATGTTTTTGTTCTGCAAATGTACTTAATTCCTATTCCTTTTTTTAAACATTTGCTATTTTTTACTATAACTATTTTATGAAAACACTGCTAATTCTCTGCTGCAGGAGATATATGCATAAGTATGTTTAATAATGTTAAAATATATACACATTTTGCAAGGTACAAAGGAATTTTCAAAAAATAATGTAATTCACACAAAAAACAGAGATTTGTGATGGCAGGATAGAAAAAGAAATTGATTTTAAAAGCCTTAACTTTAATAATAAAATGTTACAGATTTTACTCAATGTTGCAGTCCTCCACATTGCTTAACAGGATTAATAAAAATAATCAGATTATATGTTATGTACTTACTCTTGTGTCACTCTTTATAAAAATATTATTAAATTCTAATATGGAAAAGACTGGTCCTAAAGTTCCAAAACATTAAATAATTATTTAGTTTTTAATTTGAAAATATGGACATCAATATTATAAGTGCATTTGGTATGCTTGGAGACAAAAAGAGAAAGACAAATCTTTCTAAAACACCTACAGGTAAGGATCACAGCACTGGAAAGTTGGTCAGTGTCCCTGATACTTCAGGACCCATTTTAACTAATTAAAAAACAAGATTACCACAGCTTTACCTCTCAAAGTGCCTTCAGTAAGGTAGTAATGACAGAGAAAATATATGTACAGCCATATTATTTTCAAGAATGCAAAGTAATGACACTTTTTCATAGCTGACTGTCTGCTCAAATAATTGGAACCAGGGTTATGTCTTCTTGATTACTCTAAAGAAAGAATAGTGTTGTTCTGACAATATTTTTTAACCACAGCACTTAAGCTGAATTTTGAGTCTTTATTATGGAAAGCTTTAACAAGGTATTCTGAGTATCTCTGGTACAAAACACAATTAAAACTTGCATTTATTCTAATTTGCTGTATCATTCCTTTACAGATATGAAAATAGTACACTGAGGCTGGATTATGTAGAAGTGGTTATTGGAAACATAACAAGATGTTTTGTAAAATTCCAGAACAACGTGTGTTAGCAGACTACCACTTCTCTTTTTTCACCTCACTGAAAAAATAAAATTAGATAAATGACTATTAAATGATAGAGATAAATTTTCTTTGACTATTTAGCAAACATAAAAGTAGGGGACAAATCTGTGCAACAGTTAGTGGGCTTTGCATTACTGCAAATGTTAAAATAGTGTAATAGTGTGGGTATTTTTGTTTGCTTGTTGATGTCATTGTTAGTTCACCACAGAGATGGACAGGTTACAATTTTTTTTTTTTTTTTTAGAAATCATTGTGGTAACATTGTCATTAGCTAAATAATTCAGTATGTAGTTATAGTGAGAGCAGAAAAAAAAGGGTACTAAATGATAACAAGACTTAAAAGATATTTTCTGAGATATGTGTTATTTTAGAAAACTGGTGAAGTCATCAGGTTTTTATTTGGGAAGAATAGCATACTGGCATTTTTTTTTTCTATTTCAAGACCTTATTTTTAATGATGAAGGGATAATTTCATTAATTTTTATCCCCAATTTCTACAGCAGTTTGCAACCTAACTGAGCCCCAGTCCTCTCTCTCTGTCTCACACACAGGCACTCTCAAACACATTTACAGAGTAGCAATTATTGAGAAAGTAGCCAGGGTAAACGTAGGTGGATATAATAATATAATACAAGTAATTAATCATGGGGTGTAGGATTCATTATGTCAACAAACTAGATGAAACCTCCTTGAGAATGTGATATATAACAATACGTAAGAATGGTTTCTTTAAAGTGACAGGAAGAGATAATCAATCACAAAACTGCCTGACAAAGAAACATATCTACAAAACTGGAATATTTGGGACCAGGAAGTGTTAATACCGGTACTAAAAAATAAGATACCTTTCATAATGTTCTTCTGCAAATGTTATTAATCAATGGTATATCAAAATATCAAATATTTTATTGCATCTTTTAGGTGAAGGAATTAAACAAATTTTTTCATTCTTTTTTTAGATATAATTTTTCCTGAGGACTTGATATTCAAGAATACAGGGAAAGGTATAAAAAATGAAAGCATTCCTGAAAAATATATAATTTGGAATATCAACAGAAAAAAGAATAACATAGATGCATGCATAAGATGTGCCATCACCAGACACTGGCAACAAACAGAAGCTGTGCTTTCTATTTGGAAATCATGTGTCAGACTACAAACCTCAGGCAAAAGTTAGAAACAACTCGATGGTGAAATAACAACAGAAGAGTGAAAATCTTTGGACATAAATGGAGCTCCAAAGTGTCTCAGCTTTCAGTAGCCAAAAATAAACTGATTCTTGGCTGAAAGACATAAGTGCTATCGTGAAATTGATATCCCTCCTTGGCTTATTCCCAGACAATATGTTGCCTTTCTGGGGGCTGATCAATGTGATTGATGTGATGTGTGAAATCCAGGAGGGAGCTCCCCTTTAATCAAACCCACTGTCCTCCACTGATAGGCAGCTGTGGACTAACATGTTCTTTCAGCTCACTCCCTCTGCCTTGCCTTAGTATAGAGTCAAATAAAAAAAAGGACAAGAGGGGAGAGGAAAACAAACTGCCTGACAGGACATGAGAGGGCAGCAACTGAGCAGTGTATTTGGTCCTTAAAAAAGAAAAGGCTGAGACTCCCCATGCAACACCAGGGCTGACTCACAAAAGGCAGCCCTCCTGCAAAGCTTCATCTCCAGGGCAGCGAAGAAGTTGTCTCTCTCAGAACAGCCCCAATGCCCCCGTTGTTGAAGTATCCTCAGCATCGCTCCCCTTTCATCTCCTCGATGTCAATATTGATCTGATCTCATTATCGTGCTTTGGGCTGGCACTGAGGTAAAATAATTAGAGCTAAAAATACCATAAAAGGTTCTTGGATGTTGCTTTACTCATTTAGACATGATGTAATTATCTGTGTGAAGAATATTAAATACTGACCCGTTCTAATTTTACACGTCACTGGCTTATGCTCCTATAGGTCTTTCTTCTGCTCATACAACAAAAGACTTGCTGTACGTGTCCAACTGATGTTGTTTTTACACTTCAGGCAGGACATCCTTTACAGTCAGGTGGTTAATTAAATTGGTAATACTTCTCTAGGATGTGGAATTAATTAAATTGATTTAGCTTAAAAGATTAACATTAAAGTATGATTTTTCTTTTTTTAAAGACTTATCATTGTAAAGATTTCAGAGGTACAAATCTCATTTGGTTAACTTTTCCACAATTTACTGTATTATTGTAACACTTTCATAACCTATCTTGTTGCCAGATTGCCAGCTAATTACGTCATAAGCAATCAGCTAAAAAAGTGCAGCCAGCCTTTCCATGGAAAATGAATATGGTTTTAAAGCTAACCCAAGATATATATATATACTTCTCTTTGAGAAATATAATGAGGAAAAAAGCTTTACAATGTAGATGCAAACATGCTGTTGAATCCAAAGTTGCAGTAGCCAGAGAAAATACGGTTAGAAGAATACCCATAATAGGTAGGTAAATAAAACTCAGTCTAGCAAATCTTTTAGATGCTTCCTGAGGTTGTGTGTGAACAACCTCACAGAGTCTGTCACTAATCATAGACAACATCTTAGTGTCTTAAAAAAACGAATTTACAGAGACAAATTTTTTTCTTCACTGAATTTGGGTATTGTGCTTTGACACTGAAGGAATAAAGGCTTTGTTTGGTCCCTCTATTCTAATGTCACAACTGCTACCTGATTGTAGGTTTTATCTGATTGGCATTGTAGTCCAGAGTTGAAAGCCTGGAGGACATGCCAGGAGCATTAAACCCCGAAAACCACAAATGATTTAGGGGAATCCAAGAGCGTACAAGTAGGCATCCCTGCAAGAAGATCTATACCTTTCTCTTTTGGCTTTTTGAATACCAAGGATGTATTTTATTTGCATCAACCAAAATCATTCCTTGTTAGATAGTAGACAACAATTTTTGTTACAGAAATACACCAGAGAGAATTGAAAACTTAATTCTGTTTCCCTTGTTTCCACGCTACAAAAATAAACCATCATTTCAGACTTAGGCAACATTACACAACAAATTCACATTGAACAAGAAGAAAAGATCCATAGGGTAACTGTAAATGCCAAGAAGGTAGAGTTATTCAGGTTGTTATAAATAACATGACTTCTTTAAAATTGTAATTGATAAAGCAGCACAATATTATATGAAACAAATTCACACGTGTTTAGGAAAATGTATATGGTGAATATAAAACAAACAAACAAAAACAACACCATGCACCACAACAAGAACCACCACCAGCAAAACAAAAACAAAAACAAACAAAAAAAGAAAACAATAGACATCTTATCTATTCTGCCACTGTAAAAACACATACTTGCCTTGTATATGGATGTAGATACACATGGAAATTTCCATTTGTACATCCACACAACATCCCTGTAAAAACCAATTTCAAAGGTCTTAGTTACACCAATATTTTTCTAAATCCAAAATAATTCCATTGTTTTTCTGAGGTCCAGAACATTCTTCTCCCCCTCCCCCTCCTCTGCCCTTCTTTGGCATTCAATAATCTTTTGTTTAATTTCTGTCTTTTTCAATAGAAACAAGACTGGTGGTATTTCTTATCATTTTCTTTCATCGTTATATAGTGAAAAACTGCAGAAATATCTGACTTCCAAGATGCTGGCTGCCAAAGCTAGGATTCTCATCCTCCCTATGAAAAATGTCCTTTCCACAGGACATCCTGCTGCATCCTAAAACACAAGGAGGGATTAACGAGTGTAATACTCCTCCACTGATCTTTTATTCCTGCTCCACTTTGCCATGCAGGTCCTCTCCTTTGAAGTCTCTCTCTCTCTCTCATGGCACAGTTCTTGTGGTGATGAACTGTGAATATCTCTGAGAAGTATAAGAAGCTAAAGGCATGAAATAAGGCTTCAGTCACGCTAGAGACAACTGTCTCTGGGATGTCATTCCAAAAATACTTAACCAGAAGTTGCCATGGAAATTAACCAAAGCTAAAACACTGCTTGTCTTAAGCTGTAGCATTATTTGAAGACAATCAGAACACAGAAGGGCAGATTTGTGTCTTAATTCACATTGAGTCATGATCTGGAAATGTTCATTTCTATCAAAGGAAAGTTGTAGTATAAATATTGTCTCCAAATCATAATCTCTGGTGTGCATGAAGATTTATTTTGACATCAGTGAATTACACTATGTGATCACCCTTACTTTTAATAGCATAAAACACAAGTAGTAATCATTTCAAATTTGAGTCAGTTCACTAAAGCAAGTTATCAGTGAATGCATATTGGTAGTAATGCTCAAAGTAATGCTGGTGCACATTCACTGAATATGCCTTCAGAATGAATATCTCACTAAATACATTTTCATTGGAGTCACACTGAAAGATTTCACACTCTGATCTCAGTTCGGCCACTGCAGTGAGTTCTGCAGATAATGTCTAATGCACAAAGACTGAACAATGGGTAGACTGCCAAATTCTTATTTGTCCTTCACATGAAGACCATATTGACTGTTTCAAAAACTCTTTGTATGAGCCATTATTTTCAAATTGTTTCCCAACTTATACTGCAATTGAAAATTGGACAGCTCTTCAATTGTTCCTGCATTCCAATTGATTACCAATACAGGTTTTCAGAATTAAGAATATTGCTCTATTCTTTTCCACAGCATCATGTTGACTTTGTGTTGTGGTCATTTAAATATTGCTGCAGTTTGGGTTGGACTCTAGTGTTAAGTTAACAGAAGGGAGAATCAATTAGATTTATTATCTCTAAACTGTACACTAAGTGATAAGACAACCCCTACACATAATGTAACATTCATTTTCAAGGACTTCTATAGTTGTACAGTTTTAGTAGTTTAAGTACCGGAGTGACTTATGGTGTCATGTACAACAATGGAAACAATTCTACTGAATGGAATCGAAATGACCATAGTGTGGAGAAAATAGAGAAGGCAGTAGGTGGAAGCCCTCACTTGTGATATTCATGAGTAGCTTACAAATATCTTTTTATGGATGACATCTAAGTTCTAAGTTACAGCCCAGAGGCTGAGTCTGGACAGGAGAGGTAGCTCAGCCTTTTCCCAGCCTTCTTGAGCTTTCCTGGCTTCCTCTTGTCCAGAAATCTACTTTTATTCTTTAGTGCTACTTCAGATTTAAAACTGCCTCTAAACTTCTTTAACTCCCACTAAAAACAGACTCTAACTGGTTTTAGTAGGAATCTTCTGTGAGTAAAAATGACCAGAAGATGTGGTAGAAATGCAGGTTAATGCTCTTGCACCCTTTTAAAGAACTGTCTCATGAAGAATGAGTGCTGTGGATTGCTCCAAAGTCACCTGAAGTTGAACTGAGTCATTTTCTGATATCAGTGTACTTTGGCTCACAATGAACGTGGTTGTATTCATTGACAAACAACTGTTACACATACAAAAAAATCTGGCTTCTCAACTGAAAAGTAGAAGGAGCACTCCTTCTTTCTTTAGTCAACATTAGAGATTTTCCTTCATTCAGTCCCACTGCAGATATTCAAATTGATGGGATAGCATTTTGGGAAAGGTCATATATACAAAGGACAGAGAGCTTGATCCATCCCCCACAGAATCACTGGAAAGTTTCCTACTGGTTTGAATGAGAGTAAGACTGCACCCATAGTTCTTTTAATCTTTGCTTGTAATTCTTCAGAGTCAAGCAAGTGTTCTGCGTTCAATGACTTTGAAAAAAGAGAGGACCAGTCCTCTGAATAAATTATTCAAAATCAACCTTGGAAATATCTCCCTGTCTAAAATATACTTATACCACTGGCTTCTTTTGAAAGAAGGTAAGGAATCAGTTTCACAGTAAATGATTTTCATGTCCATTAACTTCTCTTAATATGTTCCTTCTTCAATTTTTTCAACGTGACATAACCTCATCTAATACTAGTTCAAGAATATCCCCTTGCATTTCATGAGTTTTGTGGCATGTACAGCTCATCCAATAGTCTATTGATTTGTATGTTGTATGTAGGTATTCAAAATGAATTTGCCAATTTTGCATCCTTAGAGCTGAGACATCTAAAGGGCCAAGTAAGTACCCAATATGCCATGGAAAGTTAAGGCTCCCTCTGGATGTAATAGGCATACAGTTTCCTGAGTGTTAGATTCCCCAGTGAGTGTTCATCTGCTGCCTGTTCATGACACATATTGTCTAATTAACATGTAAGAATTACTTTACCACTACAGTTGTGAATAATGCAAGTTGGAAAAATGTGGCATCTTTCTGAAGCTGTACCATTTCTTTCAGATATTTATTCTACTTCATTTGACAAGTCATGAATCTAAAAATTTTAATATCTAAACTGGACACCTCTGCAAGAGTCCCATACTGCTCCAGAAAATGGTGCCAGAAATTTAGGCAATGCTACCTTTTTTCCACAGATGATATAATGCTTGAAGAGAATGACATTGTGCTGCTGAGGATGCCAGCTTTTGTGTCTGTTCAGCGGTCAAAGTCCTGGACAGTTTTAGCTCTTGAAGTTCCTTATATTCTCTGCAGTATCAGCCTTACCTGTGTAGCTATAGATCTCTCCTTAATAGTCTCTGTATTATATTCTTATTAATATCCTTATCATTCACCTATTATAGTCACACTGCAGTCTCTAATTTTCACTGCCTGTGCTTAACTTTTTCTCTAACTGGTGATTTTAATTAATTAACAATTTGAAAAGGCAGGTGAATTTTTAGGGAAGCCCTGCAGTTCATAATGTAATCCATTTCTTATTTCAGTCAGAAGGAAATATTCTGTACCATCTTGCATAGGTGGTGGATCCAGTCCTATATGCAGTCATTCAGGCACTATCTGATTAGACACACATTTACCAAGGTCCATGATTGCCTGCATTCCTAACAGGTCATAAGCTCAAAGGTGTTATACTCTGACACTGTTTCTGCAATACAAAGTAATCCACTGAGAAATGTTGCAATGGCAATGATTCTTTGAAGCATTTTTAGATGAAAAGTGGTTAAAAGTGTTAGAAAATATTATGTAGGTAGATCACACCCTGGCTTTAATATCTCAGTGAAACCTGATATGAACATAGGGCTTAAAAACACAACATGAAATTTTTAGATATATTATAGAAATGTTATATTCCAAAAACCCATAGTGTGCACTAAAAAAAAAAAAAAAAAAAAAAAAATAAAAAGGAAAATAAGCATAAAATTAATTCACAATTTCTCTTAAATGGAATATTCTATGCTGAAAGCATCAGCTTAGTATTGAGTATTTCCATTGATAACTACTGAATTTTAAAATATTTATATAATAATAGAACTTCGCAAACTACCATACTTTAAGAGCATACAGTACTCATAAAAGTAATTTTCTGTCCATATTTGCTCATTCTCAAATCAGGCTGCAGTTTCACAAGACAGATGAACCATGCCACCTGGAACCCCAACTTCTCCTCTAGTTGGCTGGCAGATTCACTCTGCACTGTCCAAACTGGGAGAAGTGTCCTTGAAAGCAACAAGGAGGATGAAAGAAGAAAGATCTCATTCATCTTGATGACTCACTCTTCTTGACAGTAGGTGTGTCTGAGACCCAAACAGGACAAGCAAGGAAGTAAAACCACATAAATTTATCCCACATCCAATCCCAAAGATCTACTTCAGGAAAGAAAAAATTCATTTAAATTAATTCATTTGACACCAGAAAGCAGAGTGGACGCCAGAAGGGTTTATATCTATTCTCATTCCATGGCTGTCCTGGGACTAGGAGCACCTAAAATCTTTCACCAGCAACTGGTCAGTAGAGCCAGTTGCCCTCAGCTAGTCTTGAGACTTCAGTGGTTTATGTGGCTACAGACATGTCTATTCTAAATGAAAAGAAAGCTTAAAATTTGAAGAAATTAATTAGATTTAAGAGCTTCTATGATATTACAATTTGAGCAGGTATTTCCGAAAAATCTCAATTTTTGATGTAGGTCCCTAATATGGCAGTGATGTGACAGACCAGAATAATAACCTTTATCAACTCAGCACTTGTGATCTTGTTGGCTGTGAGGGTTGTATGGTGTCACTCTGCTGAATTGCTAGAGGTTAATTCTGATGAGAAAACATGACTAAAAGTGGAAATATTTTACATCACAAGATAACTCAAAGTGAAACTCTTCAAATACTGTGCTTTAAAAATAAATTTCTCAAAAGGTTTTTAAATCCTGCAGTTTGATATTAGACAACATT
This sequence comes from Anser anser, assembly GCF_964211835.1. Classification (NCBI taxonomy): domain Eukaryota; kingdom Metazoa; phylum Chordata; class Aves; order Anseriformes; family Anatidae; genus Anser; species Anser anser. Next base: position 101,120,518 of record NC_139722.1, read on the forward strand.
GTACCATGATATTTCACACTGCCATTCTTACACTTCTAGATTGCAATAATCTAAATGGTAAAACTGTGTCTGTAATAGTTGAAAGTCAGTTGGATCAAGTCAGTTCTCTCAAGTGAATCCATGTATAGTGATTTACATCACAGTTCATCTGATTAGTCTCATAAGAGAGGTGGCAGCTCTAATAAAAGCCTCACTTCAAAAAAGCACACCAATTTATTGTTATCTTCAATATTTTGTGAAAACAAGAAAGACTTGAAGGCAGGTAGCTTTAATGCACCTATTGATTTCCTTTATTTAAAATATTAATGAACTGACTAAAACAAGTTATGTTAAAAAAATATATCAGATTTAAACAACATACATGATGTTTTCTACATGATCCCAAGTGTTTATATATTAAAAACCAAATTAAAACTGATTAGTTGATAATGACTGCAGATGCTGACCTTTGGAAAGATTTATTAGTCCTGCAAACTGTGAACTGGGCTACCTGCTCATTCTGACCTTGATGCAAGAACAGAAACAGCGAATGGTAGATTTAACCCTTGCTGATTCTAAAAATAAATTCCTGTTAAAAGAAACATGAGTTGTACTTAAACAGAAGAGCTTCTAGGCTGTGAATATTAATTCAAGTTCAATTTTTATTTTTATTTTTTAAACGAGCTTATCCATGGGAAACAAATGTATGTCCTGCATCTCCCTGGTTCTTTGCTAATGAATATATTTTTAGTCAGTATAAAAGATATGGGGGAACATTTTATTTTACAGTCTGTACAGCTGCACTTAATTTCCATTCAGTAGCAAAGAAAGCTGAATGCATGTCATACAAAAAAGCTACCACAGCCTTGCTTCAGTCATATGATTGGTCTCATTCACTGTCCGTTGTAGACAGCATGAATATTACCATTGACTTCAGTATGTGCATGCACAGGTCCTAGATATGGAGAAAGCTATAACTTGAAAGCAGACATTTATCAAGTTAAAAAGTCAATAAGAATTGTAAATATATGAGAAAATGATTTAATTGCAATTTAGGTTTAAATAATGATGATAACTGTAACTGCTTTAGCTTACTTTTTATTTATTTATAGTAACTTGTTTTCAGGAGCCCGTTAATAACTCTTTTTAAGCTCACAATTCATGCCTATTGACTTTAATAAAGCCCATTACAATACTGATAGACTCTGCCTTCAACAGATACTGTATGGCTTACTAAACTAACACCTAAACATCAGTAATTATTCCTGTGCTTTTAAGGATAAAGCAGTAAAATATGAACTGTCTGGTAAATGGATTCAGATCAGTGGCAACTGGTTACACGAGTTAATCTTAGCTAGTAAGGGAGAAATAAGAAAAAGGGTGGGAGAGAAACTGTTTGTTGCTTTATTTTTTTTCCCCCTTTTTTTTTTTTTTTTTTAACCACCCTGTGATCTACACTGCAATCTGTTTTGTCTGTTGCTTCTGACAGTATCACAGGGAACCTCGCTTGGTTAGATTGATTGGTACCTCCAACTTAGCCGTTTCCTTGCAGAATGGCTGCCTTTTTTTGCCTAATGATGTTACATTTGTCCTGCAGATGATGTAGAGCATGCTGCAGAGGATGAACAGCTCTGCTCTGATCACTCCTTACTTGGCAAGTACTCACGCTTCACACCAACACTCCTCAGCACCATTAATATTATATATAGATACCCTTGTCACAGATTTACATTCGGTGATCCGAAATCAGGACAGGAAGGGTGAAGTGTGCGGGGGGTGTGTGGGTGAGGAGGTGATCTGATTTATTGTAAGGAATGTTGGTGAATAAAAAGGAAGTGATCAAATTTATATTAATGTCTTGACCTATATTCTCAGTGCTGCTTTTTTCACTGCTCAACCCCAAAGTGTCTTTCCTCCTGCAACAGATTTCAAAAAGATTTTAAAAACATGATGGTTCTGCGTCTAGATATACATTTACTTGCAATAAAATCTTTGAGATCACAATTTTGTGCATCAGAGACATCCCAGACCCTGAGGAGAATAATTAGTTGTGAAGTAGAGACCAGGCTCTCAGTCTCTAAAGCAGTAGGTGCATGAAATGCACATACACAACTGGAACCCCAAGCACTGAAAATTAAAAACACAGAGATGGGTTGTAATGTTACCTCCTTTTATGTACACATCCATAGATTCTATGTTGAAGACTTGTTTGAAAGTTCATCAGAGAAAAACTTGGGCATACACCTTACAAAGGAAATATCAGGCCATTCACAAATGTGCCATGAAGATGGTAAATCAAAGAACTCAATCTTAGAACAGCAGGAATAAGATTACTTACAATCTAACATTAGCGTGTTTTATTTATGCCTCCTAATGTTTAATTATTTAGCACAATACGTTTTTCATCTGATCTCTTTCTTTGTTCAGAGCATAAGGAAACCTGCTCTGGTGATGTATCAGGGTGTTGTATAACAGGAGACCTTTTCCAGAAGAATGCCATCTTTGTTTTTCAGAGGAACTAGAGAAAGGATCGGGGATGAGGCAGAGGGTTTCCTGAAGCTTCTTATGTGGTATTTACGAAGTCATATACATTCCTGTACTGATTTCTTAGTAACTCCCTTGAGGTTTGGGAGTCAAGCTGCTAAACAGGGAGAAAACACAATATTTTGAATATCTGTGCGTTTCCTCTGCCTATGACTGCAGTGGAGATAATAAAGCCATCTTAGAAGCAGCATGACATATAGCAAAAGTGTTAAGTGCTGTTTTCTACATCTTTAAGTACGAGTAATAATAATAATAATAATAATAATAATTTAAAATAATAGTTGTGAATTGAGAAATTGAAAATTTTCAATATGTACAGAACAGGATGCTTCATTTATGACTTTCATTTCTTTCTTCCTTCCTTCCTTCCTTCCTTCCTTCCTTCCTTGCTTTCTTTCTTTTTCTTTCTTTCTTTCTTTCTTATTGTAAAAAAATTTAAACTTGTTTCTGGGTTATGCATTATTTCAAAGTTAGAGGAACGGTTTCACATAGAAAGTACTGAAATGAAATAATGTGTTTTTAAAGATCTGTTGTTGATCCAGAGAATATTGAAATGCACTATTTTATCTATGTGTTTTAAGAGGAATTTTTATTCACCTTTACTTTTTGGCTGTAGCAACTGTCTGAAATTGTTATAAATTGTCAAAATATTTTTTTTTTGGCACCAGGAAGCTGTGTCTTTCAGTACAGAAAAATGTTCTGATTGTTGCTCTGCTCTACCTGAGCATGGAACTGTAATAAGAGAAATAGAATATAGAAGCAGCCTGAATAGTTCTTGTTATATTGAAGGCTGTGTGTGACTCAGGCACTATAGAAGAACTTGAACCCACAGTCAGTGCAATATTACAATGAAGTGATAAGTAAAAAAACACTATTATGAGTACTGCGCACTGACCCAGGAAGCTAAGCTCTCTCTCCTACTCACCTCAGGTGGCTGGTCAGCAGTAAGTTAATGATCTCAATACTTTTCAAAAGCATATTCAAATAAGTCATTTACAGTTTATTAAATATGTGCTCTTAGTACTTGAAACACACAGCTTTGTAAGAATGGTTTGAGATACCTGATCTAAAACCCAGCCTGCACAAAACATTGCTCTGTTTTCCTGTTCTGACAAAAAGGAATTTTGCTATTTTGTCACTGTTCTGAAAAGATTTAGCAAGATGGTGTTTTCCAGTTTTGGCTAACAGAGCCATGGCACTTATCTAATGACTTTGATCATTTTGGCACTGACATCTCTGATTTCTAGCTCAGAAAATCTATCCGTATTCATACATTTGAAATTTTCAGATTTGAGAAATATGAAAACTAAAAAATACTAATGCTCCAAACGTGAATTTTTATGTGTTCATTCACATCTATATTTATTGTCAATAATTGACCAAAGCACCAAGCAAAAATTAATACCAGCTGATTACCATTAGTGAAGCTAGTCATGAACTAATACAACATAATGACTCATTGCAATTATAAAGTTTTAGTTTTCTTATAAAATGCTTTAAAATTACTTATGTTAATTTAGCTACAAGGCTAACGTACTGAGCAGGAAATTGTGCTGTATTAATTTCAGCACTTACCACTCTTAGCCAATCATATCACTATTCTTCTTCCCATTTTGTAATTATCATTAATTACCAGTTTATAATAAGTTTATTCAGTTAATTCAGTGCTGTTCATGCCCTGAAGCATAGACCAATACCAGTATCATTTGAACCTGTGACTAATTGGAAAATTGTAGTACCATTATGTAACTTGTTCTATAAATGATTTCACCTTTACAGGTAACCCAAGACTTTTTTTTTTTTTTTTTTTTTAATTCTGAACAAAAAAGACAGACATTTCTGTTTAGTTCTCTTGAAGTTTGTCACCTCAAGGTTTTTTTAGGGTTTTATTTTGAAACAAAATGTTTATCAACAATAAGAAATTAAAATAGAGTAAGTTAGTACAATCTAAGTTAACTGAAATATAAAAATAAGAACCAAATACATGTTGCTGACAGACTTTACCTCATAGAATTGAGGGTAATTTCTTTATCTGCATCCGTAATAGAAAAACCTGAAGACACAGACATCTGAAGGTAAAATTTGTGTGTAAGGCTTCCAGGTAACAACAAACATTTTTTACTGGATAATCTCTTCTTGTACCATCTTAAAGGGGACTAGACAATTTAATTGGTCAAGTACTGTAAATAATGATATTATAGTGCACATAAAGGATAGGTTTTCTTCTGCTTATGGTCTCTTTAAAAAATATTTAAAGAGATTCTTTAAGCATTATTTCTAACAGTAATGTTGTAAGTTGAGGTGGAATTTTGGTTATGATTTAAAAGCTCAACTTTATAAAGGAATACTTACACAATAATATTACTAAATTCTAGCCCTTTCAGTAGGAATAGTGATTTGGCTCAAGTGCACGTATGATATGTTCACATGTTTTTCGTATGGATTAATTATATGATGCTTAACTAGAGAGTTCGTTGCAATAGAATTTCTTTTCCACATTTCAGGAGTTGGGAATCCTTTCCATTTTATAAGAGGTACATGAGATCACACTCTCAGCTTAGTTGATTCCTCAACCATTCCTCAGCAAGTCCACCTAAACATTACACTTCTAATGCTCTGCAATGCAAATAATACTCCTTTCAGTACTTCATTCAGAGAAAGCAGGTTTGTCTTGCAACAAGTATCCACAGTCTCAAAGTCCCATTGTAGCAATGAATTCTTAGCCAGGAGATGGCTTGTCCTTCAGTCACTTTCACTGTACATTAAAAGGATATGCACAGGGATTTAGATATTCCAGGCAGATATTCAAATAGATGTTTAGGCCATATTTACAGCTGACTGTCAAAATTCTCAAAAACTATCAAAATTATGACTGAAAACTAGCAGAACTGAGTGACCATCCTTCATGCAGATCAGTTAATAGTCATTGTAACTGCTATCCCAGGCATCTTGAGTGTCTCACCTCATAACTTCCAACCCATTTGGTTAAGAACCTGTGACTTCTGAATTTCCATTGCTGGTGGTAAATTTCATGGGATAAAGTGGGTCTGCAGGAGTTTGCAGATTCTATGCAGCCTTATGAAACAGAGGCAACTGCCTTACTCTTTTCTCCCTGCTTTTGCCCTTCTAACTTTCTATGGTCATATCTTGGAAGTAAGGGGAGAAGAAAGATTTTCAGGAATTCTTGACAGTTGCACTTGAAACAATAAGCAGAAAAGCAAGATTCACAGTGAGCCCACAGGTGGGCTCAGAAGAATAAGCATGAGGAGACTACTGGGTGAGAAACCTATGTCAAAGATCTGAATGACAGCCTTCACTTTTGGTTTATTCCACCCCGTGCAACTTGCACAACAAGTTAGGAGACCCTTCTGGAACAAATGAATATACCATTGTTTCTGTACATTTTTGTACAACACTGTTTTCTTCCCTACCCCAGCTCATTCATCTTTGCATTCATCGTTGACACAAACTAACTCCACTTTCTGTCTCATTTTGAGACAAGAATGAAAAGTGCTCTTTTCAGAAATACTCTGCCCACCTGGTGGGTGTTCCCTTTTCATAGTTGTAAGGGATCCCCCTCGAATCTACTTGCACTGTCTTCTTACTGTTGTCCTGATGTTCCCCATCTGCAGCCAGGCAGAGAGCCAGAGCAATTCAGGAGGATGATGACATTAAGAAAATGCTAACTTCCTAGAAATCCTTATAGGGCACCCACACTCTGCAGCTGTGCAAATACTTTTTAAAAAAAAATTTATATCACTTCTCAAAAAAAAAAAGGAAAAAGAAAAAAAAGTCTAGACCATGCATATAAATTATTTTCAAAAAGCAAAAAATGGAGTAAATCTCCAGGAATTTCACATGCCTGACTGTTTTGACTTACCAATTCACTGTTTCATCTGTTGCAATTACTTTCTCTCCTGTGCAACTAGAGCTGCTAGCTGTGTTCACAATGTCAGTGACCCAAGCAACACGTGCAGGCAGCTGTCTTCTGTCTTCAGCCTTTGGTGAAGGAGGAACCCGAAGGTACATTGAGGAATAGATAGATGAGGTACTAAACAACAGTCCTTGCCTTTGGGTGCCACATGAGACGCACCATAAATTGTCTAATGTACAATCTAGCTTCATATAACCCTTACCGAACTCATGCTTCTTTCTTCCTCTCAGACCCCTCAAAATATGGATAACTGAATGATAACACTGTATATTAGTGGAGACAGTGCCATGTCAAAGGTGGTTTACTGGCCTGTTTTTCTCTGTGTGGCTTCTGATGATAGGGTTATGGTTGAACCCATGAAGTCAGTCCCTTATCTGTACTTTTAGATTCTTTCAATGTTTCAGAGGTCAAAATGAAGGCCTGGTTTTGGCTCCCATAAGCTTAGGTTAGGCAATCCTGTGAACACTTGGGGGTATGTAGGTCCATCGGCTTACTGGTTCCTGACCTACCAAATACGTGATGCAATTCTTGATACTATTGTCACTAGTGTAGCAGTACCTTAAAGCCAGCCGTTTCAGCTTTGTAAATAAATACGGCACAGTTAATGTAGGAGTACAGTGATTGACAAGGCGAGGTGTTTCTTCCTTCTCAGCTTGATAACTTACTTCTAGCTAGTATCTGTCAAAGACTGGCCACAGAATAAACCCTGGAACCACTAAACCAGTCTTGCAGGACCTGGAAATAGGTAGCCTTCTGTGTTTTAAAACTGACTGACTCATTTGCCATTTTTTATGAAGTCAGCTTGTGCCAGCTCTACTGCTTCTTAATCACACTGCTGTTGGGAAATTTTCCTGGCAGAAAAAAACACAGAGAAGAGCACAGCAAATGACAGATATCACCTTGGGCATCATCATCTTTAGGTGGTATCCAACTATGTTCATACCATGAATAGGATGCAATAAGCATAAATACATGTCAATAGCATCTTGTTTATTTGCAGAACAATATGGCACTGGGCATAAAATGCAGTGGGAGGATAAGAACCTTTCTGGGACAGTGTTAGAGGAGGGGGCTCAAGTAGCTGCAAATGAATTTGCAATGTGAATCAACATGAGTCGAGTCCTAAATTGAATCAGAGAGTGATTAGTTCAACAGCATACAAAACACATGTAATCTCTGAAATCTAGTCTGATCCTCTCAAACTTTCCATTGTTTCTGATTCCTCCTTTCATACCTTCAGTTGTGCAAGGATGATTACTGTCTATCTGTTCTTTGGATCATAGAAATAGCCTCATTGATAAGGACTACCAGTCATTTCAAGACAAGTTTCTGTATCACTGGTAACATGCTTCAAAGAGAGCAGCAAGAAACCTTCAAGTGTGCAATTATGGAATAAGAGATACTTCACAGTGATGCTAACTCTGAATGAGGGTTAGATTTTATTTGCTAAATATTTCTTATAAAATAAAATTTCAATCTTGTTCTTCATATTGCTACAGCTCATGCAGAGTGATTAAAAATTCTGATCTCACACGGATGGTTGCAGAGCATGGTTTTGATTAATCAGAAAATTGGTTTAATCATTTGTTGCTAGGAGTAATAAATTAATGCAGATGAAGTCCATAATGCTGTCTGCTGAACTATGAGCCTGATATCACAGACATTTCTATGAATTCATAGGAACTGCTTATGTGAATAAGAATATTCAGCAATATATTTGGTCTGTAAGTCCTCAGTGCTCTGTTTGAAGTGTTTGAGATAGTTTGCTGTTGTATCTGTCCAACATTTAATTTCTTTTTGTATTCACAGATAGTAGGCAAATATTAGGAACTAATGTACCAAGGCATATTAATATTATTAGCTGGCATTTTGAATAATGGAGTCATGATAAAATGCTACATTGGAGATGTACTCTGGACAAAGATAATTGATAATCTACCAACTTTATTCCAATATATTATGACTTTTCTACTGAGATAATAACACTGAAGTCCATGCTTTAAGAATTGATAATCATATATTGGGCGTCAGTGTGAGTAGTCTTTTTGTGTCATTTCAGATACAAACATCAACATAAATAAATTTTTAAAAAATATTTAGAAAAATAAATCTAGATTAAATATTACTTATATGATTGCAAAGTGACCATAAATTATAGAACCTTTATTTACCTTATGCCTATTAAGGCTGAAGACAAGCTGAGAAAATAGAAAATCATACCTAAAAAATGTTCTATCATGAGGAAAGGTTTTTGTTGGCTGAACATGCAATTTGAAAATGAAATTGTAGTCACTGTAAATTCTTATGTTTGCTAAGGTCAGAGATCTTAACTTTGTCATCTGAATAGTGCCCTATTAACAATTTCTTTTTTAATACCAATAATACAAATACCATTGTTTTATTTATTATTTAAAAACAATATATTTGCATGCACACACGAGCACTCTTTCAGACAAAAGTAAATTTCTTAGTTTCTCTCAAGTTCTCTGCAAATGGACTTTGTCTCTTCAGCAAAGGAAGTATTTTGAAGAAAGAGAAATGTAACATAGACAGCTTTTACCTAGATAAAAGTCAGCTGTCAATATGTGAGTACTGACCTCAGAAAACTAATACTAACTGTAGTTATATGTCATGTACCTTTATTCAGAGAGTTCTACATTCCCTGTGATGGGTCAGTTCTGCAGAATAAAAATGGTCAGAAAATCAATAAATAGAAAAAGAAATGAAATAAAAAGTGGACCTCGTTTAGGCAGGATGTTTTCCTCCATCACTGACATAAGCAAGCATTTTATGACTTGTAACTATCTGCCTGTTGCTGAATAAATTTTCTACATACTCTGTGATGACTTTTGATTCAAGAAGAGCAAACAGAGTATAAGATCCATGGTCAGGTCACTCTGAACTGATAATCCTTCATAGATTTTTCATGTACTTCTACATTTAAAATGTAAGACACAATGACATGAGAAAATGATACAAGAATTATCTGAAGTAAAACCTGTTGCATTTCCATATTACGTAGACCTCGGGAATAGTGGAACGTATGAATCTTCACTATTAGTTTCTGACACAAATATTGTCTGATTTACACATTTGAAACATATTTTAAATGTTCTCTGTGCAGGCACAGTGCTCAGCTAAAATCCCTCTCTATAAAGAGGGGAAATTCACCACTACACTAATTCCTACAATGGTTTAACGAGTCTCTTCACTCTATTAATTGTCCCAGGCTATCTCTTCTTAATTTACTCTATCTCAGATGTCCTCATTCAAGTGCTGGCAGCAAGAATTAGAAGTAGCACTTGAGCTACTTGGAGTGACTTGTCCAGCAATGTAGCTAACTGGTACAGCATGCTGGTGAGATCCACTGAACCAAGCTCTCACTTCTACCTCTGTGGGGAAGAGTTTCATCCACCACTTCATTGTAACTTTCTCTGCAGCAGTCCTCCTTCAGTCAATGCCTTAAGCACATTGTACTTAAAGAAGAGAGATTTCTGTGGAGGTATCCGTGCATACTGACAATATCGGACTTCCATCTGTGGAAGGATAACCTTTGGGAAACTAACATTTTAATCAGCTTTAGTACCTGCTTATATTCAAAAGTGTGCATATGTACAAGTGCCACTATATGAGCGGAATATGGGCACAATTTATAACCTGATTTAATTATTTCTAATTAAGTGATAAACAATTTAATTTCTATGGAATTTCTATGGAGAATTCTGTCCCACGTTCTAGAAGTCCTTTGTAACTATCAAGGCGGTAGAAAAGTGTTATTGGTAAAGAAAAATAGTATTCATGAACGAAAACGGTAAAGACAGGCTAAATGACTTAAGTAAGTAAAATTGAAATCAATACCAGAATCAAGACTGGATGCTAAATTGCTGCACTTCAGTCATCCTTTATTCTTTCCAGACAACAATGTTTGTGTCTCTCAATTTCACTTGAACAATTATTCTACGCTGGCAACTTTCTGGCAATTTGACTTTTCTCTGTTGCAGTGGTTTCTGAAACCTCAGTTTCTTTGCACCTGAAGGTTGTTGGTGAGGCAAAGAAATTTGGGCATTTGTGGTACTTAGCAGTTGTTCATATCTCTCAGAAAACATCCTGGTTTTCTAAATTGAGGTGTAACTGGTGCTGACAAACTGTGCATTAACACTGAATGCCAACAGGATGACTTTTCACTGTCCTAATAAAATATTCTTGTTCATCTGACCATATGATCAACCTTCACGTTGCAGATTATAGAAATGGAAGAAATATTGTTAACCCACAAATTTTATTTTTGGTCCAATATTTTACAATGTATGTAGATTCTGGGATGTCAGAGAGATGTCTTTCATCATCTCTGTTTGGAAACCAGTATTTAAATTTGACAGACCTGAAGAAATTAATTTCAAATTCTGGGGAATGGCAAAATTCTACATCTCTTAGAATTAGCAACAGGATGTTGATTTCAATTTACCAGTTATGGAAGATATGTGGGATCAAAAGAGAGAGCTGAACTCAAGTTCTAAGTAATGCATCAAGGATTGAAACACTGGGAAGAATTTGAAAGTACAGTCAACCAAAACAGAAAAATATTTTGATCCTCAATATCCTATTAGAGGACTTTCATTTCCATGCATTGTTTAGTTCACAAGTATCGATGCACTGGATGAGTTTTAAGAAACAGCAGGGGATTTATGGCTTTCTGATTTGTTATTTGGGTCATGAATATAAGAATTTCATTCTAATGTCCTGGAGCCATATCATGCCATTGATTTTTTTTAAGCAGATTTTGCCATTGATTTAAATGGAGAGTTCTGCTTAAAAATCAATGACACAATATGGTCCTGAGACATTAACACATTCAGAATATTGACAGAAAAGGAAAAATAAAACCTATTTTCAAAAGCTCTTTCTCTCAAAATATTTTCTTCTCCCCAGAAGGTCCAGACATTCTACTGTATGCTTTTAAGTTAAACATAAATGTTTTTGAATGTAAGTTAAATATTATATTTATTTTTCTCTAAAAAAAAAACCACACACACAAAAAAAACACATATGACTGGCTTCCAATCTTTTAATCAAATAATTGACTAATCACTCACTGTGGTACAGCTTCACAATCAACACTTCCAGCTAAATTCATCTCCCCTGACCTACTCCTTGCCACTTTTTCTATGCACTTTACTTCAGAAAATGTTCGGTACACCCCATTAAGGAACACTTTAATTCAAGAGAGTCTGGCTGATCAAGAAAAATTAAGCTCCTAATAACAGCAAAATCGAAAGAAATTTGGACAAAATGACTCTCCGCATCACAGATTTTGTTTACTAGTGGGTAATTAATTCTCCACATATGTTGGGAACATCTGTCGCAGTGACCTGCCATCGTATCTGTGAAATGACTGCTGTGCAGCTCCTCCGCAGGTCATTAGCAACACTCGGAAAGGAATCTTCTTCTTTCTACCCCAAATGGGCAGCACTCTCTGGGGTGTCCACATCCCATGATTTGCCCAGGTCTCTGCCACCCTGTTTCTCAACTGCTTCCAGCAACTACTACTTCTCCTTCTGAGTCAAGCAGTGCTCAAAGGAAGCCCCACTGTCTTATAGAAAAGTGTTCAAGAGAGGAAAATAGAATAAAAAAGGAAAAGGAAAAGGAAAAGGAAAAGGAAAAGGAAAAGGAAAAGGAAAAGGAAAAGGAAAAGGAAAAGGAAAAGGAAAAGGAAAAGGAAAAGGAAAAGGAAAAGGAAAAGGAAAAGGAAAAGGAAAAGGAAAAGGAAAAGGAAAAGGAAAAGGAAAAGGAAAGGGAAAGGGAAAGGGAAAGGGAAAGGGAAAGGGAAAGGGAAAGGGAAAGGAAAAGGAAAAGGAAAAGGAAAAGGAAAAGGAAAAGGAAGAGAGAAAGAGAAAGAGAAAGAGAAAGAGAAAGAGAAAGAAAAAGAAAAAGAAAAAGAAAAAGAAAAAGAAAAAGAAAAAGAAAAAGAAAAAGAAAAAGAAAAAGAAAAAGAAAAAGAAAAAGAAAAAGAAAAAGAAAAAGAAAAAGAAAAAGAAAAATGAAAAGGAAAAATGAAAAGGAAAAGGAAAGGGAAAAGGAAAAAGATGAAAGGGATATGGAAAGGGAAAGGGATATGGAAAGGGAAAGGGATATGGAAAGGGACATGGAAAGGGAAAGGGAAAGGAAGATGGATTTCATATTCAGTTGCATCAACCACACACCTCACCTTCATGTAATAGCCTTCTTTTGGGCTAAGAAATCCTCCTAATTTAATGCTTTAGCAGCTAAACTGCCTATTCTGTTTCTACATGTCCAAAGGGCTTTGATGAGTGGGGAAGAGAGAGAGAGCTTTTTTCTCTTTCTGTGCACAGCTTCCTTTTCTGTCTACAGGGATATCAAGATATCAAAATAAGAATGTGCCAAAGGAAGTAAAGAGAGTACAAATTTTCAGGCCTCATCTTCCATGTCTGTATTGAATTATGCTGTAATATCCAAGGGATGAACAGGTACAGGAAATTTTCGCTGATTAGCGAAGTGTGATAACTATGAATACCGATATATTTTCAAATCCCTTCTTTACCATAAGCAAAGCAAAAACCATAATAAACACAAGCACAAAAGGAAAAGTCTAGTATCTGTACTTGAAAACCACATTTAGGTCATATGTTGGCCAAGTACTGCTCATGTGCCAATGCATAATCACATGCTTCAGAGATTTAGACGTTATTTTCAAGGTCATGCAGAGAATATTTTTCTGGTGAGACAAGTTCCCCTCCCTCCCCCCATACCCATAGGGACTAGAATAAGCTGAGGAGGGTGAACACCTGCAGCTCTTCCAAGACACCTGTGTTTACAGTGAATGCCACAGAGCCAACAAATCTTCTTTCACAGGAAACAAAACAAAACAACAAAAGATGCAGACATCAAAGAAAATTAATCTATCTGAGATATCATTATACAGAAAACAAAGCATTTACCATAAGTCTTATGTATCTCTCTCCCTAATATTTCATTACATACAATAATCCCAGCTCCTGCCATTATTAGATTACCTTTACTTTTTAAATTTACATCCACTGAGATTGCTGGATCTCTCTGTTTATTAAAAACAACAACAGAAAGATTTTCTTACTGCTGTTTCAGATAATTGCAGGGAGTAGAAACCCTGTTACTAATATTTCTTCTCAAATTAAGAAAGTACTTTTATAAACATCCTCAAAAGAAAATAAAAGCACTTCTAGTTATATATTTTTTTACTTCTGTGGTAAAGGCTGCTCCATGTGTAGGCTGAAAACAAGCCATGAAGAAGTCATGTAAATCATGGTATATATGTATAACATACATCTCACCATTGAACAAAATTGGTCGTATTTGTTTTTCAAGATACATTATTTGTTTATATGTGTACAAATCACTCCGATGAAATTGTAGCCAGAGCATAAGTCTGGGAATTGGGAGATGGGAACTACTCCTGACTCTGCTGAAAACTACCTGTGTGACCTTGGCAAACATCTTAGGACTCACAGGACTGATGACTGCTTAATGAGATAATCTGCTATGAAAAATGGGGGTGGGGGTATGAGGTAGGAACATATGTGTGTGCATGAAAAGTGCAAGGAGTTTCTGAGGCCAGTAATTACTTAATCAGGCCAGTGTTTTAATAGATTTTGCTACATCTTACATACAGAGTCTGAAATTAACAAAACTGTAGCCCCACAACAGGAAGGGTAAGATGTTATCATCCCTCTCATATAAACAGGAAACCAAGGAACCAAATCACTGAATCAGAGAATAATTTAGGTTGGAAGGGACCTCTAGAGATAATCTAGTCCAAACCCCCTGCCAAGTAGGGTCACCTAATGTATATTCCAAATAATTCATTTATGTGAGTTGCTTGAATGTCCTAAGGTGACCGCTTCTAAGATATTATGTGTGTATGTTTAGAACAAATATATTATTGCTTTCATGTTCTGTTTTGCACATATTTTCTTTTCATATTGAAACAGTGAACAAGTAATAGCCACCTATGACTAGGCAGCTAGGTCTGCACAAGTAGAACACATTGACATCTGCTTAAGATCTCTAAGGAAATTCTATCAAAGTTTTAGAGAAAATGCTTTTGTGTATGCTTTCAAAACTTGGAGACATCATCTTCCAAATGCTGTCTTCCAAAGGACAAGAGCTTATGAGACTCTCTCTAAAGGAGAGTAGGTTTGGACACATCAGTCTGAATATCATGTCTGTCGTCTGCATTCTTACATGTGAAGTCCTAATGGAGATGTAAAGCAAGCCAAGGACAGTGAGCTAGATTATGTGTTTGAAAAAGTATGTGCTTTATAAAACACTGTAATGCTTCAGAAGCAATGCAACAACGAAATTTTTTATCATCCTTTGCTATCAGATAGACATTGAATGTTTCATCTGAACTGACCTTCTGGAAGGAATTTGGAAATATTAAAATCCTGACCAAAAAAAAAAAAAAAAAGGAAAACAAACAAAAAACCAAACAGAACTAATGGATGAACTGCATTACCACAGTTGCCTTTTGGTGACAAAAAAAAAAAAAAAAGTAGGAGGAAGTTCTGAATGAAAAAATGTTTGAGGTGCTTGAGGGAGAACTTGGTCTAGTACGTAAGAAGAGAACAGGCTGCTCAAGAAACTCAGTTGTTGCTTTGTCCGTGGAGAAAAAAATGAAGTTAAATCAATAATCCCTTACAGTAATAGAAATACTGAACCAATTTTCTGTTTGAAGATGTGCAAGTTTTTTTCTTTGGTTTTATCATGGAGACTTGTTAGAAGGGGCATGTATTTTGTTACATTTCTAGCAAGAATAAGGCAATGTGTCTAAGTTCTTCATATGGCACTGGAGCTCAAGGAGATGAATGGAAGAAACACTAAGAAACAAATAAACTATTAGCCAGGCAGGGCTGCTGACAAGTGATTTCAGAACCTGCATGCCCTCTAGAAGAGGACACTGAGACATATTTGTGTACATTTGTTTTGTATCTCTTTGATTGCTATGTCACATGGCACCAGTCATAGCTATATCAAACATATGGTAGTTATAGCAGTATGGTAAGATTCAGAATCACATAAAGGACTGAATCATAAGCAATACTCCCCGTGTGTTTCCACTTAAGACTCTTCAGCAATTGTTTCATTGAGGATCTATTTCATTCTGGATTACAAAAATAATTATGATAGGAAACTGCCTACTAGAATCAGCATAGATGCTCTAGCCACAAGGAACTTTTGAAGGTTAAGCAATATAGGTAAGTCACATCCACATCTCCATCTCTGAGCCCAGTAGCAGAAATAGAAGATGATAAGAGTAGAGGAAAGACAGTGAGCATAATCTCAGCCTTCATCCTTGGAGCTCACAATAAATCTATGCATAAGTAATGTGCTATGTACTGCCTTTATTCCTCTTGTAATCACTGACAGAGGAGACCCTTCTGTTTGCTTTTAACCAAGAGTCTAGAATGCAGCTGACTTTAAAAAAGCCAGATTAGCTTTGGAAAGTAACAGTGTTACAAAGAAGAAAGGTTATCAAAATGGCAATGGTGACCCACAGGCAATGTCTCCACAAACCCTTTCAAAGATAGCCTGAAACACAGATTGATTTTGTCAGAATCTCTTGCATGTTAGAGATATGCAAAAAGACCATGTTTACCCCTGCTTTGTCCTCCTTCCCACTTCTCCACACACACCTCCCACCTCTTTCAAGCTGGAAGAATTTGGGGGGAATTCTTCCAGCGAAAATTTTCAAGGTTTTACTGTCCCCAAATTCTTCCGTTGCATGATTCCCCCCCACACCCTCCAGGGCAGGCCTTGATCCAAACCAATATTATTCACTGAAGAAATTCTGCAGGCTGTAATCTCCAGCTCTCCCAGATGAATAAAACCAGCAGCCAAATATCTGCTGATGGCTTTGCATGTGTAAATCCATAGCAACTTCATTGAAATCAGTTGAATTAGTCTGGCTCAACACCAGTAAAAAAAGAGACACAGATTTGACTTATTAACACAACAGTGGAGAAATTAGTTAGATTATGCTAAGGATTTCTGTGATAAAAACATTTAGTTTTCACTTAACCAGTGCAAAGGTAACAGCATAATTCCCTTAAGGAATGTGCTGAAATAGTAACCTGTATACAAAGAAGAAAAAATCTTAAAGAGGAGTATGCTGTCAGGGAGAGTGATACTAATGCCCAGGAGAGTTGTATATAATTAGCTGTCATCATTTACATGGTTAGTTTCTTCACCACATACAAAATATACATAATTACAGTTCACTTACAAAGGATTAATTTGCTGTGTTCCATATTTTATGAATTTTTATGGCACATAAGTCAGTTACTCTTAAAGTTAAAATCTAGTACAAATTTTCTAGAAAACTTCCAAGCAGCACTATCCTGCAGACTGGAGGGGAAACAGCAATGACTGCCCAATATTGGTCCTAATAATCCTTCTAAGACTCTGTGTTTAGTTATTTAAAACTACATCAAATATTACAGATTTTGCTCTTGAAATGGTAA
This sequence comes from Anser anser, assembly GCF_964211835.1. Taxonomy (NCBI): domain Eukaryota; kingdom Metazoa; phylum Chordata; class Aves; order Anseriformes; family Anatidae; genus Anser; species Anser anser. The sequence continues at coordinate 101,137,492 of NC_139722.1, forward strand.
CATTTGAATCAATTGAAAAAATAAAATAAAATTTGGCACTTCATATGTATGTCAAAATTTTAATTCATAAAGATTAATTCAAGATAATTTAGCTATTTCAACTAAAATTAATAGGGAAAAATAAAGTGTTTTGCGTCTTACAAATCTTTAAAAGGTTGTCACTGAGAAGCCATACCAAAATTGGGATTTTCAAAGCCAGTTTTTTGTCAGGAATGGGAATGCAGCCATGTTTGAGAGAGCTGTGAACCTCTGCAAAATGTCAGTTCCTGTATGATCTTATGATCTGCAGAGATAGATAGGTCCTCATGAATCAGATTTGGGAAAACAAACAAACAAACAAACAAACAAACAAACAAACAAAACCTTTCCAAACATTAGAATGGAACCAAATATTTCTGGGCCTGACTACTCCTTCACAACTAGCAAATGAATGTGGTATTCACCAGTTAAATGGATTTTTTCATCTCTTTTATTATGGATTCAGAGTTGTTAACAACTTACTACTGTTATCAGGCACATTGTAAGAAAAAGTGTTAAATACAGGTGAATCATACTCAGAAGCACTAAATAACTTTCACAGTAATGAGGTCTTCAAGTTTTATTTAATACTTGAGCTTTCCTTTAAAAAAAAATTAAAAAAAATCAGATATGCACAAATGTTCCATGACGTTTCAGATCTGGAGTGGGTGGGATTAAATATGGCTGGTGTCTGCATGTTCTGGGGTTCCCAGCCTTAAATGGTGGTACAGGAGGTTGGCCAAATAGAATAACATCCCATAATCCTAAATCCTGTCATGACAAGCTCTGGATCTTCCTTCTGCAGTATTAGAAAGAAAATTTAGCAGCATGGACAACACCAGCTGGCATTTCCTAACTTTGATGCTCCTAATACGTGCCTGCAACACAGACAGTGAGGACAAATCAATGGACTGGCACAGCCTGCCTGCGCTAGGCACAAACTAAGGAGAATGCAGTTGCATTATGTGCACTGACATTTTTAAAGGCTAGAAATTAAATCAACAGAGGAAGAAACTGAATGAAATTCCTCTGTGAGGAAGGAGAAATGCAATAATTTTAGAAGAAATATTAATGAATGTCCTTGACTGTAGTGAGAAACTGTCTCCTTCTTGGCCTATGTATCACTACATTAATGAACGTGAATTTCATACTGTAAGTCTATGGAACAGTATGACTTAAGAATGATTGACTGAAATCAAAACCTCAGTGTTAACATGGCATAAAGTGCCGATTTAGTACAAGTATTCTTGGTTGGCTCAAATTCATTTAACAGTACTTTAAAGGGCTAATATTGTCTTATCAGGCAGTTATACTTACTGTACTTACTTTGCTCTCTCACTTCAAGCGCAAGAGAAAGTATGCTTTATGGCTAATAATGTCTTTTTTAAACTCTTGACATACAAGACAGTCCTTTCTTCCTCATAGCTTAGGCTGTTGGAGAAGCTGAGGTCAAACGAAGGTTGAGATGGCATGCAACAGGGCAGCAGTGCTCTGAGGAGAAGGAAAGGTGAAACCTAGGAAAAAGGAATAAAAGAATAGAAGACAGAGGGCACTTTTACCATGTCAAGACTAGATCTATCATTGATATATGATATATATATATATGTGTGTGTATATGTAAATATATATTTTTCAGCAAAATACTTCTGGGGCATGATCCTAAATGCATTAAAAATGTCAGTTTAGAAACAGTTGTCAGACAAGGCCAGGGACAACGTAGGGAGGAAAAAATCTTAGATGTTTTCATGGATGTTGATCTTCCTAGAAAAATGTTCCCCCGTTATTTCCACACAAAGGGAGAAGAAATCAGTCTAAAATATACCAACGATCTCTGGAAATAATTTTTAGGCTCAGTTTATGGGGGGGGGGGGTGGATATCTCCAGGGAATGAACAAATCTTCCAACATACAATGCAAAGGAAATAGTGTAGAATATGTAACTGGAGCTTCTTTAAAAGAAATTAAAAAATATAAAACCCTTTATGTGCTCATGAAGGAGAATAGGACTCCAGTCTGATTGTTTGCCCCAGAATATGATGCTTAGCCTAGGGGCATTATTCAAATTCCACCCATTGTCTTTTCTACACTCAATGTCCTTCAGATTTCTCAGATCACTTTTAGCTTTGCCCTACACAGTGAATATTGGTGCACTTTCTGTATATATTTGTATGTGAGCTACACAGTTGTTGTGGTTTAACCCGGCTGGCAGCTAAACACCACACAGCCGTTCGCTCACCCTCCCCCCTCCCTCTCTGGGATGGGGGAGAGAAACGGGAAAGTGAAGCCGGTGAGTTGAGATAAAGACAGTTTATTAAGACAGGAATATAATAATAACAATAATAATAATAATAGTGATAATGATAATAGTATTAATAATAATAATGTGTAAGAAACAAGTTATGCACAATGCAATTGCTCACCACTCGCTGACCGATGCCCAGCCTATCCCCGAGCAGCCGGCCCCCCACCCCGGCCAGCCACCCCTATATATTGTTTAGCATGACGTCAGATGGTATGGAATACCCCTTTGGCCAGTTTGGGTCAGCTGTCCTGGGTCTGTCCCCTCCCAGCTCCTGCTGCACCCCTAGCCTGCTCGCTGGCAGGACAGAGCGAGAAGCCGAAAAGTCCTTGGCCTGGTGTAAACACTGCTCTGCAACAATTCAAACATCAGCATGTTATCAGCGCTCTTCTCATCCTAATCCAAAACATAGCACCCTACCAGCTACTATGAGGAAAAATTAACTCTGTCCTAACTGGAACCAGGACAACAGTACAACTGCTTTTAGTTGTGGTGTTACTGATGCATATAGTTAGATTATTATTATTATTATTATTAATAATAATAATAATAAATGTGCTTATTCCTTTATTGGGTTGATCATCAAGTGCTAGTAGCTGTGTTCTTTGGATAGTGATTGAACAACATTGATTTAACTAAATTGACTATCTGCACTTTGGTATGCTAACCACTCTCAATGTATCTGAAGACAGGAGCCTGACTGAGAAAAGACAGGAAGATGCAGGTACTAAAACTGTGAGTCAACTGTTTAAAAGCCATCTTAAGTAAAAGCCTTGGATTCTTTCTGAGATTTGTAACTTTTCTGAAAGGTTTCATCATGGGTGCCCAGATTTCTACTACATTTCCCTTTGTGGACAAGCACTGAATCTTTTGCGGAGGCTCAAACTTTTTCAGCAAATGTGAGAAACTGGTAGCTGTTTAAAGAATGTGATTCATGTGGCACTTTAACAACATATTTAAATTGTTGAGTGACGTGGCTAGGGAGACTTGTATCACACCTTTCTACACACTGAATGCAAGAGTGCATTTAAAAATTTGTGAAGTCTAAGCAGATGCTGTTACCATGACAAATCACTTTTTAATCAGTCATAATTTTGCACTAAGTGCTGTATAAGTGCCCTTTGTTTCACTACTTAAACCGTTGATGGCTAACAATGGAAGTCACAGACTAGTGCCTGTCATTAAAAGCAATGGTAAAAAATCAATATGATTTTTAATTAAAGGTGCCCAAGGCTTGAGCTTTTAAGCAAGGAATTTTCCTTGCCAGTACATCTTACCTCTAAGCATTTTCAGGCAGTTCAGAAGTTAACACACAAGCATATGGAGGTTTTGGCAAAAAGAAATAAGAAGAGAAGGGGGAACGAGGAGAATTCAGGGAAAGTATTTTCTATTTGATTGGTGATGTTAGGGAAGGGATAAAGTACATAAGTACTGATGTCTGTGGAAACCCTAGAGCAAGCTTTTCATTAGACTTTTAAAAATACGTAAGAATATATAAAAGGATACGTCAGTAAAATTTGCAATATAGATTTTTCTGTACACACTTGTGAAGAAACAGCTTGAAGAAAACTTATTGCTGTCATTATTATTGGACTATCCATGTTATTGACTGCCTCAAGCATCTTGTCATTGTTTAGTCTCTTTGTACCCCTGAGTGGTCGGGTTTTTTTCTTGTCATGTTTTTACTGATACCTTCTGTTTCTCTGTCATCCACAAATGTGTTTGCTGAAGAAGCAGATGTATGTTTCACTCATGGTGATAAAATCTTCACTGGTGTATCTTTAATAGCACTACTTCTAGGACAGTAGCTGAACACTAATTTCTCAACATAAGAGAAATTTGACAGAAATAAATGTAAGGTCTGGACCAAATAGATGATCTTTCTGGGTACTTACTGGATGAGTGTACTTTCTAAGTGAGTATATTTATTTTTAAATTAGGGTAATATTTATATATTAAGTTAAATTTTGTCTAAAGACATATAATATGAGGCAAAAGGACACTTTAATAACATAGTATATATTCATTTATGCTGCTAAATTATTAAGTAATTTTATAACATATGCAAGCCTGACATCACCTAAAAATCTGAGATTATTTGTGTATTTTGCAGAAATCTATAATCTTGGTGAGTATAAAAAATAAAGATTATGATCCTTTTTTTTTCAGGTAAATAATAATTCAAGGTTTTTATATATTTAGATTTATAATTGCAACCTGAAAAACATTTGATTATGAATCACAATCTGAAATATGAAAAAAAAAAAAAAGTCTTTGAAGACAAAGATTTCTGTAGGACAAATCCCACTGAATTTGACATTTGATTAAATATTGGAGCAATGATTATAAACTTCAGGGGTTCTATAACACTTTCAGAAGATGTATAACAGTATCACAGAATCACAGAATCACAGAACTGTAGGGGTTGAAAGGGACCTTGAAAGATCATCGGGTCCAACCCCCTTGCCAAAACAGGTTCCTTAGAGCAGGCTGTCCAGGTAGGTGTCCAGAGGGGTCTTGAATATCTCCAGAGAAGGAGACTCCACAACCTCCCTGGGCAGCCTGTTCCAGTGCTCTGTCACCCTCACCTTGAAGAAGTTCTTTCGCATGTTGGTGCGGAACTTCCTGTGCTCAATTTTGTGGCCATTACCCCTTGTCCTGTCCCGGCAAACCACTGAAAAGAGGTTGGCCAAATCCCTCTGTCTCCCACACCTCAGGTATTTATATACATTGATAAGATCCCCTCTCAGTCTTCTTTTCTCTAGGCTGAACAGACCCAGGTCTCTCAGCCTTTCTTCATAGGGAAGATGCTCCAGGCCCCATATCATCTTTGTAGCCCTCCACTAGACTCTTTCCAGGAGATCCCAGTCTTTTTTGTACCGGGGAGCCCGGAACTGGACACAGTACCTCAGGTGAGGCCTGACCAGGGCAGAGTAGAGGGGGAGGATCACTTCCCTTGACCTGCTGGACACACTCCTTTTAATGCACGCCAGGATCCCATTGGCCCTCTTGGCCACGAGGGCACACTGCTGGCTCATGGTCAACCTGTCGTCCACCAGGACCCCCAGGTCCTTCTCCTCAGAGCTCCTCTCCAGCAGGTCACCCCCCAGCCTGTACTGATAAGTCCGGTTGTTCCTTCCCAGGTGCAGAACTCTACACTTGCTCTTATTAAACCTCATTTGGTTTCTTCCTGCCCAGTATCAGGGCCAGGTTTCTTCCTGCCAGTATCAGTAAGCTGACCCTGTGAGCATTATGTGGTTACAAGTTACAAATTGTTTTCATAATCAATGTCTAGTTTATGATCTGAGACATATTCCACATAATATTTCTGATTTGGTTGTCTATGATTCAACTTTTATTTTTCCCTTTTAATTTTACTTTCTGTGGCCTGTAAGGTGTTACCTGTTTGTTACAGCAGTAGCAGATACTATGCAGTGTTTATTTTTCTTGCTTAAATCACAGAATCATAGAATCATGGAATGGCTCGACTTGGAAAGGACGTTAAAGGTCACCTAGTTCCAACCCCCCTGCCATAGGCAGTGATGCCACCCACTGGATCAGGTTGGCCAAGGCCCCATCCAACATGGCCTTGAACACCTCCAGGGATTGGGGCATCCACAACTTCTCTTGGCAACATGTTCCAGTGCCTCACTACCCTTACAGTGAAGAATTTCCTCCTAATGTCTAGTCTAAGTCTGTCCTTTTTTAGTTTAAGACAGTTCCTCCTTGTCCTATCATTATTTACATGAGTAAAGAGTCCCTGGGCAGAGTAGAGGCAGGGTTTCCATTAGGAGTAATGAAGAAGAAAATGGCTGTAGAAGAAAAAAACAGCACCAGCTGTGCATAAGAACAGCAAGTAACACTAGCAAATTAAAATAAATAAATAAATAAATTGCCATGGTGGCATTGCTCTGAAATTTGACAACGCATCCAGTGCTCGGCATACAACAAGCATGACTTACCCATGTTGGTCAAGCTCCAAGAAACCGCCTACTTTGCTTCTCTCTGAGTTAGTCCATCTCATTTGCTACTTGATAAAGATTCAGATGCCTGGAATTTGCTTCTTTTATATGGCAAGTCTCATGCATTCCTGTGTGCTTCTTGCTCAGGTTAGTACAGCTGAATAAGAGCATGCAGCTGAACTGTTGCTCCCATGTCCAAAACTGAGAGATTACTGGGGTAATGGTGAGTGCAGTAGTAGAGCTCTGCAGGCAGGACCTATGTCTGGCACTTGGAGTATCACCTCCCTCTTGGACCTTCAGGTACCTACTTGCATAACCTTGGACAAGTTGCTTTATTTCCATGCCTCTGTATCAGACTCTAGATTGGCCTTTTAAGTGCTATGAGTTCATCAAGCAAAAACATCATATAAATTTAGAGAAAAAAATTACTGCCCTTCCCAAGTCTCTGATATCTTCTGTGGGCCTGTGTCCTCCATCAGTACACTTTTCCCATTTCTGTCTCAGACAGTAAGCAGCAGTATTTCTGGGGAGCTTTTGCCTTTTGATCTCCTCTCTGATCTAATGCAATTGTCCACTGGCAGAAGCGCTGTGAGGTGCAGAATAAAGTAATGAAGCTAATCTGATTTCCACCCCCAACCCCAGTATCTACATGCCCTTATTATATTAGATTCCTAATGAGATTCTCCGTCTGCACTCCAGAAACAGGGCTGAAAATGTATGTATATGTGAGGAAGGGGGGAGAATGTTGTGGAAGGTTGCCTCCATTTACATCCCATCTTTAATGGATAAAATCTGCCTGTCCTTGAGTCGCAAGTTATCTACCACCAAAAGATTTCTTGAGGGAGAAGCTTCTGAAATTGCCAAGAAAAAAATAAATGCATTTAACTTTGTTTTATCTTTAATATGGCAACCACATAAACACAGAAACAGGAACAGGGAGGAAACTTCTTGTGAAGGTATTGTGTTTCATGCCTGATAAGATATCCTTCAGTGGGAGGAGAGTGTGTTGGAGAGATGTGCCTGAGTTTCAATTGACAAAAGGAACTCCAGATAAATTTGTTTTGTTAAGCAACAGGCTTATGGTACGTGCCTTGTCAATACAGAGCCTACACATTTCTAAAGGCCCCAAGAAAGAGCAGTGATGCTTTGTTTGTGTCATCCAATTTATTCTTAATCCTCTATAAAAACAACACTTATCTTCCTCAGCTGTATAGAGCCAATGCCAAGCAGTTTTTATAAAGAAGATGAGAGCTCCTGGAAGCTGAAAATCTGGGCAAAAGTGGCTGTCCCCTGCTAAAATTCACACACTGAAACCATGCTATTTGGGCCATAAGTATGTCCTCTTCTGCTAGACTGGATGAGATGCACCTAAGACAATGAACAATATTGCCCAGAGAGTGTGCGGTGATCATAGAAGTTACTTTTTTCGTTGGAGGAAAAGTTGGATTTCAACTAACTCACTGAAATGTACCAGTTACAATGCAGAAACTGGGTAGCTGTCACATAACGGAGAAAAAACTCCAGCCCCTACTCCACTCTGTGAAAAGCCATGTAAACAGGGGAGGTGCAAATCCAGTTTTATTCTTGAAGGACCAAAAGTTGGACACTTCAAAACTGAGTTTGTCGTTTGATCCTGCGACAAAAAAAAAAAAAAATTGTTGCAAATAACCCTCATGATGTATGGATAAAATGCTTTTAAAAGAAGTTTAACAGCCTCAGCTGGGTCCTTCATGGACAAAGGTCCATATCACAGAAGCACTATACATAATTCACCACAAGAGAGCCCCAGAACTAAGCAAGAAAGCTAAATTGCCTGTCACTTCCAGAAAAAGTGTTCCCTTTGGGTCAAGGTTGAAATCATTGGTAAACCAATGTGAAGAAGATCGCATCGGTCTCTGTATGGATTCCCTCCCTGTGTCAGGACTGTAGAGCAATAAGAAAGAGAGAATGAATGTCTACTAAAATTTCCATGTTATTCACAGTTACAATTCACAAGCCAGCACATCTCTCTCTGACCAATGTTTGAGGTACACGTGTGGCTGCAGAGGCAAGGGTATCAATATTTCTAGAGCAGCATTAATTCTTTCACTGAAACAAAACAAGGCTTCTCGCAGAACATGTATTCTGTTCACAGGGGTGTCCTGTCAGAGGTGCAAGCCATTACAGCTTAGTCTGAATACAAAAAACACCTCATTATTACCCTGGATAGGAAATGCTGCTGGTTACAGGCAGTGAGTATGACTTCAGGAGTACAGTTCATGAGAAGTAGATGCCATCTGGCTGTCATTAAATGTCTGATTGTGGCTATCTGGGATTGACTGGTGATTGATTGACAGTTGGTGGAGAGAAAAGGGATATAGCATGTCAACCAGCTACGCAAATCTTTTGTTTCAGTCCTGTATTTTTTGTCATGTGTATAGCTATCATGGGGGCAATTTTTCTTTCACTCCCATTGGCATTGCAGCATCCATTTCAAGTTGGCCTGAAGTCTGCAGAAAAGAGCAGGAGGGTAGGGAGAGTGTTTGACCAAACACTTAGACTCTTGCAAAGCAATGCAGCTTAATTTCATGACAAAGAAACAGTGCAATGTAAGGAAGATATTTTGTCCTATCCTCACTTTCTCACATATGCACTTTTCCAAAGGCTATAGGAATTAACTTTTTTTTCTGCTACATTTAGCTTATAACAACTTTAAACATTATAGAAGTTAATAACACATTTTCTAAATGTATTTAATTAAATAAGCAGAAACTTAATTGATAGGGCATATTAAAATAAACTTAAATTAGTCTTAGAAGGGTCCAAATTGCTGCAGTTCAACGAAATATTTGGGACTGAAGTGTTTTTGTCACCCTGAAACTTTGAGGTGGCTTAGCCTTTAATTGTGTTGAGCAAGGTTTGCTTTTTTTAAATATGAATAGAGTAAACTGGAGTCTAGAACTGCAAATACTTGGCAAAGGCTTTATGCAGAGCTGGATCATGAACACTCAGCGAGTGATCTCTGTCAGGGCTGCACACTACAGGAGCGGGTAGGACACGTTTTCTCTACATTGTACTTGCATATATTTTAATGACAATACTTAGTTACTTGTGATTAAGCAATCTTTACTGAACACAGGACTTGAGGTTTCACTGGTGCAGTCCTGGGGCTGATAAGCATCCAGATGGCAGAGGTGGTTGCATGTAGGGGCTATTCCAAACTGAGAGAGGATGGGGCAGGAAGGCTCCAAGATCAGGAAACATGTCAGTAAGGCAAGAAATCCTCTTGAAGCAGCTCAAAATGGTAAATAGCATCTAGTGACTGTGCCTGAAAACATAGAAATTATAAATATATCTTTTTCATTGTAGTGGAGTAAATTTTGCCCCAGTGAAGGCTTTGTGAGTGGGACAATCCATGCTCATGAAGTGGCTTGTCTATGTCTAAGTTAGGCCCTTCCGGTTCTGCTTGGGTACAGTTTGTACATTAAGCTGAAGTTTCTCCTTGGACAAAACATTCTTTGATTTCAGCACCAGTACTGTTACTTCTAAATAAAATATTTCAATATCTTGTACAATCTCAGTACATATATTAGACCAAAAGAGCTGGTAAGCAGTCCCTTTTGATATTAATGGGGATTTGTGCTTAAAACTTAGCAGTGCATTGCATCACAGTTACATAAAGAGCTGTTATTGAAATCCAGGTTTTCTACATAGTTGGAAGAGCTTTCAGACTAAGCAGTCATAATTTTTTAAGTAAGTTTCTAGAAATGCCCAGTCATTTTGAGAGAAAAAAAATAATAAATGGAATAATTTCCTTCATTTTTGACTATCTAGAGTAGAAAATTCTAGGCTTATGGGGAGGGACACACTTCCACAGGGGCTCAAATGGACAACCAGAGCCACGGTCCACCAGCAGCCCCAGGCAAGGCTGGGGGAATCATGGGCAGAGGTTAATGGTAGGGTCCCCATGTGAGACTGGTCAGGGCCATTAGTACCTGTAGCTTTCTACTTTATTTGATTACAATATTTAATGCATGTAATATACCATTTGGGTTTGAAGAAACATTCATGTAAAGGTCATTATTTGTGTAAATGCTTAGAAACCAGTGTAACCCAGAATAGGAATTAAAATACAGTGTTTTCCAGGTGTAAAAACATCTAAAATACAACTTATAATATCTTTATATACCTAGTAATCAGCCGACTACATGCACAGAACATAACTGAATCCATTCAAACAAGTTTTAATAGTTCCCATGGTAATTATATAGTAGACAAGAATCATCTAAGTAGATTAAAAAAATGAATTCATACTTGGATGACTTGATTTCTAAATGTCTATTATTTTTCTGATGTTACTAAATGGGATGAAATTTTTCCCAGGGAAGAAAAAGGTAGGATCCTAATTTGATTAAGACCAAGTAAACAAGATGGTTTTTATTTATTTAATTATTTATTTATTGCATTTGCTATTTTGGTGCAGTGATACAGAAAGTAGCTCTAACACACGGTCTAATCCCTCTTCTCCAAGTCAAATCTTTTATTCCAGTATGGTAAGCCTAGAGTGTGTGCTCTCACAAGGAAAGAAAAAATAAATAGCTAGGATTTTACAAATTATCACATGTAACAGTATTTTATTCTGGGAGTGAACAAGACTACTGCTGCTTTAAGGAAAGATGGTCTCCAAACGGTTTATGAAGTGATAGATCATATATAAATAGGTTGTTTGCTCTCAGTACAGATGCCATCATTACTAACTACTTTCAGGCTCTTTGAGAGCTAAATAATTTCGTAATGCATCATTGAACATTTAGTTGCTTCGCTAGCAGATGGTTTCAGGGGTCCATCTGCTCACAGCAATGTTTTCAACAAGCCCCCTTCACCTTCACCAAAAGGTTCAGAAGCATTAGAATATTCATTCCTCACCACAGGTGCCTTTCCTGGAGCCTCCCCATACACAGGCAGAGTGGGTCGCACTCTCGGAAAGACAGAGGTGGTTTCTGAAATGTGTGACTTAATCTATTGTGTATAGACTACTTCTGCCAGCATGTGAAGATAGCAGCAATATTAGGAAATACAAAGCACCAGTTTACCTGGAAAACAGCTTTCATTTGTCAGGGGTAAATTTTTAATAGCCGCACATTCAAATACAAAGAGTTGAATACATTGTAATAGTATTAATAATTCTATCTGTGTACACAGTAACAGTTACATTTAACTCCGTGTACACAGTTACTTTTAAAATAACTATTTCATATAAAAATAGTTATATATATACAAATATATAAAATACTATTAAAATTTATTCAATTCTTTTTATTTAGATGCATGCATGGTTAAAAGATCAGTGCACAGCATAAATATCCAGGTACCAGCTGCTGAAGAGAGAAATCTGATGTAGTAGAATACAAAAATGTCAAACATGCATTGCCTTGTAATTCTAAGAAACACAATAGCCAGGGAATAAGTTATAGTAATCTTCCTGTGAATTGTCTGTCCTGTACTAACTCCCATGCAAGAAATGCTGTGAAGGAACTCAAGAACGAGCTGTTAACCCTTAGTTGTCCTTTTCAGTTCTAAAGCTTCTGAAAATTTCCAGAAACTGAAACACATCTCTGACCAATGAAGGGTGGTTTCATGATTTTGTTTTGGCACATGACACCATTTGGCTCTTAGTATTGACTGTGTAGCTTGGTGGAAGTGGCTACAAGCAAAGCACTTCAGCTGAAAACTTTAATTTCTTGTCATTTAGTCTAACTTTTTTTTCTGTGAAGAACAGCTGTACAGATACTCCCATCATTACTGAAACATTAGTGAAGCTGTCTTGTGAGCATTAGCAGCACACTCCTAGAAAAAGCCAACTGACAGCAAATCAACAGTCTCCTTTTTGTAGAGTACAGCTCCAAAATTCATTCTCATGAAAGATTAACCCTGAATTTTTTAAGTAGCAGGGTAATCCTGCTGTCTGTGTGCAGGTCAGGCCACACTCAGACCTTTCTCTCCACTTCTGATTCAGTGAAGCAGGATAACAGACCTTTCTAAAGTTTACACTCAGAGGGTCCTAAACAAATCTATGTGTTATCTGTTCCTTCCCACAAAAGCTTGATAATTTAACATAGCAAATTTGAACATATACTGGACAGGAAACACAACAGCTCATCTTGAAGGTCAGGGTTTTCAGTAAAGGGGACAGACTTCTGAAGCAATATGGGGAAGAGATGTGAATTGGGGTCTCCTTCCTATTAGGTGATTACATTAATCACTGAGTAATGCAAGAGACCATCACTAATTTTGCAACTTTTGTTGACGTTCCTTGTGGTTGCTTTATTTCTCTCAGCTCCTTCCATCCCTGCTGTAAAACCATGTTGTATGCTGAGTGAACTGTTGTAACATCAGAAGTCTTTATTTTGCCTATCCTGGATTAGGATGAAGATTAGGGAAGAATGAGATTTGAGGAGGATGGATTATTTTGTTTAGCTGGAGAATAAAGTTTTCAGATTTTCCAGATATTACCAGATTGCTGACAAAATATCCCATATTACATTCATGCAGGTACATCAGTCACTGAAACGCTGTTTGAATCTCAACTACAGTTCGGGATATAAATGTTTTTCTCTACATAAATATACAGTTTCTTTTTTTTTTCTTTTTTTTCTTTTTTTCTTTTTTTCTTTTTCTTCTTCTTTTTTTTCTTTTTAACCGTGTACAGTAAATAACAATTGTAAACAGCACTTTTAATAAAAATCTGTCATGTAAAATCATTTTATGAAATGAGAGGTTTTATCTGCACTGTACTTGGGAGTTAACATGTCAATAAAAAATGTCTTTTCCTTAAATATACAGATAGACTGCACCTGCCAGAGTCAGTGTAATAAACCAACAGTTTGAATCTATGGATACATTATGGCTAAAATAGAGTCCCCAACATTATAAAAGCACTCAAACTGAAAAATTAACCATTCAAAAATGTAAAAGATTTTTCTGTAATGCTTACCAGCATTATATATTGTATATACAGCATGTGTATACAGCCACAAAATAATAAAAACTATCATAATTTTGTATTCAAAAATAGGATCAATGAGATCCAAGCAGTTTTACGCTTGGAAGTAAGAGATTGTATTTTATACCGGCACTGTCATTCCCATCTATACTGTCTACTTTGTTTTGTTATAGCATCCCATTATTGCTTTAGATGGCTGTGGAAGTCTGTGATACTGCAATCTTTCTCCAGTGAGTAGCATCACTTACTTTTTATGAGACTGCTCATTTTATGAGACTGCTCTTCTTTGCAGGTGCAGAAACTCAGCCTAGATAGCAGGTGATTTTTTTGGTCAGTTATTGCATGTTCATCACAAGAGAATTTCATGTTAGAGTGGACAAAAATCTGACACCTACCAAATAATTAGTTCTAACTACTCTTGCACATGATAAATAAGAGGATTAGAAGAGGATTAGATCTGATCAAATCCTTGACATTTACACCCTAAAAAGACTGTGTCAAAAATCTGTTGCAAAAATGTTCACAATGCACTCTCTAAATAAGGGGACATTGTCAATTGTCTGAAGTTCCCATGTCTTTGGTGCAGTACACTGTCCACGTTAACTGAATGCTTCATGAGAAAAGTAAAATGTGCAGATAGGTGATGGCATCTTCTCTTATCTGTGACTGCATCTTACTCACCTGCTACTCTAAATGTAAATTTCATTTTTTGTTCTGGGTCATCAAGGATGGCTCACATCAATATGGCTTGGGTCTTGTTTTAAAAAACAGAAGAGTATTTCTACATATACACAACTTTTCCAAAGATTTTTTAATAATTACACTTGTGAATACAAGAATGGAAGGGGGAAATACAACAGAAAATTGCAATATGTATTTTTTACTACAAAGAAGAAAACTTCATAAAAACATACCAAATAATGAAGAGGCTCATAGCTGATTCAGAAACCAATCCCACCTATATTTTGTAAGCAATTTGTTAGTATTTCCTTTCTTCTGGTGTTTGGTGAACCAATATTTCTTCTCTGTTCAAATGACATGACAACTTTCTCTTCATTAACTTCCTCACTCTGAAATTTGAGTAATTGTCCACTGGAACAGAAACTATAACACTTTCAAGCTACACAACCGGCTAAAACTTGGGAACAGACAGCTGTGAGCAATCCAAACTAAAACTGAGGCTGACTATCACAAGGTGAACCCCTAACAGAAATACAATCCAACTGGTCCTGATTTCTGACATTGAAAGCCCAAAGTAGGCCTTGTTTTACTCTCCCCTGTAGTCTCTGCCAGGATTAAACCTCATTCAGACCCTGACTAGTCAAAGTCAAATATCACTACTTTCATTCCATTGATCCACTTCAAAGCACAAACCATAAGCAGCAACCAAAGTGGAAGAAAGGAAAATGAATAAAAGAATGTAAGTGTGATAAAGATGGTATAAATATTACAGTGAACAATTAATAGAGAGAATATTTAGTCTAAATAAATTAAAGTGAAGTGTGGGAAAACATCTATTAGATCTTTTAATAACATTCTGGTGAAAACATTAGAATACATTTAGTAAGAAATAATCTTGTACTAGCAGAAAGATATTTGGTATGTCTTGAATACCTCTAACTTCTATGTATTCAAGTTACTGACTTATAACTTGAATCACACTTGAATGAGTCTTTGCTGGATTGCTCATCAGAAACAACATGCCTTCAAAACTTACATGGAAGTATGGAAGGACCCTAAAAGAGAAAATTAGTCAATAATTGGATCTGGCATTTCACTAAAATTGAGTCATTTAAATGAAAAATCAAATCAGAACAAATTGATTAGTATCTGCTTTATGACATCTTTTATGCAATTTAAGAGGAAATGTTACCAAATGTAAACTTTATTATCTGAGATTTAACATTAATTTTCTGTTGGACTGAAATTTTGTGAGAATAATCCCTGTTCGAAAAATCCAGCTGCTTCCAGACCAGGAGAGAATTATTATTATTTTATTTTTTCTCTCTCTAGAGAAGGAATTATGGCCAAAAAATTGATGTGACTCCAGATCTTGTTCTCTATGCCTCACTGTACTAAGTACTCCTAAGTCTTTATTTTATCTTGTGCAGAAAATTGGTGTAAGATGGACAGGGAAACTGCAGTTAAAATACATCAGCTCAGATTTTTCTATGTTTTGACCTAGAACTAACATGACCTATAGCTCTGCTATGTTAGCATAATTCCAAATCATCCTCATGTTAATATGATATCATTTTATATGATTATATCACTGTAATTAGTGAACCTTAATAGTCATTCAAAAGAATGGACTGCCAGTGCTATTTTTCTTATATGTTTTGTATTGTATTTCTCATTTCAATGTTGGAAAAAAACAATTGTGAATTAAAAAACATTCATTAAAGAAAAATATCTCTGGCATTTATAAAGATACTGCAGCTACTGAGTAGCTGACCCATGATTTTAAAATGTGTAAATTATAGTGATTAAATCTAAGTCAATTTAAGCATTTCATTAAACATGAAGGATTATGTTGGTATCTATGTTTGTTTTCTATTCATTGCTAGTTGAGTTTTCTTGCTTCTTATTACTATCCATAGTAGTCATTATTGCCCTGTTTTAGATGTTCATAAAAACTTTTAGTGACTTTAAAATATCTCCCATTCCCAAGCTACATTGATAAAGAGTATTATCTTATAGGATAACTTTTAAATGAGTTTAAAAAATAAACTAGAAAAATAATCAAGTAAGAGTTTGATGTGAAAACTAAAGTGCCTTAAATCATGAACACATAAAGAAAGAAAGCATTGGAGAACAGAAAACAAATTTATTTCTTTGTCTAAGCAGTGATTAACATAGACATACATATCTCCCCTTATATATTCACAGATATCAATACTTTTTTTCTTTTTTCTTTTTTCTTTTTTTTTAATTAGGCCCAAGGAATTGATACATTTTAATTATAGAAACCTTACCATGAGGCTCTCCACTGTTTCAAATACAGAGCAAGATCTACATAATGGGTTCTCAGACTTTACACCCACTGTACTTCATTTACTTCTAAAGGAAGTCCGATAAGCCTTGACTGATAGCTTTTCCCTTTTGATGCCACCACAACATTTCCAGTCTTCCAACACTGTTTCATAAGGAATTTGAGTCATTTTCTGTCCTGACTGCGATGTCTCTAATGCTAGCCTTGCTTACACGTCTAACAGAACACAGGATGTTTCCTCTATTTCTGGCCTCTGGGCCTTTCTTTAAAAGAAAAAGTGAACAAACATGCCAAGTGGTATAAAAAAGTGGGATGTCAGAGCTCTGGTGAAATACTGACATTCCATGTCTACAACCCCAATTTTTAAGGCAGTGTACAAGTTGGAAAACCACCAGTGGCAAGAGCAGTTGCCATTTTGAATTTTATTCCAACTCTCATAGTAACACCACAGAAGATACTATCAAGCTTTTAGTTTCTGTTTACAAATGCAGGTAGACAGTGGCCTAAGCTGGAATGATGCAAAGCATGCCAAATCAATTACTGTATAATTTTGGGGACTGCACAGTTTTTATCCGTATAGAGAGAGCTTGATGTCCACCAGATATGTTCTTTAAAACATGTAAGTAAATAAAAATGAAACAGATAACAGATGAATAATGGGAAATCTTAGCCTTTTATTTATTTGCAAATTGATGAATTATAAGTGTAGAGATAATCAAGCTTGTGTTTTATGAGACAGTTTCCTGACATTACAGCGTTTAAATTCAGAATTCATTTTATCAGGAAGCAGTTGTCTTTTTGCTGAAGAATACAATTCAATAAATTACAGAAAATAAAGCTTCCCCATTACTTGAAGTACAAAAACTTTCTTATATTGTTGTGTGGATGAACACTATCCTCAAACTGATAGGATTTTAATTTGTTTCACTGTCATATGATTGAGAATACTAATAACCTCTTATAACTAATTTATCTTTAAATTTTTGTTAGTGTGTGTGGCAAACTGATGGGTATCTTTATCTAGTTAAAATGTAAGTCCAATGTGGCACATCGATCTGCTCTGGCACATTAATATTGCTGATCTGAAAAATCTGCCTGAATTTTTAAATGTAAGTTAAAACATTAAAATTAAGGTGACTTTTAATTGTAGCTTCAAATTGTATAAAGTTCCAAAAATTGAATATTAAAATCAAGATGAAAATATGCTGTGATGTAATTATGAGTCTGTACATAGAGAATTAGAGAATAATCACATTATTTCATTACTGTGTTGCCTACGATTAAAAGGTAACAAAACAATCCATTAAAATAATTAATACAAATAAGAGTAAGTTTTATTATTCTTAGAGGGAATTTGTGGTGGCGATAATTTTCAATTATGTTCCTCTTGGTTTGTTTAGATACTGAAATTCTGTTCTCTTTGACCATGGAGTTTTATTCATGAGCATATATTAACCAAGAAAAAAAAATATTATTTTAGTTTGATTTATTTATAATCTTAAATCAAATGGAGTCAGTCTTACCTGCAATAAGTCAATCTATACCATTGTTTTCATTTGAAGATTTGCCCGTATTATTTAACACTTAGTTTCCTGGTAAAATCACTGAGATTTTTTACATAGAACAAGGTACAAGGATTTATTTTAAATAGTGATGCCAGGATGCTTCTCTGAATAATCATCAAGAAAAACTTCAATTTCTAAAATGCAAGATTACAATGTAGTATACTTGAATATTCACTTTTGTTGTTATGAAAGCTAATACTCTGGGAAATGGTTTCAGTCTAATATTATAAATATGTCTGTGCCCATGTGATTGTTCTGTAGAGGAAAATATTATAATGTGCATAAAACAATTTATAGGAAAATGTAGTGTGCATTTAAGTACTGCATGAAGCTTTTGCACTGACCAGTAATTTAGTCCATACCAAATTAATTATTTATAAGAAGCATTATTTACAAAATCTTCAATATATCTTCCAGAGGTATACACATTAATCTGTTGTTTTCTTTCATTATAAAATTGCCAAGAGACTTTTCAGTTTATAGACAGCATTTTTAACCCAGTTCAGAACATAGATCATAAAACTTATATTTTCTTCTGAAGAAAGCAGAAGTTTGTCTCTTTCAGACTTATCTGTGACTCATCTCACCTTTAAGAAGAATCACAACATCTTTGAAATTTTGCAGCAACCCTGTAAACTCCATCTTTAATTCATACAGTTTTCTTTCCTTGTCTGCCTGATTATTCTCATCCTTTGGAGTTAAGAAAACTTCTAGTGTTGGCCATCTGAAAGGCAGTTAATTCTACATTTTTCGGAAGGGTGTTTAATTCCATCTAAAAAAAGTAACATCAGGTTGTTCTAGGGTGGAGGAGAATGGACGAAGGCGTCTATTCAACCATTTAAACAAATGCCCTGTGTTCTTTTTGGAAAAGACAGGGGCTCCCTGCACCCATTTCTGCTCCAATTTAATGAAGCTGTTAAAGTAGCAAGACTGACAGGTTAATTATCCTTTATAAAAGGGGGACAAATTGAACTGTGTCTTTCCATCATTTTTTGATATATCAAGAAGCTCCTGAGGTGCTCAGATGCCACGCTGGTGAATAGAACAACTAATCCACTCTGCTATTCTTTGCTGACCCTGGTCCCCCCATCGGGGCCTTGCAGTATATTGCAGTTGGTTTTTGTTTCGCATTCAACAGATTCCACTTTATTATAAATTCAGAAGGATTTTTTTCCTCCATATGTTGGCTGACAGCTCCCCTGAAATAACTGATGGCTAAATTTAAACTCTGATGAAAATTAACCCGAGTGTTAAATGCAAACAGGAGCTGCTTGGAAAGAAAAGAGTTATCATGGTAAATGCCAAACAGTGGAAAATGTGTGTAAATTAATGGAGTCTCACTGGTGACAAGCTGTCAGGCAGTTTGATGGCTCTCGCTAGTGCTTCAATCCCACTGAAGTTGGCCAGAGGGCAACATGGACAAGTCCTGCTTTTCAAAAAGACCGCGGGATGCTTGACAGTAACGCTAACTAGATCATCTAAAGTTCATGGTCAAATAAGATATTTTTTTTTCTTTTTGCAAAGCTTTGCACTAAGCAGAGTTCATGCACAGCTGGGTTATGAATGAGATATCAAATTGCAGATTCAGGATAGCAGTCAAAACAGAATGCAGATTGGAGAGACCAGAGAATGATGGTGAAAGGAATTCAGTTAAAGTTAATTTCAGATGGACATTAATATTCTTGTATTGCTGTATTTGTTGGGCACAGAACAGTGCTTGAGGGCTTACTGGATGAAAACATCCCTTTCTAGATTATATTTTAAATGGGTTTAAAAACTGATTTTCATTTTAGTCTTTAATTGAATCCTTCAACTGACACATCCTTCAACTCTAAAGAAACCATTGATATATATAGTAAGATATACTTTATCCACTATTTTTTATTTTTCTCTTCTATTTTATTTTTCAGCATTTGTATGCTGTATATTTAAGAAATTAATTAGTGCCCTGCTGCCTTCTGGAGCAGAGCAACCTAGCTATTGACTTCTATGGAAGTAGCACCTAATTCTGACAGCATCTACCCTCATATCCTCTGCTCAAGCACAATTTTAACATTGATTAAACTAATTTAGTATGAATTAAGTTGAACCAGCATAATGATTTCGGGTGTGGACTACACTTTACAAACCTAAAAGAGTCTGGTCCCAGCTGAGTTTTTTCCAAAAATTAGAAAGAACTATCTTAAAGCAGCGGTTCTAATCATGTAATCTTTTGTTACTGTTCTTCTTGTTCGCGTTCTTGTTGTTAATTATATTCTCAGTCAAATTAGTCAAACTTTTACTTAAATCATTTGTAGATTGGGCATGGAGTGTGAGACGCTCTGAACTCTCACTCCTGTGGATAATTCATGGTTGCCAATGTTTACATGTAACAGCAATATTCCTTATGAAAATGTCTGTCTGTCATTGTCTGGATCATTTCTCCTAGGCTAATGCTCAGACGGACTGTGTTTAAAATCTTGCTAAATGTCATACAATGTACAGAGGAATTATATTTGAATAATTCCTTGAAGAGGACAAAGGATGAAGTACAGAGCTACCCACCATGAGCCATCTAATTCATGTGACCCCCACTGCTTCATGTCACCTCCTGTGACTGATGTCAACTGTCCACTGATCTGTTCCTCTAAGGCCTTTCTCCATGGATTACAAACGTTTTTGCCAGTTCAAAAAAGGCACCAACTTTTTGACATTCTACTTTTCCCTCCACAGAAAGTTGGCTCCTCCATGAAAATGATCTTTGCCAAAAGATCAGGGAAGACAAGATTATGTCCAGAATCAATTAATCCCATTTCATCCATATAAAATCATTTCAGCCTTGACTCCTGATGTACTGTGAAACTGGAGATCTGGATGAAGAAATTCTATAGCTCTCAGTATACAGTTTCTGTTTTACACTTGGAATTCTTGATTCTTTTAGGTGAAACAAATAAATTAACTCTTAACTGAAGATGCATGACATTCACTGTAAGTTTTCTTTCCCTGAGTCTCTTCTTTGTAGGAGGAAGAGTGACAGCTGATATCTTATTACAACCAGGTATTTAAGCATAGCTTAATGATAAGCGTTGAAGCAATTCCATCAGCTTCTTTGAGATTTATCATATGGTTAAAGTTAGTTCGTGAGTTGCTAAATCATATCTGCTTCATGTGCTTAATGGTTAGAGAGAAGAACTATGTAGTTTAAATAGTCCGAATTCTTTGATTTATTTACTTGTTAGTTGTACTGGTAGATGTGGATTACACAGGGTTGTTATATGGGTATGTCAACACAGCAGTGAGAAAGCCAGTGCTCTGTATAATGCTGTCCTTATAAAGTAGCTCAAAAGAAATGATTACAATGGAAAGGAATATACAATCCCTTCCATAAATGAATCTCTCAGAAACTTAGAACCAACACTATGTTTGCTACTTTCTAGATTTCTCTCCCATGCCTGCAATATTTTTGCTCTTTCTTATGTGAGGAAGACTTCTTGGTCAGTAAACTTGGAAACAGTCTCATAAACTATTATTCTAATTACCATTTCATGGTAATTTTTTTCTCCATATTTTCATAAATTTGCTGTGACAGTAATATGCATTGCTGTTTTTCCCTTTCATCAATCAATTTCAAAATCTAAATTATATAGAAGGAAATCTTATGATTACCAAAAAGTTTGCCAAGAGAGAATCATTCAGTATTATTTCCAAGACTGTAGCAAGGTGAGGTTCATAACTGTGAGCACTTTAACTGTAAATCCTTTCTCTCTGACCTGTACAAGTTAATCTGTGGGTTTCATAATTTCCACAACCCTTTTGATTCCACAATACTGTATGTGGAGACAGAGATGATTTATGAAACAGACTGGAGTAATCCTGACTTTCTTTAAGAGAATGTTTTTTTTGTTGTTACTTCAATGAACTGGGGGAATTCCTCTGCAAAGTTTGAAGGAGATGAATTTTGCCTGTGTATAAAGGCCAGAACTTTGAGCTAGATCTTGGACCTGTCATGTAGATATGATGGCACACAACTTGCTCTCCTGGTTTGCTTCTACCACCTTTTGCAGACAGACAGAAAGGCTGAGCACACCCTTACCTCTGAGCACCCAACAGCATAACAAATACTTGAGTCACCTGAAATGCATTAAATCCATACCTTCCAGTTTCTGCCCTGGTATTATGATCAGTGATGTATTGTTTACTTCTTTCTTTTGCATTACAAAATGCTATCACAAACAAAGACTGTCATTCATGCGTTTCTACAGCACACACCATAAGGAGACTCTTCTCTATAAATAGGACCTATTGACCAAACAAATTATTTTTAGAAAGTACTGTATTAACCTGATCCTTAAAGGTTCAAGTGAAATTCAGGCCTGTGAATTTAATAACAAGAAATCATATCGACCAGGGTGGAACGCAGTGCAGAGATGACCGCAGTTGTTGCTACATAACAGTATTTTGAAGGTACATGGTCAGGTCCTTTCCTTTTCTAGTTTAATGGCATGTGTTTAAGCTCCAAGACAGCAAGGTTGCCAGCCTTCTACATTTGGGGACATTTGCTATATATATTGTCAAAAATATCAAACCATGGATTCATCTACAGGAAGAGGAATACCTTCCAGAGCCCTTAGTTTCCACTAGAATCCAAAGAAACAGAATGAGAACTGATGAGTTCTTTTCGTCTTCTCCATGCACACAAATTGTGCTTTGCAGGACAAACGCAGCATGCTTAACATCACATTTGCCATATGTTTTAGGTTACATGGACCTCTCATGGAGAAGAGGGGCTGCAAGAAACATTATTTGAAATTAAATATCCAGAGCCTTGAGATTCAAGACCAGGTCTGCTTTCTACTTCACAGACAGCACCCCTTATTTCAGACACTACGGGATTGCTTGTTTCCTGATGTACACACAAGTATGTGAAATCAGAATGTGAAATGGTATGCAGTCTTGGTGAAACCAGAGGAACCAGCTCATGCTCAAATGCAAATTGCTGTGAGCCAAACAAGCTGGCTGTGTAGTCAGAGCAGGATTCAAGAAAGGCAGAGATTAGAAAGAGCTCTACAGCACAGAGCGCCTTAAAAGCAACTAAAATATGGAATCCACCGATCCAAAGCAGTAATATGAAGCTTCTGCCACTGCAGGTGTGCATCTTCAGGGTGCTGATTTGGCAGCAGGTGAACACAAATAAGGTGCACAGACGGTGTATTGAGGAGAAGGGGAAATTAATGAATGTTCTAACTGCTGGGCTTGTTAAATTAAAACATGTTAAACTTGACATGTCTGTGCTGATGGTTTTGTAAATGGTGATGGCTAAACAGAGTGCCTCTGATAAAAAAAAAAATGCTTCTATATATTTTAGGAATGTTGTGGTTGTTATGGGAAATGCATCATTTACTTGCCTAACCAATAAAAAACTGATTGACTATCAAGTGTGACTTTGGCAATCTACCTGAACCACAGATTTAAAGAGTAAATATTTTCTAATTTTAGAGTCTTAAAAAATAATAAAATAAAAATTGCAACTCCTTAGGGAGCTCTAATCTTCAGTGCTCAATGCTATCCTACATCTTACAATACATGGTTGTGCAGAGATACAGCTAGTCTGTTAAACTCTCTCCAGAACAGGATGCAGCAGAGATCTGTCAGCATGGTCTTGTGTGTGTTATTTGCACAGCTGGAAGTGTAGAGCAGATTAGACTAAAATACTTTTAGTCCTCATCCAGTGTCTCTTGCACAGAGCTGTGCTGTGCCATGCGTCACCCTCACCGAGAGCTGGCAGAAGGACTGCTAATACAGCTCATTTCTGCTTGGCACTGACATGCCCCTGTGTCTACTTGCAGAGTTCCTGCAGTATTTACCACTCTGTTGATGCTTCTGCCCAGAACTACTTCCCACTTGGCAAAATTTAAACATGTCCATAATGACCAGGTCCTGTCATATGTATGCCTTGCAGCTGTTCTCTGAGCAGTCTTTTTAGTGACTGCATAATAGAAATTTATAATTGATCCTTGAAAGTTGACTCAAGGATGACACTTTTCCTGATGAACATCCTGTTCCCTGAGATGGAAAATCCCCATCCTTTCTCCAGCAAGACTTGGCATTTTTTCATTTAAAGGAGGGGTCTGTAGGAAAGAAGGAGAATAACCAACCTGGAACGCTAGGCTTCTTCTGATATTTTCCAGGTCCTTCTTCTAACAACAAGTAGGTACATGAGCACAATCCCATATTTGTCTGCGCTCACTTTTTGGTATTATTGGTGAGATGGTGAGGGCTGCTTTTTTATTTTTTTTTTTACATTATCATAGGTCATAGAAGCTGATTTTGCTTAAGAGCTATTCTACTACATGAGAACACATGGATTAAAAGTGAGTTTGCTCCCAACTTTTGCAAAAAAATAAGCAAGGATAAAGAGAACTCCCAAGCAGTATGCTTAGGGAGGTAAGAGGAGAATGTGTCAAAGCTGATGGGCTGAAAGTCATGGCAAGATGCCAGGCTGACGGACAATGCTGAAAGGGATCAAATTAGAGAGATGGGATTTAGCAGCAAAGGGACCAGGGAGAAAAAATAGTTAGCATAGAGAAGGTAAAATGAGGAGCTGTCTTCTAAGAGAGAGAGTAGGAGTGATGAAATAGGGTTACAGGACAAATGCAAATGGAGGAAGTCAAGACAGGTAAATGCACCTGATGTTCAGCTGACTCTTCATCATGGATGTTGCAGTATGAGAGGAAGAAAGTGGGTGAGGAAAAGAACAAGGAAGCCATCAGTCAAAATCAGAGAAGAATACTAAGGGAAGGGGCTGAATGAAGCAACTGGTGGCAGCAGAATTAGATGGCGACTGAAAAAGAGAGAAACTGAATCCTCAATTGGAAAAAAAAAAAAAAAACAAAACAACAGCAATTAAAAAGTTAGAGGGGAATGGGAGAAGCCTTTTAGCCTTTTGCACACACAAGACATGCAACATCTGGGGGATAAACAGCACAGGCAGTATCACAAGGAGCCCTTGTGCCAGTCAGAAGAAGACTGGAAGAAAATAAAAAAAAAAAAAAAAAAAAAAGGAAAGAAATTGAACATCTTGTGTTAAGAGAGACAGGAAAAGAAACTTGGACGAGCAGAAGATGCACACTGTCCACAAGTTTGAGCATAGTCACAGGGGAAAGATGGAAAAGTAATATAAACTAGGAGGATGAAAAACTGGCCAGCTTTGTACAGGTGTCACCACAGGCTGGGGAAGAGGGAAGAACTGGGAGTGTTCCTCAGTAACGGTCCTTAAAAGTCCTTTACACCCTGTGCAAAGTGGGATCTAAAACATGTATTTCTACATATTTTTAAACTGATGACCACAAGATTTACAGTAGCAGGTTAACTTCAGATTTGTATCTGTGAAGTGCTGGAAAAAAAGTCTCTGGAATGTTGTGTTATTAGTTGTCTTGCCAGACAGCATAGAATCATAGAATCATAGAATATCCCGAGTTGGAAGGGACCCATAAGGATCATCAAGTCCAACTCCTGGCACCGCACAGGTCTACCCAAAAGTTTAGACCATGTGACTAAGTGCACAGTCCAATCGCTTCTTAAATTCAGACAGGCTTGGTGCAGTGACTACTTCACTGGGGAGCCTGTTCCAGTGTGCGACCACCCTCTCGGTGAAGAACCTCTTCCTGATGTCCAGCCTAAACTTCCCCTGCCTCAGCTTCACACCGTTCCCACTTGTCCTATCACTGGTGTTTATGGAGAATAGGTCACCTGCTTCTCCACACCTCCTCGCGAGGAAGTTGTAGACTGCAATGAGGTCCCCCCTCAGCCTCCTCTTCTCCAGGCTGAACAGTCCCAGTGACCTCAGCCGTTCCTCATATGTCTTCCCCTCTAGGCCCTTCACCATCTTCGTCGCCCTCCTCTGGACATTCTCCAACAGTTTAATGTCCTTTTTGTACTGTGGTGCCCAGAACTGCACACAGTACTCGAGGTGAGGCCGCACCAGCGCAGAGTAGAGCAGGACAATCACCTCCCTCGACTGACTAGTGATGCCGTGCTTGATGTATCCCAGGATACGGTTGGCCCTCCTGGCTGCCAGGGCACACTGCTGGCTCATATTCAACTTGCTGTCAACCACAGCCTCCAGATCCCTCTCTGCGAGGCTGCTCTCCAGCGTCTTGTCGCCCAGTCTGTACATATAGCCAGGGTTGCCCCATCTTAGGTGCAGGACCCGGCACTTGCCTTTGTTAAACTTCATGTGGTTGCTGATCACCCAGCTCTCCAATCTGTCCAGATCTCTCTGCAAGGCCTTTCCACCCTCATCTGAGTCCACAACTCCTCCAAGTTTGGTGTCGTCGGCAAATTTGCTCAAAACACCTTTTAGTCCTACATCCAAATCATTTATAAATTGGGGAACTATAGGCCTGTCAGTTTGACCTCAGTGCCAGGAAAGCTCATGGAGCAGATTATCTTGAGGGTCATCACGCGGCACTTGCAGGGCAAGCAGGCGATCAGGCCCAGTCAGCATGGGTTTATGAAAGGCAGGTCCTGCTTGACTAACCTGATCTCCTTCTATGACCAAGTGACGCGCTTGGTGGATGAGGGAAAGGCTGTGGATGTGGTTTACCTTGACCTCAGTAAGGCTTTTGACACAGTTCCCCACAACATTCTCCTCAAGAAACTGGCTGCTCGTGGCTTGGACTGGCGTACGCTTCGCTGGGTTAGAAACTGGCTGGATGGCTGGGCCCAGAGAGTTGTGGTGAATAGAGTCAAATCTGGTTGGAGGCCGGTTACTAGTGGAGTCCCCCAGGGCTCGGTACTGGGGCCGGTCCTCTTTAATATCTTTATCGATGATCTGGATGAGGGCGTCCAGTGCACCCTCAGTAAGTTTGCAGATGACACCAAGCTAAGTGCGTGTGTCGATCTGCTCGAGGGCAGGAAGGCTCTGCAGGAGGATCTGGATAGGCTGGAGCGATGGGCTGAGGTCAACTGTATGAAGTTCAACAAGGCCAAGTGGCAGGTCCTGCACCTGGGGTGCAACAACCCCAAGCAGAGCTACAGGCTGGGAGATGAGTGGCTGGAAAGCTGCCTGGCCGAGAAGGACCTGGGAGTATTGGTTGATAGTCGACTGAATATGAGCCAGCAGTGTGCCCAGGTGGCCAAGAAGGCCAAGAGCATCCTGGCCTGTATAAGAAGCAGTGTGGCCAGCAGGTCTAGGGAAGTGATTGTGCCCCTGTACTTGGCTCTGGTGAGGCCGCACCTTGAGTACTGTGTTCAGTTTTGAGCCCCTCGCTACAGGAAGGACATGGACGTGCTCGAGCGAGTCCAGAGAAGGGCGACCAAGCTGGTGAGGGGTCTGGAGAACAAGTCTTACGAGGAGCGGCTGAGGGAGCTGGGATTGTTCAGCCTGGAGAAGAGGAGGCTCAGGGGCGACCTTATCGCTCTCTACAGTTACCTTAAAGGAGGCTGTAAAGAGGTGGGGGTTGGTCTGTTCTCCTATGTGCCTGGTGACAGGACGAGGGGGAATGGGCGAAAGTTGCGACAGGGGAGTTTTAGGTTGGATGTTAGGAAGTACTTCTTTACCGAAAGGGTTATTAAGCATTGGAACGGGCTGCCCAGGGAGGTGGTGGAGTCACCATCCCTGGAGGTCTTTAAAAGACGTTTAGATGTAGAGCTTAGCGATATGGTTTAGTGGAGTACTTAGTGTTAGGTCGGAGGTTGGACTCGATGATCTTGAGGTCTCTTCCAACCTAGAAATCTGTGATACTGTGATACTGTGATAAAAACATTGAAGAGGACTGGCCCTAAAATGGAACCTTGAGGGACCCCACTAGTGACCATCCGCCAGCCAGATGTGGCCCCATTTACCACAACCCTTTGAGCCCTGCCCGTCAGCCAATTGCTCACCCATTGTATGATGTTTTTATTAAGTTGTATGCTGGACATTTTGTCCAGTAGGATCCTATGGGAAACCGTGTCAAAAGCTTTCTGAAGTCCAAAAAGATCACATCAGCTGGTTTCCCTTAATTGACTAGATGGGTGATCTTACCATAAAAGGAAATCAAATTTGTTAGGCAGGACCTACCCCTCGTGAACCCATGTTGGTTGGGACCAATGACTGCATTGTCCCCCAGGTGTGCTTCAATACCTTCAAGGATCATCTTCTCCATAATTTTATCAGGCACTGATGTGAGACTGACAGGCCTGTAATTGCTAGGGTCTTCTTTCTTACCCTTCTTGAAAATTGGCACAACATTTGCCAGCTTCCAGTCCAATGGGACCTCTCCAGATTCCCAGGATCGTTGAAAAATAATTGAGAGAGGTCCTGTGATGACATCAGCCAGCTCTTTAAGCACCCTGGGATGAATCCCATCTGGACCCATGGACTTGTATGGATCTAGGTAGAGCAGCAAATCCCGCACACTTTCAGGGTCGGTTGGGAGTTTGTCATTCCCACCGTCATGGTCCTCCAGCTCAGGGCACCCTGGGTTCTGAAGCCCACCATCAGTGTTGAAGACAGAAGGCATTAAACGTCTCTGGTTTGCCTGTGTCATTGTCTGTGAGGAGACCTTCCCCATCAAGTATCGGACCTATGTTTTCTTTGGTTCTCCTTTTTCTGTTAACATATCTAAAAAGAACTTTTTTATTGTCGCCCACAGACATGGCCAGCTCTAGTTGGGCTTTGGCCACACTAATTTTCTCCCTACAAACACGAAGACCATCCCTGTATTCTTTCCTCATCATCTGACCCTCCTTCCTCCCTCCTCCTCCTTCCTTCCAGCAGTTATTAGTTCTTTTACCAGAGCATCAGTCATCTTCCCTAAAGTCTATGAATCTGCTTTAGTGATAATACTGACCTTTAGCTTATTTTTTTGATGGATCAGAGATTAGCTTTCATACTCAGTCAATATACTATTACAACTTGCAGATCATCTGAATAATTATTAAACTATTAAACAGGGTGGTCTATGGTAACTCTGTTGTGGATGTAGAAGTGTTTTTTTTCCTTTCCCCCCTTTTTTTTTTTTTTTTGACATAGGATACTCATGAAGCTCTGGTAATTAGTTTGCTAAAATTTTGCAGAGAAAAGGTCTATATATGTTTAAGATATTAGTGTTTTTTTTTTTTTTTTTGCTTTTTCCAGCTCCTATTTAATGCTCATTAACAACTATTCACCTTAACATCTTCAAATCTATTGTTTCTCTCATTCTTTTGTTTAAAAGATCTTTTTATATCACCCATAAGGAAAGAGGGATCTGCTCCCTTGAAAGTGCCTACCTTTCCAATTAGTGTATTCAAAATTCTACATTTTCTGTTTGCCTGCAGGTATGTTGAATGAAAGAAGATTTCAGGCTTCTCCAGAAACAACTTCACTAAAAATAATAATAATAAAATACTAATATAAAAATTCCTACTGACTAAGATGCCCCTGGTCTTGTTACCTTTTTAGATGTCAGAAAACGTTTCCATGAAATGTGTTCTTACAAGCTAGTCTGAACTGCTCTGAAATGCTCGGTGGTTTGTGTTGAGTGGCATTACTATTGCAGATCTCCTGTAAAGGTGTTTTATCAGATGATGTTTTGACAGATTTTTACAGGCATGATTTTGTTTTCCCTTCCTTCTTCTATGAATAATTGGAGAAATTGATTTAAAATCTCTCCCTCTCTTGTGCATTGAGAAGAAAGAATATTTTTAAATCTTTACCTACTTTTGAAAGGCAATTTAAAAAAAAAAAAAAAAAAAAAGCTTCCAAAACTCCTGCAGTTGGAATTGCTGGAATTACACTGCTGTTTGGAGTTAGCAGCCCATAGGCCAGCATTAATAGATAAGCAAGCTTCTTTCTGGTTTAAAGCAGTATTAGCAGGCTCTCAAACATTCTGAGTGTAAGGACGCAGTGCGAAGCCTAATCAGTGACCGACTTTCCTATCCCCAGCGGATTAAAAATAACAAGCCTGCAAAGCAGAGGAGGCTGAAAGATGCAGAACTGTCCTGTAGCGCTGTATCAGTCTACAGGTAACTGACACTGCAACTTCCTCTGAATAACTCAAGCTGGTCTTGCTTCTCCATCTTTTTACCTTCCTTGCCATCTGTTCCTGCTGCTCCCGCAGCCTCCCCGCTCTCCTCCCGCCAGGGCCTGTCTAAGCAGAAGGGTACAAGAGCCTCTGATGAGGTAGGCCTCGGGCCCCTCCATCACTCCTAGCCATGAGGAGAGCACCAGCTGTCTGGCTTCATTTGCATTTTCTCTCCAAAATAATGAAATTAGCCATGAGTATCCTGAGGTGATGTGAGACGCAAATTTAGGCTCAATGTGTCAGTGTGCACTGGGGAGGGAGAGAGAAGGTCATGGAGGCATTCAGAAGATGCTCACAGCATGGAAATTGAGGGCAAGAAATCTTCTGCCTGCTGCAAGAGGCACAAAAGCCCTGCAACTGAGGGAGACGCTCAATGTGCACTGAGCCTTCCCACCGCTCTCAGCCCACATACTCACATCCTTATGCGTGACAGATATGTCTGCGTTGCACCAGTAAAAACTCCAAAGTTGTTGCCAACAGAAGGATAAAATAAAGCTGTGTTTTAGCTTCTTGCCAGCCGTACTCAGAAGTCAGCAGATAGCTCAAAAGTATGGCTAGGCAGTATTTTAATTTGCAGGTTACAGAAGTTTGTGATGAGGCCGCTCTTGCCTCCCAACACACATTTGCCACAGTGCTACCATTTTAATTATCACAGCATTTGGTCATTTAGGACTTGCCACAGCTGTTGCATAGCATCACAGCTCCCTCGCTGTGCTTCTTATTTCTTGTTGCCTGAAGTAGAGAGGAAAATGTTTGCTGAAATATTCTTAAAACTACTGCTAGCACAGCTGAATGAGAACAAGCTGAGATTCAAACCTTGCAAGCTCTGTTTGTGCTATGGATGTTCGCTGTTTCTTCTGGTTTTGCTCTTATTCTTTGCACATGCATAAACTGTGCATTTATAAAGTATATGAGGAAGTTGGTGCTTCACATTCTGCAGTGTCTTTGTCTTAATATTCTCCAATGATAAAGATAAAGAATCTTTGGACAGTCCTTAGGGTACATGTAGAAGAATTAGAACAGTGGACTAATACTGTACCTAGATGAAGACAAAAATATTTAGAAATAGCCATTTAGAAAAAAAAAAAAAACTTCATTTGTGTGTATATTTGCTCATATAAGCTTATGAATTACTCTATGTATGCAAGCAAATTATTTTAAGAGAATGTTATGAAATATTCTCAGAAAGCAGAAGTTTTAGTATATAAAAGTTAGTTTACACTCACAAGTGGACACTATGACAGACTTATCCTATCAAAGATAATCAATGCACTCTGATTGTACTATCAAATGCTTACATTAAACTTCATGGAAACAGGTAGCTATGCATCATGAGCTTATCTCGGGAGATTAGTTTGAGCAATTAATACATTCAAGAATATGGTAGACTACAGACAGTTCAGATTTTCTGTTATTTCAATGCAAATTATTTGCTCTGCTGCAGCAAGCTAACTACATGCATATAAATGTGTGTGTGTGTGTGTATGTATGTGATGACATGTAGTCCCAGCTGCCAGGACAGATTTGGCAACTCAGGACACCTCCCTCTGAGGTTGAACTTCCATTTGTCCTTGTAGAATATTCAAGTGTTCCCCTCAGTTTTTCATCTTTCATTTCATGTACGTATCAACTTTATGGGTTTTTCTTCAAAGAGGTTTGTTCACAGGGTCATAGAGTCGCATGCTGGGTGGCCCGATTTAATCATAAATATTTATCATAAGGTTTGAGTATAATTTGCAAAGTCTTGGTGATATCTTCAGCTCTAGTTCAATTCTCCACTTCCATCTTGAAACATATAGTACTTCATTATCCGTTCTGTGTTACCACTGTTCTCCATGTGTGCTTAACGAGTAAATAAAGGTAGAATGAGCCAAGATGGTCTTGCCTAAATTTTGAAGTCTTCCCATTATTCTGAAGTGAAAGAAGATGTTATAAGATTGACCCAGAATATTTTCTAGTTTGTTAGAGTTTCCAATGGTTAAGGACAAATAGTTTTGCCATTTGTAGTACAGCAAAACTGTACTTGTAAGGTTAAGATCTGATTAAAGGCAGTATCCAGCTTCTGTGATATTTCTGCATTTTCTTAAGGAGGACATACGCATCTTTTTCTGCAGCCATGAAGAGGAGTAGATTCACATGTGAATGGTTACTGCCCAAACATAGGAGGAATCTGCTTCTTAGGACTTTCAAAGTCCTGGGTTTGTAATATTTAATTTAAACATCAGCTACTTATCTAATGATGTAGCTCTACCTATTTTTTCTCAGTTGCTTAATTCATTGTATCTCCCAGGTATTTCTCTGCTTACTCACAGTTCCATATCATATATCATTTCCACTACTGAAATACCTTTCCAGACATCAAGCCACGAAAATGTTTGGTTAGTAAAATGTGTAATCCAAGTACATGCTGAAAAATAGTCCCAAGGACCCAACTGTATCTATTTTATTTTATTTGTTTTTGGAAACCTTACTTCTTTTGAGGATGGTGAGCATGGATGGTAACAAAGTGTGCAGATTCTCTGAGATGGAGCAAGATAAGAAATACTTTGGCATCTACAGTTGTTCTCAGATCCACTCAAGATGTCTCTCTTGATTTATTCACCAGACAGAATGATTTAAAGATATGGTAAAGGACAACGGAAAGTCTTTACTACATCAACCTTTAATAGTTTAAATTGCAGTAAAATTAAATTTTTTGCATTCTTACTTTCTTGCAATCTGATTCTCACCTCTTCTTTCTATTGCAAGTTATTTTTCCAAACATACCAATGACTCAGACTTCTTCAGTGCTTACTCACCACTTATAATGATGCACCTTGCCTGATAGCTCTTCATGTCAGTCAAAAGTGTGGGTCAGACACTTATCAATTGACCCTGTGTTAAAGGTAGACCCTCATTTCAGCATCTGTCAATAGCATCTTTTGATGCATTTAGAGTGGAGGTTGTGGCAGTAGAGTGATTGCTCAGTATCAGCAAGTGAGCATGCATGGAGTTTGAAGAAATGGAAATATATCTAAAGCTCTGAATCCAGTCTGGTTTCTGGTTTATTGGTATTTAATAAAATGAACCTTTTTTCTTCTTTGTCTAGAGGAAAATTTTCATTACACTGGCATAACTGGGAGATGTGCTGATAGTGAGAAATGCAGTAAATCCTACCAATGTGCACAGCTAAAATCCTTGCTAATCTCACATCCACTTTATAATAGCAGTGAACACAAAACTCTGGTCTCTTGTACCATACTAACGTGGAAGGAGAACCTTTTGATTATTAGCTGCAGTTACCATGAGCTCCCAACCTGGGATGATGTCTACACTTCTCCTTCTGAGATGTTAATCACAAATCTGCCAATCCTGTCCCACTTACAAGACAAGGAAAGAAATGTGAACATGTAAAAATTCACAGAGGGGCCCAGGAAAATTTCCCTGACACACTCCTGCTGTGACACCACAGCAATTGAAGAAGGCCTGTCATTTGGTTGTCAACCTTTGACCTCAACCAGACATATTCTGAAATGATGTGAAAAGAATTGCTGTGCTGTACGGCTGGCTCCTTACAGCTTTGCATGTCTGTCCTTGATGTCAGTCAAAAGTAGTTAACTGGCACCCATGGAGTCTAAAAAAAAAAGCTCCTTTAAAATATCAGTAATGACTTCTGTTAGCAAGACTAGCTCTTGTCAAGTAATGACTTTATGACATAAGGTATTGTTTATCTAGGCATCGTTCTCTTACTTGCATTTTAATGAGCCTAATTAATAATAAGTTAGAAGTCCTCAGCTATTTCTTCACAGCTGGACCATATGCACTAATTACACTGAGTGTGCAAACTTAGACTAATCCCTTCGTCAAAAGAAATATTTTAATTTAAAAACCTCAATGTACTTTTTTTTTCACTTGATTACTTTACAGATGTAATCTTTTCATTCTGGCAAATTTGCACAGAATCAAAGTAAACCTGAGAGTGGGGGAATTCCATAATTTATAATTTTTCTAATGGTAGACTTCATTCTTAAAATAATTGAGGAAGATCTTTCAAGAGCAGAGTGGTGTCAGGTCCATTTCTGTTGTGCGTTAAGTTCCATAAAGGTAAGGGATAATAATTTTTAAGTTGAAGGATAATCACCAGTCTCTAAGACAAGATCCTTCCTCAACAGAGGTATAAAGGATAACTATTCTTAGGTGCAGACAGGCTGGAGTTGTTTCTATTGTCAAAACACAACAGAATGTATAACACCAATTAAACAATTGCATAAAAGTGATATTATTACTTTGTCTATTAATAACAATGTGGTCAATATTACGTGAAGTATTACCATTTTTAATTACTAAGAGTGGTTTCCCATAAATATGTATATTTTTAAACTTATGAAATATAATTTGTTTTTATAATAATTCCTAGTCTTCATCTTATAAGGTAAGTCACTTGAGTAATTTATTGGAGTTTGCTTCTTTTTCAACATGAGAGGCCATACAGTATTGTCACAGACTTTAATGGCACATTTAACTACACAACTCTCCACAGACTGCAATAGGGCACACCAGGGGCTACAGTCAATAATTATAGTTAACTTCAAACAGGTTCTATTTTTATATTAGATGATTAAGTATGCTGATAAAAAAAATAGTAGTGGTATTCAGTTACTAGGAGGAGGATGTTCAAAAAAATTCAGGTATCAAAATTCTCTCAACAGATATGAAAATGTTTAGTCATCAGACATCCTTATATTTTCTAACTTCATATGGTTCAAACTCACATCTGTCTATCTTCACAGCAGAAGCAGAAATCAAACAAGCCACATGAAACATGAAACACCACTGACGGGATCACTTATCTAGTTATGTTGCTTTCAAAAAAGTCTTGATAGTATTCAACAGTCCACTTATCTTTTCATGTTAGCCAGTAAAACATAGATTCATAACCTTATGCAGTGAAAACAGTTAGATTCTCAGAGATGGGAGGTAGATTTGGGGACTTTCAATTTTGAGTTCTTTCAATCAGTATCCCAATAACAGCAACCCCAACATATATTTGGGTACATCCTTAGCAGGTATGTTGTGTACCCGAGCCCAGGTTTTCTACTCTTTACAAGTTACAGTGCCGTATATGGTTAGCAATGCTATTAGCTGAAGTGTCCACAAGTATCCTATTCATTAGAGTATGGATTTCAGTGGCAGGCCTTGAATGAATAAACTGACTAAACAAATGTTGTTATCGGGAAGAAGTTTGATTATAAATTAATTCTTCTACATGTACGCATTGAAAAGGTCTTTTCCACAACAAAACATGATGTTAGGCAGCTAGACAAGCCTGGAAGAACATATAGAATTTGTGAGGACTTTCAGCAAAGGAAGAATTGACCTTATGTCATAAAAATTGGGTTGCCAGACAGAGAACCAGTTTCAGCCTGGAAACTCACTGATGTAGAACCTAAAACAGTTATTTGTGGACTGTCAATGCTCACAGGCTGATCAGGGACCACATTTGTAAAATTCACATGTTGTTTTAAGGAATAGGAAAGCATTTTCAATTTAATTTTGTTTTTCTTTTGAGAAAGGCACAAAGCCTATGCAAATGTGATTTTGTTTTTCCTTAACCAGCTACTTCTGCTCTTCCCACTTAAGTTATAGAACTTCCAGTGGAGTCAAAGGACAGTTCAATGAAAATTTTAGATACATAGTGTAGATATTTCAGGGAATTTCAGCAGTTCTGGCATATATTTTTGAGAGGCTGTTCAGCCGTCTAAAAGTTTTTGTCAATAAATTTTTCCTGATGTGCTCAGCCTAAGTTTTCTATTTCTTATTTTCATTCCATTATCCTCTGCTGCACTTTACTGTACCTTTCTATAATTCTTCATTCCTTCTGGCTCATCTGCCCTACAGATCATTGCAAACCATTATCTATCCTCTCCTATTTGTTGTTTAGCCAATCTTTCACTATGTATCTTCAGACCTTTCAACCTTTGTTTCAATGAAGTGTTATTAATCTTTCAAGTGTTGACTCTGGATATATAATAGTTCTTTCATAATGAGTTACTCCATGCATAATAGTTTGCATGAAAAATTAATAGTGATGCATTATGTTCTTTCTGGAAAAACAATTGCAATTATATTAAAAATATATTTTACAAAACTATAACAAGTATTGTTGTAATTTGGAGCAGAAGGAAACTTTACAGAGATACAATTAAATGAGTTTGAGGCTACTATTCTACATTGTTCTCTCAGAAATCTGAATGCTATTGATTACTTGTCTAGTTTGTACTATTTCCCTGGGTCTCACCAGACAAACAGAGATATTACACCAGACAATCTCTGCTCAGTTAAACACTTTTGGTCTCTTCCTGTTTTGTAAAGCAGCTTCCTATATGAACAGACTTACTATTCCACAGGGCAACACACAGCTGGTATTGTCTGATCTGTAAACCACACCTCCAATAGCAGCCACCACTGTGTCTAGGAGATTATTAGCAAGGTAAAGAGGCTTGGTCAGAAGCAAAAGAATTAGTTTTTTGTTTGTTTGTTTGTTTTTCTCTGTTTTCTGTCAAAAGTTGCATATTTCAGAAAAGGCTTTTCCCTGTAAATATTGGCCTAAGATAAGCTTTTTTCTTATGGAGATGCACATTTTTGGAATAGCTACTGCACACCTACAAGTGTCCTTGGTGTTAGGGAGAACTCTGGAGCCAGATGTTGTCAGCACCACTGAATGGAATTAAATCAAATAGTGGGCAGAGGGAAGACGGCAGAAAGGATCCTGAATGGAAGTCCCTTTTGTTCTCTTCCTGAAGAACAGCCACACACTATAGTAATTTAGGGCTTGATCTAAGGCTCCTGGAAATCATAGAATTATAGAATGGCTTGGGTTGGAAGGGACATTAAAGAGTATTTAGTTCCAACACCATAGGCAGGGATGCCACCCACTAGATCAGGTTGGCCAAGGCTCCATCCAACCTGCAGCAGCACTGTCACTGCACACCCAGAACCTCCAGTTGTGAACCCAGGCAGGGAAAAAAAAGAGGCTAATCATACCTAAATTACATTCTCTGTACTTCATACTGATCCTAAAGTTTGTTCTCTGAGGACCTTCCAAATAGAGACACAAAATTATGTTTCCATTGGAGAGCTAAAAATCTTTCCCCTCCAGAAGGTTAGAGCTCCATTTTATAACCTTGATATATTGTCTGGTACTAACTTTGTTTTTAAATTAAGTCTGGGCTCCAGAGCAGTGCATTTCTGAGGTGCTAATACCATGTTCAATGAAGAAGAGGACATGGCTTTGCTTTTTTCAAGGGAGAGCACCACTGTAAGAATAAGTTTAAATACAATGCTAATTATGAGTCACAGAAATTACTTTTAATATTAAAAAGCCTTTTATTCTTTGCTTCTCATAAAAAAGATCCAGCTAATTTAGGTAAGTACACAATAAGCACAATTATTTTTAGTTATGATTAATGTATTAATCTAACCATATGAAATTAACATATTAGTCTCAATATCACATTTGATGTCAGATTACTTTTCTGTCTTAAGACTTTGAGAGTTTGTGGAACTGTTCTGGATGAATTTGGGGAATAGGAATGTGATTAATTTCCTTTCTCTTTCATCTTTTTTTTTTTTTCCTCCTCCTCCCCCCCCCCCCCCCCCCCCCTTTTTTCTCTTTTCTTTTGAATATAACTGCAGTATTCTTTCCAGAACATCCTGGGAGAGTGACCTCATCTCTCAGGCCAGCCATTCAGATTTTTTAAGGGGCATTGTTATTTCTATTAAGAGCTCAGGTAAGGTTTTTACTTATATTGTTCAAGTATTTTTGCCATTTATGGCCCTTTAAAATGAAACAAAATGGGTTAGCTGAAGGTTGTTAACATATCCAGTGTTTACTACTGCAAGATAAACATGCTTTATGTATAGTGGCAGGTTGTTTTGTGTTTTTTTTTAGGGAGCTATTAGATGTTGATCAGATCTTTTAAGCGATAGAAGGGGTCCCAGTGGAGATGGAATAGTAAGCAGAGGGTAGATGAGGCAGTCAAAAGCGCAAACTGCAATTTACCACATGGTCTGTGTAATTTATCACACAAAGTCTCTGACACATATGTGGTCTGTGTGCACCCTACAAGAATTTGTGTTGCTCCTATCTCCTCACTTAAGATTTTACCTAACCTTCTCCTAGTACTGAAAAAAGTTTAAGTAGCACTGAGAGTTTGCTACTGTTTAGTCTATAGAGCACAACGTAGTTATGAAAATATTCATAGCAGGGATTTTGCTGAGAGGATCATAACAAAATGTTTATTAAGGCATATGCTGAAAATAATGCTTACCTTAATGCTCAGCTTAGGTATGAATGTACAAGAAAGAACACCTTAAGAACCTGACACAGTTTAGTTTAATCAGAAAATACTTTGTGCATCTCTATAAACTCTAAATGCAGAACTGCACAGAGGTGTCAGTGCTAGCTAACACATAGAGATGTATTTTTTGTGGTCTACAGATAACTGCGTGGATATTAGTGGGATTCAGTCATTAATGCTAGAGGCAACATTTCTCCTAGATCATCTTATTTATTCCACATTTTTATCTCCTGCTGCATCAAAAGGGTTTAGTTTGCTGGAATTTCTTTAAAAGTTACATTACAAAAACAGTGCAGACATCATGTTGTGTGCACCTGATAATGTTCTGCATCATCAGTAATTACTACAAGGCTTTGTGCTTTTATGAAAACACTAAAATAGAATCAGTGTTTTTATAGAAAGAGCCTATTGATTAAAAAGTAACACACCTATATTATCAATTTTATTCAGCTGTATCTATATATACTATCCAGGTACTTCAACAAATGAGAATGTTACCAGTAAAAGGTGGATAGCCACTATTTCTTAATCACATTTTAAATTGCAAATAAAAACCACTGTAAATACTGTATATGTTAAGAAAACTGTGTTAACGTGAAAATAAACAGAAGAATAAGATACAAGTTTAAGGGTAAACTTTTACTGGCAATATACTTTAGAAAAGGAGTCATGATATCCTTTTATCAATATCATGTGATATCATTGCATAACGTATTTCATTCTTTGTCTGAGGTTTGACAAAAGGGATATCCCAGCAAAATGAAATAGATTAAAAAAAAAAAAAAAGCATTGATTAAAATTCTTTAAGTCCATGGTAAGTAGAGTAGTCGAAGAGAGGATGACTCCCAAAAACCTCAGTGTGGATGGATGAAAAGATCTATTACTCCTAGGTATGTAGGTATGACCAATGTTATATATCATCCCAGGTAAATGATTGGTGAAAACTGAGTGAAACACTCGTCTTTGATCTATTTTAAGAAAAGTATATTTTCCATACTTCCCCTTCCCTTCTCCTCTCCCCTCCATGACATATATAAGAGATGGATTTTAAGACAAGTCTCAGGTGAGTTTTATTCTGTGGAAGTCTAGGGAGATATAAGGCAGTACTGAAGTCACTTCTACCACCCTGAACTGTTACTTAAGAAAACTACTAGAGTCGCCAGATGAAGCTTGTGAGATGCTGTAAGTTTAATCATGTTCAATTCATTAACACAATTAGAGCTGTGCACAATTTATTGACATAGCCAGAGTCACTTAGAAACAGCTATTAAGTCATAGATTATTGGGACTTTTTCTCCATCCCTATATGTTGAGCATGGTTTCCCAGCAAAATACATCAGTCAGTTATTTGGGAACACGTCTTTGATGCAAGAGGTTTGCTCTTTTCTCTGAATAAGTTTAGTTGCATTTTACTGTATTATAAAAAAACAGCCTGAAAAAAAGGCCTTAACGTGCCTTAATATTACACAGTTATGAATGAATCTCCTGCTAAATTTACCTACCAATTTATTTGTTGGTAAAGGACAGATACATTTCTGGTCCAGAACTTGATCAAAATCAGAAATCCCTCGAAATTTTTGGGGAACTCCTCTAAGAGCTGCAATTTTGTTCTGCTCATGACTTTGTATGGAAGTACAAGAAGTAAATCAATGAAGCGATGGATTGGAGATTCAGGGAGGAATGTATAGGATAGGGAAAAGAATCCTTCACAAAATTTCTGTTCTGTGCTTTCACCATTTCACCTCCCTTTTTGTGATCCATTCCCCAAACCTGTGACTCACAAGAAATTTCTGCAAGGTCAAAATAGCCTTTATGAAAGCATTTTCATGCCATCGTACCTTAAACTACTTCCCAGCAACCTCACTCCACTAGGGCAGGATTGCCAACATATCCCCATGGTTGTTTTCACAGACCCACTGTGATAAGGTAACCAAGCAGATGGAAGAAAATTACATGAATTATTTTGGGCTATCTTTCCCAGTTTGCAGCCTGATTTCTCTACTTTCCCTCCACCTTGAGACTTAGAACACCTAAGTAACAGAGATAAGGTGGAAATTAATTCTTTATTTTCCTCAATGTGTGAGGAACTTATATGAAGGGTCCCTTCTAATCACAGATGTTCGTGGAAAAAGCTCATTTTGAGTCTGTGTAGTGCCAAGAGGCTCCTAAGGACTGTTGAACAGTCCTAGTTTTGTAACTGATAGATGATGAAAGAATGAAGGCTGTGTGCATATTGGTCTTCTTTCTTTTGTTTTCTTTAATACAACTTTAAAAGCACAGCTCTGTTCCCCTTGAGCATCTTGGCACAAAAGAGCCCCAGATAAAACAGCAAGTTTCACATAAATTTACTTTTAATACAGAAATATCGGTCAGCTAGGAACATACTAAAATGCATGGCTGTTAGAAATCTATTTACAGCAGAGCTCAGAAGCAGCTTGATCTATTTTCCAAGGAGGTTTTTGTAACTCTAGGGGCAATACAACAAAGAAAACCAGAATGTGGGAAAAGGATACACTGTTTGTCACTAATTTATGACAGTCAGACAACAAACTGGATCATCACTGTTCCTTTCTACCTAATAGAAGGCAGCAGTCCACAGCTCCACATTGTCTGCTTCACAGATTTATTTCCTTGAAAATAAATTTGATTGGAATAGTCAGTTTCCAGTAGATCCTGACACTGATGTCTACAAAACTGCACGTGGCTCTCTATCTCTGTTGCATCCTACGTAGAATGCATAAATTCTACACGTAACTTCTCACCACAACTGTATCTTTGGCACTAATACGTGATGGTCTGTGGCACTCATATGTGACAGAGAGATGTATTTAATAATATAGTTGAGCTGATGGATCTACCATAATTGCACTATTAAAAAACATATATATTGTACATAGGTTATTTTGCAAGCAATCCATAGAGCATCTGAAGGCCTTTAATAGCTATCATAAAAATTAATAATAAAATATGTAAAGGATAAGCTACCATGAAAATGGCAGAGGAAAAAGATGACCTGTATTATATACAGGTTATGTATTTATATATATATATATATTATTTATGTATATATATTATATATTTTTTATATTATATATATATTTTATATACAGGTTATATATTTTAGATGATGTAACTTACATATGTTGCGGTGTTACTTACAATCAGTTAATGATTTATTGAAAAGGGTTGATGTTTTATATTCTATTTAATTATATATATATATTTTATATTTTATTTAAAGGTTAGATCTCATGATGAGTTTAAGCAATAGTTTTTCATGTCAGAATACTTAGTTATTAATATACTATATATACTTATATATACTATACTTACATTTATATAGTATATATACTATATACTATATATCTATATACTTATACTATATACTTAGTTAGATTTTGGCTGTAAGTCAGTTGTGTTTTGGTGGGTTCCCCTTCTAAATGAATCTCTCAAGCAGGAAAACTAAAATAGAGTTTGATATAATTAATCAGCATTAATCTTTCCTGCACAGGAAGAACCCAGGAAAAGTGCATTTGTGGCCATGAAAGAGGTTGTGATGGAAAAGCTAAACTGCAAAGCTTCTATCTGACCTATTATGTCTTTAATGTTATTAAACAAATACAAAATAATCCATTGAGTTGCTCCTGTGAGCATTATTCAGGAGCCAGTAATGGACTGGCAATAACAGCCAGTCTTTTTTATTATTAACTGAAAGACCAGGAAATATGATTATCTGTAATGACATAAATGTCTCACTGTGCAGCTTCAGGAAGAGATCCCAAGCCAACCCCAAGACCGTTAATTCCAGCACTCTTGTGTAGACTCGCGTGTCCATTCTGGGAAGTAAAGCTGTACTGTGTCGACACTATCTCCATTTGGCACTGCACTGTGCTGTGTTAGACACACCTGTCTGCTTAGCACCTCTGCAGGAATTTCTTAAACAGGGCTGAAATGCACTGACATAGACCAGCATTGACTGCCGGAGGGAAGGGAAGGGAAGGGAAGGGAAGGGAAGGGAAGGCAAGGCAAGGCAAGGCAAGGCAAGGCAAGGCAAGGCAAGGCAAGGCAAGGCAAGGGAAACTGAAAAATGTTTACCTTCATAACTAAGCAACAGCTTTTAATCTGCAGCAATGCTTTTCACTATCCAACACTAACTTTTTTCTTCACATTATTATTTGACATCATTATTTTAGTGTACTATAGTACTGAGTCATTGTGGATCTACTATTGCTGTAGCTGTGGCAGGAAACTCCTCTTTAATGTATCAGGGATACAAGTTTTGCCCCTGGGTTCCCAAAGTATCCACCCTCTTCTTGCCTACAGCACAAGAAATGCGTTATCTTTGAGTTTGAATCAGTTGAGTGGCTGAGACTAAACTCAAAGCTGATTGATGAAGCATGATGCATTCTTTAATTAAGCAGAAGCTACTAATAAAAATGAACTTACTGGATGATTTGTGTGATTCTTCCAAGGTGGCCATATGTGCCACACACTAGTAGAGGGAAAGGGTGGTATGCAGCTGGTGCTGGGAAACTACAGAAGAGGAAACTTGCTAAGAGAGGCTGTTTGGGTGCTGTTGCTATTTTAGGGCAGTATATAATTAATGCCCACCTCAGTTATCCTTGCTTCTGTGATAAGTTGTAATCTCCTCCCCCTCTGCACCCTTTCAGCATTAGTGTTTGCTATCACTGCTGCTCCCACAACAGCACCATTTTACTTCTTTAGCTGTGACTGCAGCATTTGGGGGGGAATAAATTCCTTGAATCAGCACATAGCTGGAGCTGGAGTAGAAGCACACTTTGTGGGTGGGAGCTGGCAGAGGCTCTTGGAAGTCATTCTCCGTGCTGTAGGCAAGCAACCAGCAACCAGCTGCAGTTGTTTTACCTAGGTATGCAGTTCACTTCTTGAAGATCCAAACGAGTTTTAGTAAGATGGTACGACTTTATAAGGAGAGCAGTGGCATTACCAACTAAGTAACAGCCTAGAACTTAGGATGTTATGGCAATGTGGCAACATTTTTCTGTTTACCGTGCGTGGTCTGAAAGAAATCTTGCTGTAAGCCAGAAATGAGCATGGAATGCAAAGGGAGAAGAGATGTGTGATGTTCATACCCTCAGTCTCTCCACTCTGTGTGTTTGAGAGTTAAATCATTATTTCCTGATCTACATTCCTTTACCAGTCTGAAGAAAATTGACTCTTTCACCTCGTTTGTTTGATGATGTCTTCATGCATCTTCATGGTGTTCTTTTTGTTTGTTTGTTTTGTTTTGATTTGTTTAATTCAACTGTTTCCGTCAACTTTTATTAAAATCGACCTGGAAATGAGTGACAATGCAAGAGTTCCGTAGGAACGGAACATGAATTTAGCATAAATGAACAAACATAAACCTTAGAAAAGAAGCAAGCCTCTTAGAAGTATATGTAGAAGGAATGCTGTCCATAATAGGTGTGATACGGTCCTTTTGTTCTACTCAGCACAGCTAAGAGTACAGCTACAATGTTGAGTTTCAGATGCCACTTTTGACAGATGTAGCCTAAGAGAGGGAAACCAAATGATCAAAAGTCTAAATGGAAAGCAAATGAAAGAATTTTGATTGCATGTTTTAACAAAAAGAAGATAGAAAGGAAACATATGAATGATCTTCATATTTCTAAAAGGCACATGGTAAAATAGAAAGAAATAAACTTTTCTCTGTGCCCTTGGTCAACAGAATAAAAAATAGCAAGTTTAAATTGGAACAACGGTGATTCAGATTTAAACATTAGGAAAGCTTTCAAACAACAAGGATAGTTAAACACTGGAATATATTGCCTAGGGTTGTTTTG
Source organism: Anser anser (assembly GCF_964211835.1). Classification (NCBI taxonomy): domain Eukaryota; kingdom Metazoa; phylum Chordata; class Aves; order Anseriformes; family Anatidae; genus Anser; species Anser anser. The sequence goes on from NC_139722.1 coordinate 101,181,502, forward strand.
GAATCTCCATGATTGGAGCTTTGTAAGAACAGGTTAGACAAACATCTGTCAGGAATGATTTAGGTATAGCTGATCTTGCCTTGGGGTAGGGTGATGAACTAGACGACCTCTAAAGGTTCCTTTCAGCCCTCTTTCCTACTATTCTATAAAAAAAAATACACAAAATGATTGCATATAGAATTGAGCTTGGCACCTTTTAGTAAACCTCATTGTTTCTGCTTTTCTGTTGTTCGCTTTGCAGCTTAGCCATGCTGCACATTTCAACAAGAATCTTAAAAAGCTGTTTGATGCCAAATAGTGATCTGGTTCTTTTACACTGTTACATTTAATTAGGGTTTCTAATTAATCTTCTTTGTGTATTACACTATATCCAGCCATCAATGTTAATAAAATCTTTGCTTAGTTTAAGGACTATCTGAAAGTTTTCATTTGGAAACTGAGACCATCTGGCCTCTCTACCTCACTAGGATTAGACTCTGGGTAAAGTGCACTCCATCTGTTTCTGAGATTCATGTACATATTACACAAGAATGTGTGTTGGGGCAAAGCTAAGGAGGGAGTTCATTGCCAAGATAGCAGAAATACAGTCAGATCTGTCTAGAGAATCTCTTTGATATTCTCAAGGCCAAAAACAAAACAAAACAAAACAAAAATCCTTTCTGAAATGTTATCAACATCTCTTCAGGGTAGGAGTGTTTATTGTTTCCCACTGTGTGAGGTGAAGTCTTCCACTGAGGATATAACTCAGTACTGAATATATTTAGTTTGAAATATCGAAATGGTGATCCATGTTTTATACTGTGATTCCTGAAAAGGATTCTTAAGCCTACCCTGAATATTGCTGAGGTGTCCCTGACAAAGATGAAATAATGGGAACTATGGAACTGTGTTGTTGACAGTCAGTAAGGTTGTGTACAACAATCCCACTTATTAAAACTCAGTTCCTGATCTATCATGAGCTCAGTCCCACCTGCTTGGTCATGCATTCATAGAATCATAAAATGGTTTGGGTTGGAGAGACCTTAAAGGTCATTTAGTTCCAACCCCCCTGCAAGGGGTGCAGGCGCACCTCCCATTAGACCAGGTTGCTCAAAGCCCCATCCAACCTGGCCTTGAACACCTCCAGGGGCATCCACAGCTTCTCTGGGCAACCTGTGCCAGTTCCTCACCACCCTTGAAGAATTTCTACCTCACATCTAATCTAAATCTATCCTCTTTTAGTTTAAAGCCATTACTCCTTGTCCTATCACTGCACTCCCTGACAAAGAGTCCCTCCTCAGCTTTCCTGTAGGCCCTCCTTAAGTACTGGAAGGCCGCTATAAGGTCTCCCTGGAGCCTTCTCTTCTCCAGGCTTAATAATCCCAGTTCTCTCAACTTGTCTTCAAAAGAATGGTGCTCCAGTGCTCTGATCATCTTCATGGCCCTCCTCTGGACTTGCTCCAACAGGTCCATGTCCTTCTTCTGTTGGGGACCCCAGTGCTGAACACAGTATTCCAGGTGGGGTCTCATGAAGGCTGAAGTAGAGGGGGAGAATCACCTCCCACAGCCTGCTGGCCAGGCTGCTTTTGGTGCAGCCCAGGATATTGTTGGCTTTCTGGGCTTTAAGTGCACATTCCTAGCTCATCAACCAGCACCCCCAAGTTATTCTCCTTAGAGCTCAATCCATTCTTTGCTCAGCCTGTATTTGTGCTTGGGATTGTCCTGACCCAGGTGCAGGACCTTGCACTTGGCCTTGTTGAACAGGTACACCTCTCTTATCTCCCTAAAACCCCACATATAGTGTCTGACACCTCACTGACTTTATTAGACAAATCGAATGCCTTGATTTGCTAAACAGGGTACAGGATGCTAGAGGAAATTTTGCTAGAGGGAATTCTGAGAGTTGCAATGCTTTCTCAGCTGTTGTTATATGGTGGCTCTTTAAAATGATCATACATCCTGATGACTAGACTTCCCTGTCTTCTCCCTTTAACCCATACAAAATGGCTTATTTGGAGCAACCTAGTGGTTGAAGCCCCTGGTATGTGGATTCTGTTCCAGACATAGCACGTTTTATTTTAGCCACTGCCCTCACCCTATTACTCAGAGAAAACAAAAAGATGTTATAGAACGGTGGCAGTCACACCCGGTCACCTAACATGTATTTATTTCATCATTTCATCATTCTGTTCTGATCTGAGTTGGATGATATGAAAAAGATCCTGGGATTTACAGTCCATGTGAAATTTTGTGTCAGTCACAGATTTCTGCCTATTACTGGGTGAAGATCCTGAGTTAACAAACTATTTTTCATAGTATTTTTATATGAAACAATTTCGTAAAGTTTCATTGCTATTGAATTGAAAACCTATTTCTCTTTCCACAAAGTATACAGTGAATATCACTTTTCCAGATCTTTTTTATTCAAATTTGTTTGCTATAGTAAACAGACTGTATGCATGAAAAAATGGCACATCCTGTTTGGTTCTCATTCTTTTTGACTGAAACTCATGGAGACAAAAGATGCACAAAAAATCTTTGAACATTAAAATTATTCCATTAAAAATTATGATGGGTATGTGGAATTTCTTCCTCTCTTATAATGTATACTATTTTTTGTTCATTTGTTTAAACAAAAACAAACAAACAAACCACTGACAACAAAAAAGGATAGTTTCAAGATACAAGTATGAAAATATGGTCCCTGGATGTAAAGAAACATTATCTATGACTTAGCTTCCTTAGCTTAGCTGTTTAAAACTTCAAGTAGATAACAGTGACTTTCATTGATACTGGCAGATTTATGGGGCCATCACTAAAAAGAGCAAAGTGGCCTTGATCAGTGTTTTGAATGGATGAGGTACGTACTTGGTTTCTATCAATATGAGACATGCATCACTACTTTTCCTGTCTGTTTTGTTTTGTTTGTTTAGTTGGTTGTTTTTTGGTTTTTGTTGTTGTTGTTGTTTTAGAAAAGCTAAATTTGACCAAGTGCAAACTAAACTCTTTACTTGAAGCTCCCTGTTACAGTTTTCTATGGAGCAGAGATTCACATAAAAATTTGCTTTTCTCCACACCTTCCTCTTTCCTGATACGTTCCACTTCAAGTCCCCAAATGAAAGTTTGTATTATTTGGTCACTAATAGTGCTATTTTGTATTTGGGAAAAAATCAACACAATCATTTTCTTTGACTCATTAAAATCCAGATTATATCTGTCCTAGAATCTATCACCAAGTAACAAATACAAGTAGGTTTCATTATCAGAAGAAGCATCATTAGGATCACAAAGATGAATAAATTATTTTCAGCTTTTAATTCCACTTGATGTTGTAGAAATAACTTTTCACTTTTTGTGTGTGTGTGTGTATTTTTCAGTCAGCTCTGTCAAAAAAAAAAAAAGTGTTAAACTACCCCATTTTGCAAATTCTTCAAGCAACCTATCAAAAGACAGAGAGCTATAAAACACACAACTCTTACTTCTGACATTCCAGGAACGGTTCAAAACAAGTGAAAGCAAAATGCTTCTGAATAGTCCCAATAAACCAAGGCAAGTAGGGTTAGGCCCACAGCTGAGACCCTAAATTAACCTCCATAGTTCTTCTGATTCTGCTCCACAGCTGGCAATTTATTTACCTCTTTAGCTTTGTGCTACATCACAGTTCCACTAGTAAACAGGAAAACATACCTTCTGCTTTAATTTGCTTGGGAACCACATGTAATTCCAGGCTCTTATGTTGATGACTTCTGAATTAAACTATTGCACTGTATACTGTGCAAAACTATGTTCTGGTAGATTAGTTTCTAATGCTTGTTGAAGTACTGGGCTGTACTATCTATATATTTTAGAGTTCAAAATTGACTCCAGAGAAATTGAGAAGCACTGAAGAGTTATGTATTTGACACAAGTAGTGAGTGGTCCTCTTAGTCCTATCTTCTCTAACATTTTCTTTCTTGGTGGAAGAATTTTTGTTCCTATATGAAAATCTATTGGATGTTGCACTAATAACAGGGCTTTTCTGAAATATTTTTATGTTTTAGCAGCAATTCATACAAGGCTCTTGTAGGAGAAAATGACTCAGTTGTTTCTAAGCTTATTCACTTACATTTTTTTCATAGAAAAGTGCCAAGACCTATCCTCCTAATCCTTGCTTCTAACTTCTAGATAGCAATAAAATACTCAATATTTGAACTGATTTGCTAATTCTGTGTGACAATCTGAGTAACAGATGTATCAGCTAAATGTGTTCATGCTGTGAAGAGTCAGTTTATCAACATATTTTGAGAAACATCATGGCCAGATTCCTTTTATCAATGTAACAACTGGGGCAACCTACTAGTTTTCAAGCTCAACAGAAGGTTAGTAGTGACTTGTTCAAGGTGAATCTTCTCTTACCTGCCACTTTAGGCTTTGTGACCAGAGAATTATGTTATTAAGAAAATGTTTGCCTCTCTTCTAAACTATGAGTAATCTGGAATTTATGACTAATTTAGATTTGAATTAAAATTGTCCAGTCCAGCATAATCCATGTATATATAACATAATGAGGAAAAAAAAAATGAGTCTTTCAAATTTCAACTGTTTATATGAGCCTTTAATATTACAATAGAATCTATTATTCCTCAGAAAGAATTCTCATGAATCACTAGCACAGATTTCATTATTTTCTATCCAAATAGACATTAAAACTTAAAAAAAAAAAAAAAAAAAAGATATTAATTCTTGGTAGCTGCTGGATTTTAGCAGAATAACATAATCATAACACTTAGTGAACATTCACAATTCTCTGAAGTTTCGATTTTTCTAAGTTCTTAAATTGACAGAGCAATTTTTTACCATTGTTAAGACAATCAGCTTTGTTAAAAAAAAAAAAACAACTGTATTTTCTTTGACAAATCTTCATCTGTTCTTATAAGAAGGTATGATGAAAGGCTGTATTTTTGCAGGCTTGAACAACTTCAGCTAGTGTGGCTTTGAAAATCATATGCATGTGAACTCCTTCACAAGTTTACCTATATCAGTTGTATATGTGAAGAATGAAAATGAACACCAGTAAGAGATAAGCAAGTCCTATCAAAATCTACTGACATTTGTAGTAACCATTATTAAAGATGAGCCAGAAAAGAGGAATATCATAGGAGAGAGAAATAGAGATACCTGAAAGAGCCAAATTTTACGCATTTCATTGCTGGGAATACTAAGAGATAATATTGTACAAGAGATTTGCAAAAAAATATAATACTCTATGAAGTTAATTAAATTGTAATAGGGTTTACAAATCCTCAGAAATCCCTGCCATTACTCTTAGCTTCTAAATACCTCCCACAGAAAGGTTATGTTTGAACATAACATGATGTGCCTTGTTGCCGTCTTCAGGACAAATGAGTAAACCTGTTATAAACATTTCTAGCCAATGGAGATTTCTTTTAGTCTGGATGTGTGACCCACCAGGTTGCTACCAAGTAGCAAATGACCCACCACATTCTATTCCTAACTGAACTGATTTTTTAAGTACATACATGTGGAATCATTGCAGCACTCAGAAGTTCCCAATAGATTTATATATATGCATACATACACATATACATATATGTGTATATATATATATATACACATATACATATATGTGTATATATATATATATTGTCACGAGAGATGTAAGTGGATTAAACACTGATGTAGTAAAAGCACCTTGTCATTTTAGCTACTATTGTACTTGAGGAGGAATCATGCAGTCTTCACTAAAAATATTATATTAGAAAAAGAACTGCACTTTGAAATGTTTCAAGTATATTTAAGATTTTTAGGAGATGGTGATTCAACATTTTTTACAACAGTTGATTTCTTCTCAATGCATAGTAGCGATGAAGGATTAAATAAACGGATATATTTTATGAGAAAGAAATATACCATCACTGTTTTCACATTACTAGAATATACTGGGGGATAAATGGAAATAAAAACTTGAGAACAACCAGAGGAAATATTCTTCTTTTAACAAGAAACATACCTTGTTGTCTTAAATGCTCAGATCACTCCATTTGATTAGGCATTCATAAAGTATAAAGTCATCAGAAACCTTTCCTTATTCTCGGTGTTTGGCAACAGCTGTGAGATATATGACCATGAATAGAAATGAATGAGAGCTAAATCATGTGTTAATCATTCCCAGAACTAGGTCAAACATAAGCTCTCTCTTGATGCTTACAGACACAGCTGCCTGTCACGGTCATCCTCTTCAACTGTCATTAGACTGCAAGTGACGAACTAACGAGTTGCAGGAGCTGTGGCCCCAAGTATCTATGTGAAAAGTGGTCTCAGTCAGAATTTCTGCATTCTCAGGGACAACAGTGACGTTTCAGTTCATTTCTTACTGTAGAGATGCTGCTTTGAGTCACCCCATTGCAGATTTATAATTATTGACATGACAGGTTTGAATACAACAGGGACTGATTAACACCCTCACCCAGAAAAATTCTTCCTCTTCCATTTTCCTGTTTGGCATTTGGATTAAATGTTCCCACAACTTGTAATATGTGTCCCTGGTTAGATTTCATAGGGAAGATTGTTTCCATGGTTCTTCCAGTCACTACCTTCTTTGCTTGTTTGCCCTCGTTCTTAAGCTTGCTCTATGGTCTTTTCCCTTTTCAACTAATTTCTTTGTTCTTTACATTTGTACAACAATAGCATGGAAAGGTGTCTGTTCTGAACACGGCATCTGAACCTTCTTTGTGAAACAAGAACAGTCTCTATCCTCACAATAGAATTCCCACAAAAATGTGATGTACAGAGACCCTGACAAGTCCTTACATGTACGGAATTTAGCTCCAACATCTCCCATATCTAGTTTCTATTACTGAAACAACTATGTATTTCAGTGTACTTGCATCTGATTGCATCACTGTGAATTACTTTGGAAACAAAGCCCAGCAATTTGGCTAGTTTAAGTAATCATCTGGACTAAAGAGGAGTTGGGGATGAAATTTAAGTTTTAGAAAATACAGTTGTCACTAAATACTTGATATATTATGTGATTTAGAAATAAGCTGTCCATTCAGACCAACGTTTACAAAATGTTCATGTTTATGTCACTGTCATAAGTGTGTTCAGGGGACTGTGAAGAAATCAGCAAGACCTGTCTGTTTTGAAGAAATGTTTAGATGTGGTTCAAAATCCGCACTGACTGCTTCAGAATTCTCCATTTTCTCTGTTGTCGAAAGCAAAAGATTGATGGCAAACCAATTCTTGCCTCATCTGCAGATGGCAACACTTCGGGGTGGAGGAAATCTGTACATTAATACAGGAGCCTGTATTACAGGAGAGAAACAAATCTTACAAGACACAAATTTCTTGAATATTTAAGCTTTTTTACTACCAACCGATCTTTAACTAGTTTCTGTCAAATGTGTTTTTTTTTTAATGTCAGCATAAACTAGAGGTATGCTATGTTGCAGTGAACATGGAGCAAGTGAGATGACAGAAAGCAAAGATCAAACACAGAAAAATGCAAGAGGGTGAATGATTCCTAGCAGGAACATAGTAATCTCATCTATCTGGCACACAGCTCTGGCAAATAGGTGAAACGAAGCCAGCAAATGTCTTCTGAAGTAACAAGAGGCCATGTTAGTCTGTTTGGCCAGCATCAAAAAGAATTGACTAAATATTTTTATTCAAAACTAGTAGACGTGTGAGATAATTATTGCTGCAAAAAGCATAAATTATGGGCAGTCTGTCTTATATTGATTTTACATACTATGCACATCTTAGTAGTGACTCACTGGCCCAGATTTTGGTTAAAGTATCAGTAAGAAAAACTAAGAATGGTCCTGTTCAAGACAGAGCATGTATACTAAGGGTACATTATAAAAAAAGTTTTGCACCTGTTTTGCTTATATATAAATTATTAATATCTACAGTTCTACTTCTATCTTTCTTTCTTTCTGCACCTTTCTACCAGCACCAGTAAATGGATTTTTTTTTTTAACTGAATGCCTCAGTGTTTTTTTCTTGAAGTGTGTGAGTGATTTATCTCAACAGATTACTGCATTTAGGAATTTCTTAACCAAAAAAATTCTCAAAGGAAGCAATTTAATGCAAACTCTCAATATGTCACATTTTGGCAGTGATTGCTTAATGCAGCAGTGCACTAATGAATTGCTCCACTGCATCCTCTGATCATGAATATGAATCGGAGTACTATAAACTGAACTCAATGTACTGGTAAGTGACTGTATCTGATTGTGCCAGCAGCCAGATGATTTTCTCATTAATGAACTGAACTATTAAAAGATGGAAGAATATGAAGCCAAGCCAGTTTTGCATTGTCTGAGCTTCTTTGCTGACCAGAAACCTTTGTCAACTAGTGAAAGAAAATACACCAATAAGTGTTTTAAAAATGCAGTTAAGACAAATAAAAGCTCCAAGGCCCATATTCTGTTTCTGACTAGATGGATGTGGTTCCTTTTTGGTTGTAGTGTTTCTGTTTTAATGTCCAAATTTTCAAATTAAGGAATTACAAACATCTTCTGCTTTTCAGTCTCTATCATTCTACCAGTCTCTACAGCTGGAGACCCAGCACCGCATCCTCCTAGCAGACTCCTCTATACAGAACTTCTTGATATATTAAATTGAGGACCAATGATTTATGAAGTACATCTGGAATCTCAGATTCTGGAGACAAGAGAAGAAGTCTGGAGAAATGAGGACTTTCCCTTGGTCAAAGAGGATCAAATCAGGGATCATTTAAGCAAACTTGGCATCCACAGATCCAAGGGCCCCGATGGAATACACCCACGGTGCTGAGGAAGCTGGCCAATGTTATTGCCAGGCCATTCTCCGTCATCGTTGAAAGGTTGTTGAGAACAGGAGAGGTGCCTGAGGACTGGAAGAAAGCCAATGTCATGTCAGTTTTCAAGAAGAGCAAGAAGGACGACCCAGGCAACTACAGGCCAGTCAGCCTCACCTCCATTCCTGGAAAGGTGATGGAACAGCTCGTTCTGGAGGCCATCTCCAAGCATGTGGAGGATAAGAAGGTGATCAGGAGTAGTCAGCACGGATTCACCAAGGGGAAATCATGTTTAACCAGTTTGATAGCCTTCTATGATGAGATGACAGGCTGGGTAGATAAGGGGAGAGAGGTGGATGTGGACGATGGAACAGAGGGCACCCTCAGCAAGTTTGCTGACAACACAAAGCTGGGAGGAGTGGCTGATACCCCAGCGGGCTGTGTTGCCATTCAGAGGGACCTCAACAGACTGGAGGGATGGGCCAAGAGGAACCTCATGAAGTTCGACAAGGGCAAGTGCAGGATCCTGCACCTAGGGAGGAATAACCCCAAGCATCAGTACAGGCTGGCGGGTGTCCTACTGGAGAGCAGCTTTGCAGAGAGGGACCTGGGAGTCCTGGAGTACAGCAGGCTGACCATGAGTCAGCAATGTGCCTTTGTGACCAGGAAGGCCAGTGGTATCCTGGGGTGCATTAGGAAGAGTGTTGCCAGCAGGTCAAGGGAGGTGATCCTCCCCCTCTACTCAGCCCTGGTGAGGCCACACCTGGAGTACCGTGTCCAGTTCTGGGCTCCCCAGTACAAGAAAGACATAGAACTACCAGATCAAGTCCAGAGGAGGGCTACAAAGATGATTAGAGGACTGGAGCACCTGTCGTATGAGGATAGGCTGAGAGAACTGGTCCTGGAAAAGAGAGGACTGAGGGGATAACTCATCAACGTGTCTAAATATCTGAGGGGAGGGTGTCAAGAGGATGAAGCCAGTCTCTTTTCAGTTGTGCCCAGTGAGAGGATAAGAGGCAACAGGCACAAAGTGAAGCAGAGGAAGTTCCATCTCAATATGAGGGGTCACTTCTTTGCTGTGAGGGTGACAGAGCACTGGAACAGGTTGCCCAGGGAGGTTCTGGATTCTCCTTCTCTGGAGATATTCAAAACCCACCTGGATGCCATCCTGTGCAATGTGCTCTAGGTGATCCTGCTCGGCAGGGGGGTTGAACTAGATGATCTTCAGAGGTCTCTTCCATCCTTGGCCATTCACCGATTCTGTGATTCCGTGACAAGTTGCAAATACATCTTTTGGAATCTGATAATAAATATTTCTGAAATTTGATCTTCTCAGGATCTTATTGAATGTCAAGCACTGGTAGGTCAAACTCCATTATTGTTTACAAGCATTACCATTTTGCTTTGCTGTTTAAATGTGGTTACATCTCAGCTGGAAACAACCTTCATTATAAATCCAAAATGAAGAATCTAGATCAGTTGCAGAACCCCTACTGCAGGACTTCTGCTCCTGTATAAATGTGAAGTGTGACTTGTTTTAAAAAGCAACTACAAACAAACAAACAAAACTGTTGCTTGAAAGCTGCTGCAACATATTTGGACCAGAAAAGTGTACAGAGCAAATCAAAATGTGGTAAACACTCTTATAGTAATTTTGCCTGTAGAGGGCATTACAAGCTAAATGTTTTCTATGACAAGTGTTGAGAGCATCTTGAATCAGATCAGAAGATAGTCTTTAAATTGCTTAAATTAAGAGATTTTCTGTGTTTACAACATCAGTTATGTAGGAGTCAAACAAAATTATTGGGCAGCAACACTGAAAGATCTTTAATCCACAGAGTAACAGCAGACAGATTTTGTTAGAAGAGAGGTTGCCAGATATTTTCAAATATCCCTGAAACTTCTCATGATATGAGATCCTGTGAGCAACTTGTAGCAGATAACTGTTCCATTTTAATGACTTCACCTGAATTCTTTTCATAAGTGCTGTGATCCTCATTGGTGGTTAAACCCAAAGATCATCAGGACTTCAATCATTAGCATAAATGCTTTGAATCCTTAGCACCTGACATGTAGGGCAGTGTATCCAGTATAGGAATAAATAACATTGTTATTTGACTCTGTCAAGATCTATGATGATCTAAAGTTGCCCAAATAGCAGTGTGTGTCAAAGTATTAAGTTCCAGGCTTTTTATGCATTAAACAAAGGTATCTACATGGTATAGCAATATTCTGCTAATGAGGTTCTTCCCAGTATCTGCTGCTTCTTAAAGGTATTTAATAAGCCTCTTTAGCCATGCAGTATGAAAACAACAGCACTTTTTTTCCTCTTCGCAGGTGGATTGAATCAGTCCAAATCAAAAAATATATGTGTTTTCATGGCTGAGCAGCAAGGATTATACAAGGATTATACATTGGGGTGGTGGTATGGCTCTCTATATTAGAGATGTTCTGATGTTGTGGAACTTGAGGCTGGGAATGATAAGGTTGAGTCCCTATGGGTTAGGATCAGCAGGAAGGCCAACAAGGCAAGCATCCTGGTGGGGGTCTGTTATAGACCACCGAACCAGGATGAGGAGACGGATGAGGAGTTTTACAGACAGCTGGCAGAAGTTGCAAAATTATCAGCGCTTGTTCTCGTGCGGGACTTCAACTTTCCAGACATATCCTGGAAGCACAACACAGCCCAGAGAAAGCAGTCTAGGAAGTTTCTGGAGAGCGTGGAAGATAGCTTCCTGACGCAGGTTAGAGAGCCTACCAGGGGAGGTGCCCCACTAGACCTTCTGTTCACAAACAGTGACGGACTGGTGGGAGATGTGGTGGTCAGGCGCTGTCTTGGGCAGAGTGACCACGAAATGGTAGAGTTCTCTATTCTTGGCGAAGTCAGGAAGGGGACCAGTAAAACCACTGTATTAGACTTCCAGAGGGCTGACTTTGAGCTGTTCAGGACACTGGCTGGCAGAGTCCCTTGGGAGGTGGTTCTGAAGGGCAGAGGAGTCCAGGAAGGCTGGGCACTCTTCAAGAAGGAAATCTTAATGGCTCAGGAGCGGTCTGTCCCCGCGTGCCCAAAGACGAGCCGGCGCGGAAGAAGACCGGCCTGGCTGAACAGAGAGTTGTGGCTCGAGCTTAGGAGAAAAAAGAGGGTTTATAATCTTTGGAAAAGAGGGCGGGCCACTCAGGAGGACTATAAGGATATTGCGAGGCTGTGCAGGGACAAAATTAGAAAGGCCAAAGCTCATCTGGAGCTCAATCTGGCTACTGCCGTTAAAGATAACAAAAAATGTTTTTACAAATACATCAACACAAAAAGGAGGACTAAGGAGAATCTTCATCCTTTATTGGATGCAGGGGGAAACTTAGTTACAAGAGATGAGGAAAAGGCTGAGGTGTTTAATGCCTTCTTTGCCTCAGTCTTTAGCTGCAAAACCAGTTGTTCTCTGGATACCCAGTACCCTGAGCTGGTGGAAGGGGATGGGGAGCAGGATGTGGCCCTCACTATCCATGAGGAAATGGTTGGTGACCTGCTACAGCACTTGGATGTACGCAAGTCGATGGGGCCGGATGGGATCCACCCGAGGGTACTGAGAGAACTGGCAGAGGAGCTGGCCAAGCCACTTTCCATCATTTATCAGCAGTCCTGGCTATCAGGGGAGGTCCCAGTCAACTGGCAGCTGGCAAATGTGACACCCATCTACAAGAAGGGCCGGAGGGTAGACCCGGGGAACTATAGGCCTGTTAGTTTGACCTCAGTGCCAGGAAAGCTCATGGAGCAGATTATCTTGAGTGTCATCACGCAGCACTTACATGGCAACCAGGCGATCAGGCCCAGTCAGCATGAGTTTATGAAAGGCAGGTCCTGCTTGACTAACCTGATCTCCTTCTATGACAAAGTGACACGCTTAGTGGATGAGGGAAAGGCTGTGGATGTGGTCTACCTTGACTTCAGTAAGGCTTTTGACACCGTTTCCCACAACATTCTCCTCAAGAAACTGGCTGCTCGTGGCTTGGACTGGCTTACGCTTTGTTGGGTTAAAAACTGGCTGGATGGCCGGGCCCAAAGAGTTGTGGTGAATGGAGCCAAATCCAGTTGGAGGCCGGTCACTAGTGGAGTCCCCCAGGGCTCAGTACTGGGGCGAGTCCTCTTTAATATCTTTATCAATGATCTGGATGAGGGGATCGAGTGCACCCTCAGTAAGTTTGCAGATGACACCAAGTTAGGTGCGTGTGTCGATCTGCTCGAGGGTAGGAAGGCTCTGCAGGAGGATCTGGATAGGCTGGACTGATGGGCTGAGGTCAACTGTATGAAGTTCAACAAGGCCAAGTGCCAGGTCCTGCACCTGGGGTGCAACAACCCCAAGCAGAGCTACAGGCTGGGAGATGAGTGGTTGGAAAGCTGCCTGGCAGAGAAGGACCTGGGAGTACTGGTTGATAGGCAGCTGAATATGAGCCAGCAGTGTGCTCAGGTAGCCAAGAAGGCCAACAGCATCCTGGCTTGTATAAGAAGCAGTGTGGCCAGCAGGTCTAGGGAAGTGATTGTCCCCCTGTACTTGGCTCTGGTGAGGCCGCACCTTGAGTACTGTGTTCAGTTTTGGGCCCCTCGCTACAAGAAGGACATCAAGGTGCTCAAGAGAGTCCAGAGAAGGGCGACGAAGCTGGTGAGGGTTCTGGAGAACAAGTCTTACGAGGAGCGGCTGAGGGAGCTGGGATTGTTCAGCCTGGAGAAGAGGAGTCTCAGGGGCGAACTTATCGCTCTCTATAGGTACCTTAAAGGAGGCTGTAGCGAGGTAGGGGTTGGTCTGTTCTCCCACGTGCCTGGTGACAGGACGAGGGGGAATGGGCTAAAGTTGCACCAGGGGAGGTTTAGGTTGGATACTAGGAAGAACTTCTTTACTGAAAGGGTTGTTAGGCATTGGAATGGGCTGCCCAGGGAAGTGGTTGAGTCACCATCCCTGGAGGTCTTTAAGAGACGTTTAGATGTTGAACTTAGTGATATGGTTTAGTGGAGGACTTGTTAGTGTTAGGTCAGAGGTTGGACTAGGTGATCTTGGAGGTCTCTTCCAACCTAGACAATTCTGTGTCTGTGTCTGTTCTGTATCTACAGCTGCCCACTGAAGATATATTTTGTTATTGTAGGAATCAGCAACAAGGATGTTTTGGTATATGTATTAATATATATGTATAGTATTAGCATATAATATATATGTATTAGTATTCACATTTTTTCAAACACAATTAACTAGATTACATTTAATGAGACAATTAGAGTAATTGTCCTTTTTATTTTTTCTGAGGACTTATAAGCAACTTCTTATATTTATCTCTTTCTTTGGCATTGCAGTGATTCTTTTGATTTTTAGATACTTCTGTGAGTAGTCTGCTAAGTGTTATATCCCACCACATTTTGAAAGAGATACAAATCTTTCAGACTCATCAAGATCCATGAGTTCATTTCAAATTTTCAGTGTTTCTTTTCCTGTGTCTCTATCTATAGCCATCCGATGTTATTAAGACATTGAAATGTAAGAATAGACTGCAATGTTGCTTATAAAACAGAAAGATCTTCTCTGAAGTACACACCATTCAGTAACAATTTTCTTAATAAAGAAAGCCTGCAAGAAATACAATATCAAAAATATATTATTAAAAATATTTCAAAAATTAATTTTATAATTCAAAGTGATATGGTAAACTACATCAATAAGAAAGACAATCAGGAGTAAAGTAAAATCACTTACACGATCACTTATTGATAGGCAGACTGGTTACATAATGATTTCATCAAAATCCTTACTGTGATGGTCTCTATATTATTGTAGTGATTAAAAATATCAAAATTTTAGCTTTAACTGGTTTAGACAAAAACTGTAAGTTTGCAACATGCAAACATTTTAATTTAAACAAGAGAGCAAAACAAAATTTTCTTCACAAGTCACTTTCACTTGCTTCCCACAACATATTACCAAATAGAAGTGCTAGTCTACCCCAGGGCTAAATTTTGCCTTTTATTTCTACATGCTGTAGAGATTATTCACTTGTACATTATTTCATCAATTGTCATGATGTCTGATTCCTCTACATAAAAAAACACTACTGGTGTTCCTGCACTATATTATTCTGAGCATCTTTTCTAAGTCCAACATGTTGAAGAGAGGAGAGGCGAGGCGAGGCGAGGGGAGATGCTTATTTATCTAATAAAATGAACAGATATATTTGTATGTAAGAAGGTTTCTGGGAAGTAGGTAGTAGCTTAGAAACTAAAAAAAGGGTTGGTGGGGATGGTGTTGTTGTTTTGCTTGTTTTGTTTTGTTTTGTTTTTGCTTGTTTGTTTGTTAACTTGTTAAGTAGAGGAAAAAGTATATTATATATCTGTCTTTTGACTGCTATAGATATATAGATATAGATATAGATTAGATAATAGATATAGATCAGTCAATTAAAATAAATTAGAAGTGTTAGTTTTAACCTTCACTTGTGCTGCAGGCTCTTAGCCATAGAGCACTATTGCAGTGCTGGCCTATATGGTAGGCTTTGTTTTGTCCTCAGGTCAGAGATACTGAAAGGAAGAGAAAGAAAGATTAATCTGATAAAGTCATTGCCATTTCTAATCGGACTGATGGGAAATTGTGGTATGGAGCTCAAGAGGCAGCACAGAGTGAATTACTGTGAAGTGATGAACTACCTTAAAGCGGAAGCAATCAAATAGATAGCTCTCGCATCTAAAAATTACTGTGGCATCTTTATTCATCAACAGTTTTGCACAAGTGTATCATGTTCAATCCCTTCCACAAACAACTAAAGCACTCTAGCTACATTTGATCAGATTAAATCTTAATGGGGAGACTTAGCCACTGAGGTGGTTGCTTCTCACTTCCCAGAATTAATTTCTCATTTCCATGCAGAAGAATAAACTTTTCAAAGCTTGACAACGACACACTCCAGAAAGTAGCAATACTACAGCTCAATGTCTGCAGTCATAATTTACTGCAGAGGAACTGAAAGTATTTTTGTGTATGATAGCCTTAAAACTTTTCCACAGATGCAAACAGCTGAAACCCCATGGAAGTGAAATTTTTGACTCCTAGTTCAGAAAGTGTATATATGTGTTTATACAAACCATTATCACATGGACTTTTCTGCACATTTGGAGAGAGCAAGAGAATCAAAAAAAAACAAAAATAAAAATTCAGTAATGAAAAGCCTAACACTGATTATCTGATTCAAATACTATAATCAAATGCTATTTGATCTAATAATATTTGATTCAAATACATCCAAATGATACGAGGAGAAAGCATGGTATCCTAGAAAACTCAGCAGAAAACTTCTGTAAAAATTCATTCGCATAATTTGAAGAATTAGGTTATGATTTGGTCCCAGAAAATACTGAAGTTTTTTGAGTCTTTTCAATTAATGCGCTCTGAAGATATTCACCATTTTGCAGTTGAATTGCATGCTAGCAAACACAGCAGTCAAATATCAGTTTTGTGTGCTCAGATGTGTTCTTCTTTGTTAAGCATCACATGATCATGTTCCCATGTATAAGGCAGACACGGGACCAAGAGTAAACACATAGATATTGGCAAAAAAAAAAAAAAAAAGAGGATATAGAAAAATTGATTAAATACTAAGGTATATATGAAGCTGTTAGAATTTTAACTTTTCAACAGTGAAGTTATATCACACACAGAGGAGCTAAAAGGTTTTAAAATAGTATCATCCATGTAAATAGCCTACCTAAGTTTATTGATCATATGAAGAGATGGATCAGTATCCAAAAAGCATGTATATTAACATAGAGAATGATGAACGACAATGATGAAACATACGCAAATTTGCGAAACAAACTTGCAAGGGAAAAGATAGATTTTTTTTCAGTGTTAACTTCACTTACAAATCTGTAATAAATACCACGTTTCTGAGTCTTTTACCTTGTATCCTATAGGATTTACATTTAAATAAAAGATAGTATTTTCAGAAGTCATTTCTAAGAGCCTCTCCATTTTCTTAGGATAATACTGACTTTTTTTCCAAAACAACAACAACAATCTTTGATTAATGTGGAAAGCTGTATTGCTTAAAGATCAAGCAAAATCAATTAACAGTACTTCAGACATAGTATACATCACTTTACAGAAAGAATAATTTATGGGACATTCAGTTGACATGCTGCTATGCATTTCTTGAAAAGCATTTATTGATTACTTATCAAGTGTCTTACATTGCATAGTTTACAGAATGATTACACTATTTGTCCACATCTGGAATAAGTTTTTCCAAACTTCTCAAAGAGAACAATCGATGGTAACACTGTTTGAAAGTCCTAAAGAAATAAAAGAGAAACAAACAAACAAACAAAAAGGTGTTTAGCTTTCCTGACTTTACATTTCATTTTTTATAGTACTTTAAAGCACTAAATATTGTCTTCTGGTTAAATTTAATTTTATAAATTAGAATGTAAATTATGAAAAATAATGAACATATGAAATGTGCATATATGCGTAGAAATTTGGAGAAGAAAACAATAATCAAATAATTTAATTGCAAGCAAATACGTGTGTCAAATGTATTTCTAAGTACCTATAAACACTGCAAAGACTTTCTGTCCCACAAACCAGATTCTATAGTCTTTTTTGACTCATAGTATACAAAATTCTGTTCTCCTCTGTGAGAAACAGGTAAGTTAAAGACAGCAAGTTACTCACAATATTTTAAATTTTCTATCTTGGTTAAACTTAAAATGAGGATATAAAAATAAAATGAGAAAGGGTTAAAAAAAAAAATATATATATATATATATATACACTACACAATTGTGTGGCATCAAATTGACCATTAAATTGACCATGGAGTTATGGTAGAAAGAATATAGGCAGGATGAGTTCCAAACACTTTTTTTTTTTTTTTCCCGAGGAAGTTCTTGGTTCTTATATTGATTTTTTTTAAATGCAAATGCTTACAAATCTGAATTGAGTAAGAGAAATATAAGTGAACTTGTGCCTTAGAGTCCAATGAAAATACAAATGACAAACAAGAAAGTCAAATAAGCTAATTATTCTAAACATTATTTTCATTTAGCTATTTACTAATAAATTATTTGTTTCAATTGTAGCGAACTATTAGCAAGACCTCTGTGAAAGGGTTTCATGGAAACGCAATGAGTCATTTTATAATGGCTGGTGCCATGACTGGATGAAAGCTAAAATTAGTACTTTCTCAACACATTTCACAATTTGAAATGTTTGGTTCTCTCTCAAAACCAGAATGAAAACTTTTTTCTTTTTTTTTTCCTTTCCGAAAGATGAGATAAAGCAGAATTATCATTTCCTGGATACTTTAGACTTACCTAGTTCACAGCCTCCTGTCCAGCTGAACCTCCATAAACAAGCAGCTATTACTTCTTGTAAGCTCCATGCAAACTCAGGCTCACCTAAGTTTCATCTACATTGCATATTGCCAAACTGTTACCATATTATTTCTTAAATCTCAACCTTAAAGATGTTTGGCGTAATTCCTTCAACACTCTATTGCATAATTATTAAAATAGCAAGGTAGACATTCACATTCAAACTGAAATATTCCCTGTGTGGTATGAAAGTGAGTCCTGCCCATTCTTAACTCTTTAGAAGATTTAATTTCTAATGTATCTCTAATGACTTGTACCTCACATTTTCTTATCCAACAGAAACAACCTATTTGCATATTTTTATATTATACCTTAAGAATGGCACAGAATTTTAATTTTCATTGTGTGTTTGGCATCACAAGCACCTTCTTAATGCAGGAAAAAAAATCCATATAATTATTATAATAAGTGTTGTTATAACTTCAGCATAACTGTAAATAGTTGCCTTCTAAAGTGAAGCTAGTTACATTTAATTTAGTAAATTCACTGGGCTAATATTTGTTACTGGAATGGGGAAATAAAACAAACAAAAAAACAAAAACTCATAAAGGAAGCTCTAGTTGGAGAGAAAGCAAACATAATACAGCTACAATTTAGGATCAAACAACAATTCAGAAAAGAATATACTATTCTTTATTTTGAAAATAGGAAATACGTTTCTTATCTACATGCAGGACAGTGAGGTACAGTTTAACAATTTGGATAAAAATAAGTAGACAACTTAGGGTGAGATGGGGAAACCAGTATACACCCCCAACATCAGGATAAAATCAGGAATGGTGAGTCTGAGCATTGAAGAAGTCTACATTTGCTGGAGCAGACGGGTTTTGCTATTAGGATGCCTGGCCAAACAAAAACAATTGGCTGCCAAAATTAGCTCCTTGGGACGATTTAGGAGCCTTTGAAGTGAACAGTTTTTTGAGCTGGAACTAAGCCCAGGTCCAGCTTCAAACTCAAATCAAGATGACAAAGAGGAAATTTTCTGTGCCACACTCCCCCTCAGTGTAAGATTACTTTGGGTTGGCAGCTGTACTGTTTATCTTGTTATTTAAAGCTATTTCACTAGATACTCACAACTGAGCATTTAAACAACTGGCTCTGATTATGACGACAACAGTTATGCTTGAGCACATTTAGGAAACATCACACAGTCTGATGGATAATGAAATTATTGCTGGCTTTACAGTTTGACTAATTAAAGAAGTTTATAATGAATATGAGATGAATGTTGCACAAAATGCGCATAAAATACAAATATATTTTAGGAAAACATACCCAGTCATTTTTGTATTTAAAGATACAGATTTTATTCGGTTTTGAGTGGTGTAAGAAATTAAAGCCTGAAAATACCACTTAGCCTTGCAAGATCTTTCTCATAGCACTGAAGACGGTCTATCCAATTGTATCATTGTAGCAGCAAAAAAGGGAAAAAAATTGGAAGTCAGAATCTCATGTCTGTAAAATTTGATAATGAAAAGTAGGTTCAGATCCTCCAGTGATACACTGCAATGCACTGCTTTCTGGTACACTGATATATCAAGCCCTGGAAGGATCACCTTGAGTTTAAGCTGATTGCTACAGGGTATAGAATTTACAAAGTAATACAGATAATTCTTTTGAAGCTGCAAGAACAAAAGTTGTGAATGTAGAAAACCAGGCTCCTTCAACATTATTTTCATCCTGTCAGTCCCTCATTGTTGGTAGCTGGAATGAATTAGATTACAAATACAAATTCCCATATATTGGTGAAATAGAGTTTCTCAATCTCAGGATCATAGGAGCAGGGAGCTGAGTCTTATTGATTTTTTTCCACAATGCATTCTTATATTGTGCCATATAATTCTCAGCATCAGAGACCTGTAATTCTCGGAACCTGAGACCTACTTTTAAATTCCCAAAACAGGTTAATGCAATACTTCCTTTTTAAACTTGTCAAGCTTTGACTCTTTTTACTCTATCAAATTGTAAGTGACTCAATATAACTGACAGAGCTTAACAAGACCTATGGACCCTTTACATATATTTGACTACTTGACTGTCATGTATGCTCATCAGTTCCAAACAATGGAGTCAAAAAGGTGACATAAAACCACCAAAGATTTGTCTCAATTTGCATACTCTGAAGTCATAGATTAGACATGCCAAATGCTTATACAGTATCTTTGAAATGTTATTACTAAAGCAAATTCTAAAGAAATTTTGCATCTGATTATGTGGACATATATAAATACAAAGACACGTACAAACAAAAACAACAGGGGCAAACCAACCAAAGGTTGCAGAGCTATACATGCATGTACGAGTATCAGCTTGAAGGCCTTTAAAAATGAATTGCCTCATATTTCTATTGATAAATTTTCACTAAAAATGTTTCTTTCCAAACAGTCTTGAGTGTATAGTGCAATTTCTTATAATATAAAAATTCACTTTGGAATGAGTTAGGAAGTATCATCTTAGAAATGTAATGAAGTGGAAAGTCAACTACTTCAGTCCAAAGTGGGAAGAGGCAAACAGCGGCAGCATATCCACTCACATATGTTAAGGACAGAAAGTATCATTACAATCATTTATTCTTAGCTCCTCTATACACACTTCTGATATCTTTCTACAGCAAATCTATCGAGTCCATAATAATTACAAAGCTGATAAGCACATGACAAACTTGGAACAATACCTTACAATAAACTTCTAGTTTCTGCCTTATAATTTTGCATAGTTTTTCTCTGTAATGACAAACATTCATTTTCTTGAGTACTTTGTCCAGTTTTGGGCCCCTCACTATAAGGATATTGAGTTGCTTGAGCATATTCAGAGAGGAGCAACAAAGCTTGTGAAGGGACTAGAAAACAAGAGTTATGAGGAGCAGCTGAGGGAATTTGGGTTGTTTAGTCTGGAGAAGAGGAGGATATGAGAACAGGAAAGCTCTGCAGAGGGATCTGGACAGGCTAGATCGATGGGCCATGTCCAGTTACATGGCATTCAACAAGGCTAAATGCCAGATGCTGCACTTGGGTGATAACAACCCCATGCAGTGGTATAAGCTTGGGGAAGAGTAGCTGGAAAGTTGCCTGGCAGAAAATGACCTGGGGGTGCTGGCCAACAGCCAGCTGAGCCAGCAGTGTGTCCAGGTGGCCAAGAAGGCCAACGGCATCCTCATCTGCACCAGAAATAGTGTGGCCAGCAGGACTATGGAAGTGATTGTCCCCTTGTACTTTGCACTGGTAAGACTACACCTTGAGTATTGTATTCAGTTTTGCACCCCTTCCTGCAAGAAAGATAATGAGCTGCTGGAATATGTTCAGAGAAGAGCAATGAAGCTAGTGAAGGGACTAAAAAACAAGACATATGAGGAGCAGCTGAGGCAAACAGGATTTTTTAACCTGGAGAAAAGAAGGCTGAGGGGAGACCTTATTGCTCTCTACAGCTACCTGAAAGGAGGCTGCAGTGAGGAGGTTGTCAGTCTCTTTTCTCAAGTGACAAGTGATAGGATGTGAAACAACAGCCTCAAGTTGTGCCAGAGGAGTTTTAGATTGAGTATCAGGAATAACTTCTTCACAGAAAAGCTGCTTAGATTAAAGCAGGCTGCCTAGGGAGGTGGTGGAGTTGCTATCAGTGGAGGTATTTAAGAGAAATACTTATGTAGTGTTTAGGGACATGGTTTAGTGGTGGAGTTGGTAGTGTTAGGTGATGGCTGAACCTGATGATCCTAAGGGTCTTTTCCAGCCTAAATGAGTCTCTAATTCTATGATGAAAGACATGGACGCAGCTCTAAGGAACATGGTTTATTGATTGGACTTGGTAGGTCAGGTTCATAGTTGGAGCAGATGATCTTGAAGGTCTTTTCCAACCTAGGTCTTTCCAACCTAGATTCTATGATTGTATAAATAGAGATCTGGTTACACAAATTAAAGTTGTTGCATACGGTTGTATGAATGCAGATTTCCTTCATAGGTTAGGAAAAGTAGCATGAAAGACTGCTTCAAAGATAAGTTGTATAACCTCTCTAAAGAAAAGTATTATCCCTGTAGTGTTGGTTGAGAGCGCTAAGTTCTTTTCTGAGCCAGTCTAATTATATAGAAGATGTGGTATGATTGCATGATGTCAAACATGATGACGTGCTATGCAAGGTTAAAACAATCCATACAAAGTTTGGATCTCAGAACTTTTTTTGAGTGCTGGGATATCTGTTGCTCCTGTAGAGACCTAAAACCATAGGTAATTTCTGTTAGGAATCAATGGCAGAAGGAATAACTGAAAAGTGGGCACAGCTGTTAGAATCATAGTTCTATCTTCATGCTATTGAATAGTAAAAACAGGGAACAAAACTCACTTTTCCCTAACTTGAAATCAATATCTACAGATAAATAACAAGATTTTAGAAAAGGCAATGAGAAATTCTGAAAAAAAAACACATGCTGTAGCAATGTCCTTAGTTTATGGCAGGCACTCTGTGCCATCTCGCTTTTTCCATAATGCTAAGACAAAGCTCATGTGCATACCTGATTTGAAATTCAGGCAGCACTCCCATTGTAAAGCCATAGTCTACAGACCTCTCTGTTTAAAACTAAGTGGCCATATTTAAGTATTCCCTATGATCCTAATGCTTGTAATAGTAAAATTAGAGTTTTAAATTGAACTGTCATTGTAAGCCTCTTGACCTATTAATAGGCACAGAGGTCTATAACAAGGAAGCAAACTAGAAATGGCAAGTTGTTACTCAAGTGAAATGTTGATCCAGCTAACTTTTATTCTTAGCAAATTTATCAATACTGGTTAACAATACTTCCAACTATTACAGGGCCTTCTGACATGACAAAATGAGTGTAACAACCCATTCTGTCAATATAACACAAATGTCATTTCAAGTGCTCAAAACCCACTAAGCTACCCTAAAAAAGATTGATTTATCTGCTCCAGTGTTTCTTTGGGGCAAACTTTTCTTACAACTGAAACCAATTAGTGGGCCTGGCACTTGTACTGCAGAATGTAGGTCAGCATCAAGTAATAAAAAAGTATTGACTTTTCTCTGTCTGTAAGCAGCATGAAAGGGGTGCCATGGCCTTGTCGTATATGAAAAGAGCTCCATTAATTTCACTTATTTCAACCAGGGCTGTCAAATACTAATGCTTCTATTGCACTTTTCACACAAAGTACATTGACACCAATCCTGGCCCCAGTGAAACAAGTTTACAATATTTCAGTCAGTGAAAGGGGTACTGTAATTTTTAATTCCCTGTTGTACATTAAAACTCTTTAAGCAGCATTGCTCATAAGACCTATTGAGAGATATAAGCTGGGACATTAATAATGGCTTCTTCCCCATGGGCAACAAAACCTATTTCTTGTGCATAGCTTAAATAGCTTATTAGACATAAACTTCAGGATATAGTTTTTTGGCATAGATCTGTTTTTCAGTTTTTGTTTTGTTTTGTTTTTTTGATGTTGTTGTTGTGGCTAGTGGGCACAGATTGCCAGTTCTGCTTTCCAACATGGACAAATGTCCAAAAATGAGGAATAGGTCTTCTGTGGCTTAAGGCTATAAAATTGAAAAGCTAATGTGTTAACCAATTAGGTCAACTAGCCCCATCAAAAAAAGAGATAATAACAAAAGCCTGGATCATGCCTTAGGGACTGGATCTCATTGTGTCAGTGCAGAGGTATTGACTTGCAGGGAAAAGCATGCCTAATCGGAGATCCCTGCACTATAGCAGACAAGTGACCACTGCTGTGATGAAGGGGGTAAAGTTATGCCCTTCCTTACTTCAGCTTGTCAACACAGTACAGACGGGAAAAGCAAAGGAGCCATCATCTCCCCGCTTGGACTGTCTACTACTGTAACCTATTTTAAACCCTCTACACTGTGTTCTTTTGGGTAAGTGCAATGAAAAAAACAACACCACAGTGTTTCCATGAAAACTTGGAAAACATGATCTCCATATTATAGATCAACACAATAACAAACTGACCTAAGATGTTATGAAACTGTTTCCCTCCATTCTCGGCAATTTCCCTCCTAAACTGTTTTTTTGTTGCTGTTGTTGTTTTTCCTCAATTGAAGTTTATGATTGTTCTTGACAAGCTTGAGGGCTCTGAGTGTGATGTCTAACTCCTTCCCTAATTACCTCCTGTGAATGCAAACAATATCAACAACAATAAAACTCTTTGATTTAAAAAGACTGGGTGACTACGGTAGAAGGCAATTTTATACTTGCTTTAATGGCTTTGTAAGAGCAAATCTTACCCTTTGAATCAACTTGCCATTACATTAGATCTTAAAATAAAATGATATTGCATAGACATCATAAAAGGGAACTTTATAACTTTCTGTGTTACACTTACATCAGACAAGTTTTTTTCTACTTATTAGTTTTAATCTTTTATTGACATTATTATAATGTATTGTAAAAAATCAGAAAATTATGTTCACAGCAGGAAATCTAACGACACCATTTTAATATCCTATCTTCCAAACAGAGGCAGAAAATATTAATTGCTATTTAATTTATATAAGAAACATTTAATTATTATTATACTTAAATTTTCATGGAGCTTTACAATTACTACTAGCTTTTACACTTTTAATCTTTTGGAATTATAAATAGTGAAACCAAAATCAAACATGGTTTGCCAGAAATTATGAAATTTTCTGGCCCATGAATTCGAAAAAACACATATCTGATAATCACATAGGTTTTTCATACTTCCTGTATGATGTGTCCAGTATGAATAGCACAACAGTGTACGCTCCTCTGTGACAGCCTAACATGGAAATTGTAACTCTATTCCTCACTTCCTCTAATATTCTGAGGAGGAAGCATTCTGCTACTAATCTGGGCTCACTGAAGTTTTCTTTCTTAGCTCGGCAGCTAAGCTGCATTAATTGGTGCTTTAGAGATAACTGGCTAATGCAAGACAAGCTCTAAAACTTTTTGTTCTTCTCATCAGTGCAAGGTAGGAAAGGAGTTCTATCCTTGAAAAGAACCTATTTCTGCTCATACATGGTTAGAAGCACCTCAGACAAAGGAAGAAAAGCATATCCCACTATATCCTTCCACAGAGGCTCAAATTAAGCTCTGGCATGATAGAAAGTAACAATCCTTTTGAGAACACAATGGTTTGAGCCATTCTACAAAAAAGAACAAATATTTCTGAATGAACAACATATTTTTCAGTATCTGTGTTTATTAAGGATTACAAATGCATCATACCCTACTGTGCTTTCTCACAAGCAAAGGCAAGTTATTTCTTGTCTTTGATAAAAGTTTTGTGTAATGAAGGACAAAGAAAAAATGGGGAAGTATTTGGTCCAGTGAATTATTTTTCTTAAGTTTTGTTTCTTTAAAATTAATCTGGGATCTGAAACTAGCCTGTCCTTTTTGTCATGTACAATATAACTAGCAATGAAGATTTGTGGTCTGAATTTGCATTTGTTAAATTTACTTAGTACCCCATGGTGACTGCAGCTGCCCAAGGGGAAGGGAGGGTGGAATTCCCAACTGTACCCTCTAAGCTCATTTAGTCCATTTATGGATGACCTGATAGCCAGACACTTCCTGGTTCTTCCTCCCAAACATGTTCTAGCTCTGTGATGCTTAAATATATACACATATGAATTCTTCTTTATAAATTACTATGTAGATAATGAATTTATGTATGTGTGTATAGCTAATTACTGTGAAAGAATAAATCACCTTTATGTAGACACTTTTCAGGTACTCTTAGACATATTCAGAGTCAGTATCAATATTATAAGCATAGTTTGCTACACAAAGTTATAGTGCATGCAGTACTTTGTTCAATGTTATGAAACAACATCACCCAAATTCTGTTCTGCCTAATGTCAGCATTTGAACCAAAATTGCCAAAGATAATATTCTATTTTTTTGACCTATTCTATTTTTTTACAAGTAAATTAAATTAAGAAAGCAATGTGAATTTCTCCTCAAGCTATTTCATACTTGGATACCCTTGAACTTTACTGAAACTGGGCTAAAAAACAAATGTGCACTTGAAATAGTTGTTAGTACTCAGAATCCCAAGAGGTGTTTATTTGCTATTGTTATGCAAATCTCTACTTCTTGCAGGGTGTTTAAAAACTATATATATTTTTGAAGAGGGATTAGATGTTCATCTTAATTTAAGATGCATAAATAAAATTTCATTGGGTATGAAAACACACTGATGAGTAATGTATAAACTTTTTATGAAGTTACTAAATCTGAGATGGAACTACACCTGAAACTACATTCCAATGTACAGAAAATGTACAGAGTTTTAAAAGCATCTGATGAAAATTAAAGGACATATTTTTATTATAGTGGGCATATTTTTAAAACAACTCCTTATCTTGTCCATCACACACATTCTGCTAGCAAGAGGACATGCACTAGAAAATAATGCACTTAGGGATAAGTATCTTGACTTATGCCATTTATAAGCTGCCCCTTTCATTGTCTAATCTGTTCAACCATAACATTCTGATTCCAGTAGAAAATTAAGCCAGTGCCAAGCGCTGACTGCCAAGACAAACTCAGAACCACTTTTAACCTGCTGGACTATATCCAGAAGATGTTTAACCTGCCAAGATCAAGTTGCAACTACCTCTAATTTGCCAAAACCATGCCACTAGGAATTAAAGAGGAAAAATTCTGAATCTAAATCCTCATCAGAAAAAAAAAATATATATATATATATAATATTTTACTTTAGTTGTAAGAAAAAAAAAAATCTGCTTTTAAAAGTTTACAATTAACTTGAAAAAAAAAAAGAGAGAAACTTTAGATTTTAAAATTTCCTTAGATTTTTAGGAAATCTTGTGTTGTAGAGAGAGTAACTTCTAGCATATTAGTAGATATAGTTTATTTTTCCAATGTCAACATGCCTTAGATATTTCTGAACATCTCTATTATCAGGTATTTTCAAGGTTTTCAGACTCAAAATCACATCTTGATGCAAATTTTTGAGAGAAATGAGTCTCCCACCTTAGTAGGAGTACCTTTAGTACCTTAGCACCTTTATAAGTAGCAACTGAACAATAAGATTAAGCTTAACTTTTTATTATATCATGTGTAGGATCAGTGTTTTTATATGGTTCAACAGTCCAGCCAAGTATGCAGTACATTTTCTTTTATCTCACTCTGCATAGCAAGCATCTGAAATGCCTGAAAACCTTTCTAAATTGAGAGGATATACTGTACTAGTAAAGCAAGGATTTAAAGCAACATTTCTCTATAATAACACAGAAGGACAGACAGTCACTAGACCACAAATTGTTACTTAAATGACGTTTCCTTCTTGAGAAAGTCTCCTCATTTGTTTATCTAATTACATTTATATTCAGTTCTTAGTTTGTCAGTTTCTCTAAACACAAAAAAGGATTGGTATTCACTTAGCTCAAAGATATTTACTTGAATATGTAAATGAATAATGTAATGAATAATTACTTCAATTTCCGGGAAGTATATTTGGAAAAACTTCCAGTTCTTAGTGATTTAGGACAAATTACATAAGTATAGGTAAAATCTTTGTAAAGTGAGAAGGGACAGGCACAGCAAAAATTTTTTCACACAATTATTACTATCATTTTGTCCTAACTTCAAATGAAAAAAAACAGCACTTTTACACAGAGAAAAAGGTTACTGAAGCGGAGTGAAGAGCTCAGCCAGCTCTTTATAGAAAAAGGGGAAGACTGGTTCATAAGCACAATGTATTTGATCTTTATAGTTTCACTAAATATAATGCTGTTATTGGAATAAGGATTTTTTTATTTTTTTTAACATATCGGTGTATATGATCGTCACACCACAATACCTGTTAGAAACTGAGTTTACACTAGTATCATCTGAGAGTCTGCTATACTAGTTGCCTTCATCTTCAATTGATAAGAATTGGCAATCACGAGAAGGATCCCACTAGATGGTAAGTTAGAAACATGAAAAGCATTTTTGAAAGTTATGTAAAATTTACTATAATTGTGTTTCCCAGCTGCAATACTACTTTTTGCTGAATTATTTTTATATTAGTCTTTTATGCTCCACAAGGAAAAACAGTTTAACAGGGATTTCATCCAACTCTGTTTTTAAGGAGAAAAAAAAAAAAAGTATATTTAAAATGTACTGTAAAATAAAGTTACTTATTAGATACTCTGTACAACATGGAAAATTAATGATTGGTGAGCTCTATAGCCGCCTAGTGTGAATAAGAGTGCATTTTATGTATCACATTGCTTTCTTATAGAATTTGTGTGTGATTGTTTATGAAAACAACTTTTAGCTTTAACAAAAGAAGTAACTTGAAAACAACCATCTCTATTCAAGAAGAGAATAGATTCTTATTTTGGTGCCATCAAATGAGTTCTATAAAAGCTAAATTCATGCTACAACAAAAACTCTGCCTTCTCAGCTTACTTTCTCAATGACTCTTTTCACAGAGCATCATTTAACTTGATCAAAAGCTCTCTCTGTATCTCGGAAAGGATGTGCTAAATATTGTGCTACTTTTCTCACTTTTTTTTTCTTTGAAAACTAATAGAAATATATTATGGCATAATAGAGATAAGTAATGAAGTACGTACCAGTACTTCAGAGATAAGAGAGTGCACAAGACTTTATGGGTCTAATTCCAAGCATACACTTCCTTGCACAGACTGCTGCCAGAGCCCTTTGCCAGAACGTTCAGGGAGGTGATGTCGTCACGCCTGTTGGAGGTCTGATGAAGTTCAGAGCTATAAGAAAGATGTGTCCACTGTCATGTTCCATGCAGGTTGTACTTTTTCTGGATGATATTTAAAGGAACTTGAACAAAATTTGTGGCATGTCAGAAAGGACAGTAAAGGTGTCAAAGAGGGTTCCTCATGGTGATGAAGGTCTCCTGCTCCCCTTCCTTGCATTCTCATTGCAAAAGTGGATATGATTAGTTAAAGGGGCTTACAGCAAAATAAACATTCTTTATTCTCCCAGTAAATTACTTTCCTGTGGCACAGTCCAAGTTTCCTGTTTTGTGAATATAAGCTACCTTCAGAAGAAACTGAAATGACAGATCAGGAGAAAGGACTTTCTCACTTTGTATGCAGCTACTCTGGAGATCTGCTAACACCAGGAAAACTAGTCATCTCCTACCCCGTGTTCACAAATGCTGTCACTAATCAATAGCTCCTAGGCTCATATCTATTGCCTTTTCTTCCCCATCTTTTATTTATATATAATAGCATATTTTTGTGTGTCTTTTTTTTAAATTTTCTGTGGTGCTTACTCTCCTTTGTAAATCTACTGGTTCATTGATACAGTTCAAGGAAAAGCATCAGCATCAAGGATTATTCGCTTATGCCACAGATTTGTTTTGGCATTGACATGAAGCTAGTTCTGTCAAATATTACATGACTAAGAAATTTCAGGGAGAGGAACATTTGAAATATAAATAGATAAACTTTATTTCAATTTCAGCAGTGTTCAGAAAAATGAAATGGATTACAGTTATTAGCACAAATTCAATAAATAGATTGCTCAGCACACTTGAACTAAAATCATGCTGTCTTGGTTCTGATATAAATACGTATTAAATATAGTAAATGTGACAACTTGTGCAAACATACTCTATGGTAGTATGTATGCAAAAGTTTATTTCATTTTTCATCTGAATAACTTCCAAACCAAATTCTACATTCTACTGTATAGGCTGAGGAAAGAATTTAGCATTATAATTTCTTTAACATCTATGCCTTTAATGTCTATGCAGAACTTTCAATGTATAGCTGAATACTATTTTATCTTATAAATGAAAATGAAATAGGAATTTTTGCAATGTTTCATATGCTAATTTATTCATTGACGGTGTAGTAGCAACATCAGTTATACTGTAAAGTTTCCCATACTTCTTTGAGGACTTTGGATTTGACCTGATGTGCGGAAATACTTTAAATAGCAACACATTTTGGTCTTTCTGCTGCCAAAGGCTTGAGCACCTGCAAAAACTACAAATCATGACAAACTCTTTGAGTGATATATGGAGGACCACAATCCACTAGGAAATAAGCTAAGACCAACTCATTCATTTCATTTAGGTCCTTCAGAGGGATTTGAACCATCCAGCCCACAAACCATGTCTCATGAGATTGCAGTATACATCCAGCCCACCGTAATAATGATTCATATACATATATGTGTATATGCTTTATTGCTACCTTTAGCTGGATTAAAAGCAATATATCAAGTTTTATATTTCTGCCTCTTTTATTAGCTTTCTAGCACTTGATCAGCTGATAGAGGCAATAATGAAATGTTTTTTTTATAAACTGGAGTTTGTAAGTCCTGTCCTGAGAATGTAATATTTCAAAAAATAGCCTAAGCTTTGGGGAAAAAAACAATTACAGAAACAGCATTAAAAATGCCAAGCACTGGGCAGAAGCAATTCTGGATCAGTTTAAAAAAGTGATTGATGAAACTCTAATCTGAGCTGAAGGAACAGTTTCACGACAAGCTGTGACCATTCCACACACTTCATTAGCTGCCATAATTAGCCTGGTGTTTCAATTTGTTAGAACTGGTGGGGACAATTTTACTCAGAATGCAAACATCAAAAAACAGGGTGCCTCCGACTTCAGAAGGGACTGATGAGAAGCTTTTCTAGTCTCTGTTAACTGAAAGATTAATTACAGCTGATGGGAGGCTGTACTCTGATTGTCACTCTGTCTATGTGCATTACTTTTAGCATTAGAAGAAAGACATGGTTGACACTGCACTGCTCAATCAAGCAGCTTTGCATTAGTGTACAAAGTCTGTTAATATGCAGTGTTTTTATTGTTTCTCTTTCTTTTGATTTCTAAGTTTGAGCCGCTCATACCTAACAAGTTACACTCTAAAAGAGCAGAGTATTCAGTTGCTAGAGATCAATGTTTATCACTTATACTGCCATATACAGTATACTTCATATACTTCATACAACTACAGGTAAGAGAGATCCTAACACAACTCCAGGCCATGGGCTGGAAATATTGTTAGTTCCTATTATCACATTCAAAATGTAAATTCTTACTCAGATTGACTCATTGTGGAAAAGAAAAACAGTACAATTAGGAAACAGATACTGTGTGCATCCCAGTTTTTAGCTTAACCTATGTACCTTATCTGCTATTACCCCTGTACGTTAACTCAGAGCTTGTAAGGTTGTTTAAATGAAAATGAAGACTGAATTTGAAGTGCAAAGGTTATTCTTGAATAATTCCATAACTCTCATTCTTGAATATTAACACATGATAATACACTTGTTCGTAAATAACTCCTTATGTGGCTATGATTTTCAGTTTCCATACATATTTTATGTTAAGATGAACAAAAACCATAAAGTATGTAGGAGAAGAAAGAATATAGTTTCTATTCTTGATCATGGTGGAACATCCTTTTAACTTGTGTTTGTAAAGGGCATTTTGAAAACAGATATTCATTGGCATTAAATGAATAAATACTGAAGTGTATTCCAAAGTGAATATCATATTACTATTAAAATGGAGCAAACAAATTCAGAGTTGATTCATGATCTAAATTTTAAAGTAGCAGTAGCTGCTTATGTCAAACCACTAGACAAGCAGCAGTCTTACTTGCAGTCTCTCATTCACTCCAATGCCAGTGCACAAAACTATGCAATTTTACTATGATTTTCCCTACTCAGGTAATGTAAACTACTCCAAGATTCTAGAGCACTGTAAGAATCTAGGCTACATTTTACTGCACTGAATTTTACTGTTCTGAGAAAAACCTACACTTGCTCTCAAAACAACAAAAACTTCCAGCCTTTCACTCAGCTTGGGCATATACCTGGCATAACTTATTAGAATACATTTGGAGTAGCTATAGGCATTAATAACACCATAAATTGTACAACTATTCAATTATAATAGATCAATGCTATGAAATATTTCATTCAACTAACATTTTAAGATGTGAGATTCTGCAGTCTTAAGTGTGCCTGTTGCAAGAAGCCAGCAGAATGTGATTCTTAGACTTCAGTTAGTAAATCCAACAGCAATGTGCACTTAAAGAGATTTAATTTTTTTTATTTTTTTTTTTTTCTGCGAAGATGGGTAACAACATTATTTCTAAGGAATAGGAAGCAGGTTGCATTTATCTATATATTGATTATATTAATCACTGGCCAGATTGTTACCTGCTGTAACAATTAGTCTAACTCCATGAACATACCTTTATTATGCCAAGCATTGAGGATCAGTTATAATATCTTAGAGGCATTTTTGAATACTTATATAGGTAATCTCAATCTTAGAGAGTTATGAAAAGCTTTGTAACTTCCACTTCAACTCTATTTAGCCATCACAACCAAGCTAAAGGCGGATTAACAAAAAAGCATACTTTTCACAGAATCATAGAATCATTAAGGTTGGAAAAGACCTCCAAGATCATCTGGTCCAACCATCCCCCTACCACTGATACCACCCACTAAACCATGTCATTAAGCACCACATCCAACCTTTCCTTAGACACCCCCAGGGACAGTAAGCAACTCCACCACCTCCCTGGTCAACCGTTTCCAATGCCTGACTACTCATTCTGAGAAGAAATTTCTCCTAAGTTCCAACCTGACCCTTCCCTGGCACAACTTGAGGCCATTCCCTTGAGTTCTATCACTAGTCACCTGGGAGAAGAGGCTGACCTTCAGCTCCCCACAGCTTCCTTTCATGTACCTGTAGAGAGCCTGCAAAGGTTTCCCCTGAGCCTCCTCTTCTCCAGACTAAATAAGCTGGAGAACCCAGCTCCCTCAGCCATTCCTTGTGTTCCAGGCCCTTCATCACCTCTGTAGCCCTTCTCTGGACATGTTCCAGGGCCTCCATGTCCTTCTTGTAGTGAGGGGCCCAAAGCTGCACACAGCACTCGAGGTGCGACCTCACCAGAGCAGAGTACATGGGGACGATCACCTCCCTGGTCCTTCTGGCTGCACTATTCCTGATACAAGCCAGGATGCCATTGGTCTTCTTGGCCACCTGGGCACACTGCCAGCTCATGTTCAGGCGAGCATCAGTCAGCACCTCCAGATCCTTTTCCTCTGCACAGCTTTCCGGCCACTCTGCCCCAAGCCTGTAGCATTGCATTGGGTTATTGTGGCCAAAGTGCAGGACCCAGCACTTGGCCATGTTGAACCTCATCCCGCTGGCCTCTGCCCATCGATCCAACCTGTCCAGGTCCCTCTGAAGAGCTTTTCTACCCTCTGGCAGATCGACACTTCCCCCCTACTTGGTGTCGACACTTCCGCCCAACTTTTGCAGATATGTTACATCAGTAATTGCTAGTGACTTCAATATCTAGTTTTTTGTTTTTAAATTCAATATCAAGATTAATTGGCTGTGTTGAAATGCATTATATTTGCCAGATGTATAAGCAAATTTCCTGAATCGCGAAAATGCGGAACAGTCCCTAACTGTCATCAAAAGTCAAAGCCAAGCACTTCCCAACTTAGTGCAAGGATTTGCAATTCCAACAAACCAAATAACATCAGAATAGTGAACACCTAAAACTAACATCAATTTAAAAATTTCATACTAACGTTTCCAGCTCAACTGATGTTTCTTTTCACCAAAAGCTCTGCCACACTTTAGTGTAATGTACTCTTAAGTGTGTACTGAACAAATTAGGCAAGATACTGTGTTTCTAAAGCTTTTTCTCATTAAACAAGAGGCTTTAAAATGTTTAAGCAATGTATACAATGGGAATTATTTATGAAGTTAAAAAACATACATATATCTCCCTCAAAAAACAGTGGTTAAAGTTAGCTCTTACTAAAATGCAAGATTTTCTTTCTATGCCACTAACATACAAGTTGAATTATTAAATGAGGAAGGTAGGCAAAGCAAGACATTTATCATCCTACAGACAAATGACACTGGATTGCTAGTTAGACAGTATAATAAGGACCATCTAATTTTCTCTTTTGAATCAATTTATTCTTCAAAGCCCTGGATCATCATCAAGGGAGAGAATTTTCCCACTGAGAAATCACAGAACTGAAAATCAGGTTTTATAAAATATTCAACTAGTTGCTGACAAACCCTTACAAATAACCACTAGAATGGATTTGATTAGAAAAGCGGTGACAGTATCTTTTTTATGCAAATATCGAACCGAATGGTTTGGCTCTTCCTAGTCACTACATTGTTTTATTCCTTCATCATTGTACCCTGTAAGTCATCAGTAACCTTCACCAGAAAGCTCTTCCAGCCTTTCTTTTCATCCTTCTAGGTATCCACACATTATTTTCTACATTTAGTTGCCATTTTGTATATTTTATATATATATATATATATATATATACAGTAGCCAGTATATATATATTCAGTAGCCAGTATATATATATATTTATACAGTAGCCATTTTGTATATTTTAATTTGGTTCATAATTTTAACCTTCTTTCTACACCTAAGAAAATCATTTCAGAGATGGCTTATATCTGGAAAAATCATTATGTCAACTGCCACAAGTTGAAATTTTCATTTTCTTTCCTAGAAGACTGAATGGGTTCATCTTATGAAAGAGATTCCAGTCCAGTGAGTCAGAGGTAATGTCTGCTGTTCCTGCTGTTGAACTGACATACTCTTGGCTTTTTGAATATTTGCTTCTCAAGAGGGGCAAAATTTAGAAGTAGTAGACTTTGCAAAAGCAATTATATGTCATTTTTTGTTACCCAGTTTCAGAGACATCTTGCTCATTAATCTGGTCCATGATATTAGCTTGGGCACCACTTCTCTTTTTTTTTTTTTAACACTACCTGTCCAGGAATATAGCTAAATGCCTGAGCTCCAAGGAGCTCACAATTCTGCAAAGTAATGCTGTTGTAAGAATCACCCTATATGAAGGCAGGGAGTTCCTCAAGCCAATTATCACAAGAAGATACAAAGTGTTCTGACTCTCAGTGGTTGTTCTGTAGACAGCAGAGAGACACATGCTACAGAATATTGACTTTTCATGAATAATATAGAATGCACCGCTGTAAGACCAGATCCTTGGATTTAAACTTTTTGGTTTGGTGTAGGATATATGGTAAGAAGCAAAGTGAAGGAAAGCATCTTTACCTTGGAACCAGATAGCTGATAATTCAAACTAAAGGTGCATTTGGAGCATCCAAATAGATCCATTAAGTTATGCCAGCAGCAATAATTATACAGGAGCCATGTCATTGGCTGGAGATTGCTGGAGTGCAACACACTTTGGCAACAACCCTTATTATTCCTGACATGGCTCATGAGGAAATCGGTAGTGTAAAACACAAACTCTTAAAAGATCACCTAATAATTCCTCTACAACAGAGTCACTTCTAGCTGCTGCATTATGTCAATTTTGCATCGCTTAGGAAAACACGTTGCATTTGCACTGGGGAAACTAAGAATTGTTATTCAAAGTGTCGTGGCTCTTCTCATTGTATACTTGTAATTTTGTCACAAAGCATACTAGTAAATATGGCCTTAAAAGTTTCAAAACATGTAATAAGGCTGACAGCACAGATACACATTCCTCAGGAATACCACACTGTATTAGAAAATATTCTTGTATATTTCTTCTCTGATTAAAAGGAATAGAAACCAAGCAAACACCCTTAAAAATTGTCCAGGAGTCACAGTCACAGTCTTGATAGAAAAAGTTTAAAACTTCACACATACATTATACTTATCTCAATTATAATTGCTGCAAGATTAAGAAAAGTCAAGTTAAAGTGAAATTTAGTTAAGTTTCAGTATAAGATAGGGATGAAAGAACATTAATAATGTACCAATTCTGCCATATGACATTGACCAATAGACACATAATAATAGTATGTTGTTAGTCCCATGTGGGATAAAACTAGTTTCCAAACAGAACAAGTCACTTCCCCCTCTCCAGTTTTTCCTCTTCAGTAACACCATGTAAATACAAATTTTCTGTAGAACCATAGGACACAGTGGCCTCAGAAGAATGTAAAAGAGAAGGGGTTGGCCATGTAGAAAAGTCAAGCCTGCTTTGAAAGGCACTGAGATTTTCAGGCCTTGTTGTACACTTATGGAATTCTTCCCACATAGCTGGAACTTCAGGTCCTACCTGATACAGTTATGCCATTTCTGCCATAACTTGAGTAAGAATGAAAACTGCTGGGGTTATTGAAGTTTTAGAGGTAAAAGACTTTATACAAAATAGCATGAATTTTCTGGACCCACAGAGAGTACTCTTTTGCATCACAGAAAGTCCAAACTTAGTAAAATAATGTGAGAGGAATTATGCAGATGAGACATTCAGAGTGACTTGATCCTTGCAATCTTCTTTATGGCAGAAAGCAAGTTAGTTAAAGATCAAGAAATTTTCTATTGTCTGTTATCCCAAATGGGACACTTCTGCCAATTCTTAGACAAAGACAAATTTACACCTACTGTAAATCAATGAAACTCTATACATTGCATTATCCTAATGTCCTTTATAAACTCAGGCTAAAGTACTTACACACACCTGGTTTTCTGATATATTATTGTACAATTTAATGAAATACTTCTGCAAATTCATATAATCTCAGCTGAAGGCAATCACCATCTAAATACATTGATTGAAGCTGTTGATTTTGCTTTTGTCTACTCTGGCTGAATGTGAGCCTGTCACCTCTGCCTCTGGTGACAAAAAATGGAAGCTGTATAATTTTTATAACAACTATTGCCTGCTCTAGCAATTACACAAAACAACATGAAGATGACAACGCTGTTGCTCAGTTTCTACTGCTCCAACAAAAACAGAATTGTGTTGGTGGTGCATTACAAGTGCTATTTTTCCTAGCCTATGTGAGGCCATCATAATCAGAAGTATTTGAACTTGATATTTGATTAATGCTGGCAGTACTCTATAAGTGATTTCCACTCAACGTCTAATTATTTATTTCCTGTTATAAATGGAATGAAACAATTCAAAACAAACAGCTAGAATGACTGTTTTGCAAGAAGCTCATAATCATCAATTCATACATGTAGAAATCTTCCTAAAATTATATTACACTGGCCTGTTGAACTTGAAAAGCATATTTTATCCCAATCAATGCATAAAAGTAAAATTATCCATAACTAAGGCATGTTTCTCTGCTGTACAGTTCAGCTGTAATGATCCCCACACACTGCACTTGCACATCAATTATGATAATCATAATCACGGTCGTTAAGCTGAATGTTCATTATTATCAGGATGCTGGTGACAGCAGATTCAATCATCGGGTGCAATGGGCAGGCAGTCACAGTCCCACCCAAGTTTCTGCAGACTGCGTTGTGCCACATTAAATCTATGATGTGTTCCACATCCCACTCTATTCCAAAAGCTGTAGACGGTAAAGGTCAACTTTATGTTCTGTGCAATATGCTTAGGTTCTCTAAATTAATTCCTTGCAGTACTGGATATTTTTATGCTTTGTAGATAATAAAATTCTGTTTAGGGCCCAAATGCCTGTGCAAATAACGAAACAGTGATGCAGTTGTACTGTAATTCACCTATAATAAGGCATCAAAGGAAAGAATCTATCAACAAGGAATGCCTTCAAATGTCATGTCCCTAATTTTCCAAATAAGAAAACAGTAAATGCTGTCATTTAAGTCAGTTTTCTAAAATGCATATGCAAACTAATTCCAATACCAATTAAAGGCCATAAACTATCATTTCTGCTTCAGTAAATATGAACATATGTGAGTGTTTTGACAACTGAAAGATTATAGTTAGTGTATTTGATCCCCTGACTGTCCAGCTACTTTGGGACCTATCACTCTAGATTAAACTCACAGTGACTAGTATTTTTTTTTCTTTATATCAATACTTCTCACAGAAATCAAAGGCATTCCAAGGTATTTAGACATATATTAATACAACTTTAAAAATATGCAAGCATTTTTTATTTTCATAGTAGTTAACAACTAGGATAACTAGATTGTTTCACTAGAAGTATATTTCCATTTTTTAACTTGTTTATTTTTAATGAAGATTTAGAGTAGAACTGTTTTTTCCCTTAGCTTAGTAACTTCTTAGAAATCTATGTGGAATGGTATGAAAATTTTCAGACTATAACTAGATGAAAAGAACTATTAACTTTTCTCACATATCAATGGTAATTACTATGTTTAGAGGAAGTCTATGCTGACACTCTTTCATTTTCCAGAGGAAATATAACAATACAATATTTGTCTTTGTTGCTCATTTTGCTTCTAAAGTAATTATATAATTTACATACTAATCTTTTTGAGACCTGAATTAAAATGCACACATATAAACACATAAAAATCTAAAGGAAATATAACTCAGACACGCTCATGTACATAAACAGAGAAACTTTTTAATACAGAGGTTATAAAAAAAAAAAAAGCTAATATCAAATAATACTTCAGCAGCTCAGTGGTCTATGACCCACTGATCACTGCACTGCCTCCTTGGAAGAAATTATAGTTTTTCTTACCGGCAATGATTAGATGGACTTCTCTATTATAATACTTTAAGAAGCCAACTATACAACCTGGCTGGGTTATCAGCTATTCAGGTTGTAATAAACACTGCATTAACATAAATATCATCTCATGGAAAACCCCAAAAAAGGTTGTGTTAAGTAACATGTTAAGCAAAACTCAGATTGTTTTTGGTATTATCTTCACACATGCCATTTAGCCTGGTGATTAATTAATAGAAGATAATTTTGTTCAGAGCCCTGACATATGGAAAATTTTACTAGATTTGGGAAACAAAGTAACAGAATTCACTGAGATTTTAGTTCTGAAAGTATGACCTTGTACCTGCCTATAGGACCTCTTCCATTAAAATGCAGAAAGGAGGTAGAGTTTTTTTTGTTTTGTTTTTTTCTTTTTCTTTTAATGGTAATAATGACCCATTAAATCAGCAGGTAGGTCAGAAAGAGCTATTTTCCCCTCTTATCTCTCTGTTTGGGTAAGCAGCTCCTAACTGAAGCTTCATTTTAATTTAGAACTGGGGTTGGAAGGCTGTAGGTTGTGTTGGATTAATGCATACAGCTATATACCTCCAGAGATTTAGGTTGAAATCTATCCAAGATAGCAAGTAAAGCAATTTTAGTTGTATCAGCTAAGTCCTATAATTTATATTATATGCATCATATACGTATGATAAACAGTACAAATACCTTTACATTGGTTGATATTGGTATCTGAGCCTGATCAAGAACTGCTACAGATTGGAAAAGTCTTTACAGTATAAAACAAGTAGGACCAACAAATTTTATATCATTTTTTTATATATCATGCTTATGCTTTGGGACTCCAGTGAAGCATACCCTCCATTAATTGCATTGAAAGACAAATTCAGATCTTTTCATTTGATCTTTGTATCTTTATTTACAATGTAATTTAGTTATTTTTTGTAATGATTAAATATCAAAATTTTACTCTAATATTGTTTCTAAAGCTTAAAATTTTGAGAAAAAATCAGACAAAATATTTCATCTCAAAATAAAATTCCTCGGAACCTGCTTTATATTTACAAGGATAAGTTACTTTCAAGAAAACAAGTAATCATATCTTATAAAACCCCAAAATTAATTTGGTTGAAAGGGACCTCTTCAGATTGGATAGTCCACCTCCTTGCTCAAGCAGGACCAGCTACAGCATGTTGCCCAGGACTGTGTCCTGTCAGGTTTTGAATACATCCAATGATAGAGACTTCACAGTCCCCTAGGCAACCTGTTCCAGTGTTTGACCACTCCCACAGTAAAATAAATAGATGGATAAGTAAATAAAAATAATTAAATAAATAAATACATGAAATGTGCTTTCTTTCATTCAGATGGAATGTTATTCATCTCAGTTTGTACCTGATGTTAATTGTCCTAGACACTACTGAGAAGAATCTGGTTCCACATTCATTTCCTCCCACAGGTGTTTATATACATTGATAAGATGTCCCTGAGCCTTCTCTTCTCCACATTGAAGAGTTCCAGCTCTCTCAGCCTGTTCTCATAGAAAAGGTATTCTATACCCTTTATCATCTTTGAGGCCATGTGCTGGAACTGTTCTGTCAAGTCCATATCTTTCTTGTACTGGGAAATTTTAATGTGATTATGATACCTAATACAAAAATAAGTAATGCAAATATATGCACAAATTCATGTTGAAACACTGTTTAGGTTCATTTTCACCCTTATTCACCCAAAGAACATAAGCAACAAAATATTTTATATTTTCTCCATTTTTCTTCCATAATTTTCTAAAGGTTTAGCATGTAAGAATAAATATACATATATTATATTGTATATAATATGATGTCCTAAATCAGGAAAGGCATAACAGAAAAAAAAATTGCAAAACTGATATAACCAGATCTGTACTTATACATGCTCTTAA
This sequence comes from Anser anser, assembly GCF_964211835.1. NCBI lineage: Eukaryota > Metazoa > Chordata > Aves > Anseriformes > Anatidae > Anser > Anser anser. Next base: position 101,222,021 of record NC_139722.1, read on the forward strand.
TCCTTACCTTGTAGGTCAAAGAATTGTTGAATTTCTTCCAGTTTAACTTACCAACGAGTTCAGAAACCTTGATGGCCCAAAGATACCCAGTGGATTCAATGATCTCAGGATCAAGCTCAAATTCACATACAATAGCAATCTAAAAAAGTAAGCCATTCTTTAATTTTTGTAGTGACTCACCTTGCCTGTTACCCACTTATTCGGCTGTACTTCTCGGAAGTGTTTAATTCCATAAGTTTCTTGGCCATATTTGCCTGACCTATGAATTGACGGATCATACTTCTCATTTTTATGATACGAAGAAAATGGCAAAAATCTGAAATTCAAAAAATATTTAAAAATTATGGTCTACTCCGGATGCCACAGAAATCATGTAAATAAGATATCAATGTAGCAGAAAATGAGGTGGACACAAGTTTCTGCTGTTTTCCTCTACCATCTTGATGTCCCCTCCTCAGTACTGTGGAAGGGTTACTGCAATTTCTTTTATAATTGCTTTTTAATAAAATTTGGAGCAAAGTGATAGAGATCTTCAACAGGATAAAATGAAGCCTTGTAAGAAGATAGAAGATGGTGCATTTGCATTGCCAGATTATTACTCTGGCTATATTTGCACTGCTAACTGGTGTGGTGTATAGAAGGAATGAACAGGGACTGGTTTGGTGTGATTTCCTTATTGACATGTGCAATGCAGTATGTGCCACCAGTCAATGGAAGGCCTCCACCATGCAAAAGTAGAGTTCATTTCTGGAGAACCTTGCATCCACCTTACAAGTAGCGTACTCTAAAAGGCAACCAACACAACCTCAACCTGATCATTCCATCAGGATGGATGCATTTCAAGGCTACCAGCAGTGTAAGTATAGACCAAGACTAATTCACACCAGAAAGAACTCCTTTTGTACCTTAAAGTAGAAAGTGTATCCTTTGATAACTGTCAACCAAAACTATATAAGGTGTAGCCTAGTTGAGCAGAATAGAAACTTAGACAGATAGTACTGATGGCTTTCATGTATTGGCAGACCACAAAGCAAATCAATGATTTATTCTAAATACACAAATCGTGTACTTTACTCTGAAGTTATCAGTATGCCCTAACCATCAATCTTTTGGGATTTGATTCTTTCACCTTTAGTCATACTGAGGGTGAACTCCCTTCTTGCATACTACCACTGAACAGTGAAATTCCAGATGCCTTCTTTGGTCATAGAGGTTGTTTTAAGATAGACATCACTAAAGCCTGTGGGCACCTACAGGTTTTCTGGGTAGGTCCCACAGTAAACTGTATGGAGGAGGGTGAAAGGCATCTCATATATAATGGATTTGCAAGAGACCCTACAAAGTTATCAGTTTCATCTGCCCATTTTAGTTTGCAAGATAGTTACAAGAGCAAAGAGATACATTTTAATATAAAGGAAAATCCCATGAATGAAGCTTATCATTGCTGGTATTCCAAAAAAAGAAATGTGTGTTCTTTATTCTACAAGTGCAGAAAAATTATTAAGTGGTAAAATTAGAAATAAGTTTCAAGAGTTTAAAACATCACTTTAACAGCCACAATAATAGGTGTAGTTAATTAAAACCTTTTACTAGTTGAAAGTTTTTCAGAACCCAGAGTCCCAATAAGAGTTATAGTCAAACACATTTTTGATAAAGATGGGGATAAAAATATGTTTCTTCCTGTTTCTCAGCTGATACAGACTCACAAAATGATTTATTTACACTAACAAATCAACAACTGTTTGGGTGAGCTTGTTTATTTTTATTAAATTATATGCCTCTCTTTCCACTTCATAAAAAGAAACTATTTAACAATACTCCTAGCTATATCAATTTATTCTATCCAGTACCACAGTCAAATGTCATGTAAAGTTAGCAAAAAGAAAAACACTGATTTAGCAGACTTAAATTATACAAAGCTATGGTAGTATGTGTATACTCATGGGAAAGGACACTCACATAAGACAGATTATGGTACTTGTAATGCTAATTTGCACATGGGATGGACATCACATGCACACAAAAATTAATGTGGCCCCAGTGTCCCAGAGAATACACCGAAGGTGCTGTGAGCCGGCTGCTCCACTTGCAGTTTTTATCACTTCTGAATTGCATTTTAATAGTACATTTTTCTTTTGTTCAGACATGAAAGAAAATTGGCTTTCTCAGGGGATTGGATATCTGAGAAGGCTAGCAGTTTAGGGATTTGCCCATATATGCATATAATTTAGTTGAGCCATAACATTCATAATTCAATATGAATACCACATCTGTAAAATTTATACACAAAAGAGCAAAAAAATAAAATCTTGAGAAAAGTAGAAGATAAAGAAAACAATAAGGATTCTAGTTGTTTCCCTTATAAAATGTTTTATGTGAAGGGCTTGATTTTACTGTGGACCAGTTCAGCTTCATCTATTTTGGCAAATCTATTGATCAAATCAGAGTTTGGCAAATCAGAGTAATTTATGTTTTACCACAATTCTGAACTTAAATATCTATGCATATATTCTAACACTTTAGGTCACAAGTAACAGCTTGCACTACATGTAGCTTAGCACAAATTTAATCTTCCACATTCTACTGCTTATCTCCTCTAAGACCATCGGCTGGTCTATGTGCTGTACAGCCTGGAATGTATGTCTATGGTTGAGGAAAAAGTTAAAGCAACTATGAGTTTTTGAAAAAGAACATTGAATAATAAAAAAATACTGAAAATGAAATGAAAGAACATTAACAATATAATGGGGTATAATGGCATAAAATAGTAATTTTTTTTCTTTTGTCTGTAGATCTGCAGTCAGAGCCACCTGAGCAGTTGTTGATAGGGACAATGATCTAACAACAAGAAAGGATCATATTCACAAATTCAATGTCTGTTTAAAGCAAGCAAATATTGTCATAATTTTATGTAAATAACTAATTAAAATATTTTAAAATTTTGTTTATTTGTTTTAGGTAGATAAACAAATTAATAGGAATCATACGAGCGTCATTATAGCCCTACCAGCCAATGATAATAGTAAAAATCAAGAGCACTGCAATATACTTCAGTAACGGCATTGTGTTCTGTAGCTCTCTCTATATACCTGACACAGCTTTTCCCCAAATTAATGACAGTATGTGTTCTGAATGCGACAGAAGAGAGTGATGGAAGGAGAAGAAAATTAAATCCAGACAATGGTATGATAACATTATAAACTGCCCAAGCTTAGACCTCAGTAGTTTTTTCCCCACAATAAGCTCACTCCAGTGGGATTCTTATATCTGGGTTTCAGCTTTTCTTTGTGATTTCAGTGTAAATTCAAAAGTTCTTGAAGGCTTTCAGTAAAACTGACAGAGACAGAAATAGCGGGATGAAAGACGAATCAAATTCCATGTTGCCATCATATTGTGCCATAAAGCGTAATCAGTATAATCTGAGCCTTTCCAAAACTTTATGATTTAATGGGAGGTGAATTCTCCCCAAAGAAATACACTTAAAAAATGAAAAGTTATTTCAGTCCACCCACCACAAAAGCTTAAATGAGAGACGTGACAAAGAATACAATCAAGATAGGGTGAAAGAGTTGGAACCAAAAAGCCTCGGAGGCCTTGACTTAGTAGACAACCCTAGACCTGACAGTTTATAGCAGTATATATTTATATTTCAAAAGATATCCTTGATATCTTTTGTTGTTAACTAAAATTGTGTTCTCTCTCCTTTCTATCCTGTACCTCCTTGCTACCATTAATTTAATCTTTCTAATCCTTCTTTTCCACACATTTCAGCCCCCTTGTTCTCTTTCTTCCTTCATCTCATCACCTATTATTTCTTCCTTCCATTCTGTCTCTTATTCCATTATTTCTTGCTATTTTGACAGGAGATGGAAGAGGCCTCTTAGATACTAAAGGCTTTCTAGTTGGCCTTGATAGATGCTGTAGAAGGTACTGGACTCTGATGTCTACGGCAATGCAAGAGGAGAGAAAAATCTTCCTATGCAGCAGCACAAACAGGAAGGAGGATTTGTCAGGGAGTGTAGTGATAGAACAAGGGGTAACAGTTTTAAGCAAAAAAAGATAGGTTTAGCTTAGATATAAGGAAGAAACGTCTCACAGTGAGGGTGGTGAGGGCCTCCCAGGCAAGTTGTGGATGCCCCATAGCTGGAAGTGTTCAAGGCCAAGTCGGATGGGGCCCTGGACAAACTGATCAGGTGAAAGGTGTCCCCGCCTCTGCAGGATAAAGCTCAGCAGCATTCACTTTTTCTTCTGTCTAAATGGCAGCAAGCAACAGGGCAGGACTTCAGCAGGTTCTCTGGATCTCTGCAAAGCAGTCTAGCAGTGCAAGCATATAATACTGAGAGCAAAAATGCTTCACTTTACCCAGGCTACTGAGAAAGATCAGGTAGGAGATCTACTGCTAGACTATCCCACACCCTGTGGCACAGTAAGAAATATTAACACCAGAGAGAGGTAGGGTAAATATTCCCAGATTTTTCAAACTTGCACAAGATTTGTATGTATTGTATGTTTTAGCAACTTAGACGTAAAAACACTACCAAAATTTTAGCTCTAGATGTGTGATAGTGCTGTTAAATTTGTATCTAAACTGGTTCCATGTAATAGCAATTCAGTTTTTTGTTGTCTTGATCTAAGTCAAAAAAAATCCTCTCACTTTAAAGAAGACCACAAGCAATTAGCTCCAAACAAACTATGTTTCACCTTCTGGAAGCTGTGAATCTTATGTTTTTTTAATTTATTAAATAAAAAACGTAATTAATTTTAAGCTTTCAGATTTGGGTTTTACCTAAAGTCATTGCTCTAATCCAACAGACTATCTTTTCACTCAGTGAACAAAGAAGCAAAATGGTTTTCCACAGCAAAACAATTCCAACAGGGCAGCCATTATGTAGTTCATAATGAGTGCACATTACAAATCAAAGTGTAATTAACAGTATAAAGACAGCATATTTTACTTACTGTATCTAGTCAGATTATCTTTAGCACAGTATTTTTTCCACGAGAAATTTTGGGCGCATTATTACAAATATTGTGTGCAGTAATACACTAAATATACTAAATATCGATGCTTTTTCAGTAAGCTCTCAGTCATTTTTATCCTAACAGCAGCAAATCTAAGAATCCTCTGTCTGTTTTTATTTAACTCATGTTTGCAATAATGTAAAGTGGCAAAAGAAAAAAATCGTCCAGTTCTTGTAGAAAGTAAAAGATCTTTTCTGCAGCAAATTCTGGAACTTCTTAATTATACACTGACTTATCTGCATCCCCAGTGTTATAAAGTACTAGAACTTCATTAGAAAAATTAAGATGGAAAAATGAAGGCACTACTTTGTAAATTTCCAGTGGAAATTAGCTGGAAGAAGCAGAGGAATACTGGATCAAAAGAGGGTAATCATGCTTAACTGTGCCCTAGAGCACCCGCATGTATAATACGATTTGCACAGTAACTACCTCTCCTATTACTGCTTGTTTGGAGTATTCTGTGTTAATGGGGTTAGCTAATTTAGTATTTTAACTTAAAAAGACTCTACTGATTAATAAATGTTGCACACTGTGCTAGTAATTAAAATAAATGGAAGAGTTACAAATAGAAGTTGAATTGTTAAGAAAACATTATCTGAAAATATATGATAATCCCTGTTTATCATAATACAATAACAGTCCGGAAAATATGCAAATTGCTGAAGTTGCAAAGCATATGAAAAACTAAGCATAATTTGAACAAAGTTTTCAGATGTGTTATATTTGCATGACATAAAACGTAGTGGCCATTTTCACTAGGCTAATTCAGAAACACAGTAAAAAAATCTTAAAAACATACAAATGAAAAGATTTCTTAAAATTGCAAAATCTCATCCAAACGAAGTGACTTGCTTTTTAAATTTTATTTTAAAATGTCATTTACACTGGGCATGTCATGATACTGATGACTCCGAGTCATTAACCTTTCTGTAAGTCCATCCTTTGTGCACAGCACTGTGTAGTGCAGAAGTACCTACAGTGGCTCTAAAGGAATGCATTATCTTGCTGAAAATAAACCTGTGAGGAGCTTGGTACTGCAACACTCACACAATGTGTGAGACACGGGGTGTGCAAACATTGCGCTGTGCTGCACACAAGCGAACCACTGTGTTCAGGACTAGCTTGGCTATCTTTGGTACAGCACTGAGCACAGAGAGAGCCAGAAACTGAGACGACTTGCCTGTTGTCACACCAGCAGCCTACAGTGAATCAGAAATCCTCAGCTTTACACTATTGCTGGTTTATCCCTATACTATCACCACATTGCAACTCATTCTGATGTATGTTGACTTTATAAAGATGTTTAATACTATACTCTCAATCATGAGGCATATTATGTGAGGCAGATTTCAGCACTTAATGAAAATAATTTACATTTTCGTTCTCTGGAAAATTAGGCGAGCACACTGCTGCACGCAACTGAGTAAAGAACTTTTCATGCTTAGTGATCTAAATCTGCTGGATCCAGCATTTGGTGTCTCAAACTAGACACTAGTTTATTAAGTGGCCATCCCAAAGGAGTCCAATTGTCATTCCTATCCAAGTGTAGGGGGAAATCACTCCATTTGTATGAAAAATAGCACAATAAGGCAGTAACAGCTTCAATTACATGAGAAAGAGGTATCACTCTTATTAGGTTAGATTACCCAGTTGCTGTTTCATTGCAAAATAGGAAATTCCAGCAGTTGCTTCAAACACAGCCATCATTTTCTTGTTTTGGATTTGTACTGCTTCTACCTGCCTCAACCTCTCCCTTGGCTTTCTCTATTATTTCTGCATTCATCAGAAGCAAGAAGTTTCTCAGAGCTTGAAACATTTAGAGAAAACATTAACTCTTTAAAAAAAAAATGAAATCAGAGGTGAGTGGGAATTCTTAACATCTGATATAGAAAAAATATTGCTGTATTATACCTGCTATCTTAAAAGATAATGCACAATAGTCATTCTGGAAAAATAAGATCAAGGATTCAGTTTGCCTTTTTTATGCAAATACTAGCTTTCTCCACAAACCCCACACACTTCCTCTTTTCTTTCTCTCCTTATTTGCTAAAATAGAAGAATGATCAGCATACAACCAGAAAGAAATACAGTCCCAAAGTATACAATTACACGGAAAGAGACAGAAATCTGTCAGTTCATAATAGACACCACTGAGAAAAAAATACTGTAGAATCTGAGTAACCCTTTGCTGACTCCTCCCCGGAGACCAGCATACCACAAAGCAGTTGCAGTATTGCTAGAGTGTCTTAGACCTGATGATGACCTGCAGCTCTGTCATCACCTTTTCAAGGTTACAGATGTGACCCTTGCATGGTTGGTTGAATCTGAAGCACAAACGGAATGATCACAGCCTGAAAATGTATAATACACTATGCATTTAGTGCGCGTGAAGCTGAGAATCACTGCTTCTGCGTATTAAGGATGGAATGAAATGCTTTCTTGCCCATAAGGTAAATAAAGACCCCCAATCAATTAATATCTGTCAGAGTTGGAGACTCCAAATTTGAAGTGTACAAGACCAAAGCCTTTACAATTCACCAAGTGGGAAGAAACAGGGAAATAAATATTTCAACATATGACCTTCTGAAGCTGTTGACATAGTGACCTCTGGTGTAAATCATATCAAATAAAGACCAGGCCATATAGTCATTCCCATAAATGAAGAACATAATCCCTCCTCATTTGGAATATATAATCAAAACCTATCCAGTGTAAAGAACACCTTAGCTGAAAGAAAGAATCTTAATTATTACCCAGTGTTTTCTAGATTTCAGTCGTAGAAGCTAAAAATAAAAATAAACATTTAAAAGTTAGCACTGATCTAAGATGAGATTTGAAAGTTAAGCTGCTTTTCCCCTTCTCCAATGATTAAAAAAATAGAGGAAAGAAGAGAAACCTGAAGTACGCTTTTACTTGTAACTTTTCCCTATTACTCGTTTGGTATAAAAGGGGTAAAAAATACTACATCCAATTTTTGTTACCAAATATCACAAATAACATTGTACAAATGTGGAAAAGTTGCTGAATTAAAAGATTTTCTTTCAAAATTGTTTTTAAGTAGAAGCTCCTTTGAAAGTCACTATTAATATTAAATCAGGGAAAACATGGGGGAAAAAAAAAAAAAAGATCCAGCAATTAAAACAAAAGCTAAAACATGCAAATGCAGTTGATTTTAGCATTCTTAAATCCCAGTCCTTAAACTGACACAGGCAATATGGAGCTGATAGCAAAGTATTATTCATTCCCAGTGAATCGGTAGATCACAGGCTGCCCACAAGGAAAAGGGATTCCTTTCTGTCCTGAATTCTGGTACTGAAGTGTCAAAGAATTGCCAAGAGCAGTGAATTCAAGCGAAAAGTTGACAAAACATCATTTGTTTCTAGTTAACTACAAAGCCAGAACAAGTGACATAATAGGCTTTATTATGATTGGGCAAAGGAGTTCCATCCCAATAAAAAAAGATTTGGGAATATTTTGTTGATAGCCTTAAATGTGGGGGGATGGATTACGTCTGTAATTTTGGATTGTATGGAAAAGAACTGGCCCCTCTGATGCTATTACAGATGCAATGGCTCAGGAAACCAAACTGCCACAAAGATGATTACAGTTTTTACATCATGTTCAACATGTGCAACATATGCTCCCTTCCCTTCCAAGTGAGCTTTGGTAGTCTACTGGAAAGAAGGCATGTCTCAATGGCATGCAAGAACATGTTTCCTCCCACAGTATTTAAAATCTTTGAATATGAAGACAGAAATAGTATTTGTTCCTTGGCAAGGTGCATATGGCAAAAAGTAATTTGCATTTGTTTACTTATTTCCCAGTAAGTTCATCTGTTGCATCACATATTATTATTATAGCACGTTCTATTGATTCATAGATACAGATGGCACATGTAATACAATTACAAGATAGGGTCTCTGCCCTGGAAAGTTTATAATCTAAGAACATACAATTTAGAAGTATGTACAGAGAATGTTTGCTACTAAGCTGTCAGGTTTGACATTTCATTTTGTCAGGCATGAAAGGTTTTTGAAAGCAATGAAATAAAGAAAATATCCTCATAACAATACAAGGAAAAAAAAAAAGCTTACTCATTGTCATGTATATGGTTTCTCCATTCCCCCCTTTTCATTTCCACTCTGGCCTTCTCTAGTGGTGAATCGATTGATGCTGCCACTCGCAAGGTTGGTTCCAAAGGCATATAGCGCTGCCGCAATACTTCAGCGGTATCGCGGAAAGGCCCCTGATGAAAGGTATAGGATAACGTAAGTGTTTTATTGTGGGGCTATAGTTCTTTCTTTCTTTTATTCATGACACATCACTGATGAATGAGGACACAGAGTGTCTAGGAAGCGTAGCACGACTTTTCTTCCAAAATAATTAAAGCAGTTCATTTCGATAGGGAGTTACAGATAACACAAAGGTTGATAACATGCTCTAAAGCCCTAAAGAGAGAATGAGAAATGCGTACTCCGGATTTATTTAGCTACTCATAAATATTTATTATTTTAAAACAATACATTGTTAGAACTTATTAGGAAACCTTATTTTTTCCCTTGGAAAAAACACTGGTGAAATAAAATTTGATATACAAGTGTTAACTTCATCTAGATTCTGTTTAAGCAGGAAGTCTCTTCCTTTTCATGGGATAAATCATGTTCTACCTTAAAGAACATGCTCTTTTCAATTTAACTATAAAGCTATTTGGAAGAGAACTTAATACGTGACTTAAAACACAATTCCTCTGATATGATTCAAACTAATGTCTACAAAAATGGAACTATATAGTCTATTTTTGAAACGTCTAATTCCACATTAATCTCACTAGTCTTAAGAAAAACTAAAAGCTCGTAATTATTTCAGAGATGTGTGTATATATAACGTATATACATCCATAAACACACAAAAGGATGTACGTGTATATGTATATATATAAAATGTTGTTTTTTTTTTTTTTAAAAGCAGACCATTTAATAACTGATCAAACCAGTACCTACCATTTAACAAGACAGATAGAGAGAGCAACAGAAAGTCCTTTTCTACACTGTCAAAGTGATGTATGTTATGTCTTCCTTTTAGTACTAACCACTGTGAACTTACCTCAAGTATAATTAGTGCCATACTACGCTCAGGACAATTTAGTGGCAAGTCTAGATTTAGAAGTGTTACTAATTAATTTTTATTTTATTTTCACCATTACTGATCCTGCAATGAACTAGTGAAACCTACTGAAACTATGAGCAGACAAAGAATCCTAATCACAGGCTTCATTTTTAAAGATATCCTTCTTTAAATAGGTTATCACTAACAAGTCACAGCTGGAGTTACTGCAAGCACTGAGTGAAGACTGTGGGGCTAATAAAAAGAAATGATTCACGCCTCATTTATGTTCACTTATGTTTTACATTAATAGAAACCAATAATAGGAACCAGTTACCATAAAAGTCATGGACCGTAAATAACACAAATGGCAAATAAGTATCATCTAGTACTTTTCACAGCTGGACAGGAGGATTGCTATATTTGAAAGTAGTTAATGGATTTTTATTGGAACTTTACTTTTTAAAGGCACAGTATCATGATTTGGAGATATTTTTAAAGATCATAGTAAGGAAGTAACAAAAGCATTTATACTACTTGCAGATATTTTCTTGCATTTACTTTCTAAAAGTGTCCACAAAAAATATACATTCATTTAGCATGACCACAATAAGTTTTTTTTTAAAACAGAATGAAAATTGTTATTGCCTTTAAGAAAATAATCAATACTAGAGAAGGTCATTAAAACTGGTAAACAATGCTCTAGTAACATAATCTAATGATCAAGATATAAAATAAGGCTTAACTTGCTAATGAAAAGATGAATATTTTGTATTGCAAGATGTTTGCAGAGCTGCATATGCAGAGAAAAGACGAAAGATGTGTAGTGTTATCAAATAACGTAATGATAGATGTTTGCTTTTAGAAAATAGTCTTCTTCATCATAAAATATTTATTCATATTCCACCAGAGTAAGGGCCAAATCAGATGTCCAAGCAAGCTTTTTTTTTTTTTTTCTATCTTTAATTTCTAAGAACTTTTAACTTTCTCAATTCATAGTTCAAGTGAAATTAATAAAGCACAGCAAATACTAATGGAAGGGGGAAAAAAAGAGTATACTATGCAAAGGTCTCTCCAATAAGGTTGTCATCATTAATGGTGGTGCATATTGTAGAATATGAAGTTAATTATAATCCTTCCCTGCATTTCTCTGAAACATATTTTATGAAACTTACCCAGCAATAAACACCTACTGAATGTATGTAAGATGACAAGACCTCTAAAAAATCCATTTGCCTATTTGCATTTTACAAGATGAACTTTAAGATTTATGTAATCTGCGGTAAAATGGTGCTTGCAAATATTTTCATATCTGCAGTGCCCACAAGCATTTTGGACATCTGGCTTCAAAAGGGAACCAACAGTTTTCACCCTGAAAGCAACTCAAACAACTCCATGTTCTATTTTGGAATTTTTACTGAATAGCATAAAAATTCTTGCTACTGACTGGTCTGCCAAATAAAATGGTTAGCAGGGAGGCATTCTTACTACTTTACCATAAAATAAGAAACTCATGAAAAAAATTATGATCTACATGAAATCTTGTGTTCTTCACTGTTCCTATTCCATGACAGCCACCAGCATACAAGAAAAAAAAATTAAATCCCCTAAAAATGGTGTTGTACTTTCTGTTATTAATGCCTTTGAAAGAACACTTAACTAATTTAAGAATTACCCATTCTTCCATCAAACTGTAATTCTAGTTAATTCAGTAATAAAACTGATAGGTCTGTTATAACTAATGTATAATCATCGTTAAAACTTTTCTTTTAAATACACTATATCTCACATACACGGAGTTATATATAAAATGCTAAATACCAACTTTCCCAAGAGAAAGCTAGTAGTTAGCTAATTTTTGTTCTCTTAGGCTTATGTAACTTACATTCTCATATAAAATATCCAGGCCTATGGGCAACACAATTTTTAGATACCTGAATAATCAATGGAGTAACAAGTGGCTCACACTGGACCTGAGATGTATAAAATGTTATCACAGAGAACTAGGACACAAGTATAGCTAGTAATTAAATTCCTTATTGTCACACTGGACAACTTTCAGGGTGATGTGTTCTGATGGGTTTTCATTTCCAGCTGCTTCATCATCTCAAATCAGTGTCCTTTCCTCAGACAATACAACCCTAAATTGTCAAAGTGTTGTGTAGGGATTTAGCAGTGTGACTCCCATTAACATCAATAAGAGTCGCGCAGCTAAATCCACGCGCTGTGCTTTGAAAATTTACCCCACAGTGTACATCCCAGGGTGCTGAAAGGATTAAAGTATTATATAGTAAATTCCCTCTTTGAGGTGCAGAAAATAAACAGGGCTCTTCTGGTTTGTTCTAAAAGGCTATCTGTGCACTACTGCTGTGAATGCATCTGAACTTAGAAAGGTCTATAAAATATTCCAAACCCAAACAGAATCTTGTAAGATACTTTATATACAGTAAAGTGGTTTTGCAAGAGCAGCTTAACAATAGAAAAACTGAGTTCCCTCTTTATTTAAAAAGCATGACTCCTGTACCTTGTCCACTATGCAAAATATTCCTCTCTGTCTTGAGAGACAACACATCCAGTCACATCCCACTGAAGGACTATAATATGGACTATAGGACTATAATGGTCCCAGAAGGTAAGGCTATAATGTCATATTTATCTGTTTTTGAATTTACATTCAACTCCAAAATCCCTGATCACTAAACCGTTGGCTCATGCTTTGACTTGGTTCTAATATGAGTCAATGAGATCGTTATATGAGGAAGTTCAAACAATCAAGGTGTGGGGATGGAAGGATAGAAGGACAAAGGTGAACTACCATGAAGTTGATCCTTATTTACGGACACATATATATATATACATATGTATGTTGTAAGCAGCGTGGATCTCTGTGGGGCTCACCTCTATTTATTCAGCCATATTTTGGCAGATCTGCATTTGTTCCTCATGCTCTAACCCAATTGCGTTTTTATTCACATCCCATCATTGATATTGACTCATGTTGATACAGAGAAGTCAGATATGATATAAAGGTGAGAAAAGCCTCTTCTGTGTGGGTTAGTCCATGAGCCCATGGCTGTTTCCACTGAAGAACAATGTTGATTCAATCAGTAAAACACAGGCAAATTGTAGCATGGCTACACATAGTTTGAACCCAGTGGTAGAATTATAGAATCATAGAATGGCTTGGTTTGGAAGGAACCTTGAAGATCATCTAGTTTCAAGCCCCCTGCCATGACCAGGGACACTTTCCCCTAGATCTGGTAGCCCAGGGCTCTATCCAACCTGGCCTCAAACACTTCCAGAGATGGGGCATCCACAATTTCTCTGTGCAGCCTGTTACAGTGCTTCACCACCTTCTGAGTAAAGAATTTCCTCCTAACTTCTAACCTAAATATCTCCTCTTTCAGATTGAAACCATTGCCCTTTGTCCTATCACAATATACCCATTTAAAAAGTCATTCACCATCTTTTCTATAAGCCCCCTGTAAGTACTGAAAGGCTGCAATGAGGTTGCCCCAGAGCCTTCACTTCTCTAGGCTAAACATGGAAGAGAAAATTTAAAGATAGCATGGAGTTCAAAATAATGTACAAGAAGTTCTGAAGTCATTGTAAGCGTTCAAAGTCAAGCTGGCATTAAACATGTATGTATGAGGTACATAAAGCAGAAGTTCAGCAGACTGTGCAAACTGAAAAAATCTTCAGAAGAGATAGAAAGACAGTGTATGTCTACCTCAAAAATATCAGATATTCACTGGCAAAAGCTACATGTCTGGAAAAATATCCACTCATCATCAACTGAGGAACATAAAGGTCTCAAAGGTTTATAAATATTGGTCATATTCCCAGCAGGTTTAGATAATAAGGTAGCAAATGCTCTTTTGCCATTTTGTGGGACATCTCTGCCGTATTACCTCAGAGATCTCCATTACTTTATGAGAGAGGAAAAAGGTTATCTGCAACATATGCTGACATCAACTGAAATCAAAATCCAGACCATGACAGTTAAGGAAGGGAGCTGGGCAACTAAACAATTGATGCAGAACATGTAGAAACTTTTGTAATTACTGACACACAGCTAGTTGATGCAAAAGTACAGGAACTACTTCATACTGAGAGGATGTCTCTTGGTCTCCACATGGAAAACACAAAAAGAGTAATAAGTTATTTCAACTGGTTAATTTTATCTTTAATTTCTCCTATTTTTCATTGATTTAAAATTGGAACTTAGGAATTCTCCCTCTGATGAATCAGGATGATACTCAGTTTTATCAGATCTTCTCTTTGAAATCTCAGATGACTTTTTTGTTGTTTTTTCCAAAAAGACAAAAGCAGTCACATTTCCTTGTTTTACATACCACATACATTTCTTTTTCCTTAAAACAAACTTGTGTCAAAGAATTATATTCTGAAAGCAAGCACTAGTTCTATAAATAAAGAACATACACATAAAATATTTGACCAAAAAGAGACACTGAAAACTGTTACCTGAGGTTTCTGTCTGCCAATAGGTGGCAGGGATTCTCCAGCATGGAAAGTTGGAGGCCCTGTACAAGTTGGCCAGTCGTAGAGTTCATCTCTGAAGGGACTCTTCACTTGCTGCCGCCTGTGGCTCAGTGGCTTTGACTGCCGGAGCAGCAGTTCCATTGGATCTGGGGATTTTCTGAACGGCGAATTATATATGCCTGCAATCTGAGTAGAAAATGGGTTTACCTTTGACTTCAACTAACTTACAGTTGCAGTTACAAAAGTGTTTAAGTAAGATAGTGTAATGTATAATCTGTATTTTAGCCCTCCCAATGGGTATAATTTTCATTTTATTCAAGCAAGAAATACACAGCTGATTTTCGTGGACCTCAAACCCTCTTTTCTTTTGGTCACATCTTTCCTCTTCCACAGTAACAGTCAAAGAAATGTACCATTTTTTCCTTAAAAATAAATTAAATTGTACAAACTTACAACTAGGTTTAAAGACAAGTATTATACTTGTTTTGAAACATAAACTTGAGTTTATGTTTCTTTAAAAGCCATTTTAAATTACTATGCATAACAGAAATAAAAATATGTATTACTTATTATTTCTAAGCACATACGTGCTAAAATAAATATCCATACAAGGAAAAAGATAACTTTTGTCCCTTTAGACACTGTGCTAGCTAACTCGCAGTGTGGCATAAGACAATTGAAATTACAACATTTTTAAAAGTAAAACTGAGAGACTGGCTACAGGGAAACACAAGAACATTTATTGAATACCAAAAAATAGTAACTGTTTTTTTGCAGCAAAATGTCTTATTACATTTCTTTAACCATTCACATTTATTTAGTTTTATTAGTATAAAAGCTGTGAAAAACAAAAATTAAGATTAAAAAATGTGAATTGTGAATTGAACTAAAAATTTACATTCTTCATTTAATTTTGTTTCATTTTTTTCAGCACAAAGAAACAATACGCTATTACATCAGTAGTGTGATGTAATATAATAATTACTAATATAAAGCATACATTTCAAATTCTTAGCTAGTAATCTCTGTCATTAACAGTCTGTGAATATCTGGCAAGACAAAATTATATGACAGACTGGTCCTAAATCATTCTGAATGATGATCATTCTACATTCCTAGAAATGTAGGAATTTTATCAGTTGTATATAAACACTCAAACGTATGTGAGTTTACTGAATAAGTTATGAACAGTAAAGTATCCATTCTAGTTAATAATTACTATGTGCTAAACATGAGAATTGGTGTACCAGATTGCGCAAAGCAACTAAATTTCCAATAAAACAGATGAGATGCTTAAAAAACATTGTCTAAATAAGTAAATAAATAAATAAATAAACTGTTTTGCTTTAAGGAAAATTGTATTTTCTGTAACAGTATACAGTATAACAGACTTTGAAGGTAGATCAGTTTTGTTCAGTTATAATATATCACGTTTTGCGTTTATCATATTTATTTGCTATGAAGCATTGAATAAACATAGAATAAAAAAGACATCAGTCACTGGTTGTTCCTTTAGTTTTCAGGATGTCAGCTATAATGGCAGAGATCCATGCTTCAAATAGCAGACAAGCAGGATTGGTGGGGTGACTGCAAAATTGCAGGTCCATCTGTGTGATCTGTAAAATCCAGCTATATTTCAAGGTTTGGTTCTATACCTCTTGCTCTTATTCGCCTAAACATCTCATAAACTTGCAGATTCTCCTTATGATTTATTTTTTGTTGTATTTCATCCATTACCTTGTTACAATTTTCTTATCAGTGCAGCACAGTTTTGCTTGTGAACATTCAGTGACATGCAAGTCTTCCATAAGGACAAGTTCCATATGTTGTCTCAGGTTTTTTTGAACTATTGAATGCATTCCCGCTACATATTTGTTATGCAAGTTATCTCATATATAAAATGACACAGTCAAGGTCTTCCAAACAAATTAGATTCCATGCTGGAGCTATACAAACCAACCATGGTCATATAGCTCTTCACCCATTAGTCCTACCATGGCCAACGGATCTGTCTATACTATGAATTTTTGCCTTTATTTTGCTGATGACGGTAAAATAGAAAAGTAATTGTCTGTGATTACCATCTTTGCACATTTCACTGAATTTCACTGTACTGATACGTTATCTTTCTATGCATTCCTACATCCTCTGTGTTTAGTTGTTGTATCCTGACTAATGTGGAGAGTACCTTCTACATTCTAGCCAAGCCACGTGTCTGCAGAGGGCCCCAGGTAGTGAGAAAGATACTGCTCTTTTACTGTACATCTGCAGCACACATTTTACAGAAAACTACAATATCAATGAAAATACAAATGTTTTCCATGAGAAAAACATCTCCTTGCTCACCACTGAGAATCAGGATGATCTGGAATAAACCATTCTGCCATAAAAATGGCATGCTGAAGTTTCATTCATGGATTTGTTAATCAGTAGGAAATCCTGATCAGGGCTACCTAAAATTTACACAGCTTTTTAAGACGTCTAAAAATAAAATAAAATAAAATAAAATAAAATAAAATAAAAAGTAAATAAAAAGTAAAATCAAATAAATAAAATAAAATAATAAAATAAAATAAAATCATAAAATAAAAATGCTGAAAAGCAAATTGGTTAGGAAAATTTAACAGAAGAAAATTTAGATTTCTTCAGTCACATAGCACAAGATTGTTTCTTGTTTGTTTCCACAAAGAATAAAAATACAACATCTTAAATATTTCAAACATTTTTTCTCTAAAGAAATACAGGCGAGAATAACTTTAAAGTAATGTTTATCTGGGCTCTGAGAAATGGCATGACTTCTATCATTCACATTTAGAGAAGTATTAACGGACCTATGAGTATAATGGCTTTCTGGAATGGCATTTCATAATCCATATTGAGATACTATGTATGTTCTTGACATTTCTTTGTTTAAACATTTGGCAATAGAGAAATATGTATTCAGAGTTCAAACACTGAAATGCAGTGCACAAATAGGACTGGCTTTCAGCACTTCTAATGACACCAAAATTAGCCATAATAGCTTTGGGAACCCACTGATTCAGTGTCATTTGGATTATTATTTCTGAAGAGGTGCCTGAACAAAGAGTCATCTTGTGTTGTTCTTTTTTTCATATATTATCAGGTTAAACATACATAAATAGTGTATCAACTATGAAAACAGATTTGCAGTTTTAGTGAGGCACATTAGTGAGGGCAGCTAGACACTTTGCAAGATGTTGCTTCTACAGTTGAAGCTCTTTGTGAGATCTGGGTCAAAATTAATTACGAAGTGCATTTTAACTAATGATTTTTCAAGCAATCCTGTTAATTACTTTACATTTTAATTATATATGTTCAAGTATTCAAATAGACAGATAGCAGAGCAATCAGCAGAGTTCATATCTGGACGGATAAAATTAATACTAATTTACTCTAAAATCCCCAAGGTTTGTGGCTAGGTTTTAAGCCTAGATTTAAAATGGGCGAAGTTTGGTAGCAGAGACAAGGGGATGAGTTTGTTTTTACTTTCTAGTTCAGACCAATCTCTGGCAAAATTCATTCACTTTAAAATATCTCTGCAAATCAGAGTCTTATTTTTGTGACTTCTTGCTTATGTGTTGTGTGCTGACGGATGTGCTATTCCTTCTACCCTTTGCAGGAAGATAGCAGTGTGCAGAAATCTTAAGAATCTGGAGGATCTAAGCCTTTGATACTTAATAATTTTTCATATCTTCTTGAGACCAGTACAATATATTAAAAGCATTATTTCACCTTTTCACTGCTTTAATGCAATATCCTCTCAACTACAAAACCATTGTAGTTAATACTGCTTTTTCAGCGGTAGAAAAGTATCTGTCTTGAGATACTACTCCATACTTTGGAATCAAAGTATGAGGTAGATTTTGATTTTCTTCACTTTTAGTCCATACAAAAATATGCTACCCTCCCAAATATTATGACAGGTTACAAAAAGTACCTCTTCTGTAGTGAGTATGACACATTTTTCTGTACCCATGTTCTTCACAACTAAGAAGGTACTCTGTCAAAGACTGCTTTCTGAGACTCCATTTCCAGGAACATTTTTCTGAAGTGACAAACACTATGGGGAAATCTGTGCTACTGTTAAAAATACTGCAACTGAGTTATTTGCAGTACTGTCATGCTGACTTCCAACTCAATAAGACCAAAGAAATCTCAGGAGGGGACTCTGCTAATAGCTTCTTACTGACCTCCTTACATCAGGCTCTTCTGCTGAATGGTGGCCCAATGGTGAATATGGCAAATGAGGTGTGAAAGCACAGATTTTTGTATTTTTTTTCTTTTTCTTTTTTTTATAAGACTATGGTTCTGATTCGTCAAGGGAAAAGAGAGAGAGAGAGAGAGAGAGAGAGAGAGAAAGAGAAATGAGTTATACAATAGATATATATTTCCCCTAGAATTCTCTGCCTCAGACCTTCCATCATGGAAACCCAAGCATGACCTGGAATATTAATTGTGTCAGGTCAAGCATACTGGCAAATGTATCATTTGTTACCCAGTCATCCTTAGCATTACATTAATATTTTGAATCATTTTGCATTTCTAACACTCTATCATTTAGTTTTCTCTCAATCATTTTCTTATTTTTATAATTAATGGTGGCATATAAAGAAAAAAAAATCAGAAAATAGATATTAATTTAATGATGGAAGGAAAAGAAATCAAGGAAAAATGTGTGAGTGTGTGTGTTTTAAATATTCTGTATCTCTTCCACCTCTTATCCTAATCTTAGTCTATACTGTAGCATATGCATTTTTGTCTTTTCCTGTTTATCATTTCCATAAGCAGAGAAAAATTTAACTGTTACTTAACAGCTACTGTTCTGAAAATAATCACACCTGCAAAATTAAAAATCAATGACGTTGAGCTGAAGAGTAAATGTAAGCATGAAGTTAACCGAAAATGTATCCTCCCTCATGTATTTTAAATATATTTTACTGTAATTCAAGTATTCAACTAAACTATAATAAAGGTATGCTCTGTTTTAATTATTTTTCCATATCAACTCTGAAAGTATGAAATAATGAACATATGTCATGAATATAAATGTTTCTTTTAGCATTCATTTATTTCTGAAAAAAAAAAATACCTTTGAGGGAGGAAGCCTTTTCAAGCAACTGCCACAGTAAGAATCTAAATAAGGTTCTACTTTCTCAGTCTGCTCTTTTAATAAGGAGTTAAATGACTCCTTCTTCAAAATGCATATTAGGAGACAGAAAATACTTCAACAACATAAGGAATTAACTTTAAAATACTTTTTTCTCCAATATATTTTGTATTAAAAAAAATAATAATAATCTAAGCAAGCTGAGAGAAGAGGTAAGAGATCTTTAAAAGCCATAAAAGTAAAAGCATGAAGGAGAGCTGTGAATGAAATATTTGCTAGAGAAGGGATTGCTGAATCAACACTGACCAATGCACTTCATCATAATTATCAGGACATACTACTGCCAGGGGATTTATAAAAATCCCACTCAGCAAATAATTGCCCTGCTGTTAGGAGATAGTCGGAGTGTTAACACACTGTCACAGTCCAGCGTTTAGTAAGATATTCAACATTCAATTACTCTTGCTGAGAACTAAAAGGAAACATGATCATTTCTCAGCTACTGCAGTTATGCTTCCACATGAATTCCAGAGAACAATCTTGTTAATCCCCAGATATAGTTTCTCTAGGAGGTAAAAGAAATACCTCAAAACATTAATGATTCACAAGGAAAAAAAATGTTTAAATGATGCTGCAGCAACATCTGTAAGAAAATGAATTTAAAACTTTTAAATAACTAGTTTATTACAGGCTGTCAAAATTTTCCTTAAATTAAGAAAATAAAGGGATAACATCTTTAATATAAAATGTACTGGGGAAATAGTCATCTATTAAAATTCTGTAAATAATATCCTAGTAGCAAGTATAATAAAATGATGTCCACTAAATCAAATCTGAAACATCAAAATATTTAAACCACGTGACAGTGTCTTCTCCTAGGAGTAATCTGTGACTTCGTGATTAATATGGACATACTTTTATATGAGAATTAATAGATATAGCATAAGCATTATTCAGATATTGGAAAAAAAAACCCTGTTCCGGTTCAACATTCCAATTCAAAAGAAAATTTCCTTACTATGGCTAACAATAGAAAAAAATGTCACCCATCCAGTAAAATATACAAATGCCAGTTTAGTGCTCACTGACCTAATGCTAGTCCTTGGGCCTGATCCTGTAACACTTATAAAATCATACTCAGGAATTGTATCTAAATAAGAATTGGAGGACCTTACCTGTTATTATAGATAAGGTATTTTAGTTTTGTTTGAGATAGAGTTTTACGTAAAGACTGAAGAATTCATAAATGAGTGATGAGTACTGTATATTCTTTCAAGTGGGATTAATTACCTGTCTTCTGCCTAATATATATTCTGTTTAAACAGAGTAATAGAAGCATTAATTATTGTTATTCTGCTTTCAGATTTTAAAGCTTAGTTCAGTCCTCTTCATCTGTGAAATGTTTTCTTGATATCAAAATAATAGTACAACCACATTTTAAATGCACGTTTGTAAGTAAAACAAGCTGCAATTCTATGGACTATACAAAGAGGTGTCAAGGAAACATTCAAGTCCCTTGTTCTGGCCACAGATCATAAAATCAACCTCTAAACCTGCTGACACTAAGCTCTGTTGCAGGAAGCAGAACTGTAATTGAGTCTCCAAATAGGTAAGAACTGCTTGGGTTTAGGCAACAAGATAAAAGATAAACAAACTCTTAGCTTAATGCATGGATCACTATGTCACGATATCCAAAACACGGCAGCCAAACAAATGCTGAGGCATCCCAAAAATGTATTCATCTTTCACTGATTGACTCTATGACCAAGGCTTGTTCCGTCAAACCTAATTCTTATGCAGGCTCTTGATGACTTGACTAGATCAGGAATAATAATTTGCATGAGTGAGTGATGGCATGGGAAACAATACTCATGATGAAGATACAAAACAGAGACATTCAAAGTTTTTTTATTGACTTCTCATGTTACTTCTAACTGATTTCAAATAAGCAATTTTAACTTACTTAATGACTTTATTTTAGAAATAGGAATGGGAAATTCCATTAGTGTTATCATTTGTTCTTTAAGTGCTGGAGTGAATATAGGATCACGTACAAATTCTAGGAACCTCTAGAATCAACCTGCTTCTACAACTACCCACTGTAAATGGAAGTTGAAGAATAATCTCTGAAAGTAGTTTCATTCTTCTGTGTCTCAATAACCGCATGTGAAAACACAGTGTATATTTCCTTACTGCACAGGAATATTTTGAGGCTAAAATTATTTATACTCATGAGAAGTTTCAAAGAACCTTGACACACTTATGTAAATGTGACATTATTTATGTCTTTAACATTAAATTTTCATCAGTTATCATTGTGATAATGCAAAAGATTAGCTTTATGGGAAAAAAAAAGCAACTTGAAAATCACTGCTTTTCTTACTGGATAGAGAAAAATTCTTGTAATTATACCATTCTGAATTTGAATCTTTGAATTTGGAACACTAGAGGTTACCTAGGGCAAGTATATCAAAAGACTGGAGAACCTCTACTTGATAGATAGAAATAGAAATCATGGAAATTTACTTTGTTTAACAACAACAACAACAAAAAAAAAAACAACAAAAAAAAAAAAAACAAAAAAAAAGCAAGAGAATTCATTCACTTCTCAAAAACAAACAAACAAAAAACACACAACCAAATGATGTAACGTTTAATTGATTTTCATTGTTCCTTATGTCTGTTGCATTGTGTTTACATGTGAATCTTCCCTTACTGATACAGGTTTATTCTGACAGATTTATTAAACAAATTGCTGCAGTAAACCTATACGATAAGACAATTATTAAAACCTCAAAAAGTGGCAGTATGTTTAAGAAAGCACTCTTCAATGATACCAATAAATGATGAAGTGAAGGGAGGTTTAATGAATGGTCCTAGTATTGTAAACAGGAAAGAACAAAGAAGAGGGAACCAAGCCATGTTAGTTAGATTAGTACAGTCAGAAATGAGTAGAAATGAGTGATGTGATAACAAAACAAACAAAGAGATCAACATTTTCTTAAAAGACTGTTGAAACAGAAAAACTGGAAGCAAAGAAAACGTAAAATAAAGGTAAGAAAACAAACAATATACGAGGGAAGATATACAGTTCTCATGATGCCCATTGCAGGATAAATGCATTTCCCAAATTAACACTATATATTAGATACTAAAAAAGCATTGAAAATTGAATTGAATATTGAAACAGTGCAAGTTAATGAAAGAACTTTACTATCATACTATTCACTTGCCTAAGAAATGAAAAGCAACAGAATTGGTGTGTACATCACTCATCTTGAAGCCTCATTAAAGCAAGGATACCATCAGTGCCACTTAACCAATAAGAAGGTTTGCTGTTGATAAATGTACGGCATTTTATCTTCATGACTTCTCCCATGCCATCCTTAACTTCCCTCTACTTATGCACTCATCTCTTATTTAGCATCTACTTCTTCTGCTACTATAGGTTCAAAAGTTACCTCAGGAAGACCGCACTTCACATCAAACTTGTATACAGACCAGTTGGACAACTACGCATCATGCAACTGTATCCCAATAACTGTTTCAGGAACATCAGTGGAGCTCCAGTCTGTGCAAGTGGGAGCGAATGTGGCTCTGTGTGTGAGCTATTTAGTTCATATTTGTACTGTTGTAATTTCCCTGCAATACAGATTCTTTCTTAAATGTTTGTATCACAACATACACAAAGCCCCCATTCAATATATAACTCCCTCATCATTTTTCTGACCCTGCAGCAATCCAACCCTTTTGCCACCTCAATTGACAGTAAAACACAAAATGTGGTCATGTTTTTTCTAAGTTCTCAGCAGGTACACTTTTGATAGAACACACAGCTTGTCCTTTAAACTCTGCCATTAATCCTACCCACAGGAGTAGAGCAATAATTTTGTTGCCCAGAAAAAACACAGAAACACAGATTATGCAATTCAGATGCTGAAAAAGACAGTTTATGTAGAGGGACCTTCTAGCTAGTGGATTTTTAAATCACTAATTTTGAATACAGAGATCTCTAACACATGCTTAGTATGAGTGACATGCCTTGTAACAAGCTATTTAACAGCAGCTCTGGGAAATATCGCCATACCTACATGGACAAACCTTTATACAACTCAGTTGTAGGTCTTTGCATGGGATCAATAACAAAAAAAGAACTCCAACTTTACATACTATTCTGTATTAAGTTCTTTCTAACAACAGATAGTTTTCCAATGTAAAATCTTTCTCATTTCTTTGGACAGTAAATTACTGCCAAATTTTCTTGCTGGTATTAAAGTGGAAGGTATCTAAAATGATTTTATAATAAGCAGCCTCAAGGAAAAATAGAGAATGTAGTGCTGCTGCAGAACATGGCTAAAATTATTAAATTTGTTCTATTTTTAAGTTCTTTCACTCACTATCTCTACAAAATAGAATGAGAATGTCTTTTTTTTTTTTTTTTTTTTTTAACAGGGGAGTGTGTGAAAGGGAGAAATTGGAAACACTTTCACTTAGCACTTGCACTAAAATAAGACTTTTGAGAAGAGTGAATGGGAAGGACCCAGTTTTAGGGAGTGGTGGAAACTGCTATTTTCAAATACTTTTCACTGACACTCAGGAGAAATACACCTGGAATAGTGCATAGCCATCTAATTCTTATAGAAGGTAGGTCACTGGATTTGTTGAACCTCAGTTGGTTCACATGGGCCCACTTCTCAGGCTCGTCCAGGTCTGTTTGGATGGCATCCCTTCCTTCAGTTGCATAAATTGCACCACTCAGCTTGGTGTCATCTGTAAACTTGCTGATGGTGCACTCAATCTCATTGTCTATGTCACCGATAATGAACAGCATCAATTCCAAGACAGACCCCTGAGGAGCACCACTTGTCACGAGCCTCCAGCTGGACATAGAGCCATTGACCACCACTGTCTGGGTGCTACCTTCAAGTCAGTTCCTTATCCAATGAATGGTCCACTCTTCAAGTCCATCTCTCTCCAATTTTGTTCCAAGTATTCCTAGAATGAGTAATCCCAAAGGGCAAGAGCTGGGCTCAAAGTCTAAGTGAACTAAACATTTCTGAGTGTGCATACAAATAATTTTTTGAGTTCAGAATCATTGGGAATAACCCTCTAGATATAAATATTTCTTTGTTCAGGTACAATGCCTTCCAGAAAAACAGCTCAGTTACTGGTCACTTCCAGTCTACCCTACTTTGTCCTTCTTTTTGACAGGAACATTAAACAGCATTAACTGATATTCTTTACAAGCAAACTGAGATTGTAGGTGTGTATAGTGTCCCTTGAGGCACAAGAGTTGAATTATTTTCCTACAGTGATACCTGTGAATACAGTGATACATCTGGTTTCCAAGATGGAAGTGAATATACAAAGAAGGCTTGCTGATCTAACATACCTGTCAGAAATACTGTAAGAAGGATTTAATGTACATTGAAAATCCTCTGGAAAGAATATTTTATAAAAACAGAACACTGTAGCATAAAGTGCTTTATATACTAATGCCATTAAAATGTAGCTGCAAGTCTGCCTGAAAGCTAGGAAAGCTCACTCTTTCCTCTTTAATTTAAATGGGATTTTTTATGGTGCAAGCTTTGGAAAGTAGTGAGAAACACCTGACTTCTTGGCAGAGAAGTGATGAGTAATTAAACATCCATGGATAGGTGGGGACGTTCAGTGATTGGGGCACCTACATTAAAAAAAAATTAACCATTTTAGTTCATCTTCAGGAAGTATTAGTACTTATAATGAATGATAATTTAATCCCCTGAATGTTTTAGAGACAGGATAATAAAATTACAACAGTAAAGAGGGAGGAAATAAAATGTAAAAGGTAAGAGCTAATTCATTCTTCATGCTAGCTCAGTCCTTGGCCTTTCCTGAACAGACACTGCCAATAGTAACAAATTATGTATAATCATTTTGTGATGTGGACTGTTCACTCGGGACTAAACTCAAATGACCAAACTTGCAGCCTTGTCTCTTAAACTGTGCATCTGAAGATCAAAGGCCAGTGCTTTATCCACTGAATCCTCACCTTTATAAGAATAAAACTGCCAGGTGTCCAGAGACAGAGTTGGTGTCAAACAGTGTCATTTTAGACCAATTGTTTTTCAAGTTCTTACAGGACAGTGCATTATGTTAGAAGCATTTTAATTAGTTGTGCCTTCTGAATATTCATTACTCTGCTCCAGGAAGAATTTTGTGGCTTTCATTTTTCCTCACTTAGCACATTTACACATAATATAATTGCAGTAATTTCAATAGAACGAACTCCTGATTTCCAGTACTGTAAAAAGGGGACACATATACTCAATGTAATGTTAATGAATTGCAACCTCTGTTGGCAGGAAAAATGTAATTAATAGAAACAATACAGTTATCAAATTTATGATAACTTAGCATTGAATTGAATTTAAATACAGAGTTAAAAATATTTTTATTATATGAATTGACAAACAGGAAATAAAGACTGATGCAATTGATAAAAGTTATATAATTTTGAGTTCTACATTAACTACAGAAAATCAAAAGTTCTGAAAAAAAAAAAACTAAAATGTAACTTTGTAGCATATTTTTTGCTTTATACAAAAAAAAAGCCCTAATCCAAACTCCATGGAAGTCTGATAAATGACTCCCATTATCCCAAAGTGGAATTGCTTATGGAACATGAGTGTTACTCAGAGTAGGAGCAGCAAACTCCTGGAAAGTATTATCTCAGTCCAGACTAGTTCTGTTAAAAATACTTATTTATTTTACAGCATCAGCTGCTATATCACTACAAGTCATCTTTTTCAGTGTATGAGGACAATGGGGATAAATATGCAGCAAATACCAGCCACATTTCTAAGCACATTAGCCTTGACTCAGCAGAAAGATAACGAGACACTCCAGCAGGCACTGAGAACTGGAGGAAATACTACAGTCCAAATAGATAACACATCTTTTTACTGGCACCTATTGAAGAAATGCAATAGATACATATATTTTTTTAATCTTTAAAACAGTAAAGACCTACTATTACACATGGACTTTATTTTTCTCTTGCAGCTCTAAATGACCAAGTTGCTTATGACCAGTATCTGTTCATAAACTGCCAAATGATATCAGAGAAAATTACCAACCCTACTAAAGAGGGAGGAGAGTGATGGACTTTATTGTTGCTTGGAGTGGAAGAGGAAATCAGCAGACACTCATGAAATGGTGGAGAAAGAATAAGGCACTTTGCAATTGCATGTTCCCCTATGACAGAATACCAGAGACAGTATATGCTGTGAAATCAGCATGCTGCAAAACAATACTGCAATGAGAATGAGTCAACTTGGTCTTCAAAGGAAGCACAATCCAAGGGCTAGTGTTGTGGGCTTATGTTCTTTCTGTTGAAGTTACTCTTTCTCTGAGAATCCTCAGGAGAGAAAGGAACTGGAGGAATACAGAGGCAAAAGCTCTGTAAAATTTCCTTTAATAATCCATAAATGGAAAGCTCTACAACAAACGTCCTTCAACTACAGAAAATGGGAGAGTGTTCTTGGCTTGTCATTATATTGCTCCAATGCCTCATTTTATCACTTTTCCCTAGATACATGCTGCTGGCCACTGTCAGAGATAGGATGCTGGGCCAAGAGATTCTTCATCTTGACTCAGATGAGTCTTCAAATTGATCAGGGTCCAAGAGAAAGAAGATTCTGCTATATATAAGTCAAGAGTCTGGGTAGGCATACACACACAACTGCACAATTCATGTTTTTCAGTGTCTCAATACTTAATGCATTCAGTGAGAAGATCTCACAGTATGGAGGACAAATATTAGCTCATCTAATCTCAGCAGGTTTTATCACAGAACATGAAATCCAGTTTTGGAAACAAGTCCACCAGCCAGAGCAATGGTAAGCTGAAATGATATGTATAACACCACATTCTTAATAACGTCAAAGCAGGTTTTGCAACTGTGTGACAAAGGCTTCAAGCTTTTGTAGACATTATATGACAAAGAACTTTTGCATTCTAGACTAGTTTTACATTCATTTTTCTCTTAAAAAAGGTAAGATCTTAGATTCTTCTTTAAGAATTTTTGGAAAATTAGAATACATTTATCTGATTAGAAGCGCAGAGGAAAGTTGGAGAGAAGACAATTAAATTCTCTTTTATTTCACCCAGTACATTTGCCTGTATGGAAAAAACTAAAGAGTAGAGAGAAAAGATCTTTTGCACCTCTAATTCTAATACTTTTCTCAGTGACAGAAGGAATGATAACAGCGAAAGGTTTTTTTAAGCTGTGAGGCTCAGAAGACTGTTTCCATAGAGTCTTTTCCCAATCTCAGTGACTTAAAAAGACACACATCACTCTGCTCCTTCCACCACTTCTCCTGCTCTGGATCCTTCCACTTACCACTGCCTTCTCCTCACCACAACACTATGGACTTGCAGGTCCTCTACCTGGGTAGTAGTGCTAACAGCAGCTACACACTTGTTTTCACTCAGAATCAGACTCACCTCTGTAGTGTGCCCTGGCAGCCAGGAGGGCCAACCACATCCTGGGGTGCATCAAGCACGGCATTGCTAGTCGGTCGAGGGAAGTGATTGTCCTGCTTTACTCTGCGCTGGTGCAGCCTCACCTCGAGTACTGTGTGCAGTTCTGGGTACCACAGTACAAGAACGACATTAAACTGTTGGAGAGTGTCCAGAGGAGGGCAACAAAGATGGTGAAGGGCCTAGAGGGGAAGACGTATGAGGAACGGCTGAGGTCAATGGGCCTGTTCAGCCTGGAGAGGAGGAGGCTGAGGGGAGACCTCATCGCGGTCTACAGCTTCCTCGTGAGGGGGAGTGAAGAGGCAGGTGACCTATTCTCCATAAACACCAGTGATAGGACAAGTGGGAACGGTGTTAAGCTGAGGCAGGAGAAGTTTAGGCTGGACATCAGGAAGAGGTTCTTCACCAAGAGGGTGGTCGCACACTGGAACAGGATCCACAGTAAAGTAGTCACTGCACCAAGCCTGTCTGAATTTAAGAAGAGATTGGACTGTGCACTTAGTCACATGGTCCAAACTTTTGGGTAGACCTGTGCGGTGCCAGGAGTTGGACTTGATGATCCTTATGGGTCCCTTCTAACTTGGGATATTCTATGATTCTATGATCATTGCTTGGTCCATCTACAGTTACTTAAACAATACATGTCAGTATTCTAGCTTGATGCTGGTTCTCTGGAGTTATTCTATCATATATTAATCATCATTTTAAGGCAATGACCTGAATTTCCAAAATTTGTATCAAATGCTAACGATAGGAATCACTCCACCACAATGCAACAAATGAGGGCTCTTTGTACCAACTTCTCAGCCATTCTGTGCTTCTACAGTGTGCCATCAATGTATTCAGTGATTCCATCTTTTGTTGACCTTACAGGGAGTTTGTCAGCACTTTGCAAAGGATAGCCCTTCTTACAAATGTTAGCCTTTTTTGTATGACAAAGAACAGAAGGTATTCAATTACAGTGAGTTTTTTGAATACACAGACAGGAACACAAGGGATATATATTGATGATCTGTATAGATTAACTTATTTATAATAGAAAACCACATTAGATATCTAGTTCATTTATTAGTGACAACTGAAAAAAAGGGTCATTACTACTGCAGTGGAAAGTGCACATTGTGATTATGGAATAATAATAATTAAAAAAAAAATCTTATTTTTAAGTTTTGTGTCTCAACAAGAACTTGTAACTCATTCATTATATGACAGATAAAATCGATGAAAAAGATAAACAGAAATAGATCTGCACTGTTATTTCTATTGTGTTACCAATAATAAGTGACAAGAAATATTCTGAACAAAGTCAAAGGCTTGTTAAACTTGTACTGTAATTTTTATTATGTTCATCATAAAGTCAGAATTTATCACACTGTTAAGCTAAAAATGGAAAAGGAAAATGTTGCTACGTATATAAATAAATTTTAAAATTTGAAATAGAGGATGTTATTTTTAAAAACAGAATTTTATTTGGAAGCCTCATGTTGCCACCTCAGATTTATTTCTTGCTGTATTTTACACTAGAATCTCTTGCAAAAAGCAACCAGTAGGTGGAGTAGACAACCTAATTTATCACCTGATAATTTGACTTTCATAATTATGTTCCCATAATTATGTAGGAGAAATTTTCTTCAAACAAAAGAAGCTCATGTGAGTCAGATATTACTTGGCTAGTTACTGAAGCTACTCACATATATAGCAAACTGATTAAAATCTCTATGTTTTATAACCATGAAGTTTTAGATCTCATACTTTATTTCTCCAGACATTATTTGGCAACTAACTTAGTTTAAATCAAATAAAAAATTCCTTTCTTTTTTTTCAAGCCAATTCTTACACTTGTTAAGAGCATTACATTTTTGTTGTATGGGTATTGCTGGAACTACAGGGGGGGAAAAAAAAAGAAAAGAAAAAAGAAAAAAAAGCTGTTTCTTATTAAAGCCAAGAAACAATTTTTTGTGCTTTGAAGTTGTCAGGATACATAGAAAATTCTACTTTCACAGAAAGACAAACAGTAATTCTATGGCAGCAAATTAATATTATTACTGTTAGTAATTATTGATTATGCAAATAACCAAACTTGTTTAGCTTTCTTTTCTTTAAAATTCTTTGCTAAAATAATTCTTTAATTCAAATGAACAGAGTATGTGTAGTAAAATGCTTGTGTAAATACAGTGTATTTGTATAAGTAGCAATAGGAAATAACCATATTTGGTAAGTTTCCATGGCAAAATAAATTCAGTTGCTTGCAAAAAATATGGGAATATTGTAAAGTGTAGTATAAGAGTTTACACTTTTTATAAATAAATCATTTCCCTTAATGTCACTGTTTCATAGCAATGGAACTCAGTACACACACACACACAAAAGAAAAAAAAAAGTAAAAAAGTTAAAAAGAGTAAAAAAAAAAAGTGAAGAACTGTAAATAAAACAACTTAAATGTAGGTATGCCTATATAATATTTTATAGGAAGATCAAACTCCTTTTGGTTAAGATTAAAGTGTGCACACACTTATTCTGCTCATATTTGGAGCTGACTAGAAGCTGTGTAATTGCTTTAATTCTACAGCTAATATACCATGCCTCACAACAGGGCTAATTAGTTTGGGTTCAGCCCCATGTTATAACTCCAGTTTGGCTTGGAAAGTAATCAAAGCAAGCTCACATCTTTCTATAAAAAGACTATGAGTACCAGTAACCTATACAATAACTATGTGTACCTGGTACCAATAACAGCAAATAATGCATACTAATTCAGAGCTCGATATCCATTTATTTCTCTCTCTCTCTCTCTCTTTTTTTTTTTTTTTTCCTTTATAAAGGTAACAGTTTCTGGAAGAAATAAATGTTTTAATGGGAAGCTAACATAAGAAAACAAAAAAATAACACGCTGACTTCATAGGCCATGCTGTTATATAACTACTATACACCCCTGTATACTTATGACACTAGCATTTGTAAGATTTACTTTTGGAAATGTAAAATAATGCTATAAATTAGAAATTGGCACAGCCTTATATATGTATTTACAATCTGTGGAATAAGAAGAGCAAATTTTGCATTCAATAAAGGATTCATAAACTTTAAAGACAGAAGGGATCACTGCTACATCATGCAGTGCTACATGCTTGATCATCTCCCTGTTTAACCTGTGACATATTTCTGAGATGGGTTTGTGGGCTTCAGCTTGTAGGGAGTGGAAATTGATACATCTTTCTTTACTAAAATTGAGGAGCAATAACTTCTTAATTCCTTTCTGTCCATAAGTAAACACACTTTTCTCCATGCCTGTAGTAAAATAAAAAGATTCACAACTATAGGATATATTTGAAACTATTATTGCAAATACAGATTTTTTTATTGCTGTCCATATAACTTGTCTGAATATCTGTAGCCTTGATCCCTGAAATGGCTCAGCTCCATCACTATGCAAACTTTAGCAGATCATCTGCACAACTAATTGGGCTTTAGCTGATACATAACTCTACAATAAATCCAGTTCATCAGCCTCCTCTTTTCATTTACTATGTCCTCTGCTTACAAATGATATTGTTTCCTTTACTCACTCAGAAGTGTTGACTTTTGCTGCCTGGTTGTACTGATACAATGAATGGACCTTGCTCAGTAATCCAGTTAACTGTCCTCTGAAGACAGCAAGATGCAGTTGCAGTTAGGTCAGAACAGCAGTGATATTGAGAGCAAAATGCCAGTAGCAGACCATCAAAACTGTAAATTCTGCAACAAAATAATTTGCCCTGTATCTTAGGAAGATATCAAATTCTATGACTACATAGAATTGTGGAATACATAGCTTGATTACAACAATTACTTCGTATATACGTATGCTGTTTTTCACATTTTTTGTAGGCGTTCCTTTGATTTACATTCATTCATGTTTTAAAGTACTACCTTAGAAAAAAGATGGTTCTTGGAGCATAGTTCTGTGATAAAGGAAAAATTTTGTGGGCTCCGAGTCATACACACAAAACATCTTAGCAAGCAAAACCAAGTATATTTTTGTTCTGCAAAATACTGCTAATTAAATTCTAATTCTGCAAAATTGAAACCCAAATTCATCAGATCATAATAGTTACTGATGCCTGCTACTGCAGTCCTCCAGGTGAATGGCTGAAATATGGGCCTGCTTGCTATTCCTTAAAAATACATTACAGTTTGCTAAGCCAGTATTATCAGAAGTGAACTAATTTTACTCTAATTCTATTAGATCACAAGTCTTCCAATGTCTCTAACAACCTAATTTTTGTGCTCCAGGTAAACATATTGATGTTTACTTATTTGGTTTACATAAATTGCTCATACATAATTTCAGTTACTAACAAACTCCCTTGACAAAACCTGTTCAGAAAACTTTTTATTTACTAGTATTTTACTGGGCTTTTTTTTTCACATAAAATTACTTTTTTTTCAAATAAAATTACTTAAATTTTATTTATAAATTGATTTTTCATGACTGATATTTGGTCAGTGCAACAATATTTCTATTAATGTATAGATTACAAATGATTCCCAAACAGTGGAAAACATTAAATTTTCTGTCAGTTACTAACATCGTATTTGTCCCGCTTTAACATTTCTTACACACAGATTATAATTAATTAGATATGAAAAGCAAGAAAAGAGTAGGAATCAACAAAAGACCACAAGTATTTAGTTCATACCAGCATACCGTGATTTCCTGTTATTCCTTATTCATGTGAAGAACAACCAATTACCAAATAATTATGGATACAAAATCTTTTTTTACAAAAGTTCACAAAAAGGGGACTAATAAAAGGTAAAACCACAAGCATTATCAATCATATTAATTTTGTATAAGATACATATACTGCCATGTTCACCTGTCTGCAAAGCAGCTTACATAAAAAATCTTGAAAAATATATCACTTTTATCAATACAAAACAAATTAATCAGTAAATATTTAAAATTTATGAGGCATTTCTAGGTAAAAACAATCATTCTAAATAAGCTGATCAGGCAGTTCTAGGAAAAGCTTTCGCTGAAAAACTGCATTTACAATCTATCTTCAAAACAAGCAGAAGACAGCACCAGTCCCAGCATTATCTCAATTAAAAAGGGGGGGAGGGGGGGGGGAATGAAATCCCTTCTCAGCTTAATAACTTGTTAGTTCTTGACAAGTGCAACAACACAACAATAAGCCAGTCAAAATGAGTTTTTAAAGTGAGGTTATGCCCTTCGTGTTGTGTTATCACAGTGGCAGATCAAACTGCTGACTTGGACTCTTTCTGCCAGCAGTGCTGATGCTGCCTCTATGAAGCTGCTGTCATGGAATAGTCATGGTACCTGCTCTTGCCTATAGAAAAGCACTAAATTGAACTCGAAGTAGTGTCTTTGTGATATCTTTTCAACAAGTCATGTCCCATTCAGCCTGCTAGTTTATCTTTGTCAGGCTGGGGGCCCAAGTGGTTTGCATGAGCTGTCAGGGACAGGTATACCAACCTGCTCAGTGCTAAGGAGGTAATGCATCTTTCGGGCTTGGTATTCCTTTTCCTTTTCTTTCTTTTCCTGGTCCTTCTTTTTCTTTTCCTTTTCATTCATTTCTGCGTACTCTTGGAGTTCATTCCTATAATAAAATAACTCTGCTAATTATATGCCACTAATAAAAGACCTGATAATGTTTTATTTTACTTTAACCCTTTTATAGCTTCATAGTGTTCTGCTATTATCTATTAGCAGTATACTGACACTACTGGAATGGAAAATTACAGTTCATTCAGTTCCATAGCAGCATGGATGTAACTGTGAAGGAATAGAATTAAAATGCTAAAACTCTAAACTGTACATTACAGAATCACAGATTCACAGAATCATCTAGGCTGGAAGAGACCTCCAAGATCATCTAGTCCAACCTCTGACCTAACACATTAGTTCATGTCATTTAGTTCTTATTTTGAAGATTATGTCAATTTGTATTTTAATAGTTTGATAAACTTGCATTTATAGATGTCTTTTTGTTGTTATTTTTAAGAGTCATTTTACTTTGTATTTTTCTAACAGAAGTTATTTTAATTTAGCAATGTTCCTTGAAAAAGTATCAAAATAAAAGTTGTTCACTTGTGTTTTGGCTAGTGCTTTGTGACATCTCCTTCTTATCTGCAAACAGGAGAGACATTACGGCCTGAAAAAGGATAGTAGACAAGGTTACAGTTGATATTTACTCCTAGGCCTTTGAGCCTTTTGTGAGCACATACACTTGGAGAAGAACTGGATGTAAACTTTTCATGCATGCAATGTGCTTAAGAGGAGTTTCCATAGCATCAGGTTTCTTGCACAGGTCAATTTCTACTCTGCTCTAATAGCAATGGTACAGGACACCACAAGCGACAACATAACTGCCTCAGAATACAGTGCATCGTAGAGGTTTACAAACACACAGTGCCACCGAAACAGATGGGTCTCTATTCAGTAGGTCATAGGAAATTTTGTTGTACAAGAACGAAGGAACTGTAGCTAATCCCAGCTTCCAAAGAATGGAGATTCTAACTGAATGTTTTGAAGACAAATGGGCATAGATTCCTCCTCAATGGCTTTTTTCATAGAAACAAAATTTTGTGCTACTTTGCATAGTGCACATGTATGGAATTCTTTTACCCAGTTCAAAAAGGACAGTTTGATTAGCATTCATTATTTTTGTTATTAAGAAATAGCTAGTTCAAATTAACCTGTGTGCCAAAGACACCAAGAATATTCAGTCAAGCATTTAGATTGTTTAAAAGTTAATTAGGTGAATAAACTCTAGTCTTTTTTGTTTGTTTGTTTGTTTAGCATGTGAGCATATGATAAAATAAAAAGCAAAGATAAATACACTGATCACATATCTGGATAATTCAAATATTTCATCAAAACAGATTATTTAGAGAGGTCCACATTAATGGTCTCACTTGTTTCAATGGATACTAAATAAGATGCTCTAGGATGAAGGTCAAATCCTGTTAAAATATGCACGTGGATAAGTTTGCTAATGTGAAAAATCCCATTGGAAAGTCATGTTACTTCTGAAAGTGTATTTAAGATTGTGAATCAGACTTATTCTAAATATTTTAATTATCATAATGTTAAATTAGTTCATCAAAATATGTGAAAGAGCAATACTTTATAAAAATGAAGACTGAAACTGCATTCTTAAAAGCAAGTTGTAATGTAGAATTTTTACATATTTAATGCTATATTTAATATATTTTTATTTTTTTTTATTGACTATAGTAAGTAAAATATTAAGTATTTACACATTTTATTTCAATCATAAAAGAAAAAAATAGAATGAAAAGGAAATAAAGATTGGAAAACAAGTACAGGTCTTTCAATCTCTGGAAATATTTTTTGGTTGCAGTTTACTGTTAAAGTCTGCTAATACAATATTTCATACAAGGTTACTTATGAAGCACACTGACGTTTAAAAATCACCATGCTATGCTTTTGCAGCAGTGTAATTTTTTTCCAACATAAGATTAAATTGCAAAATAAATGAATTACTTAGAGTGGCATGGCCCCCATTTTGCCACCCTTCTCTTGAAAATTGCTTATTAATATGAAAAAAGAAGTTGGAAAATAGCCTGTTTTACTTTATGCATAGTGTTTCGGGGCCTCAAAGCCTGCAGAGCCAGACTAGCTGCACATTTTAGATTGTGTTGGCAAGCGGGTACGATGACCTTTCTGACCTGCATCTCAAGGCTATTATTAATCGCTAAGTAACCTGGTAAAGCCAAACAAATTTGTTTCCATTGAAGGGATCTCTATCTGTGTCTGAGAATTTGTGCTGTACCAAACAAACCTCATTAACTGTGTCCATTTTTGACAAAGAACTAGGAGTTGGAGAGATTGGTGACCTTTCTTTGTCCTTAAGGTACAGATTTCAGAGTCACTGCATGTAGGTACATAAGCTTTTTTACTTGGAAACTCTTTGCTCTATATCAATCATTCATAAATAAATAGATAAACAGAAACAGCACATAGTATTAACATTGTTCTTTTATTTTTTTTTGCCACTTTACTTTCAATATCAGAGCATATGATCTGTTTAACACATTTAATACTATTTCTTGTTCTTTTTTGAATATAGTCATCTGTTTAGCTTTACCACTACCTATAGCTGATGAACTGTCTATCAACATATTACCAGAGTTTATTCATGTTCTTATGTACTCGTGCACTTCTTCCAACAGTGAATATGGAAGCTTTGTTATCTAGAATACAAATTATGATGAAACCTTCCAAACAAAAATATTGATAAAAATAGAAATTCGTGTTACAAACGTAATAATAATGGGATGTAAAATGCTTCCCATCATCATTAATCCAAATTTACAAAATGATTTTGTATACTTAATATTCAGCATATGCCGAAATTAAATAGAAATCAAACATTAAATAAAAAATAATAATTGGAAATTAAATAGAAAGAATGTCTAAAATACTTGTAGAAGTTCAACACAATTCATGATCCTTTTAGATTGTACTATCATTCAAATCATCATGATCCTTTCTGGATTGTCACATCTTTTCATTAATGCTGTACCCTAACACATTTAAAAGTTTGTGGTTTTTAAGCAGTTACAAGTAATCTTCAACATACTTTTGCAGCCTATACATTTTGTCAGTTGTGCTGCAACATTTCTATCACGGATTATACTGTTCTGTAGAGATGTACAGAATATACAGACGATTCTGTCTTGGGGAAGAGAGCTCCTAAGACGATTCTTGTCTGAGAAGCAACACAAAATAAGAGGTATGTAGTGGTGCAAACAT
Source organism: Anser anser (assembly GCF_964211835.1). Lineage (NCBI taxonomy): Eukaryota > Metazoa > Chordata > Aves > Anseriformes > Anatidae > Anser > Anser anser. The sequence continues at coordinate 101,259,085 of NC_139722.1, forward strand.
TGCTAGACTGGAAAGCACAGATGTTTTATCATAGATTTATTCTAAAGTTATTTGATATGTCTTTTGACATATTTTTATATTGACATTTTTTTGATATGTCTATTGATAGTAAATAATGTTTTCTTGGGACTATCTGATATTAGGAATACTACCTATCATGCATGATCCATAACTTTCTTGTTTGTGGACTCTCGATGCAGTTTGTTTCAGGAAGATACTTTTATGCTTCAGTGTGAAGGAGGAGAACTGAATACGGAAAAACATTTTGGCCTGCATGATTAAAGCTTCACCAAGTTTGTTGAGAGAAAAAGAGTTCTATAAATGCAAAACATGTTTTAGGTCAACTAATAATTTTGTTATTTTCATAAATAATCTGCCTTCTGCATGACTTATAGTTAGAATAGTACTGTTTATTAAACTAACTTACAACTGAAGAAAAAATAAAGAGCAATTTATTTTAACACATAATTTTTTCATTATCTTAAAGCTTATCTAAGAAATTTAACAGCATCTTCTGCATCTTCCTACAAACTTGGCTTCCCCTACATAACAAGTCTAACCAGTGTTTCTTTCACAGAGATTTTATCGAATACCTTTGTAGAGGAAATACGTGTAAATTTTGACAAATACGATGCTTTACCACAATCTAAAAACTGTTCAACGAGTCAGAAGACTCAGCATTTGCTAGCACAAGTTTACCATGAATTTTCTTGCAAAAAGGGAATATACTGAGTAATATAAAGTGCATTTTCTTTGAAATAAGTAATGTTTCTCTCAGTTGAAACCAGGCATAGCATTATCAATTCACGTGCTTAAAGACCACAATTAAAAATGATCACGTGTAAGAAATCTGTGAAGTAGTTATTGATTTGTTTAATGATAAAATTATTTGCTTTATATAGTTTGACAATAAAACATTTTCATATGACAAGGTAACTTATTATTATTCTGATACTTCATTATGCAGTAGGCAGCAATGCTGGTTCCAGCTATGAGATGCAAATTTGGTTGACAGTGCTCCTGCTGTCTGTATAAAGGTTAAAAATACACACATAATATTGTTCCTGGCACTTTTGGAAAGGGCTTGAAGTGATGATTTCAGCAAAATACAGATTTTCATAATTCTACATAGAGTTTCATCATTTTACAAATTCACAATGACCTACACTTATTGAACTTTATCAAACTATTGCGTTCTGTTTGCATTTTCACTGGAATTCCATGATCCTTTGATGATATAACCATAAAATAATATAGAGTACCCAGAAAGAGTACAAAGTTATCGTGATTTTAAATGGTTCCGACCCCAAATTATTAAATTCCTGCGATACAGCAGTAGGCAACCTTAACATAGAAGGTGAACTAAATTGATTTTACCTTCCTGATCATGTATCATCCTCCCTGCTCAAAGAGAGTACATGGAACTGAAAATGAAATTAGGGGGACAGTACTTTTCATACACCACTGCATGCCACTTGATTTCACATTACATCGGTGTACGTGAGAATAGAATATGACTTGCCATGATATTATCATTTGACTTTACCTATTTTATTTGGGTAAAAGATGAAGTATATATATAGACTTACCCAGGATGTACAAGTAGTTTAGAGACCTTATGCTTTAAAGGCAGAGTTTTAACAGAAAACACATACTACGTTCTTATGTTAGCCATATACTATCAGACAGCTTGATCGTCCTCCACCTAGATCATTTAAATTAACCTGTTCAGATTTACTGAGCAGAGCAGAGGCTCTGTAACCCCCTACTCCTCTCCACCATGGCATATACTACCATGTTACGTGACATATTTGCAACTGTGAAGCCTTGCCCAGTGAAATATGTGATAAATCCATTCTAACATATATTATTTGTTCTGAAATATTTGCCAGAGTATTTTATTCAAATACCTGAGAATTATACCACTCATTGGCAATGTACTGATAAACATTCTTTCCTCTGTGAAATACCTAGAGGATTTCAGAGAGCATTTGCTCCAAGTATAACAAAACATAAGTGATAAAGGTCCAGAAAGTGCTTCTATAATTCATTGTTACTTTGTTAGATAGACATTAGCTAGTATAAAATTAAAAGAGCTACCCCATCAGACTGATTGCAGATATATGCATTAGTTTACATTCAGATCGGGGTGCATTTTTAATACAAGGACAGGTGTTTGCTTCTTGGTAATGATAAAATCCCATCATTTTCAGTAAAAGAAAACTTTTAAAGTCTTCAAAGTAATTATACGATCATTTTGTTGAAAAAACAAAGAATCAATGGTTAGCTCTGTTTTACAGAACATCCTATGCTAAGCCACATGAATCTTGCAAAAATAATAATTAAAAAAAAAAACTATTCTGATTAGTATTTTAAAGTTGTGATTTGCCACAACATAAAGATGCATGTTATTTCCTATTTTTTTTCCAACACTTTGAATGTTTATATAAAAGTAAACTAAAAGGTTAGAGAATGGGTTTAACAGCTCTCAAATGTCAGGAAACTGATGAACTGTGCAAGAGATTCAGACAAGAATCACTACTTATACTTCTTTTAAGGTATTGTGTTCATATACCACAGAGAGCTCCCTGTGAAAAAATGGGTACTTAGATTACTGTAAGGTATGTGCTGTCTTCATGTATCTGTTCAAGTGGCCTTTTATGCTCAAAACCATAATACTCAGCAATGCAATATGTGTTCACACGCGTATCCTGAATGTTCTCAATGTCCTCATACCCTTTTTATAAACATAAAGATGGGACAGGCGCAACTGTCATTTGGTTCCTTTTTGTTTATAGAGGATCAAGGAAAAGCAGACATACACACTAACAGTATTCCTTGGGATCTAATGAAAGGAGGTAAATGGCTGGAGTTCACTTGAAGACTGCAGATCAGAGATGCAAATAAAAAGTCAGATCTCAATCTGCCTTGCATCAGGGAGTATTTTCTCACAGAGAAATGAACTGAACCCCAAGTGATTATCCTTGTAAGGGAACTTTAAGTGACTCCAAAGAGTAGGGTCAATTAATGTCAACTTCTGAGCAGGTGTCCAGTCTGCCAGGTAAAGAATGTTTCCCTTGTCCTGAGACATTAAAGTCCCATACAAGCAGCTGGACTTCTGCAGGCTGAGTTGACATAATCACCTGATGTGGAAATAAAAATTATGTCAGTCAGGTAAATGCCATTATTAAACCTATTCCTACCACTATTGTATGTACAAGCACACATATACATAGATTTTTAAAGCTTACAAAGTATGTCAAGAACCAGAGAAAATGCTGGGCAGTAGAAGGAACTGAGGGGCAGCTTGCTGCCCTTGAACACTCAGTACACACATGCATCCTGGCAGAAACTCTTGATCAAAATGTTTGATCTCAGGTTGCAGTGGAACAGACGTTCAATGGTGCAGTCAGTTATTAGGGTCATGAGGTCTAGAACACCTACCACAACACTAATTATATCAATCTGTTCGACAACTTAATCATGACACATCTCTCTTCAAAATCTGGAGGACTATTACCATTCTGTCATTGCAGTGCAGTGAACATGAAACTAATATGACTCCTCAGGATGAAAAAATAAACAAAAATAAAGCGACTGTGAAAAAACACCCCATAGATTCTATTATCATTAATTTTACAGAAAGAAATTCATAACACCTTAAAATTCCATTATCATTTGTGCATAATAGAACATATTTTGCCCAACTTCCTGTAACTACATAGCGTATACTGACAATGGAATTAGGTGACATACCAGTTCAACTGTCAAGGTCCACAGTGTGATCAATACAGTATGTAGGAAATGTGATGAACATAGCAGTGAAGGGCATACAGTGAATGAATACCTTGTGCAGATCAGGAGATCAGGACACAGCATGTATCAGCTGATAGGAAAGAACAGACTGATGTATCCTTCCAATTTCCACTGCTTCACAGTTACTCAACAGAATACAACAGCTTTTGAAGATACTGGTAACAAAGTCAGTTTATAACTTAAAAGGGAGTATTTTCCCTAATCCATTATACAGAATTTTCTAATTGAGGTTTCAATATCAACTTATACAGAAAATTTCCTCACACATATTTAAAATCTACCAAATTATTTCATTTTCCAGAAACATGTAAAATTAATGTAGCAGTCCAAATATTTTTCCTCATGTATATAAATCCTTAAATTGAATTTACATCCTACAGATTAGCAGCACGATATGCTGTGCACTTGAAAACCATTTTTGTAAATGGTCTGATTTAAACTATGAAGTTTTGTTAGCTTAACTATTTTGATTTAATTAAATTTTAAAATCTACCGATTATGGATGTAGCATAAGAACATCAACACTACTGAAGCTTCTCTTGGTTGAGGAACTGTATCCAAGTATACTGGTTCGACTTCACTTATGCTCAGGTTTATAGTAATATAGCTAACAGTAACAGGAAAGAAGGAAAAAAAAAAACAGCTATGGACAAGTATTCATTTTGCAAATGGGTGCAACTATTTAAAATGTTTTCATTCCGTTTGTGCTTGTTATTGAGCTCTTCACGGAAAAATTACCCTGATTAGCTTAAACAGTGAAATTAGTAACTGGGGGTAACGAAGCTGAAATTTGGTCCTGAATGGATTACAGATCCCCAACACAAATTATTCTGATGGCGTTTCAGCAGCAGTGATCATTTCTAGCACAGTGTCAGTGCTAAGCTGCTAGTAGTCAAGTTCTTAATTTTTCCAGCAACACATGAAAGAGGATGTCTAAACATAGGCAACTACCAATGAAAGTTTGCAATGAATGTCATGTGAAAGTATTTTTTATCTTTTGGCACTACAATTCCCAGAAGATTATGTATGCTACCATCTGCACAGTAATAACTAGAGGAAAGCACACTGCTATGTTTTGCTACAGTAAAGCTGTTCACAGTACTAGAACAAACCTAACTGTTATGTCTTTGCTGCAGTGCAGGACAATGTAGACATGCCTATATTCCTTTTACCTTCATATATGGTACTTGGCAGCAATTACAATATTCAACGTTATGTGATTTAAAAAGGAAACATGACGTTATAACTTCTAAAGGTCATCAGCTAAGCTGATTTTCTTTCTCAGGGTATTAAGCAACAATTTGACTCAGAGGTCTACTGTCTGACTTGTATTTTTCACTTTCATATAGGAGTTTGCACATGTTTGCAAATAGAATACTACATTTTGTTCACATTAAATGGGTTTTACAATGGTAAGGCAGAGAGAGCTTTTCTGTATTGGCCCATTACACAGAGCACAGAAGTAATGCCAAATCTCACAACTTCACAGTGATTCTCAGTACGTGATGGTTTTCTCAAGTTCCACAAGTACGGAATTTGTGTACAGAGTTTGTGTTACCACTTGAGCATCTATGATGTCTTTTTTTAAAAAAAATTTTAGAATCATAGAATGGTTTGGGTTGGAAGGGACGTTAAAGATCATTTAATTCATACACTCCTGCCATGGGCAGGGACACCTCCCACTAAACCAGGTTGCCCAAAGCCCCATCCTTGAATATTTCCAGGGATGGGGCATCCACAGCTTCTCTGGGCAACCTGTGCCAGTGCCTCACCACCCTCTGAGTAAAGAATTTCTTCCAAATATCCAATCAAAATCTATTTTCTTTTAGTCTAAAGCCATCACTCCTTGTCCTATCACTCCACTCCCTGACAAAGAGTCCTTCCTCAGCTCTCCCGTAGGCCCCCTTTAGGTATTGGAAGGTTATAAGGTCTCCCCAGAGCTTTCTCTTCTCCAGGCTGAACAACCCCAGCTCTCTCAGCCTTTCTTCAGAGCAGAGGTGATCATCTCTGATCATCTTCACGGCCCTCCTCTGGACTCATTCGAATATTTCCTTCTTGGGCTGAGGGCCCCAGAGCTGAAGCATAAAAAGCATAACGAAGCACAAAAGCATTATGTAGCATAAAACATTATGAAAGACACCACAAAGAACTAGATTTTTAACATAGCTAATGCAATCATTCTGGAAGAGATATGACCTTTTAAAGTATTTCAGTGCTACTTGTGTGTAGCGCAACTTGTAGCTACTTGTGTGCGTGTACTTGTTTCACAGCAGTGGCTAATGAGGGATCTGAAATTATTGACTAGAACCCAATTTTAAAAAATGCTAGAATACCGTATTTCTTATTGCCTTAAAAACGTTGAAGTAATCAACATGCCAAAAAATATGCATTTTATAGGCAATAAGACACTCAGACTTAAAGTTTATTCTCTGAAATTTGGTTTCTTCTTTATAAGACAAAGTACTTTTAATTAGAGATTTAGGCATCCTAAAGGAGTTATCCTAAAGGATTCATGCTAAGGAGTACCTCTAATGTTTAGATCCTATTGTCTATATCTAAGCATATAATTTTTAATCTGACTTCTTGAGTAAATACATTGCAAAGATATATGATGGTGATGCCTCCTACCACCAAGTACAAGTAGACTAATGCGTGCTGCATCATTTTGGGTACCATGCACCTGAAAGATCAGATTAGTCTACTAGATGAAGCTGTAAACTTTTTTTTTTTTTTTCAATCAGCTAGTAAATCAGACAAGAAAATAGTAGCCCACCTGGAGAAAAAAGTTGAAAAAGTTTGCATTAAACATTGTCAAACTGTTTTGGTTTGAAGGCAGAAGGAACCATGAAGTTCAAGGTAAAAGAACTGGGATTTAGCTTCACTGTCAAGGATAAACACCTTAATGGTAATGGATTCATGTAATTATCCCTACAAGGTGAAGAGTCTGAAGAATTTGAAAGGGGGATAACAATAGGAAAATGGTTTGCACAGCTTAGAAAAACAAACAAACAAAAAAATTGCTTGCAAGACTTGTAAAGTGTGATTCACAGAGTTGAAGAAAAGTTGAAGAAAATTTTTTTATGACTATGATTAAAAGGTATATAAAACTGTACATAAGTTGACAAAACATCAGATTTTTTTTTTAAAGTTATTTTTATTTCTTTATCAAAAAGAAAACTAAAAGGTTGCGATATTTATGTCTGGATTCTGGATATTAAACGTGTTTTCAGTCTAGTAGAGGAGGATATAACAAGAAGCTATGGTTCAAAGATGAAATGAAAGCAATTAAATGGAGAAATTTGGGACATACTTTGAATGGCAAAGGTAATTAACTCCTGGAGTAGAATACCAAGGGTATTTCCTATCTTTTGATGTTATTAAATCAAACTAGATCTTGTTTAGCCAAAGCTTATTGTGCTTTTTATAAATATTGTTATAAATTTGTTATTGATGGGTATGATATTAGTGGTAGATCTGAAGTCAGACTAGACCATCTGATTCAGAAGATCAGATTACTATGAGCATCACTAGATAAAATAAAAAAAAGCCAAGCATATGTCATGCCTCCTTACTGTTCTATAAATATATATGTATATATTTACTGTTCTGTAAAAATATAAGAAAATTATTTTTCCCTTTGCTTATCTGAATGAGCTCAGATTTAAGAGAACTCTTAGATAGCACAAGTGGCTATTTTTAATGATCTAGTTTATCTAAAAGTAATACGCCAAAAGCATTCATTCTTCTTCTTTTTTTTTTTTTAATCCATTTTTGTTACTTAGGCCTTTCTTCAGAGAAAAAAAAAAGAAAACGAAGTGGTGATAAGAGGCTATATACTGCTTTGCATCTCACACATTTCTGTGAGACTTTGTAGAATATTACCAACACAATAGGAAAGATGATGACTTGCCACCGTAAAAAAAAATAAAAAAAGTCCAAGAAATATCAATAAGCTATCCTCAGTCAAAAATCAGATCCTGTGCTTGCAAAAATGCAAATGGTTACATACCACACTTCTAAGAACACAACTGTGGTGTGGTTCTTTTCAAAGGATTACACCATTGTAGCTTCTACTTTTCTCATGTAAATGTGAAATGAGAAATGCAACCTAACCTCAGAAGCCACCCACTGGTTAAGGCAGTGCAAAGAACACCTTACTTAGTTTGGTAGTCCTTAATACACCTGCCATCTCAAAATGGTCATATCTCAAAATGCTCACATTTTGTAAAATTCTGAGGTATGCTCCTTATTTAATTATTTATTTTATTTATTTTATTTAATTAAATTTAAGCTATGAAGTAAGTGAGCAGGTAACGGCAAATTTTTAGTTACACTCAGTCACAGTATCTTACATTATAATAAAAAAACATGACTTGTGGTGTTAAATTAAATGGACTGTTGTGTTTTAATTAGAAAAAAAAAAGTGGTGTCTTGATTTTCTTTTGTTTCTTTAGAGAACACAAAAATAAGCTAAAATCCAACAGGTTCTGGAAAAGATGTATGTGAAAATTAAGTACTCACTGATGTATCTGTAGATGCACACACTCACATATGACCTGGACTATTTGAATAGCATAAAGCAAGCTTCGTTACTTAACTGTTTGTACACAAATTGCTTTAGCAAACAACAGAAAAAAATCTATTTTTTTAATGTAACACAAATTCATGCATTTAAATTTTATGCTTTGTTATTGAACTGAAAATTGTATACCATCACCTCTTTATAATGACAAAAGAAATTATTTAAATGAGTTGAGTAAAATTTGTCATATTTCTAATGACCTAAACACCTGAAATGACTAGTTCTCCAAAATGCACATCAAAAAAAAATATTGATATACTTTCTCACGCATCTTTAGCCTTCAAGTGGTAGAGCTCTTCCCTGATAACCTGGTATAGCCTGTATATAGATGGCCTGTCATGTCTCTACAACTAGATAAAACCAAAACTGCTATAATATAATCAGTTACAACCTGAGAATTATATTTTGAAAATCAAGTTTATTAATATGTAATCTTTAGGTAATCATATTTATCCTCCTAATTTACACAATATTTATGATACTCTACATGTCCTTGAAATAAGGAACAGGGACACTACACTATGAAAAAGTGTCCTAGCTGCTGGAGTTCATAAATTTTGTTCAGCTTTGGATGAGTTCAAAGAATTGCCATGTAAGAAAAGCCTTACAGAGGGAATTTATCTGATTATGGCAGTAATAATTACCCAGCTGTTTATTGCAGATAGAGAAATAATTCATGTAGGCAATAGGCCGTGGTGGCAATGACACTCCGCATTTAGTAAATATGCAAACTGTTCACTTCTAATTAACCAAGCTAGAGGATGCCCTTATTAAATGTATAAACTAAAAGTGCCTTCCTGACAAGTGATGAATTGTTACATTGCACAAACTCTTGCCACAGAATTACTGGAGTGAACTTGGGGCTTAACTTCATTAAGAGATCTTGTGGGATAGTTAAATGAGGATGGACAGCATAACAAGACCTACCTGACAGTCAATGATATGTTAGAGCTTAATGAAACTGTACCTCTTCCCCTTTTCTACTTATTTTACAGCAAGGATCCTGCTTCAGACAAAACATAAGTGTGAAGCCTGCGTATGTAGGAGAATACAAAATGCTAAGTTTAGTCAGTCTCTAGAAAATGTTTTATGAGCTATCAGTAATTTTAACAGACCAATTTCAAAATAAATATGGTTCAATGAGTGAATGGCAGGACCTAAAATTTCTTTCTACAGACTCGGATTATTTTTTTTTCTTTTGACAGAGGTGAAATAAAGCTTAATGTTTAAGCTATTAGTCCAAATGTTGTGCTTAGTGCTGTACAAAAAAAAAAAAAAAAAAGAGGAAATAACAACCTTCATATTTTTAAAGACTACAGTCTGGTTACTTATGTTAGTTATACTATTTATGCTTATCCGAAAAACTTGATCTCTATTACACAGAACTAGCTAAACAATATGGTAAGACTGCCTTCATCACTTGCTCAAGACAGACATAAATAGAATAAGGCACACCTGAGGTGTGTCTAGCTGAATCTGCACTGGGAATTTAGCTTACTTTGTAATCATAATGGCTCCTACCATAACCTCAGTACAACCAGAAAGTGCTTTCCTATGGAGTTAAAGCAAGGTATTGCCTGCTGTACAGCTTTAGCCAGTTCATTTAAATTTCATGACCAAACTAAAAAGACAAAAACTTAATCTAATATTTATTGGTTTGCAAAATGCACTATTAAAAACCTATAGGAATAAAAGCATACAAGTTGCCTAAAAGCATATATGTATATGTAACTGTGTTAATATCTACAAAGGTAGGTGAACAGAAGACATGAAAATGGGTTGATTTCTCATAGGTTTTTTATGCTCTGAATCTGTGAAGAAAGCTGGATTTATGGACAACAAAATTTAAGAAGAAACAGCAATCACAAATTGCATGACTGTAGATAATATAACTACATGTGTTATCACAAAGAGGACTCTGGTAACTCATTTTTTATATTTTACTCATCCTAACAATATCAGGTTTGTAGCCATGGAAGTACTCTGGGATCTTCAGTGATCTGGGATTTTAGTTCCAAGTTTCCTACCAGATCTAGCAGTTACACCTAAAGTCCTCTGGAAAAGGCATAGATGGCTCAAGTTACGTGCACTACCACTCAAAATTAATATTTAAATGAAAGAAAGCATAATTGGCACTTGTCTTTGTTTCTGTATCTCCCAAAGAAAGCTAACAGGATACATTTACATTCAGAAAATTCTAATACAGGTAGATAAGTTAAAAGGCATAATGTGTTTCTTCTAGATATCTTTGAAGACAAGGAAAAGAAGATGTGTTGAAGATAAATTAGTTAATTAAACATGAAGCGAAAGACAACATTACAAAAATGAGCTTTTTATTGTTGCAAGAACTCCAAGGAGCTGTCTGAAAGGCTTTGGCACTAATTGAAAATAGACTACAGAATCAATTGCTTCTGCAGTCAATGAGGAGGAACATTTTAATTGAATTATAAGACAATATATACATTCTTCAAAACACTTTGACACTTGAGAAAATAGCCAGCACCTGGACTTATCTTTATCAGAAAGAAGCAGACAGATGGAGGCTGAGCGAGTTGTCCTCATATTAGTATGACAACCCATAATTTATTTCAAGCCCTCTTTATGAAAAACAGCAATACCTCAAAAGTTTTAAGAAGCAAAGTGCTTGTCATGTTAAAAGCAAATAGGCCTCAGTAATGTTCCAGTAATCAAGAATAAGCTCCATGCTATTACTTTTTTCAGTTCTACAAGATCAGACATATTTGCAGAAAAGCTAAACATTGGATTAGATCACCAGCAACATATAACAGTATTGTATTTCACTGGTCATTAATATTATAAAAAATTAGACTGCATAAAGGACTTATGGATATATGTACTGACAAGGAAGTGGTTTTTATCACTTTGCATTATCTATTTTGCTGGCAATACTAGAAGACTAAGAAGCTTTTATAATGACTGTGGTACTAAATCCACTGATACAACAGCTAGTCAAACTTGGATGAAAATCACACTATTGAGGGCCACACTCAAGGTCTTTTCACTACTAAAGCCAACAGTAGCGGAGAGAAAAAATTGATGTAAATCCTGTAAGTGTGTGAAATTCATGATTTATAATCATAACAGTGTTTAAATACACTATAATGCTTGCTAAAGCTAGACTCAGGTCTTAGTTTGCTACCTTTAAGTCAGTGTTCATTCAATAGCAAAGAAAGCTAAACTACCTGCCTGACACAAGCACCCCCTACACCAGTACCTTGCCACTGCTTTGTTAGTTTTCTGATAGTGCTATCTTACTGAGTTCTGTACCTAGGAAAAAAATTAAATGGTGCCATTCATCAGCAAACGGAGCACTACATCCCAAAATCTTATCTCTAGTTGCACACCTGACATATAGCAAAGTTGCTTTACTATAGTTTAAAGGCCACCGTGTAGATAACCTTAGTCAAAGAACTGTAAGTTAATCACACTGTGGGCAACTGACGTTATCCATAAATTCTTCTGATATAATGGCACCAGCATGCTAATTTATGTGAAGTGATGTCCATTTGCTTATCACGGATTGGAAATTGTTTCACATAAAACAAAATTCTAATGCATCATATGAAGTCATAATCTATGCTAATTGCTTTTGGCATATTTCCCCTTGTTTACTATTTTACCAAGTCTTAGAGATGTTGGATGTAGCTTTAAGAATATTTCAAAACAAGGTATTTCTCCTCAAAAAGAAATACACTAACTTCAGTGAGAAGTAATGGAATTTATTTTAATGCACGCATTTATGTATACAACCATCCAACTAATCCATATTTGGAAAGAATACAGTATGCATTGGTATTTTCTTGAGTACAAATGGGTGTTATTGCATATTGAGCATAATGGGTGCTATAAGAATTATTACTAAAATCTAAACAGCAAAATTTGGGAGAAAAAAAAATATTATTTAAGACTATGTTTCCTACTTGTTTGTTTTGGAAGTTCCTAATTTCATGCTATTTTCTGTTGTGTCCAGTGCCAAGACAAGAGGCAATGGGCACAAACTGGAACACAAGAGGTTCTGCCTGAACACCAGGAAGCACTTCTGTGCTGTACAGATGAACAGAGCACTGGCACAGGTTGCGCAGAGAGATTGTGGAGTCTCTCTCATGGAGATCTTCAAAAGCTACCTGGACGTGGTCCTGGGCAACCTACTCCAGGTGTCTCTACTTCAGCTGGGAGTTGGGATCAGATGACCTCTAGAGGTCCCGTCCAATTTTAACCATTCTGTGATTCTGTGAAATCTTGCAGGAATATCAGAATTCAGGACTAAGAAACTCATTTCAAAGTTACACTGAAGCTAAACTGTGCGAAAGTCAAGAAAAAAAAAGTTAAAAAAAAAAAAAAGAGTACATCCTTATGTAGACAGAGTTTAGGGTTCAAATTCATTCTTTTGTCACCCGTCAAGGGATTCTTTGAATCTCTTCTCAGCTTAACTACTAGGGACTCTACTTGGGACACCCGCAGCCATCAAACATTGGTTCTGCAGAGGTGGCAAGTAATGGGAGTGCTGGAGGGAGATCTCTCCATTCTTCAGCCAGTCTGGGAGTTAAAACAGACAGCTATCTCTAGTTCATATGAAAACAGTGCCTTAAGTTAGGATAAGCAGTCTGTTAAGGTGTGCAAACTCACACATAATATGACTATTATTATTTAATTATATTTTAGGTCAATTTCTGTTAAATCAATTTCTGTTAAACTTAATTACATCCCTCTATGGCTTTAAACTGGGGCAGCTTCTATTAAGTTTACTTTCTCCTGGGGTTTTCACAGTAAAGACAAATGATAAAGGTCTGGCTACTAAATGAGGGCAGCTATTAAATAAGGACGGCTTGTATTAAAGCTGAATGGTAAAGATGTGGCTATTGGTTGAGAAAACCCCTTAGTAAGAGAAGTGTCTTGCATTGAAAAAAAAAAATGGAGGTGGAAGGAGGAGAGAGAAGGCAACAAACTGTTCAGTAATTCATATAACATACTGAGTTTTAAACTAACAGAATGTCCAAAATTCCACAGTAACTTCTTGTGAAGTTTCTCTTAGACAGAAGCAAGTGATTGGTAATTTTATACAGCCTCCTCCTTAATGAAAAAGGAGAAAAATAAGCACAAGTCCTGGTTCTGGAGACCACAAGTTAAAACTGTACCTTGAAAGCACTTGCAATGTGATTTCAAGTAGTTGTTGATAAATAAAAATTCTATCATCATTTTTATAGAAGATTGAGAAACAGATTAGGACTGCATCATAATTTCAGAACGAATACAGCTTAAACTTTTGAAGTGATAAAGTTTTCATGTGTATTTTGTTGTTTTTTTGGTTGTTTTTTGTTTGTTTGTTTGTTGTTTCTTTTTATAGCACCCAGGTTTTTAAAATCAGTTTCTGTTTTACTGTGTTTCTAGTACTATTTGTGGAGAAACTAGGTTCTATACTGGTACTGGCACAGGTCTAAACCATATATTCTCATGAATGAAACTGTAAGACAAATGAGAAAGCAATTGCATTGCTTTGCATATCATGCTTCTGTTGTTTTGTGGTGTTCTGGAGGTGTGAAACACTCAAAGGCTGCTTAATCTAAGTGCACAAGTGTATTAATGGCTCTGTCTGCCAACATGTAAATTTCCATAATGCTGAAGATGGAATAAAACACAGCCAGTTTCATAAACACCGTCCTTCAGTTTCAGACAATTCCTACTGGTTTTTACAATGAACTGTTGCAATAATTTTATATACACATAAATGGTTATCAACAATGAACTTATACTCTTCCACTTAATGTGAAGGGGGATGGAAATACGCAGAGAATCCCTCCTCCACCTTCAGTATTCCTAGTAGGTGTTTCCTACTCAGGGCCACCTTGGGGCCAAAGCAGTTGGCAACAACTTAGCCCAATGACAGGAAAAATCTGTTTGGCTGAGGGCCTACACCTGATCTTCACTAAGCATCTGTTAGATTTAATCAAAAGAATGTAGAAGATAATTTACATATTAGTTTTCAAATATACTCCAGCAAAGAATTACTGCAGCAATATTTGATTGGACTTGAGAAAAGACGCATTTTTAAAAGTGAAATGATATTTATTCTCCATTTGATCAAATTCCCCATACAATTATATTTTATCTTCATTTTTTTAATCAGATTTTTTTTTCTGAAAGAAAAATATTTCTGTGAATTCCAGAATATAGAATTCAAATTGGCAGAATATCAATATACCTGTAAGATACCAAGTAAAAGCTCAGGCCAACTTTGACACATTTTCATGTACTTAAAATTATACTGTTCACTTTATCTGTTAAAGAAAAACTGCACAAAAGTATTTCTTGACTAAAATACCTACCCAATACATATGCCTTATGTTTTTTAATGAACTGAAATAAATACTATGGAATTTGATGAACATGTGAAAGTACTGAAACACAGAAATATTTTTGTAGTCCTCCAAAATCACGTGTACCCAACAGAGATCTATTGTGGGTGTAGAGAAATAAAATACAAAGCTCCCATCAATGTGTTCAGTACAGCAAGAGTACTACTTGCTGTCTTGTTCTGTTTGCACACATCAATGGTCAATCTGATGACTTATGAGCCTTGTTTCAGGCTTAGGCAGAGAAAGTGAGAACTATTATGAGCACAGAAGCAGTTTGTGTCTCTGCAGTTCATACATTAATATTCGTTTTAGACCAGAAAAGTTATGGCTTTGTTTACTTTCCCTGATTTAGTCTAGTTTTCCCCGGATTTTATCTTTTCAAGATGAAAAACAAACTCCAAGGAATTCTAAACAAGAAGATATGACAGATTTTTTTGAAGGTACTGTTGAAGAGATGACAGATTTTTTAAGTTTGGCTTTGCTGAGTTGTGATCTAACATTCTACATAAAAATACATTTAAATGAACAGTAATCAGAGATTATGTGTAGACAGTTATCAGCATGTTTCAATGTGATGCAGGAGTTATGACACTATGACAAAGAGGATGTAGCAGCAACAATAATAGCGGAAAAATAATAGAAATTAATAATTAGTGTTCAAAAAAAAATTTGGTTAATTTGTGTTTTACATATAAAACTTACATATGCTATTTTCTGTAACAGACTTGTAGCTGAACTGCCCCTGCCATGTGAGCTAGATGAGACTTCCAGAAATATGACTTCCTCATATTTCTCTATTTCAAAACGCAAAGATTTGACCTACGTTTCTGTACAGCAAAAGCTGCATGGATTTTGTGCAACACTCTTTCACTTACACTGAGAAAGTAATACTTATATTCAGCTAGCGAGTATTGCGTCTGTTTGTTTCCTCTGTTACCTGAAGAAATAGTTAGGTACCAGAACATCAAGTGAGCTAGAGGGATATTATTAAACTATCTTAGAAAGCTTTCAACTTAAGTACTGGGAAAGACAGGGGATATTTCTCCTAATAGAGTAGGAGTAGGAGCATATAGTAACAACAGTTTTAGCTAGAAATCTAACAGGGGAACCTGTACTATAACCACAAGACAATTCTCCTTAACCATGTCCACACAAGGTCTTTCACAAGGCCTGAGGGCTGCCCACACACCCTCCACAGAGAGTCTTTAGGCCTGAAGAGGTTCTGATGTGCTGTGACTGTTCCAGCACTTAGGCCAATGCGTACAGGATTCATCTAAGCTTTTGCTTTACAGGCATGCTCCCCACAGAGCAAGCCTCTTTGCTTTCTAAAATAGCCTCAAGTCTGCCTTCTACAGTGTACAGTCACCAATATGACAGCATGAGAAGCAGGGATCCCAGCACAGCAGATCTTTAATTTTTTTCCCAAGTGATTGTGAGAATTTGAGCAAAGGCAAATAACAATTACAATCAATTAATATTTATACTATGGCTCAAATCAACACTTTTATGATTTGACAATAATCAAATTTTAAAAAAAAAGCACAAAAATCTCTTTAGTTTGAGTACACTGGAGGAAAAAAAACAGTTCAACAAACCATATTTAGAACATAACAATCAATGAATTTTGAATATAGGTAAAGAGACAAATTAAGCTGGTATAAACCCAGAGTACTTCCAGTTCATTCAAAGAAATTAGAATTCATAACAGTGTAAATAAGAACAGAATGTGGCACAACACGCACTGGCCAAGAATTAAAGAGAACAATGACTGAAATATATGTATATTTTTGACAATGGAAGGGATCCTACAGTCAAATAAATTATTCAATTACTGCCATAAACTTCTTACAAATAAAAGAAAAGGAAATTAATTTTTTTACCACACACAGTTTTTATCTTTACCTGACAATCTCATTATTCACAGAAACGGCTTCCAGGTATTTCTTCAGTGCATAATAATTATGGATATATTTTCGGACATAATATCCACGCCATCTTTTCTGAATCTACAGGAAATAAAAACTTGTTTAGTATATTTCAAATAGAAAGTTTCCATGCATATTAAATGTCTGTTGTATTTCCCAAAGAATAGCATGTCCTTAAAAGTGATATCAAGTAGATGCACCACTACATTTCAGTGAAGAAAATGTGGGTGGGATGTAACATATTGTAGCTAAATGGTATTATGAATTTAATATTAAATGTCAACATTAAGAAATAATATCAAATTTTAAACCACAGTTTTTGCTTGGGTATGGCAATGAAAAGAAGTGTCTGCTGCTGCCAGAATGATAAAAAACAACTAACAGAAGTGGTACTTATTTTCTAAGGTATGGAATACATTCCTTATTCAATCATCCACTTCACTAATATCTTGTTACACTCTCTACTATGTGCTCTGGATATGATCTAAACTGAATGGAAGCCTCCCAGTAACTCAGTGAATAAGGCTTTCTGAAAACATCATTTACAAATTGCAATTGTTTCATCTCCCATGTAAGATGATGTGTGTCTATTTGTTACACGTTAATTATAATCTTCTATACAAAATACTATTCCTCCTGCCTAACAGGAGGAACTGGAAAAGGAAACCTTTTTATCTGTAGCGAGTCCTGAGATTATAGTAAGAACAGACACTATATAGTGTCCTCCACAAAAAAGGATTTAGTCTGATGCATTATAAAATGCATCAGTTTAAATAAAAGACAGTCTAGCCAGAGTCTCCTTAAGAATTTAACAAAACTGTTTAAACCTTTTCTCATAGTTGAAAATTCTAATCATATTTCTGAAATGCAAGAGGTTTACTGGCTGTTTTGTGGGAAGGTTAAGGAAGTATTAATTAGGTAAAGAATTATCATTACTGCCATTTAGCTAGCCATATTTATCCATATGTACTGTATCACTTGTCCTGATGCAGGAGGAAGACACAATGACTCTTATCAGTCATGCTGAAGGCTGTTTTCAGTCCTCATTTTCTTTCTTGTAACAGTTCAGTATATTATAGATCAGTACATCTGAAAAATAGACTAATGATCTTTTTCTGTTCTCAGTCTCTATTCCTCTTTCTTTACATTCTTCCATCCTTGAACCTACCTAGCTACAAAATATTATTTTCTTCCTTCTTTGCATTGTTTCTTTTTTTTCATAATGTATTTCTAAATTAAGTTCTCAATTTCCATATTCTAGTCTGCTTTACTTTCATTCCTGCTCCAACTTGCACCTCTTGACTTTTATAGCTTCAAAATCTTAAGAGGCTTATCAGCAGAATGATAGAATCCAATACACTGAAAAACCATGAAGACTGAGGTTTTACTGTCTAGGAGTAACTCCAAGGTTAAAAGCTACCCAGCTTCATCAAGTGCATTGAAAAAAAAAAAAAAGTTCAAATTTGCCAAGAGCTCTCCTTGTCCTGTGGACATGTGGCTACTGGACTTTTCAAGAAATTAAACTCTTTGCTGTATCTACAGGGAACGTTTTTCTTTCTTTTCCTTTGCATCAACCTTCCTCTTTCCTAAGCTATGACTTGGTAAGTGGAGTAAAATCCCTTTTTTTTTGTTTTTGTTTGTTCATTTGCTTTATCTTTCCTTATCTCTTATTCCAAAGAAACATGGTGTAAAAGAGGCAGAAAGAGCACAATGTATGTGTTTGAAGAGTATCATGTTGTGCTTGAATTGGGAAGAAGGCAAGGAAAAAAAGCTGCCCCTTGCCCAAACTTCTAATCAGCCTTTGCACTCAGCAACTGCATAGCCTGTATCTTCGAGTCTTGGGAGTGCTCTTAAGTAACAGGCAAAATAGTCTCTACTCCTTGCACTTCCATTGCAGTCCAATTCTGTACCACTAGCTATGATAACTGACAAAAGTTATATCAATTTTGCAACTGCTGCAATTTCCTGAGCTGAAAACAGTAACATAGTGGAGCCGCCTATATGAAGCCTAACTAAGGGTTGCATTCTTTCAAACTCTGGTACTCTCTGGTACCATTTTTCAATCACGGAAGCCAAAACTATTGTTTAAAGTAAAAACTGGCATTTAATCTAAACCGATGATACCTGGTGGTACGATTGTGATTACCTCTTTATCTAAGATTTAATAAGCATCACAGAAAAGCTTTCAGTAAGTGTTTGAGTGATATGTTGCCAAGAAAGTAAAATGACCCACTAAAGCTATGAGGAATAATAGGATATTTTCTTTTAGCGTTAGCACACCTTTCTATTTCCCCTTTTTTGCATCACCATTTATTTCTCGTCTTCTCAAACAAGACTCAAAACTAACACAAAAAGTTGCTATTTCCTTTTACCTATGTGTTGCTTATTTGCTTTTAATTTAAAAGGTTTGTACTCTGGACATTGTTACAATATGAATAAATAATAGTTATGTGAGCAGTTGAACATGGGAGAAAGAAAGGTTAATGCTAGACATGCTCCTTTTCACAAGGTGGTAGTAAATTTCAGTCTTTGCAACTCCCTTTCTCATACACAAGTGCATCAGGTTAAAAAGGGATATAGAAAGAGGAAAGAATGAGTATGCCTTCAGAGATCTGGGATTAAGCAAAATCCTTTGCATGTGAATAAGGATCTTAGCTTTGTTTCTCTGTTTGGCTTCAATATTTCTCAACAAGAGCAACTTGGCTCCCATATAGCTGTGTGCTCATTAATGCAGGATTATGGTCCCTTTGAAAATCTTTCTGACAGTCTTCACCTTACAGTTATAAGTATAGAACTAGATATTTGTGGGTTAAAGGATCAAAACTCAAACTGAAAGACAAAGGGTAAAATTGTATAAAGCTATAATTACCTCCAATGCGCTCAGTGTACCAATTAAATGCCACATTCTACCTTTATTTACACCACTTTCTGTCCAGAATGACCTCACTGACTTCAACTGAATGAAACATAAGTAAGAAAAACTGCATTACGTCTCAAATTATTTTATGCTAGATTTCTGCTTCACTAATTACTTGTGTCAGAGATTAGAAGACTGAAGACTAATCACTTTGGAAAAGAGCATTTTACACAAAGATCCTGATGATGTTCTTATTTGCAATGTGAAAGTTCCAAATGTTTGCTTTTAAAATGAAGTGTAATGTGTTATGACAATATTTCTTTTTAATTCCAAGGTGAATGTTTTAAAAATTCTTAGGAAAAAAAGAGACAAGTGTGTATGCCCTTCAAAGTAATTAGCAAGTTTCAACAGTGATTGGTACAAAACAATTATTGTCATTGATCAGCACTGAACAGATAATTTTAAACAAAGTCATTGTGTGCTCAGCAGATTACAGCTTGTTAACGGGCAAGTTCTAAATGACCTCTTAAGCTAGTCAAATCAATGATGCATATTCCTCATTAAGTAACATCAAAATGTAAGTGGTCTTATAAATAATGTTTATTTTAAGCACTAAAACAAATGGCAAAACCTTGATATATCAAAAGCCATCTGCTCGTGGAAATATTTTTTTCCCTGGGATTACTTTTGCAGCTGAAAATTTATAGCACCTTAAATCTTTTAGGAGAGAGAATCATTTTGCAAACTAGTACTCAAAAGTAAAATTGATCAAAACAAGTTCTCTCTTTTAATTTACAAAGGTGAAATTGATAGTTATGGTTACAACTAAATGCAATACAGGGAGACAGAGATGTAGACTGACTCCAAAACTATGAGCATGTGCACACCCTCAGTAATACTTCTAATATCAAAATCAAAAGTGCCTATCTAATCAGTGAATAGCAACTGGAATAAACAGTTCAATAATACTGTGTGGCAAAACTGAGTGGTCAAATAAAAAAAATACACTGTTATTTTTCTATTTTCAGAATATTTCAGTGAATCAAGTTCACAATGTGTGAATGAAAAGCACTGTTGGCTTAGGAAACTTAAATTCTGGCCATACATCTTCCATGCACAAAGCCAATGGGCCTCAATCACTATTGTCCTGCACCTTGGTTAGTTCTTCAGTAACCAGATAATGGCAAAAAAACACATTCAGTGTTTCAGAATGGTAGCATTTAAAATCCGTTCTGCTGATATGGCTGCACAAGATTCAGATAGAGGAGAACTGGATTCTGACATTTGCAACTAAATAAAGGTCTGTTCTCTTGTTTTCTACTGATTTAAATTTCCATTAAAGAAAAGGACGACTGAAAAAATGGTACTTTGAAGATTTATATCACCTAATGATTCAACATTACATTTCCATTACAAATGAATGGGAACACATTCAATTTCTTTCAAAAATGAAAGACCAAATGCAAAACTCCATTTGACTAGAATACATAATTACCTTTGAAATTTGGTCTTCAAGTGCCTTCTAAAAGTACACAGCCAACTTCTGAGAGATGGCTTGCATTTCGTGTTTTCTCACTGATTTCAACTGTATTAGTATACAACATTTATCCCCTGTGGAATACTTTCAAACCAGCTAACAAAGTAATAAACTAAAGTAATTTTGCATTTCTGAGCAATTTGATTGCTGTAAAACACCTTCAGATCTCTAACATACTCTAAATGTAAGATTCTCTTTTGTGCCTTTGAAAAAAACAGAAAAGTCAAAAACCTGATGGGAACCTAATGACACATCTCTTGACTCTGACTTATCTGGGAGACAGAGAGACCACAAAATTAAATTTCATTCTGGGCATCTTCCTACTTCACAGAAATTTCCCTGGCTTATTCTCCATCCTCACCACATCCCTACATTTGGTAGAATTCAAAATGTAAGATGCCTTGCCTAAGGAGATATAAGCCACTAAAGTAAAGCAGTTCTTTTTCACAAAACAAAAGAATTAAGGAAGGCAAAAAGATTTCATCTCAAGGATTATCTCATGTCCTTACCTTGTTTGTTTTATTTATTTGCTTAAGTACGGTACCAAAGTTCAGGAAAAAAAATATGCTAATTTTAGTTTAAGATATTTTGCAGTTTGCCCCACAACAAACTTCATTTGCTGTATATTTATTAAAGTTCCAGAACTGCTTACAGTCTTCTTCATCTAGCAAAAATCACTTGTAATATCATCAACGAGATCAGTGCAGTTCCAAATCTATATTTAAGGAATGAACTTGTCCTGTGTGGTGTAACTCTTTTGAGATTCAATACATCATTTTTAATGTACTAACAAAAAGATATGTACCGCTACTTCAACGAACATTGAAGTCCTATTGTTTGTCAGAATATTAAATATATGTCTACATTTGTAAGAATACTCCCAGATAGAATGTTTGTTTTATCATTATAGTATATGGTAAGGTACAATGAACATTTAAATGGGGCAAGGCACACACAAATGCCTTAATTTCAGCTACAGTTTTCAAATACATCCCAGACTACTAAGTGTAACTTTAATTTTTAACTATGTACTATTTCCCGCTGTTGCCATCAGCATATCAATCAAGTGTATATTATTCTGGTTTGCTCATTTTATTAAAAGCAAATTCGGAGCGCAATTGACTTTTCATTTGTTTAACAAGTGAAGAAATATTTACCCTGACAGCCATTTCATTGTAGAAATTCATCTTCATAATAAAATATGCTGTCTGTGAATAAAGGAAAAAAAAAAAAAAGATGGCATATATTTCAGTTACACAAAGACAGTGCTCCTATTTTTACATATAAAAGATAAGAATCTTTATACATAATACATAATAAGAGTTCTAGGCTTAGAGAGAATAAAATCAAACTTTGTATTGAAGAGATAGGCTTCCTAATACATAATGCAGGCTTAACCAGAAAAATCTATGGTAGTCAAAGTAAGAGCTAATGGAGATATATGATCATAAAATGCTCTCCGCTGAGTTTGATAATCAATGGTGCTCTACTGAGAGTAGAATAACAAAGCAGAAATATTCACAAGTGCTGGTGACACATAGTATTGTATGATTTATTCACTGGGGTTCTTTTAGCCAAAACTCACAGAAACATAAAAGGAATTCATATTTCAAGACGTCTGGTTTAATGAAAAATTCAAAGAAATGCTGTCTTCAGTCGAAATCGTTCAAGGATACGGATGCAGTGATGGAGCAAAATTGTGCCTTCCAACCATCTGTACTAAATGTTATGTACTTAGCTGCCTCCTGAGTAATCCTTGGGAATTTTGTTTCATTTAATATTCATTTCAACATCATAAAATCATAAATACAATGATACCATGTTATAGTGAATCCCCTGATATAGAAAACATTTTCTGAAGTCCTGGTTTCCTTCCAATAAAGTAGAATTCCTCTCATAGTGAACGAATCCCCTATTATACTAAGCAATCACTTGGCAGCATAGGTTATTTTAATGGATACATCACTTTAAACTAAGCTTTCACATCTGTTCCGCCCTCTAATTACAAATGCAAAATGAACATAATTCACAATTGTATCATAAAAAGTAAAATATAAGTACTTTGAATGCAAGAGTATGTCCTTTATTTAGAACAACATGCAGCTTTTATGTGTTTCTCATGTTTTAGACACAAATCAAAGGCAAAAGTGCTTTCCCCTGATATAGTGATTTTCTCCCCCATGGCAAACAGGAATTCACTATAAAAGGGTTTCACTGTAATTAGTGTTATTTGAATTGCCTAGTCTGATCCAAAGCAAATTGTCTGTGGAGAGCAGCAGGACTGGATTATTTATCAACAGTCTGGGCAATTAAGAAACAGTTGGCTGCAATATGTTATTTACAAATGAACACAATGATGCTACTTCATTTTAAATTCTCTTTCTTCATTACATTAAGCAAGGCATAATTCCTGCAGTTTAATTAAGGTACATTTTAAATGCTCACTTTAATATTGTACCAATCTACTAATAACAGATACAGGAGAAAAGATATTCCCTATTTGAAAGAAAAATGCAGAACTGCTAAATTAAAAAAAAAAAAAAAAGTTTTATTTAAATATATACACAAACACAAGTGCATTTTATATATATATATACATACATATGTATATATGTAAGAGGGAATCTCAGTTCCAAAGGTATGAATTAGAATAAATAGTGGACCCTATCTTCACTTCTCCCAGCGTAAATGTTTTCTAAGTGATGCTAACTGTAGATATTTGAATGAAATAATGGTTTCCAGGTCTAGGTATGTGCTTAAACAGTTCAATTAAAATGATATAATTTTGCTTTGAAGCTCATCTTTTCTTTCTTTGGAAGAGAATGCAAGAGTTTCAACACCACCAAATAGATTCATTACATTTTTAATGGAGATTTCTAAGCTTAAAAATGATCACTGTATTTCTGCCCGTCGGTGATTAAATTAAACAATCTCACTCTTTTTTGTTTATTCTTCTCATATTTGAAGGCTGTGACCACTTTGATCTGAATTCACCCTAACTCACTGAAGACCCTAACTTGGAGGACTACTG
Source organism: Anser anser (assembly GCF_964211835.1). Lineage (NCBI taxonomy): Eukaryota > Metazoa > Chordata > Aves > Anseriformes > Anatidae > Anser > Anser anser. The sequence continues at coordinate 101,283,207 of NC_139722.1, forward strand.
TCGTTATGTTCCTTATGTCATCAGTACTGAAACAGGGAGATCACCTTCCCACAGAACTTGGTGAAGTGCTGAAGGGCTCTGCAAATGCATCTCCCTATACTATTTACAGAGATAGTCAATGGCAACTAGGTTCCTAACTCACATACCTCATTTAGGTGTGACAAATCTGGGCCTTATGCTTCCACTTCTTGACATGGTCACACATAACAGAATCGGAATTATACATTCCTGCTTTTATTCAACACTGCTCTAAATGACAGTTCAGTCAAATGGAGCATTGCTCTTACCACTTTGTCCTTTGTCTTACAACCTTACCCTTGGACACAGCCAAAGTCTGTGTTGCCATCTAGGTTTGTTTGCAAATGGATTTGCCCTCTGTTTTCTAATCTTGATTATCATGCACTAAACTCTGCTACCACAAGTGATGGACAATGTATTCATCCCTATTCACAAAAGCATAGGCATAATTTAATGCTTAATTCAAGTCTGCATTTATGAGCTTTCCTAGTAAACAAAAGATTTTTTTCTAAAACTGGGTACCTGTTGTCCAGAAGACACTTTCTCATGTCCACTTTTCTCATGTCTAAGTGGAATTTCTTGGATTTCAGTTTGTGCCCATTGCCTGTCATCATTTCACTGGGTGCCAGTTCCAAGGTTATGTTGCAGGCTGACTCTGGGAAGAATTATCTCACCATCCAATCCACACGCACCACCACCACTTCCAAACTAGGTAGTGCTTGCATCCATTTTGATGTTTATATATGTCTCTCTACTAGTTTACTTTAATGGCTATTTGAATCTTTTGTGTATAAACTGCTGGGCATTTAATCTACTTTCTCATTTTCTTCCTATTTCAAAACACATTTGGGGATAACTTACAAGTGTGTCCTGATCATGATTAGCATTTTCTTTGTATTTAAACAGATAATACAAGGTAACATTTCAAAGGAGAAATAGAAATTTGATTGAAAGTAGATTTAAAGAAGGAATGAACATGTGGTCTAAGTCAACAGGCACTTTTTTTATAGAGCAAATATGCATTTGCCTAATTCCTATTGAACTGGGAATTTAGAACTGGTTACTGAGTCCAAGCTAAACTATTTAAGATGATTTCAAACTATGTGCCGTAAAGCACTCACTTTTTACAAGTGCACGTCCTTCCAAAGTGAGCTAAAAATATGCCTATCATGAATACCAACTTCATATACCAATGAAATGTTAGAATCCCATTTGCCTTAACAGGTGATTTCTTGTCTTTGAGAAGTATTAAAAAAGGAACATTGACATACAGTTTGATTCGTGTTCTGGTGTTTGCCGGGTTTTAAAATTCATCCTTTCCTGCAGGTATTACAAGACTTTCAGAACCCAGTACTACCAATGTAACTAAGGCGTTAAAAAACCTATAGGAACTCAGTTTTTAATTTTAGTTTGGTATCAATATTAGGAATCAAACTTTTTTACCAAAGCATCTACAATTAGAATACAGAAAGGCATGTAATTTTGGTCATATAAGCACTATAAATAGTGGGATTTTTTGACTTAATATATTTTAAAAATCAACAGAAGCAGCACTAGAGGAGTTACAAATTAAATACTAGTAGTAATGCACATATGGACAGCCAATCTGATGAGCCTCAGCCTTTGTTATTTTCCGCATCAGTACCACTCACATTTCACAATTTTGAATATAATCATTAAAATGATTTATTATCAAGTAATCATGGGTATTTTGTGCATATGCTTTGCCTTGTTTGCTGGCAGCAGATACCAATCCAGTTATTACCATGAGAAAAATTTAAAGTGACCAAATATTTTTCTATTTAAGAAAAAGAAAATACAAAAAAATCTGTCATGTCAAGTGTATTATTGCATTTCATCATCAGGAGTCATTACAAGTGTTATTAGCAAGAGTTCAACACATATTAATGGATCTTTTAACTTAAAAGCTCCATTAGGCTGCTGAGAAGGTTTTTGTTTCATTTTAAAATTTTCCAAAATTCACCCAGTTCATTAAAAAATTAAAATTCACCCTGTCATTGAGTGCATAAAGATAGGGATGACTATAGGGAATGAACTTGAACTTTGTATCTAAATCCAATCTGAGAACATACAATATCGAGTACAGTAGTCGAAAGGGACAAAAAGGTGTCTTTTTATCTGCTACTTGCATGGCTTTCAGGTTGGCTTCCAATCAGGCTGTGCTATTTAGTCCTCTCTAAAGAGACAACAAGCACAAAATGAAGACTTTGATGGAAAAGATGGTTTTCTATACTGATTGTACAGTTCATAAGCTTGCTGATGAGATTCTGTTTCTCTAAAGCTCTGGCTAATACTAGATAAGTGCCAGTATCCAGAAACTGGATGGATTTGTGGTAGGATTTAGAATGTGTTTTAAGTGGGTTTGCCCAATATTTTATTGTATGTTATTCCACAGAACTTCACAGTTGGCAAGGGCTTGTCAGTTATGTCTATTTGAATAATAGCACATAAACCAGGCTTTATTACATAAAGTCTTTCTTCTTTTTCTTTTCAGAAATACATTTTAAGAATGGAAAGCTAAGGATTTTTTATGGTGCTAGTTACCTTGGCTGGGTTATTATAGGGAATGTTAATTGGAAAGCCTGTCTTAAAATGTAACGGGCAGATTATTTTTAAGAAAAGAGTACAAAAGAATAAAGAAATAATAAAGACATGACGTAAAACACTTTCCATATCATAGATACATGGAGAGGTGGGACTTCTGTGAGTGACCTTTGATGTTCCAAACCCTTGCTTAAAGCAGAGTTGATTAGAGCAAGTTGTGCAGGTCTCTGTTCAGTTGGGCTTTGAGTATTTCCAAGGACAGAGACTCCACAGACATGGCTTGCACTCTCTGGACAATTCATTCCAGTATTAGACCAGCCTCACAGTTAATCAAGCCTTATTTTTAAGTGGAATTTTATTTTTTCCAGTTTGTGCCCACTGCCTTTCATGGTTATACCACAGGTTGGCCCTCTGGGGAGAATTAGCTTGCCATCTCATTTACTGTCTCACTCAGAACTCTGCAATGGACAGTAGGCATGGTAGCGATGTATTCTTTTTGTATCTTATCTAGGCATGACCATTTTTACAATCTTATTACATAAAAATAAGTCTCTGAAGTGACATCATTCTGTTTAAAATAGGAAAATGATTATTATTAACAATGAAATTAGCATTTCAACATGGCTGCATGGATGCTTTCTTTTCATTAACAAATTTTAACATTATCATCTCTCTCTTTTTCTACAGAAGGTTTTCTAGATTAAACTAAACTTCCCTAAACTCAGAGACAATATTCAGTTAAGTCCCCTGCCCGTTTGTTGTTGTTGTTGTTTTTAAAACAACAAAAAAAACAAAACAAACAAACAAACAAAAAAGCCAATCTAATCCAACTATTCAGCTATCTAACTTGTATTCAAAAATAAGAGCGTTTTAGAAGATGGACTGAAAACCACAGCTTGGAAGGATGATTCATAATTAAGCCAGGTAAACTGGAAGAGGTAAAACTTTTAATTAGGTTACTGATAGATTGGGGCGGGGGGGGGGTGGTAATAGATAAGCTTTCAGGCACACAACTCCTTAGGCTCGAAAACATAGGAGGTATGGACTTTAGCCTGTTATGGCTCAGGTTTTTTCATTTTGCTTGACTTGTCTGTTTTGACTAAGAACAGCTGTTTAACAAAATTCATCAAGAATAAATGACTAACAAGTAAAAAATATTGTAAAATATTAACATAAATTGACAAATTAGTGAAGCTAACTACATATTAAGAACTTGGTTTATGTTAAAGACAAATTAGCTCTTTCTTAATCTCCTAAACCTGTTAACGAAGGTTTTAGCTAGTATGCTATCATATAGTTTTGCTATCTTCAACTCTGTCAAGGGAATTAGATTGACTGTGATCTGCTGTGTGCCTTAAGGCAAATCTCAAATACTTCAAGGTTCATTAAGTAAGAAATTTAAACCACTAAAACATAGAACAGCAGTATATACAGACATGGGTTTATTTTATTTTCAGAATTAAAAGTTCTGCCAGTGGGAAAAAAAAAAATCTTGAAAAGCTCCAATCCTGCAATTAGCATCATGCAGGCAGGCTTCTGCATGAGCAGATCTTATTGCTGGTTTGGGAACAAATACTCCAGAGCTGCCAATGCTTCAGCACTAACTTAACTTGACCACCACGAGTGGGCTTACTGAAATCAATGGCACTTTTCATGATAATAACAGTTGAGTATGTGTTTGTGTATATCAAGGATCAAAGTTTCAGCTTTTTAATTTCAAAGCAAATGAATGAATTACTTCATACTTATTCTATAAATATGCAAATAAGATTTTTAAAACTAGTTTTCTACCTTCACTATTTTTCGGAAGTATCTTCTGCTTTGATAACCTCTCCACCGCTTCTGTATACAAATCACCATTTTGTTCAGATGTCTAAAATGAAATATATTAAAAAGAGATTGTTTTGAAACATTAAAATGCAACTGAAAATACATTATTTCCTATCATTAAAAATAATGTATACTGTATTATCCATACTTGGACACAGGATACAATATCCTGCATTACCCATATCTAGGCTGGATGGGGCTTTGAGCGGCCTGGTATAAGGGGAGGTGTCCCTGACCATGGCATGGGGGTTGGATTCTATGATACTTACTCCAAACAGAAGCCCACAGCAAACATACTTCACACATACATATGCGTATATATGCATGTATATATATATATGCACACACATACACACTTCTAAACTAATATTTATACATATACACATACATTGTTTTTGGAAAAACTGAGTTCCTGCAAACTTTCTTCTATACTATTCCAGGTGTTATTACGAAAAGATTTACGAAATAGCTGTAAGAATGTAATTTACAAGATAGATGATTTTAGGAACTCTTTTAAGCAATTTATCTCACCAGTTCAAAATCTATATGGGGAAGAATTCATACCACCTAACTATGAACATCTAATTTAGAAGCCTTGTAGTACAGCAAGAGTCACTCAGTGGAGGCAGGCCTTTCCAGCAGGTGATTAAAAGCAGCTAAATGTGTGGGTAATTCAGAACACTCACAAATGACTGTATTGAAATTGTGCTCCTAAATCCATCCATCTTTGGAAAGAGGACATTCATCTTTGGAAAGAGGACGCTGAGCAGGAGCACTGTACACAGTGGCAGAGAAAATCAGCTTCTACACCTAGTGATTTACTTCTTATATGCTCCTTATGACTACGTTGTTCTTCTTATGTTATAAAAGTCGGATATGCCATTAATAAATACAAGTATGTGTTTGGAAGAGCAAAGTTCCTATCAAATAGGTTGGCAAAGACACTTGGGATTTCACCTTCTTCTGCAGCATGCTGTTGTTACTCATGTGCCGGAAACAGAAGGGCATTACTCAATCTTCTCTGTCTTTGTAGGGGCTTTTGACAGGGATGGCATAGCTGATATTCCTTGGAGGGCTGAAATACCATATTTTTTTGCCTGCTGAACACATGCGTGTGATGGCTGCATCCTGTGACAACACGCTTGAACCAGCAATGGACGATAGATTACCAGTGTTTCTTTTTCAAACAAGTGCACGTGTAGGCTGTAGCCATTGGTCTTTCAGTGATTAATGTTCTTTAGCCTAATAATTCTTTAGGCTTGATACAGTATATCTGGGTGATACAGAATGACTTGTGACAAGCATGAGGTTAAACTAGAAGATACAACAATGCCTAACCTTCACAGTCTTAAGTTTAATGAAGATAAGGAAATTCAAGGAAATGAGTTTGACCAATTGGGCTTATGACCATAAAAAATGAAGGAGGGTCTTCTGGGTGGAGGGACCAACTACAGTGCTTCCAAAAATATGTTGTATATGGCATTTTACAGAACAAAGTAATTGCTTATTTTCTTTGTTTTGTAAGTGGAGAAAAATATGTAAAGAAAGATCTTTAAACATGACTTGTTCAAATCGAGCTGTGGAAGTTAATTTTCTACAGTAAGAATCCTGTTACCATAAACTCACTAGGCAATTTTTTTCTAAGGTCCACATTAAGAGAGATAAGAAAAGTCTATGCAAACAGCTTATCTGGAGAACGTTATTTTCTCCAGTCATGTCAAGATCTCTTAGACAATACTGCGTATCTATTAGGATCTATTAGCATAGTGTTGGTGGGACGGCCAATTATATTCTAAGAGTTTGACTTATGAAGTGGTATCAAAATAAGTACTTGTTTTCTCATTGAAGTTACTCACAGATAATAAGAGAGTGGCAAAGGTGCCCTGCTGTGTATTCACCATAAATGGTTCTCTGTTGGTTGTGTATCCAAACTGGTTATTACAGCGTTTTTTATATGTGAGGTTTAGTGGTGAGTACTCCTTCTGGGAGTAGACGGGCAGATGCTGATCTCTGCTTTCTGGGGACAGTGACAGGACCTGAGGGACCAGCATAGAGCTGGGACAGCGGAGGGTCAGGCTGGGTGTTAGGAAAAGGTTCTGCACCCAGAGGGTGGTCAGGCACTGGGACAGGCTCCCTGGGGAAGAGGTCACGGCACCGAGCCTGACAGAGTTCAAGAAGCGTTTGGACAATGCTCGCAGACGTAGGGTTTGATTTCTGGGGGTCCTGTTTGGAGCCAGGAGTGAGACACAGTAATTCTTGTGGGTCCCTTCCAACTCAGGATATTTTATGATTCTATATTGAAGATAGACTGTTTCTGTGCTACTTTTTAGCTGCTTACTAGCATCTTGCCATTTTAATTGCATATAGCTATGAAAATCAAAAATAATTATTTTTTACAGTGGCACAGCATATGTTTCATTATATTTAAAAGCAGAATAAATGATAGAGTGTTTTTTTTTTCAAAATTTTCTCATTTTATTAAAATCAAATACCATGAGAAATTTTGGAACTAAATTCAAGTATGAAATACAGATTAAAACAAACGTAATACACTACCTCAGATAGGCGCGGACTCTGCATCCTCGAAACCAGCTCTGAATTTTGACAGCAGCTTTGTATTTTATTTTTCTGTCTTCATCTACACACCTGAAAATATAAAAAGTAGTAGTTATTTATAGTAATCATAGAAAATATAAAAAGTAGTAATACTTATCAGCATGACAATTTAGTACCAAAACAGAAAAAAAAATCCTTCTAAAATATTTCTTACTGTTGAAGCTTGTGATGTTTTTCACTGGATTTTTCACCTACAGTTAAAATTTTAATTCTACGAAGTTCAATAATATTGCATAACAATATAATTTAGGTTAGTTGTATAGTGTAAATATAAAAAAGTTAAGTCCCCTACAGAGGACTGGAGATTTGATAGCCTGTAATCAATTTTAAAAATTTAAAAATTAGTACAGAAAGAAGGACTAAAAAAGATTGCTAAATAAATATTAAATTTATAGACTTTATTGGGATTAGACAGTAATGGAAAAATGCAACAGATTGCTTCAGCACAATACATGAATGAACCCAAACCATGCTACCTATTACTACAGAACTAAAATATTCTTTAAAAGATATGAAAACTAAATATGACTGTAAGCTACTGCAATGCTAAGGTATTACAACCTATAGGTGACATAATGTTTGGAAGAGTGTAATTCTTATTCCCATACAATACTGAATATGCATGTCAGCAATTTATGGTCTTCTGTTGTAGGTGAAAAATCTGGATAATTCTTTAATTAGGCCTGATTTATAACAAAAACCCCACAGCTATGTATAAAATTGGATATCTATGGGAATATTAATTAACTTAACTACAGTCAATATTATCATAATAAATATCAATTGAGTTAATAAGAAGTGTTTATTAAGGGTAAGAACTAGTTTTAAAACATTGTTTTACAAACTACTATTTTATTTTTATATTACTTGAAGAGTGATAGCATCAGTAATGGTGACAGACACATATATTGTCTTTAGATTTTTAATGAATATAAGCTGATCTTACTGGACGAAAGTAGAGGATTTAGACCTTTAGCTGATATCTCAGAAGGGAATTTAAAGAAGTTAAATATGGAAAAGAGGAAGAGATGAATGAAGAAAAGTGAGAGACGAATGTAAGGGGAAAATATGAGTTAGAACAATGAAAGCATAGGAAAGAAATTAGATGTAGAAATCTGCAAACTTCAGAAGGCCTGGAATGGCAGAATATGAAATCTAAATGTGGCTTAAAAGGAAGAAGAAGTCAGGAATTAGAAACAAATGTTATTAGTAATTTGGAAAGATTCCAAAGCGATAATCATGGGGATCTTTTACACAGAATTATAGTAGTCATTGCAACAGTTAATTGAGTCTTGACAGGACTTCGTGCAACGGGAATTCAAAGACATGGATTTTGGAGATAATGTAAAAATGAAACTGGCAGATTATTGGTGTGCTCTGCAGACAGGCAAGGAGGGAACAAAATGAACCAAAAGAATTAGAAAACATGCTGAGATTGCATGATTGGTTAATACAGATGCCAGAAAAACTGATGAAGTAGAAAGGATACAGAGAAAGATGAAGAATTTGTTTTTAAGTTACATGAGAAGAAAGGTTATCTAGAAAGAGATACTGGTAAGGCAGCTGAAGATGCAAAATAGATGTAGATGGACAATTGATGACTTCAGGGAAATCTTCAAGAACTATTAGTTGCCAAAGCCTTGTGTTGAATGAGGAAGTACAAAGTAAAGGCATTTGCACAAGCAGAGAAAGAAGCACAAGTGAAAGGACCTCATCAGAAAGTTAGAAAGTAATTCCGTGAGATAGTCTTGCTTGTCTTCTTTCCATGACTGTCTATTAGGAGAACAGTAATTGTTACAAAGCAAAAAGGCACATAAGGAAAACTGTGAATCTAAAAGGGACTAATGAAGAGACTTTTCAGAGAATTAAGGAAGAAATCATGACTATGATGAGTTTCAGTGCTGAGGGGTAGAAACCAGCTATGAGATCACCTGTAGCTTTATTTATTTGTTGTTGTTTGTTTGTTTGTTTTTCCAAATGTCAGTCAAGTTTATGAACTTAAAATTTTACCTTAATGTTTTACTATCCTATTTTTTGTTAGCAACGTGTTTACCAAATAGTTAAATTTGTTACACCTGCCACAAAATAACAACTAGGCTACTATTAATTAGTTTTCTTATCTAGCTAATACTAGTGAGTTCTTGTTGTTGTTTCAACACTAACTGCCTTGGAAAACGCTAACAAAAGCAATTTTTATCTGATAAATTAGTATTATCCTCATTATATATCATGAAAAACTAAACACCAATTTAATACCAGAGATCAATAAGCATTAGCTCTGCTGCTATTATATCAGCTGTTGCAGCACGTGCCTCCACATCACATGAGCACCCATTTTTCTCATCATCTGACACGCATCAGACCTGTTCTAGAACCTAGAAACTGTGGAGAAGAGATCTTCTTTTTTACATAGAACCACAAAATAAGTCAATATCAAAGCTGACGTATGTACTAGAGGGCTTTCTTGCTCTTTTCTTGTCTAGCTTCCTAGACTTCATAGGAAGCAGACACCTCCAGAAATGAGTTTGATGAAAAACATATGAGCAATTTGGCCCTGGCCAGGCAGCACAATCACAGCCTGGAAATAAACAAATGTGGGACTGGCCTACTCAGAGGTGGTAGCTCCCAAACCAGTCCTATCCATTTGGCACTGGCCAATAGCTATGGTCTGCTTCTGGAAGAGCAGAAGCCTAGCTGGGACATTAGAAGCCCTTACAACTTTTACTTAAGTGGATCAAGAACAGACTTGTGTTTCTTGCAATATAATTCCACAAGCACTTTCAGCTGGCCTTGCCAGAAAAAGAAGTGGTTTGGGGCTTAAGTTGTTTAAGCCAATATCTGCCATTCTGATCAGAATGCATAGTTGTCATACGGTTTGAATTAAGCTTTCAGAGTTACAAATACTTCTCAAAGACTTTAAAAAAGTCAAGATCAACATCTAACATATAGACATTACAGCATATAAAAGTAGGTTCCTGGAAAAATAAGTGAATGCACTAACAGGTCTTGTATATTCTAATACTTATGCTGAGAAAGTGCAGGCTCAAGGTGCAGACTTAAGGCTTCTTTGCGTTAAGCTATAAATGGGTAAGTCCTCCCCTAGAAAGGTGCTTTCCCTAAAAGGACAGTCAGTTTAGAAGACCCCATACTCTGAGACTAATGCAATTCTGTGTAAAGAATGACAGGAACATTATTAAGATCAGAAGAAGAACCATGTTAAATCGATCACTGGTCTAACCACAATCAAGAGGCAGGACACTACAGTCATCAGCCTGTCCTGATCTTTAATGGAACAGATGTAAAGTCGTAAAACAGCAAATGCATTCTGAAAGATAAAGAAGGTTTTCCAATTTGGGATTTACTTTAAGGCACTTCAATTACTGTGCTCCCCCTACAGCAGTAATTGCTAGCAAGAGTACTTAGTTCTCACCAGAGTCGCTTTAAGTCAAGCTGCTCTGGACATTCTGTATGCTCTTGATGTTACACTAAGTTCTGCTTTTAGGTCTGGATAGATAGGCGAAGAAAAAAATAGTTTTATTTTGTCTTAAAATTTGTTTGGTATACATTGAAATCCTTCAGGCTTTACCACTGAATGTACCTGCAAACAGTGCAACTCATACAAACAAACAAACAGTAATTTGCCATCTATATTCTTCTGCACTGTCTGATACTTTATACCAAGTTAGGTCTTTTGGGGAATCCAGTATTTCACTGCAGAATATTGACTTTAAAGAGTAAGCAGGTGCTTTTTAAAAATATCACATATTTCTGTATGAATACCATCCAACTACTTGTGAATGATGAGTGAGTTCACAGATTACCCTTACTCATGCTCATAGCACCCCAGATTTGGCAACTGTAACTGATACATTACTTTATGTAGAATAGTTCTGCAAATGAAACTAAAGCTGTTCTTTCATTTTGCACAAAATACTTCAAAGACCACTGCAAAATTGACGCACTTCAATACCCAAAGTTTATTTTTTAAATTTAAAAGTTAAGTAGGGACCCATCGAAATCTCTAAACAAGATATTGTGATTTGTTTCATGGTTTTACTGACAGCTTTGTTGAAGAAGTTCAAGATTTTCACCCTAACGAACAAAGATCATTTTACTGATCAGGCCTTTAGTTGCTCAGATGGACTATTTGGAGCCTCTCATGTAAATTCTCAGCTGAAAATCTCTGAATTTCAAGAAGCTGACGGATTATAGCCTATTCTTAAAAGGGAAACAATTCATTTTTGGAAAGCTGTGCCAAAAACCAAATCCCCAAACATCAAGCATGCTGCCCTCCAATGGATTTCCATGTCTGGCTCAGCCTGCTCTTTATAACCTGAAGTATGTGAAATACAAGTATAGTCTGCTGTAACTGATGCTCATTTAGTGAACTGCTGTGTGTACAGCCATGAGAGTATGAGATAAAGTTCAGCAAAAGAACAGGAATGCTCTATATGCAGGCAGGACTTGAACTCTCAACTTTTAGCAATGTTAGAGCCGTGTTATTCATGCTAATGTTGTTGTAATTGGTTTCTAAAATGACATATTAAACAGCGAAGAAAAACCAAAAGTATCCTGAATATGATTTTTTTTCCTCTTTGAGTATTAATGTTATACGCACACTAGCAGCAACAATACATTTGAATAATAGGGTTTACAGTACAAATGCATGAAATATTAAAAGAGGTCTCAAAATATCTTATTTCCTAAAATCTGACGTGTGAGAAGTTGCCCACGGCACCTTCACGGTCAGAAAACACCGCAGCACAAAATGGCCCCTCCGCAAAGGGGACAGTAGCGGGGGATCCTGTCACAGCGTGCTGCTCGGTAGGTGGACATGTGGGTAGGGTGAGCATCTCCTTCTTCTCCTGCCATAAAAAAATCTTTCATTTGTCAGAATAAAAAATATCAGGTACTAGAAACACAAGCTGCACGGTCTGCTTTACAGAGCTCAACTTCAAGCACCACGGATCGTAGCCATCAGCTCTCTCAGTGACTGGGGGATTCTCTGTCATTTTAAATAAATAAGTAAATAAATAAATAAATAAATGAGCAGAGAGCGGACAAGCCCAGGCCGGGGGGTTGTATGGGACGGCCGCAGGCTCCAGCGCCTGGCTTTGCGGGCGCCCCTTTGCCCTCAAAACGAGCGCGGGGGCCGGAGGGGGGAGGCTCCGAAGCCACCTATTTTCGGCGGAGCGCCGCCATCTCGCAGCTGGGCCCCTCCGGGTACCTGTTCCTGCGGAAACACTCCTCCCGCAGCGCCGGCAACCGGGCCCGCAGCCGGGCCAGGGCGGCCATGCTGCCCCCGCTGCCCCCGCCCGCCCGACGCCGCCGCCACCATGGCAACGGGCCGTACCACCCCGCGCCGCCCGCGGGTAGACGAGGCCGCCCGCGGCCCGGCCCGGCGCCGTGCGGGGAGCGGGGCCGGCAGAGGCAGCCCCGCGGGGAGGGACCGAGGGGACGGCGGGGGCTGGTAAGCGGGGAGGGGGCGCGGTGCTGCCGGTGAGGAGCCGGGGAAGGGGAGAGATGGTGGCGGCCGCCTTCCTGCCGGGGCCCGAGCCGCTTCCGGGCCCTCCCGGCGGGGGCCTGCGGAGCTGCGCGGCCGCCTCCTGCCCCCGGCCCGGTGTGTGCGGAGCGGCGCAGCCTCCCCGGGGAGCGGCCGGGGGAGGGAGGCGCCGGGTTCATGTTGCGGGGCGCCGAGCCCAGCCCGACCCCAGCTCAGGCGGCGAGGACGAGCTGGTGAGGGCGGGCCGGGGGGCGCGGGCCCCGCGGAGGGGCCCGGGGCAACGCCTCGGAGCCGGGGAGCGGGCGAGGTGCGGGGGGTCCCCGCTCCTTGCTGCTGTCCTGGGAAGGGGGCCTGCAGGGCCTGAGGGGGGCTGCAGGGGAAGGGGGTCCTGCAGGGGAGAGGGGGCTTGGGAGGGGGACTTTATTGCCGGGGGGGGGGCGGGGTGGTCTACAGGGCCTGGACGTGCCCCTTGCACGCCTCCCAGGCTCGCCTCGCTTGTAAGCCAGCATCAGGAGGAGGAAGGATTGTCCCCTTGTTGTTGGAAGAGGACAGCAGGCACGCAAATGAAAGCTGGTGTCACGAGGGTGTTTTATTTTTTCGTTGTGGCAGACCTGCCAAAGGCCTGAGCGCTTTGGTGGAGGTTGTGGAAACGTCCAGCGAGGTGTGGCTGCCGTCGTGAGGCTGCTCGGTCACAAACCGAGAATCAACAAGTGTGGCTGCAGCCGATGAGCAAGAAAAGCTTAGCCAGTTCTGCTGCAACATAATTCACACGTTAGCTGTTGTATGTAAACCCAGATATTAGCATAGTGACTCTAAAGGGTGTATTGCTTTCCTGGTAGGACTGTGGAAACTGAGTAACAGAAGAGAGCAATGTGGGTTTTATTAATATGCCATGGAGGTGTAAAGGCTTTTGGTGAAGAGACTTGATGGAATTGAGCTGGAAAACCGCTTGTTGTTTCCTTCAAAACCTGCTGTTTTTAATTTCCTACGTGAAGTTTTCAGTGTCTTGTGGTGCATTAGGTATCGCTTGGTGCGCGTAACTCCATTTCACTTTAACTAATGGAAGTGGAGAGGAGTGTGGTACTTCTTTTATTTTTGTTTTTCTTGAATATTGATGATAATTTGAGGCCTGGGTTGAGGCTTTGCTACTTTTTCTAGAGGGAGCATTATGTATACAGACACCCACAGGTAGGGTTGCCAGGTCTTTACCAGGTTTTATTTTGTAGATCTCTTTGCTTATTATATGGGGACAGGGAAAAAGAGGAAGAGAGAGGCTTAGTTCTTAATTTTCTTACAGAGTGAACTTCTTCCTCCTACACTTCAGCTGATACCACCACTTTTTTTTTGTGTGGGTATTTCCGTGTTTTTTTTCACGTTTTGACAAATGAGAAACAATCCCAAATAGAAAGCATTTTGCATAGATAGTATACAGTTCTAGAAAAAGTATGCCAGTATCGCTAGGCATATGGATGTGCCCGTAAATGTAACCTCTGTTGGTTGTAGTCCGTAACACTTCAGAGAATGAGGTATGCTCTTCTGGCAGAATTATTTTTATTTCAGTACTAAGGCTGTATATAGTAGAAACTCTACCTAAGATGTGCATAACTTGTATCCTTATTCTGGGGAAGTTTTCATTATAGACTTAACCTGTCTTTAGTCTTTAAATTTTATTATTTTGTGTCTATATAAATTCATTTGGTTCCAGAGGCTTTAAAAACAGTGTTCAGCAACACAAGCTATGGGAGCTTCGCACATTCTTCTGTAATTGTCATTAGACAGTGATTTTACTTGTCCAAATACACTGCCTAGAGTTAGTTAGCACAGAGAAAATTATTGAAGCCCTGTTCATTATCTATAGGATTGTTAGTTTAGTAGTTCTGAAGGAAGATCTGTTAAAAATTCTGTTCCTCAGAGTCACTGTCTTGCCTTATCCTTATATGTAAGTTATTCCAGAAGCTGTCCTTTAAAAAAAATCCATTCGATTAAAATGCAGGAAAATATTTTTTCAATGTATAATATCTAATACAGCAAATCAAGAACTTGGTCCTTCTAAAAACATTAGGACCCCCCTAAAGAAGCTGGTAGATTCTGAACTGCCACAGAGTAGGAGTGTTCACTTTGGGTAGTAAATCTACTCTGAAGCTGAATTTTTTTTTTATTTTTATTTTTTTCCTGTGAATGCATATGACAATTCAGGAATGGTTTGTATTTCGAATACTTACTGGGCACTCTGATTCTTCTGATAATGACTTTGATGGTACAGCATATTATCATCACTTGACAGTTCACGTGATTCTCCACCTTGACAATTAATTAATGAAGTCATGTGTCTGAAAAGGGCAAGCATATCAGGAAACGGCAGCATTGGGATTGCAAGAATTGCTACATCTCATGATAAATTGCTCCAAATCTCACTTCTGGCTGACCAGTTCATTTGTGTTAGAGCCTTATTAAAAGCAGCTCATGTCAGCATCTTTCAGATGGTATAACATTGCTGTGTTCTGAATACTTCTTCACTGTTAAATATGAGTAGAGTATATTGTTTGAAAGACATGATAGTATTTTTTGGTATTCCTTCGTAGGCAAACAGCAATTGTGGAAAAGTCAGATGTACTTCTTCCAGGTTTGTCTGGCCCTAATTTTCAGGAGGACCAGCGACATAATCAACTAATGAAATTTCATTTTTCCTCAAATACTATTAATTTTTCCTTTTGTAGATCAAGTGCAGGGGAATTCCTAAACATGTCTAAAGAATTTTCTCAAATGCAGAGTCAGTACCGAGAATTGATGTGCAGTGTGTGTGTAACTGGAGAAATAAAATGTTGCTTGTAGTTGTGTATAACTAAATGTGTAGGAACTGTATACCAGAAAGAGTTCATAGAAAATTCCAGCAAGTGTAGTAAGTGTGCATCTTTAATTGTAGAACTACGACTGCCCATAAATTTTCATTTTTTCAACCCCCCTTCTATACTTTTAGTAGTTTGTGAAACTGATTCATATATATACACACAACTTCCTACAAAAAAAAAAAGTTGCTATAACTCAAAGATGAGATATAGCCTGGGATTTGGGGTTTGTTTTTCCTTTTTCAGACATAGGCATGCTTCAAGACAGTCTCCTAACTTGTCTCAAGAGTCCTTGGTTCTTGTACTTGTTCAGAATATCTTACATGAAGCTCAAAATAATTTTCTGACACTTAGTTCTTTTAAGTTTTTGTTCTGACTCAGGTTTTTAAAATGTTGTTAAAATGAAGGTTACTTTTGTATCAAGTTTCTTTGATCTGTATGTGAAAGTTAACTCTGAATGTGTTGGCTCTTAGTCTTCACAGGAAGCACAGGGCCAGATCCTCAGAAGTGGAAGAGTGCAGGGATTCTCTGGTGCTCGCAGCTAGCTCTTCTGCCCCCTGTGATGGTTGGTGCAGGGCTAGAATGTGGTTTGCTCATTGTGTAACTCTGCAAACCTGATTGTACTGGGAAGGACACCTAAAAACACAGCTGGATGCAGATATGGAACTGGATGCTTTGTGCCCTCCTGTCAGCGATGGCTGTTTGATGACTGGCAAGTTTAAATAATGAAGGTTCAACCTGTGTTTCTTATACATACCATAATCTTGTATGTAACGTAGGTTTATAAGTTATTTCCTCACCTACCGTAGTCTCTTGCTAGCTATTTAATAATTTTTACGTAGTTGTCTTGCTTTAATTTGTTTCCCCCTTTATGTGTATCCCAAGAGCAGTGATAGCTCTTGGGTTTGGAATCTGTATATTCTCCTGACAAGGCAGTGAGATTTATCATCTGCTGCACCCTCCCAAATGCTTGCATCTGTTGACTCCAAATTTCGGTCACGTTCAGCAATAAAACAGCAGAGGTCTCAAAACTATTGTTTTGTGAAAATCGCTTCTGATGTGAGGAAATGGGATTCGAATTAACATCTGCCTGGGAATAAAGGTGCAATGCGAGTACAACCAGTTTACAAGACGTTAGAGAAACAAGATTATAGAAAGTCAGGATTTATTATCCTGATGTTCAAGGAACTGCTTGATTTTCTTGTGCTTTTAGCTTGTGATCAAGGTTGGTTGTAATGGCAGCAAAAATCCTGGTTCTGAGGAAATTGCTTATCATTGGATTTGTTATCGAGGGTTACTTTTCCGAATTGGTGAGATGGATGCAGCATAACTTTTGCTGTAAGGAACTCTTTATCTATTTAACAGAAAAATCTACAGAACCAGAAGGTAAATGTAAATGCAGCTGTCAGATGGTTTAGTAGAAGATATTACCTCTTTTTAAGAGTCCTGCAACTGGATTAGCTGTCCCATCAGCGTATTAAATGTTTGTTACATGTTCGGTGAGTGATCAGAGCTCTACGTTGTTGTGTTTTAGGTGGGAAGTGAACAACAAAAAATATGATAGTCGATTTGCATTGAAAAATTAAGTGCCTGTTGCTTCACTTAGTAGTTTCTACGTTGAATGTTAATGCTTAACACAAGCTGTGTTAGCCCTTTTTGTAATAGGTGAAAGCAGTTATGATGTTTCCTGCAACCAGTACTATTATGGTCTGCTTTGGTAAAGACAGAGAGGAAATGGGTCAGCCTTTAGTGAACTACATTAAAATTGCTTCAGATAAATGTAAAGGTCAGTGTGGGCAAACTATATTTTCTTATAGTAAAATAGAATCTTCTCCTAGTGAAGACATTACAGTTTATTGCTAGCTGTGGGCTGTTGCTGTAACAGCATTTTTATAGCCTTGTGTGAGTCATGCTAAACTACGGCTCAACTTTATATTTTATGTACCACAATAGGCTGTTCCGCACTCCTTGTTACAATCTGTGAAATTTCTTATCTTAGTGAATGCAGTTGATACTGGTTATGTCTTTAATACTTTTTGTCTGACTTCCATTATCACAGTTATTTCTCACCTTTTTCAAACACAAATATTTTTGTTACAGTAAGCAATGATGATTGAAATATGTGCCACAGGTTTGGAATACAACCTTGACAGCTGGTTGTGATCAGGGCAGAAAGCTGCAAAACTGGACTTGTCTGACAAATAGTACAGTAATAGACACATACTCCTGAATTTTGGAAACGGGTTTCAGTTTAACTCATCTGTCTGGTCATTGAAGCCATTTTTGCTTCAATTATAGCATGACAAATGAGAGCTCCAATAAAATTAATCAAAAGAGATTTCCTGGGCTTTCTGGAGAAGTGAAGTTTTAATGTGAGCCACTGGCATGTTGAAGGTGCAGTGTGGTTAAAAGGCTGAAGAACAGTGGGTTGTCTCCATCTGTTACTAGGGACCTTCTAGTGTCCCAAATTGATCAAGTAATTCTCATAATCATCCTTTCTAAAGTAATTGTGGTATTGTCTGATCTATCCAAGATGTAATGCAGTTAGGGTACAGCTGTATTATGCACAAGACCATGGCTGTAATTTGTAGGGTAAACAAGATCACTGCCCTATACAGATCTTGGTTTATACGTTTCAGCTTTGAGATCAGTGAAGAGCTGTGATATTCAATAGAAATGATAAATTGCAGAAATGCTTAAGATTCGAAGTTGTAATTTAATGGAAACTAAATACTTTACTGCTTGGGGCCTTTTAAGAATCATGCTGTCCCTTTACTTCCAAAACACTTAATAGTGTTCACTCCTCTTGAGTTTCATCCTCTGATCTGACACCATCTGTATTGATAGTATTTATTGGGGAATTCAAGGCAGGTTAGATCAGATATATGAATCCAAAGTGGATATATTCTGTTTGATCTTGAAGTATTCCATAGAACTAAAGCAACTTTACCAGCATACTTATGCCATTATCCGAAGTAAATTGATATGCCCACTGTAGGAGCTACATTGATTTTAGTGATAGTTACCCATATGGATTAAGGATGCTGAATTGAATGAATTAATCATAAACTGTGGTGTAAAACATTAGTATCCCCATTTTACTTTGTGCTGCAGGGGAAGCAGCAGAATGGGCTGCAAGAATGTATACGTTCCGGTTAATATTTTGGTATGGTAGCAGAAGAAATCTGTTCTTTTTGAGAAGTGAAGGTAACTTTAAGCCTACTACTTCAGTTCTGCTTCTTTCAGTTCTGCTCTGGATGTGAAAGCCTGCAGCAGAAGGGCTGTGCGGGTAGCTGGGGAAACTGATGGCTCATGCTAACCCAAATAAATCTACTGGAGTTCATCTGAGTCTTATGCTCCTTTATATTAACTCAGAAGGATTAGAAAGCCCCCTAAACCAGAAGAGCATCTTTTCTGATATCTGCACCTGAAAGGATATCTGTCTTCATGGGGTGTTTAACAGTAAGGCTAAAGGGGCTAGTGCCTTCCCGGCAGTGGTTGTAGCCGCCGAGAAATGTGAGCCTCTTCATCTATGTAGGTAAATAGAAAAGCTTGTACAAATATACACGGACTTGTCTTTACCAGTGATTAAACTTCCTACTTCAAAAGCCAATACAAAACAAAAATGCCCACCACCCTGTGATAATAAAAACTTAGAAAGTAAAAGCAAGATTAGCTTTAAATCATTGTAATAGCACATGTCTGTAAAATTGAATCCTAGATTAACTGGCTTTCTCTTCTCTCTCTGGATTTTCAAATAATTATTGCTTCCTTTGAAACACTTTTCCTGTTCTGCTCTTTCTCTTGCTTCTGAGAAGTATTTTTTGTGTGATTGTGGAGGTTTTGATGCTTGGGAACCAAATGGCTTAAGGAAACTTGTAGTATTCTTACAGAGCTGTTTTCACTCATTACAAGATAATACGAAGTTTCTGCTGTACCAGAGCAGAAGAAAGCAGAAGAGCCAGAGAAAATGTTAGGTTAAGAGGGAGTAATGGGACTAGAGATTTCAGCAGGTTAGAAAAAGATATGAGAAATGAATGCAAGTGACACTCTAGTTTCAGGAATTCAAAATGAGCTTGCATTTGTAGCACTCTTTATTTTTGGTAATCTTGCAATTGGAGTGTGTGAGTATTTGTGAAAACTATTTAAAAGGAGAATATATCATGTCTTTAGGTAAGAGTTTTCATGACCAGCTTAGGTTTATTCTTAAAGTGCTCATCAGTTCCTTCGTTAATATTTAACACTTGTGTGCTTTGCGTCCACGATTGTAACCACCTAAGCATCTTTAACACTGAGTTTGTGGTGAATGAGAGGGGAAACTTGTGCGGTATGTATGCAGAATTTCTCCACATCTACAACTCTACTGCAATGGGTAGAAGACTACTTATTAACAATAAGTAGTTATAATAGAGGTAATAGTAAATTGTGTTGTAAAATGAACAATCTTGTTTTTAAACATCCTCTGTATAACTTACAGGCAGTCCTCTGTATTTATCACTTGGCATAATGTAGTCAAGAGCATGAATGTTTCTCTTGGCTTTACCTAGGCAAAAATGGTCTTCTGATGCTTTGATGGGAGAATCTGATCACCATGTTTACAGAGCAGGGTCACTGCCTGCAGAGAAGGATTAGAGTTCAGCAGTCTATTGATGTTCTCTTTTAGTAGTTATGTTCTTGTAAAGTATGAGTGAACTTACTGAAGCACACTGAGTTAGGCACGCTAAATACTAGTGAAATTTGAGGAGGGAGGAGTGACACATTTAAAAGGTAAAGGCATCCATCAGACAGTGTGTGTGGTTAGGGATATTTTTCCTTACACAAGTGTGTGATTCTATTGATGGTGGTGCCTAGATGTGGTAGGAAACTTTGCATTTGATACTTTAGAATTACTTGTAGCAAGGTATTCTCTCAACTTAATATCACTCCACTGAATCAATATTTTAAAAAATGAAATAGATATTAGCCATTTGGAAAGATGGATTTACTATTTTTAAAGTCATTTATTATCCAAGAATTACTATCTTCGTTTTGGCATCTAGGTAGCATCAAGAGATAATTATCCATTAAAGATTTTATCCCAATGACAACTCTTAAACAGAACTCGCTAATACACTACCAAGGAGTAATATTACGTACTCAATTTCCCATTCATAATTTTAAAACATGCTCCCTGCCTACAGTTAGAGTGGGTGTTCTTGCAATGTGGAATCCCTGAAAATCATGGAAATGTGATGAGAAGAATTAAATCCAAACAATAATAGCGAGGTCAACAATAAATAGGGGAAAAAAGTTGCTCTTGTTTCCAAGACAGAAAATTGGGATAGTACCTTTTAAAAGGTGTACTAGTGTGTTGCAAGTAGCGTAGGACCAGCTGGCAAGGTTTTGGATCTCATCAGAAATAAAATGATGTTTTAAGATGGGTATTAAGACTACAATGCCTAAAGTGACTAAAATTATTTTGGCAGATAAAATTGTATTTGATGATTTTCAGATTCATCGGTTGGTTTCTTTGTGTGTTTTCTTTTTCTCTTGGAAAATACAGGCATTTCAGTAGGACTATGGAGGAGCTGGTTCATGATCTAGTCTCAGCACTGGAAGAAAGTTCAGAACAAGCCAGAGGAGGTTTTGCTGATACTGGAGATCATTCTCGAAGTGTGTCTTGTCTTCTAAAGCGACAGGCAAGAAAAAGGAGGGGACGAAAAAGACGTTCATTTACCACCCATCATCCTTGGGAGACTGGTCACTGTTTAAGTGAAGGTTCGGATTCCAGTTTAGAAGAATCAAGCAAAGATTACAGGGAGAATCATGCTAATAAGAAAGACCACAGTGACTCAGATGACCAGTTATTGGTTGCTAAACGTAGGCCTTCCTCAAACTTAAATAACATTAGAGGCAAAAGACCTCTATGGCATGAATCAGATTTGGCTGTGGACAGTTTAGGAAATAGAACTTTGCGTAGGAGAAGAAAGGTGAAACGGATGGCAATAGATCTGCCATCAGAAGTTTCTAATGCACTGACAATAACTCAACAACAGCAGGATAACAGAGATCAAGAAATGGACAATGACAACAAATCATACCAACATCAAGAGTTTTCCAAGAGCAAAGTGAAAAAAAGGAAAGTAGCTGCAGTTCGACAAGGACCAGAAGTCTTGGATGAAGGAGTAGTAATAGAAAACGAAGAAGTGAACCAAGCAAATAAGGACAAAATGGACTATGAGGAGCAAAAGGGCTCAGATGAGAACATGAGTGACAGGTTATTCTTTCTCTTCCTTTTTTACAGAAACTTTACATAATGTTTGTTTGCTTATGTTACTATTGCTAATGTTGGAAATATTTGTTTTTTCTTTAATTTCAATGTTAAATCAGCAATACCTGTTTTAAAAAGTTACTCATAGAGTTGTTTAGGTTTTTTGGTCATAAATCCACTATTTTTAATGTACTGAGCCGAGTTGATCAGGTTAAAGGAATTCAGCATAAAATAGCCATGTAGCAGAGGAATAACAAAGTAATAATACATTCTAATTGTTTCAAGGTTAAGAATGACAGAATGCACAGATGATTAATACGTTCTTTTTCTGGGTATTTCAACTGGTGACAGTTCTCAGACATTCTTACAGACAATAATTTAGATTTTCTAATTTCTACACATTGCTGCTTTGATTGTTATCTCTATTCATCAGAAAGGTTGTCAGTGTTTAGATTTGCCATTTAGACAGTATGTTCCTTTGTGTCATGGGCATGAAAAGTCTGCAGGTTGCTAAGGATATACATCATTTATGAAATGCAAAAACCAATTTACAGTTCAGAAACACCTGAGCTTGCCATTAGAAAAATGGGGGAATGATGACCCTTTGGCAGTACACCTCATCCATCCATTCCAGACAGCAGGCATACCACAATGGTAATTGTTTCGAAAGTACTATTTTGACAACACAGTAAGGTGTAAGTCATTTTTCCACCGTACACCAGGGACTTTACCTGCAGGGCCTGGTAAGCCTGATTATGTTCATCCCATGTGTCTGGTTCTGAATGCAGAACTGTCAACAAGAAAGACTCCTATTAAAACACACAACTTCGGTCACTTGCTTGACAGTACTACTGTCTCTGGTTTTATTTTTTGTAGGCATTTTATCCATAAACTGTTGAGCAGACAGATTGGTTGCTGTAATGACAGCAGTATTGATAAGTGACTAACTGGAATTATTGTCAGAAAAGTTCTTCCAAGTCTTTTTTTATTACATACTGGTTTTGTCCCTCACCTGCAGACAATATGCAGTTGAAAGAGCAATGTGAATCTTGACTCTTAAAGATTATTCCTAATGTCTTAATTAGTAGAACAGAAGCAGTATTTCAGGGCAGCAAGTTCAATTTCAGACTTCTCACTTCAATGTTTAACTCAGGGGTGTGACTTGTCAGGGAGCCTGTAGAAAACTTCCTTCTTCGATACTGAGAATTGCCCCCCCCCCCCCCCCCCCCCCCCGATTTGGTATTTAAAGACAGATAATTAAAGTCATAGAAAGGCTCGCGTTGGAAGGAACTTTAAAGATCATCTAGTTCTAACTCCCCTGCCATGGGCAGGTATGAAAAGAAAGTTTCCTTGCAGCTAGGAACAGTTGAATAATTTATCTTATGTCCATATTCTGGTCACATTTTTATTTTTAAAAGACTTTTTTGTTTGTTCGTTGTTTTTGGTTTTTTAGTTCAGGGCTCAGTCTTCAAGCACGTAAAATGTTGGCATCTATATGACTCCAAAGATGAATTCCTGTGCACTTGGTTTTGAGCACTGGAAATAAGATCTGTGATCAGAGCCTGTCCCTTTCCCATTCTCCCTTATCCTTAATGGATCCTCCTTGGCCAAATTCAGACCAATTTGGCAATGTGTGGAGTTCTGGATGATGATTTAAAGCCTACAAACTTTGGCACTTGTTTGCTTTTTAAGTGACTAAATAGTGATGAAATCTCAATTGCTGCTTTTGAAAATGAGAGCAGTTGAACTCAGTCCTTTCATGCAAGAGATGTCCCCACCCAGCATCCTGCCAGTTCCTGTGTGTAAGGAGGCTGCTCAATTCCTGGGGACAGGACTGAATGGGAAACAGGGCCACAGGTTAAGGGACACGTTGCTGGTAATTATGACTACTAATCAAAATATTTATTTGTTTCCACAATTGTGCAAATAAAGCTGTAAAGACTTTTTCAGTAGCAAAGGTGTTCCTTCCAAGTTTTTGCTTGCTGTTTTATAGTTAAAAGGGATCTGTAGCATTTTTCTTTTTTCCTAGAAGTCTTTTGGGGAGAATTCTCTTTACAAAGCAGAGGAATTAGCAAAGTACAGTGTTAGAACTCTATTAGGATTGTAAATAACTTCCATCATAACAACTTTCATTTACTTAGATATTAATATGTTAATTCCAGAGATTTTGAATTTATTCAGTGAAATGATTGCAATGTAGCAGTTAGCTCAGGTGTGGGTCCTGCCTTATTTGACTGTGGCTGAAGGGGAATGAACACTGGCTGCTGTGGGATATGTCAGTGTTACAGTTTATTTTTCTTTTTTTAACAAAAGAAAATAAGAATAATTTTGAAAGCTTCAAGTGGTTGTTTTCATGAACTGGTTAGTCCTTCCATGACAATTATGGCACAACTCAAATGTTTTATTTAAAAAAAAAAAAAAGTCTGTTCTCAAATAGGAAATCTTGGTGAGAAAAGTGGTGGAAATACTAGGGTTGAAGGTTTTCCTGGCTTTTGCTTTAAGTACAAAGAACAATTTTTAATAAATGGACAGGAAGAACCCATGAAAAAGGGGGGGTTATTTTTTTTGAGAAATGTGTAATGTAAAATTGTGCACAATAAAATGTAAGGAAAGTAAAGCCATGTGTGTTGTAATTAAAGTGAAGATGGGATGCTTGCTAGAGAGAAGTTTCTAGGCCTTGCAGCATCAGGAGGTTCAAGTCATGGTCTCCTTCATGAAAGATGGTTCCATCTCCAGTGGTTGTAATTCCTGTCATCTTTCTTATGCTTAGGACAATTGTGCAAGTTAAGTGCTTAAGTCTCTGTTCTTACTATATTATGTGTAAAAGATGTATGGATAAGTACTGCTTATCCAGTAAGAATACGTGTAAGCAAAAGATACAGCAAAGATTAAGAAAACTTCATTTTCAAGCTGAAAAAAAAAAACACCACAGTACTTATTGGCTCCTGATACCATACCATTTCAGATCATGTTGGAATGCCTCCCAAAGGAAGATATGAAACCAAATAATGTAGTTCTAATTAAACACAAATTAGACTAATTTTATTTAATTAATCTTCGCAGCTCAAAAATATTGAGGCTCATTTTTGGGATTAACATTTAAAAGGAAAGAGTTTTCTTAAGCTTACTAGTTATTTAGAAACAAAAATTAAAACTAGTGTGAAAACGTGTGAAAAGCTTAATTAAACTGAAATTGAATGTAAGTCTACATGTATATTTTAATACGGGTAAGTGGAGAAATGTGAACAGATCAACTTTTTTTTACATACGTAGCTAGTATGAAAAGTTGGAGGTAACTTGTATTTGAATGTGAACTGAAGTGATTTTTTTTTTCAAATTGTTCTACATTTCACTGTATGTAAAATGTGATGAGATTACTTCATAACAGAGCTGCTCTCTTCACAGGAAGGTAAACAAATGGTTTACAAAAAATCCTTTCATGTGAAACTCGCCAAATAATGACCTGTTATTAAAAGACAAGGGAATATTTTAATTCTAGAGATGCATGGAATATTGTTTGTAATATGTATACAGCAAAGACCAAAAAACTTCAACTATTGGTATTTTTTTGGTATTTTTTTTAGAGAGCAGTATGTGCACGTTGTGCAGCATGTTGTATACAGGCATTCCGATTTTAAGGCCCTGACGGAAATCACAGAAAAGTAAAGTATCTTGCATTTTTCGTTGGTGCTATGACCATCGATCATACTTACTTTCTTCAGGGTGACATTTATTTTCATTTAATTGGCTACCATTGTTGAAAACTTTATTCTTTCTTACCAAGTAGCATGTTGTGAATCCTAAAGCAGTGTCTTTTCCAGAATATTTGCAAATGGTATTTGGAAAGGTAATACGATTTTTTTTCAGACTCCTATACTTCATGTGCTGAAGGAAGCCTTAGACTGCTTTTGATTGAGACTTCTCCTATTTTATTGAGCAGTGGTGTTCCAGGATCAAGCTGAATTGCACACCATAAGAAAGGAGCAGTGAACATTTGATGGAAGCAGATAATAAAATGCATCAATTGTGTCAGCACCTCGTTGCAGTCACATCTGGCTTACTGTCAGGGTACCATTAGATTCCTGTGGTTTTATGTGCCAAAAATAATATGCTTTGTAGTTAATGGAACTAGGATATTTGCAGTTTGATTAAAAAAAAAAAAAATCCTATTTTCTTTCCGATCTTTGTTGTGCTTAAGTTCCATCTGAGCACAGCCTTGTCTCCTTAAAATTTTACGACTGAAAGATCAATTGTTCTTTTGATCTGTTTCTTTCTTTCTCTCATTACAGTGAATCCAGCAGTCTGAGCAGCAGTGATGCTGGTTTGTTTACCAATGATGAGGGAAGACAAGGTATTGAAAAAATCTTACCCTTCTCTACCCTTCCTCAAACCACATCAGTTGAAATTCTGTAAGCGTTACAAGTTATTTCATAGGTTAATTACTATTTCAGTTGTTATTACTATTTTAATGAGCTGAAATATAGCTTTCTTTCAGGGTTTTTGAAATGTTATGTGTGGGTGTCCTGAATCCATGGCTTAATCAAAAACCTGTCTTGAGAAACAGTCTCTGTAATACAATAAACTTACAAAAATCTTTTGGAGATGTTCAAGTTACTTATACTAATATTTAATTCTTCAGTTGCTCCGGTTTTCTGACAAGACTGATCATAGTACTGACTTTCAAGCTATTTTCTTGGCTCTTTTCTGTGTTTATTTTCTCAAATTGTTGTAGCAGGATTTTAAGGTTTGTTTTCATCCAGAGATGGCATTTGCTAAGCAGCCATTCATTTTTTAGCAGTCTAAAACTGAGATCAGAAGATGCACCCTGTTTAAGTCTCTCGCCTCTGAATAACTTAGATTTATTTCACTTTAATTTAAAGATTCAAAATTTTCCTTTAGTGTGCATGATCTTCTCATATCTTTTTCTGATAAAGCTATCGAGGATGGAGGTACAAGACTTTTTAAGTTCAGTATTTATTGCAGTCTTAAATTAAGTGCAACTCATTTACCTGCATTATGCTAGCATTATACTAGCCATCTCACAGAATAGGAACCTGCTATCTTTGACAGTATACAAAAATGAGGCAAAAATAGTCTCTCAGGTAATTAAGACTTGTTTTTCCATTGTCAATTCTAAGTTGATGGTAATGTAAACTATTTTCTTACGCAGTTTGCCAAAAAGACTATTTCTCAAGTCTGTGCAAGAAAATGAAACCTGGCCTATTCCACAGCAGTGATCTAGGTTAAAGGAATGTTCTTTCTTGATCTCTTCTGTTTTTTCTCTTCAAACAGTTAGATAGTGAGATAGTTATTTAGACTGTAGAACAGAGATGTTTTCCTTGCTCATTTGTCCAAGGCAAACAAAAACTTGTGCTATGCAGACTGTACCTCTCATTCTGTTTTTACCTGTTTTAACATGGAGCTTTTCTAAATAATTTAAGCTGTTTTTGAATGTTTAGATAATCTCCTAACTTCAGAGAAAATTTTCAAAATGAGATACTTCCAGAAGATCTCCTTTTACTTCCCTATATGAATTTCTCTTTTAACTTGCAGTTCTTAATGCATTTCTCCTCTACATTTGTATGTAAGGTGACTTACCACACTTCATAATTACGTATTTTTGAAGTACCCTTTGAATATATTTGTATCAATATTTTTTCCTTAGATAGTGAGTTACATTATTTGAATCTTTGAATAATATTGTTGAAAATGTCAGTAGCTTTCTGCTTTTCCTATGTTTTCTGGGAGGAGAAAAGGGGAGGGATCAGTGAACAATAGTTTTTTCTCAGGTGTGGTGTTACCTTTTTTCAGTGTTGGTTCTTTACAGATGGAATTCTTCTTTGTGTCTGTTTGATTTTTGAATCTTGATTCAATTTGTGGTAATGTCAGGAAGAAAGTGTTAGACCTGAAATAGTATTCTTAATTATAAATAAAAAGAACAAGAATAATTAATCTTGAGGGTATTGTCAGAACAAAATTTTATTTTTTTTCCCTCTAGTTTGCACTGGTCATTCTATGGGTGTGATCAGAAGTCCATTAAATTCACAATGAATCTCATTCAGATATTTTTAAATCTGCATTTAGCTTTCTTTTTGTGAAGACTTTTCCATGAAAGTGCTATTAGAGACCCTACTGTAAAAACAAAATTACTTGTTTTCTAACAATATTTATTGCCATCACAAAAGAAAAATGATAGTAATTTTTTATCTTTTTATTCCCCTTATGAAATGAGAATTTTATTTCTTTGAATTAATTTATAGCTGTGTTGAGATGCAAGCAAGACTGAAAACAGTGAAGAAGGGAGAAAATAAGTCTGATTAAAAACAAAAGAGAAGTCTAGGTGAAAAAAACAAAGCTGGAAGAGGACAAGATGAAAACATTAAGGGAAGAACTAACTGATTTTGTTGGCCATCTTTAAAAGCTATACTCCAGTTCCTGTCTTCACAGTGTCCCTCTTCCAGGATGTATGTTCAGAACATCAGCATCTTGACATCATTTGTAGTTCAAATTTTCTGCACCTCTGACTTCAGGTTTCTGCTAAGTCAAGTGGAGAACCAGAGATTGATTAATGCTGCCTTGAGAAATACTTGGTTTAAATGATGTGCCTGCCATCATTCAGAAATTTGGGTAGCAGAGGATAAGAGGATCCTGTTCTCCAGGGCAACGTTTGTTCATTTTGCCTCTCTGAGGTTAAGAACCTGCATATCTCATTTACTGCAGACAAATACTCTTTATAAAATCCTAATTAATTCCTAAATTAATCCTATGGGACAGACTTTCTAGAAAAGAAAGTGATCTAAGGCAGCAATTTCTGAGCAGTTGGCCAGAGAGTTAAATAATTCAATATTCAGTTCTGAACTCAGGAGTGACTGACCTTGCTACTTCTAATACTTTCCAAAAAGTTTTGTTTGTTTGCTTTCTACCATATGAAATGTACTCTGTTCACAGACTCTCAGAAGAATTTAAACTTTTAAAACTTTGATTCAAGACCACTAAGTGTAGATGTAATTGGGCATAATAGTGGGATAATCAAGATATATTTTGATTGATGTTCATTATTGTTATTTAAAAAAAATAGAATTACTCAGCAGACAGTCACCAAAGAAGATAGCGGCTGAACTATTAACAAACCTGAAGTGAAAACTTATGAATTGTATGTTTTCACAGGTTTGTAAACAGGACAACACTAGGGTGAGATTTAGTATGGTTAGCAAAAAACAAAATCCTGTGCAAATATAAAGCCCATGAGCCAAAGTATGGAGGTGGGAGAGCTTGCCAACAAAGTGATCAAAAAAAATGAACAGTGGCTGAAACTTTATCAGAAATTCTTGCCATTTCCCTTTTTTTCTTACTCTTCATTTCTAATAGCATCTTTATAAATGGCTTTTTTTTTTCAGTATTAAAATCTAACAATAATGCTATGTCCAGTGTAGGAAATTTTTGCAAGCAGTTTTGGTAAAGAAATGGAAGACCTAACCTTTTATTGCAACATATCATACAACATTAATTATAGGCCTAGATAATAGGATTACCTGCAGTTTCAAGGCACTTTACAAGTTAAGCTTTCAACACAATGCAGATAAATCTAACATTATTCCAATACTAATCGTTGATACTGCTTTTTTTGTGTGTGTGTTGGGGGGGGGGGGGGGGGACGACTGTCAAATTTCAAGCCTCTTAAATCATAATGTGCGGCACTTAAAATGTACTTTAAGATCTCAGGAAGCTAGAAACAAAATTACATTAATAATGTTAAATAGTTAAAATTGGAAGTCAGGGAAAGTTGGATTTGCATTGTGGATGTGGTTAAGCTTTTAAATCTAGCTCTTTTGTTATTTTGTGATTAAACATATTTGTTACTGTGTCCTTTAAAATAATCCAGTATTCATCAGCATATGAGAATGATGCCTTACATAGCATCTCAGTAGCTGCAGGTGCCAATGGTGTTCCCCAATAATAAGAGAGATGGAATGTGCAACGCTATGTGCAGTCACAGCAGTTTTAAACTGTTGTAGCTAATTTGTTTATAATCTCTGCAGGTGCAGAAGAAACAACATGAAGTTGTTTGTGAACAGAATAATTGAAATACTAAATATTGTCAGTGGTTCACAATTGTAGAGGTAAATACAAAGCTGAGGTCTTATGATATCTCCAGTTTATTAAAGGCAGAACTACACACTTGCTTTATTCAAGAGCAGGTTATAGAATAGGTCGGTTGGAAGAGACCTTCAAAGATTGAGTCCCACTGCCTGACCGCTTCAGGGCTAAACAAAAATTAAAGCATATTATTGAGGGCATTAGCTAAATGCTTCTTAAACACTGACAGGCATCGGGCATCAACTCCATGTCTAGGAAGCATGCTCCAGTGTTTGACCACCCTAATAGTAAATATTTTTTTCCTAATGTCGAGTCTGAACCTCCCCTGGTGCCATCCTCATGCGTCCACAGGTTCCTTCTCTGATTTCCCTGCTCAGGAAGTTGTCGAGAGCAATTAGATTGCCTTTTGGCCTTCTTTTCTCCAGACTAGACAATCCAAGCATCCTCAGTCTCTCCTCACTGGACATGCCTTCTAGCCCTTTTACCAGCCTTGTTGCCTTCCCTCTGGATGCTTTCAAGGATTTTAACTTCCTTTTGATATCGTGGAGCCCAGAACTGCATGCAATATTTAAGGTGAGGCTGCATCAGTGCTAACTCTAGTGGGAGGATCACCTCTTTTACCAGCTGTCTATGCTGTGTCTAATGCATCCAAAGCTGTGGTTTGCCCTCATGGCTGCTAGGGCACACTCCTGACTCACGTTGAGCCTCCTATTGATAGTATGGTATTAAATGGTGTCATACAAGGATAACAAATATGTTAAATTGGTCGGAAAGGGTGTGGGGAGGCCTTCATGTGAAGTTTTTAAGTTTGAATCAGAAGAACCAACTATTTTAACGAAGTTGTCTCACTACCCCTTTTGCTGAGGTAGCTCTGTAGAGCACAAACAAAATGCAGTGTGGATGGTACCCTCTGTGGGTGGGTAACTTAACCTTCTGCTTTCCTGAAACTTTGGGCGAAACTACTTGTCTGTGTTGTAGTGAATCTCCTGGTTGTTATGTGTCCGTATTGTTATTACAGTCGTTAGCGGTGGCTTTGTTTATTTTTACCTAGAAAGCTGTATAATTTGCAGGGTTGTGGAAATGAGACTCTCATCGTAGGGTATTTCACAGCTCATGGGCTATTGCTTGCTGTGCACGAGTTGGTGGATAATGGAGCAGCATAGCATCAAGTGGTGTTTTTAGGACTATGGTGCCAAACTTTTCACAGCAGCCCCTCAAAGTGGGTTGTGGTTGTTACAGGCAAGCACATGTACCCTGTATATGACTGCTATAAAGGGTAGTCTGGCCATTTTGAAATAAATCTGGGAAAGGGGGGAAATCTGTGCACAGTGAAAAGTGTTTGGTTAAGCTAAAATAAGACTCTTGAAGCATAACCTGCTATTCTGATACTGGTGCAAATGGGGTCAGTGTCCCTAGAGAAACCATGAAGAGAAGCCTATAGGAATAATTTTCCAAGTTTCCTATCAGGGAGGGCTTACAATGGAACATAAGTGGATGACAATTAGATAATCATGTAGACCCAACATGAAGAGTAGAGAAATAGTAATTGTGCAGAGGGGAATCTTTAAAAAAAAAAAATTAGGCCAGGAACTGAAGTGCCTTGAAATTTTTACAATTAAGTTGACACTTCTATGTCTTAAATCGATTCTAATTGATTCTTTTTTTTTTTCTTTTTGCTGTAATTGAGTGTAAATTGCTTCAGAGTAAATCCTTGAAGCATTAGTACTATCCACAAGCAAGTTTGTTTCGTTTTAAATAAATGGATTGGGGAATGCATGGGCTCGGAGATCAGTTTCTGGAGATCTAGAAATGGTTTTTGTATTTACTGTATGTGGAAAGGATATGATGTTTTCATGCAGTCTTGGACTGAATAGAGGTACTGTTCAGCAGCCCTAAGAGGAAAGGACAGTGCTGTGAATCTTTGGAAACATTTTGAAGTCAAAAATGATTCTTTGGATTGAAGTATTACAAATAAAGTAAAATAAAATTCAAGTATTTGGTTACCCAACTCGTAAACAAGGAGGCCCCTGCATTATATTGTCTGAGGTGTGGAACTGATTTAAAGATGCTGTCTTCCCTGGCTCCTTTTGAAAATGGGATTTCTTTAGGGTTGAGCAGCTGGTAAACAAAATGGCCATGGGTGTTCTCACCTGGATAAGAATAGCAGTAATAGGCTTATGCTCATCTCAAGGTGATAATCTGATTGAAAATAGACAAAGGATTCAGAGCTGTTTTAAATGAACAGATAAGCTTAAAAAACAGGTATACCCAGATTCTGCTGTCGTGGGAAAATCCTACAGGGTTCAGATCCAAAGTCCTATATTCTGTCTTTGGCAGTAATTGGAGTGCTTAGGAAACCATGTAATAGCAAAACAAGTAAGATGTCATAACTGATTGTTGCTTAACATACTAATATTCTTGATGCACAAGGAGGAAAAGTCCCATGTCTTGTCATGTCCCCTCCCCTGAACTGTAGCCAAGGTACTATTTCCACTAAGCACTGTTTGCCTTATCTTGCAGTCCACCAAACCAGTCTTAAATTCTAGCTATTTCTTCCAAGATTGTTTTGTGTAGCTCTTACAGACTTCTGTCCTTGAGCCAGTTGTGAAACCCCATTTCAAAATTCTCTCCTTAGTTCCCTAGATGAATTATGGCTAACAAGACTTAACTTCCAGTTCCTGGTAGTATTTCTTATTAGTTAAGGTATCTAGAGCTCACTTCCTACAACAAAATATTCAAACAAAATTTGTTTACACAAACTTTTGGAAAATCGAAACAAAGGAGTTCAAACTTAGATTGATCTGTGGTTTGGAATTAACTAAAAGGTGTGATTTTTCTCCCTGCCACTCAGTACACTTAGATATCTTCCAAAGAAACCATGCTTGACTAATGAAACAAGAATAGAATTAATAGTGAATGCCTTTGTGAAATGTCATAGCTGTAACTGGGGAGTAAAATAAATACAGTGAATAACCTGAATTGTGCCTGAAATGCCAACACGCTTAACTGCTGTTTGGACCTATGAATCTCTTTCCACCCCTGTTTTTCCCTTCCTTCATCTAAAAGTTCCTGTTCTCTAGCTTCTGCTAATTTTGCTGTTAGTAGTATCATTAAAGATGAAAAGATCCTTTTTTTGGTAACTGAAATGTGGCAGGTGAAACATGACTTAATCAGTCTACGTTTCTTGAAGTGCTTGTCCTGACAAATACTTGTATGTATTGTTTCTTGTGCTTGGAAAAGTATTCTTTTCCATGCCACAACTTATTTGGAGGAAGTGTGCTGATTTTTTTTTTTTTTCCTCAGATTTTGGCTTGGGTTCTCGTTATTTGTATTTTTTTCATTTTGGGATGGAGTGGCAATGAAATTTTGCACAAATGCTTTTTGTTCTTTTAATTGTTGTCTAAAATGTTGCATTTCTCTCTTGCTTATTCCTGCATCATTAAAAATTGAAAAACAAGTGGTTTATGTGCAGAAATAGTGAGTCACGATTTGGATACTTTGAAGAAGAGTTAAAATACAGAGCACACCCTTTGAAATCTAATTTTTGAGTGTAAGAAAGGACACTTGCCAAGTCTCATGAGGCTACTTTCTGATATTCTATCGAATACCTGTTTTGTTTAAAAGAACATGTTTTAAAAACAAACGTAGCAATTTATTTTAATTGCAGGTGGTTTTTTATATGAAATATGTTCAAGATCAGATTTTTCAGTCTTGTCTTTTGCCTTTGCCATGTATTTAAATTGTACATCTATAAATGTTAGTAAAACGACCAGCTTTGTAGTATAATGCAGTGTAATTCTCAATCACATGATACTGTCAGTTTTCATTTAAAATGAAGTTTTTCAAAACTTATTTCTAAATGAACTTAATCAGATTAACTTCATTTAGTCACATCTGTTCATGATTGTTTTCCCCTCTTACTAGCCATACAAATCATGAAATTAAGCTAATTATATACCATTATCAACTGCAAAGAACTAGTTTCACAGTTTTATACCTTTTAATTCCCTGCTGGAAAATAAGACTTGTTTTTTGTTAATATGTAAAGTGCAGTAGCTTAAATGGATTTCCCTGCAGTTATTGCCAAAGAATTAACTAGTTTATTATTGTTTTTTCACTATTGTAAATTGGTTTTAAAACATTACATTTTATGTGTTTTCATTGATGGCAACACTTGTCATACTATTGAGAAACGTTTTCCAAATAGAACTGCTATATACAAGTAATTGTTGTACAGATATAAAGCAAAAGAAATAATTGTCTTGTCAGTGTTTATTGATGGTAACATCTGGTTTTTATCTTCTCTGTTCCTCCCTCTTTTGGGGGAACTGGGGGGTACTGTCCTCACACAGGTGATGATGAGCAGAGTGATTGGTTTCATGAAAATGAATCTGGTGGAGCATGTGGAATTACGGGGGTCATTCCGTGGTGGGAACAAGAAGACTCTACAGAACTGGAGAGAGAATTGCCTGATCCAGTCTTTGAAAGTATCTTAACGGGTACTTTCCCCCTTATGTCCCATTCAGGAAGGAGAGGTAAGTAACAATCAATCATATGCAAACAGTGGAATCACTTGGGTACAGTAGAAAGGTGTCTGTGGGTTATACAGAATGTGCTGAATGTTGACAAGTTCTTGGAATTACCAATTTTTCTTGAATTTTCGAGATATCATTAGGCAGAAATAGTCAGAAACTGTCAATGATTAGGATAGTCAGAAGGTGTAATACTTGGCTTATTTTTATAGCCTACTATTTTATTTATTGTCTTGATGTTTGCATTGAAAAGAAATAAGCATTATTTAAAGTGAATCTTTAGAGTTCTAAACATCACGAAAGCCAGGAACAGACTATATAAATTCATAGATTCACAGGTTTGAAAAACTAGTGTGACCATCTGCTTTGCTTTAATGGTCAAGCTTTATTGTTTGTAGAGAAGAGGTAAGGGTTCAGAGTAAGGATTGGGGTTGTTACTTAGAAAATTATCCAATATTTACTTTAAAATATTTTAAACAGCTGTGGATCCAGTGTGTCCAATGGTAAGTTGTTTCAGCATTTGATTGCTTTTACAGCTAGGTATCCACTCTTGTTTCAAGACTGAAGTTGTCAGACCTCAGCTTGTTGCCACAGAATTTTTTTGTACCTCTTGCACAAGGATCTCCTTTCACATTCTTTTATGTAAGCAATGGTCAAATCAACTTTAAATTATTTCTCTGCACACTGAATGCATTGAACTCTTGTGAGACTTATTTTCTGGATGCTTGCGATTTTTTTCTGTGATCTTGGTCTAAGGATTAAATGTGGTGAACATGCATTCTGGTACTAATACATTTGTAAGTGATGCAAAATCATTTTCCTACTGTAGTTTGGTATGTTCTGCTTATGTAGCCAGTTGTGTGTAGAACCAAGATGGCATCTATAGACAGATTTCATTTTCATGGCAGCTTAGCTTTTCTTACATATTTCCCATTCTGTGTTCTTTGTTTCTATGGGATTTTTTTAATGAAGATATTTGAAGTTAGATTAGTAGATTGATATGTAATGATAAATTTTCTTGGTTGTATGGTGTATAGGAAATATTCTTTAATCACTCCTTCCTTCTAATTTGTAGGTTTCCAGAGTAGATTTAGTCATCTTCATGGAATGCCAGCAAGAAACATTAAAAAGGCTTCAGGAAACCAGAATGCATTGGTAGGTCCTTTCATTATTATAAGCTTGTATGAGCTATTGTTGCTTTTTTGGTTTATAAAGGAATATTCCTCATGCCTGTTTCCTAGTGTTACACATAGGTAATAGAAAGGTAAGACTACGGTGTCACTGCTGCTATGGAATATTTCTGAGTACTTGAAAGGCAGAAACAGTCTGAGATTGTTCATCAGTAATTATTCGCACTTCATGAAGGGAAAGGATCTTTGTTTTTCTTTTAGTTAATAAAATTTTCAGTATATATCATGTGTGTATGAAAATGTTTCTCCCCTCTTGAAAAGAAAATCAAACCAAAGTTATTTCAAGTTTATCTAATACTGAAAGTATTCTAGGATGGGTATGTGTTATAATACTTTTATTTTTTTATTCTTTCCCTTTCCAAGGTCTGCTTTGAAAATTTGTCCTTATTTTCTTTTGTTTGATTGACAAATTCTGTTGGTTGACTAAAGGAGTGGGCATATACAAAAAACATAAAGCCAGGTAGTGATACACCTGTAACAGACATCACAAATTCCTTTGGACTTGAGACTGTTCTAAGGCTATGACTACACATGAGAGTTGTTTGTTTTTTTTTAGTGTTTCCAACTCTAGGAGTAATACTTATAAGTGAAGGAAAAAATCCAGCTGTCTTTGCTTTTATATATAATCTAAGTCATTGCATTTTCCCATAGCTTTTCTCTAAAGTAAGATTCTAATGAGTTTCTAAGATATTTTTTTTTCTTTGGAGGAGGGCATGAGGAGAAGAGAGAGTTGATATCTTAATTTAAAATGTTAACAGATATTCATTGTAGTGCAGTCTGTTCCTTTCTTATCAGAATAGTATTGGGAAAACAAGGAAGACTTGTGGAAAACTCTTTTATGCTGGGATATATTTATTAAAGTGATAAATACTGTGGCATCAATGTTCTCTATTTAAGAATATTAAATGTTTCCATGTTTTCAGTTGAACAAAATAAGGTGCTTCTGAGAAATGTAAGAACTATTGTATGTGCAGGGAATAAAAATGAACTGGTAGAAATTTAACTCATTTTGAAGAGGGACGGTTTTTATAATTGAACCCTCTGTCTGATAATTGCCGTTTGGAGCTGAATAAGGTGCCTTAAAACCTTGGCCTATGATCTTTGCTGTTAGTGGTCGTGAATTAGATGAATGCTGTCTAGTTCTTGGTTTCCTATCTACCTATTTTTATTTTTGGTTCAGTGCTTGCTTGAGCATATCTGGGATTTGTAGCCCATTTTCTAGGCTTATTGCAATTTCACTCTGGTATTTTATAGGAGCTATTATAACTGATAGGTTAGCTTCATGGTATTGATGATACATGGCTTAACTACCCTAAAAAGGCCTTTTCCTCTAAATTGTAAAAAGGTGATTAAGTTTCAGTTGATGAAGATATACTGTGAATGTGTATATATAATAAAAAACCCCTACTATTTATTTTCTGCTGAACTTTTGGATTGTCCTTAGGAGCCC
This sequence comes from Anser anser, assembly GCF_964211835.1. NCBI lineage: Eukaryota > Metazoa > Chordata > Aves > Anseriformes > Anatidae > Anser > Anser anser. The sequence goes on from NC_139722.1 coordinate 101,320,104, forward strand.
ATTTTGTCTTCCAGTCATGATCTCTCGTATATAAAGATGATATCATATTTCCCTTTGTAACAAATATGCAAGCTGATCTACTGAAGACTGGTAATTCAGTTGCCTCCAGTTATTAAATATATCTTTTACGTAGCGTTGTGAAACAAAGTTGACATGTGAACTCACCTAAACCACTATGTTTAGCCAGGAGTGCACATATAGAAAGGATGTGCAGTTTGCTCTTCAAATACAGAGTTTTCTGACCTTCGTAATGATTATGTTTGTGGGCACGTCTGCTGCGTCTATCTTTGCAAACATAGCTGTATAGGCCAGAGCTCATCTACTTATGTCAGTGATTGCTTCTTAAAGAAAATCTTTTTTAGATACTTCAGCAACAAAAAGTCATATAATACCTGTGACATCTGATAACATAGAACAAGAAGTAATTACTGCTCTTAGATGGTAACAGTGAAGGCGAGCAAGAATGCTTTTAGAAAGATTAATATCCTGAGAAAAGAACACTGTAGACTCAACTCATTGAATAGAGTTGTGGTGTGACTTATTTCTTTCATTTTTAACAGTAAGGAGTCTGATGTCTGTATCACTGCATATACAGACTTTTAAGGGAGACACAATAGAAAATGGAATTTCCTGCCAAGATATATTTCCTAGAACAGATATATAACATACTCTATTCAGTCTAAGAAAGTGTTACTTTTATCTAGGAAATGTGAGCATATACATAGCCCTTTGCAAACAGTCTGTGTGTGTCTAAAACTTTTTTGGAAAGATTTTGTTGAAGGTTCATGAGTATAGCAGCTAGTGAAGTCTTGAAGAGACTACTGGTTGAGGGAATGCAAAATACATAACTATGATAATACCTTGATTATCAGCCTCTAGGAAAAATTGTTTAGGTGTCTTAGTGTAAGAGAAACATCAGGCTAAGGGTATGATTTTTACTTGCTATATACTAAGGAAACTACCAGCTTTAGGTCATTTTCTCACCCCCAGTTGTAGAAGCAATGGGAACTGAGAGCAATGGAAAAAATGCTGCTCTTTGCTGACCAGTCAGTGAACTTTAATTTGAAGTAGCCACATCTGATATGCAGTTTGTCCAGATGCTCTTTCTGCATTTTATTGACTAGTTGTATAACTTAAACAAACTCTTGGGCCTTTCTATCATCGGTTTATTGCCTTTTAGTCAAAACACTTTTTAAAATAATTGTATAACACTGGTCAAACGAGAGAAGTAAAAACCAAGCATGCAAGTGCAATGCAAATACTGTGGAAATCCTTGCATAACCTAACGTGCAGGTTGAATGAGTTGTCATAAAGAAGGTAGGAAAAAGCAGAGCAAGAAAATGAAGATAATCATCACAAGTGCTTCTATCCTTTGTATTGTTCAATCTGCTTACTGAAGAAAGGTGTCTTTTTTTTTTTTTTATGGAATCCACAAATTAAATACTTTGTAAGGCATATATTTTGGCATACAATTATAACGTCTGCCATTTCGTGTCTCTGTTGCTTTGCTTTGTGATAGCATCATTTGTAACAGAACATTCTTGGAAAAGAAATAGAAAGACTTGTGGCTATGGTTTTGATCATGCCTGTGCCTGCCTGTGTCATGTTTCTAGTAGCAATTTTGAAATTCTAGTCAGAAACATGATACCAGTACTTTCAAATCATACCAGAATTTAGCAAACTCTTTTAACGTATATTGCATGAAATTTGGTTGTGTTTGGTTGAATTATGCAGTTGCATGTGACCTGGTTCTAAATACAGTTCGTTGGCCAGGATAGGGAGAGATGTTGTAGAGTTCTGTCTAAGGTCTCTTACATGTTTTCTTTTCCAGCCTTGATTCTCTGTCTGGGCTAATACCTGGGAAGTGATTTCACTGGGTTAAAGTGCAAAAAGCATGACCAATAACAATGACGCTTTCTCTCAGCTCTGCCTATTTTTCCATCCATTATTTTTGTCTGTGTCATAGGTTTCGATTTTCATGGTATTGAAGAAAACTTATTTTAAATCTTGTATTTGTAGGATTTTATTTATATTTTATTTATTTTTAGCACAGTTGTACTATAGTATTGGGCTTGACTATATGTAGTTACAATTATTCAAAAAGTGTGCAAGGAATGAAACCTATATTCTAGATACCCGTTATCCAAAGATCTAGCGTCTGGGGTATGTCTGTCAAATGCTGCGACTTTTTCGAAAGTTCCAAGATAAGAGCTTCTATTTTTATTAAAAAAAAAGAAAAAAAAAAAGTGAAGAGAACTAGAGAGAGCTCATGTTTTTTTCTTAACTGCTCTCAAAATAAGAAAATCAGTTGCTAAGTTTTTTCTAACTGAAGAAAAAGCCAAATGTGTTCGGGCATTTTTTTTCCTGTCAAAGTATTTTGGAAATTGAGTGAAGTGATACCAGAAGAGTAACCCTGTTACAGATCTAAAGGAATGTTTCCTTAAAAAGCAAGTTGAGCATTGTTTTTACAGGGTTAGTCAGAAGCCTCTTCATGGATGCTCTGCTGCAACTCTTGGGAAAAACACCAATTCTCAAGTTTAAATTTGATTTGGTTTTATGGACAATTCTTTCACACTGAATGTGTGACATGCAGTCAGATAAAACAATTTAGTTTCAGTTAAGTGAATAAAATAACTTAGCTGTGAGATTTCACTTATTTTCTTCACATGACAACTTCTGTCATTTGGAGCAATAGTCTCTACTTCAAACTCTGTAGAAGACTGAGTGATACTAGGTGATGATATGGATGATACTAGATACTATCTTATCTAGCAGGATATCAAAACAGTGTGGTAACAAAGATAAACTCATGTTGGATTCCAGCCTCTCTCAGTCAAGATCAGGAATATTAGGCCTCTGTGTATGCAGATGACATTAGAAACTTTATGCTGCTAAAGCTGTGAAGGAATTAGCTTTTAAGTGAGTAGGAGCCTTTGCTTATTTTTTTTATAATGGGTTTTTGTTACGTTGCTTGTCACCAAAAATATTTTTAACTCTACTTTGAAGCATTTCTTGTTCCACTTTTCCTTTTAATTTTTTAATGTTGTGATTTCTCCTCGTTTTGTAATTGTTTTCAATTCATATCTACTTATGAAAAATGTAGTGAATAAGGCATGCTCTTTTAATTTTCACTTTAGTTAACTCAGTATCTTAGTTTCATGACATAGAAAGGAAGGAAGGACAAACTTTCTTGTGGAGCTGGTGGCTTCTTGCATTCATGTGGTCCCTGCAGCTAGGGGTTTTCAGACGGAGGTAAAATTGAGGCTGTTAGCAGAGGAGGTGCTGCTGTAACGGCAGGTTAGACCCCACCTTTCATTCTTGCAGTGTTCAGTCACTGTTGGCTAAAATGCTAGTGTTCCTGAAGAATGAGTCAAATAGCAGTCTTCTAAACTTCAGAACTTGATCATGTTGAAATAGCTTTGTTTTTTAAGAAAGCAAAAGAAAAAAGCTGCTGTCAGATTTCTAAGCTCCATTATAAACGATGTAGGTTTCAAAAATGGGGTGTAAACATTGAGGATGATATCAACTTATCTACAATGTTCTTAACTTCATGTATCTAATGTGTATTGGAGAACTGCTTACTGTTCTTACACCTGCCATGTATTTCACATAACAAGAAATTATTTTTTTTCCACAAATTAATTTAAGTGCATTTTTGCTAAAGCTTTCACATATACTGACATAAACTTGATATAATTTGTTCTACCTGCCATGGTGAGCGCCCGATGGAAGAGTAAGTGCTTCTTAGTGACTTCAGTAATTGCTTTGTATAATTACCCATCAAAAGAATCGTAATTGTGTCTGTACCACATTTCATAGCAGTTTAGTATTCCTTGAAGTGGTACTGCACTCAAGGCACAGTTAAATATTGTGTGATCATTCAAGGTAGTGTACCAGAATTAGAAGATCAGTTTTGTCACTATAGTTGTCAGTGATGCAAAGTACTTTGAATTCCATCTACCCTTTATTAAATCTGAATGGTTTAATAGTCTGCCTTGCAACCTATGTTTGTTTTAACCTGCAGAGTATTTTGTGTAACTTATAATTGTCTAATGAAAAGCTATAAGCACCTTGGTATCATCAAACCATGCATAGCTACTACTTGGAAAAAAAAACACAAAACCATACTTATGTGAGCATGGTTTTGAGGAGGGAAGAAAGTTCCCTGAATTTTTCAGGACTGACTCTGCTGATAGTTGATATCTTGTGGTATTTTCAGTAAGGAAACTTGAAACTGAAGACAGAACAGATCCTTTTCTTTACAGAGCGGTATGATTTGTTTAGGATGTTTTTCTGAAATCCTCAAATAGAATGAGTTGCAGAAATGAATACTTACTTAAATACGTTTATTCAACATCACAGACTGTGATGCCAATTTTATATGAATGGTTATAAGCAATCCTGGAGTGGAAGGGCCATTTCGTGAAGGTAATCAGTCAATTAATAATGCTTCAGGTTTTGAGGTGAGTTACAGGAAAATATGGAATGCCTGCATTTAGTGGTCTCTTGATATTTTTCAATGGAAAAGCCTATATATAGTGCTGGTATGATCTTTTCAAAAGCATAATGGTCTTTGTGTTGTATGTACTTAAACCATTTGCTCTATTACTCAATTACATGTGATATATTGGACAGGACAACATTTAATGTATGTACATATATAAAACAAAAACAAGACAACAGGTATATAAACAGGACAATAAAAAAGGTTTGCTGACATCAACAGATCCAAATGAGTTGGAGCCTTTCAAGTAATTACTGGTCCTTGCATTTTAGTTATTGTCCCTTCACTTAGGACACAGTATTTGTTGGTTTTTTTGTTTGTTTCCAAGTGAAGTGAGAGACCTTTGTAGACCCTCATAACCAACCACATGAGCCCTTTCAGTGCAACAGTTTTGATAACTGCTCAAAAAAAGTTTTACTCAGCCGCTTGCACTTTGATTCAGAAAATTGCAAACTTTAACTTGCTTCTGATTACATGATTTTAGTTGTTCATATATCCTTTTCTGTGTATTAACTGTCCCTCATTTGTCAGGTGTTTTTAAAACCTGTATGCCTAATTATGAAAATAACTTCCATTTTCTGTTGTTTCTCAACGTTGACTTAACACTCATGCAGATAGTAGTTTTGAAGGTTAAGGGAGAAACTTATCCTCAGTTCTGAGAACTGAAAATTGTCTATTTAGGCATTTTTTACTTCCAACTGATGACCAAACTCTTGCAACTGTCTTGTTTTAGATGTGTATTTTTAAAACACTCATAAAATCAACTTTAAGAGCATTAGGAAAAAAACGTGTTCCATTTTTCTTCTTCCCTTGACCTCTTCCTGTTGCATTGCTTAACTCTAAAAGACCTAGTACACAAAGACCTAAACAAATAGCTACAGTAATTTGATTTTTTTTTATTCTCTATAGAATGGAGTCAAATTGGAGAGAAGAAACCTTTTTGCTTGTTTGTTCTATGCTACTGCACTTTTTGAAAAAGAAAGGACTTGTGTGGTGATTGAGATTTTCTTGTCATACTCCTGTCTTTGTTTCTTTTTAAATCTGGGATCTAATCATTGATGTAGGCCTAAGGCAATTTAAGACAATTTACAGTACCTAGAATAACTTTAAGAGCATTGTCTGTGAAAGTTACAATAAGGCAGCTTTCCTGTGTGCTAAAATGTAGCTCTTAAGTAAAAGATAAAAAATGACTGCATAAAAACTAAATTTTCTGAAAAGCTGGCATTTCAGTGTTAAGTTGGGCATAAATATTTTAAAATATGTTGTTATCCCGTGTTCAGGAGAACAGAATACTTTCCTATATTTCGCCAGAAAGTGAATAAACTGTGTAATAGGGACATCTCAAATAATACTTTAAAATTGTAAAGGGTTTATTAAAGCTTTCATTGTATACAAACTGATATCTTTATTAAATTAATTCCCTTATATCAGTGATGTATATGCAAATTTTCTTTAAGCTTTAATGTGATTTCTGTTGTAGAAAAACAAATTTAGCTTCATTTGCGTAGGGTGTTTTACTGAATTTTGTATTAACATTACTAGAATGTGGAAAATGTTTTAAAAATATTTGGAGGTTGATGGATTAGTACTCTTCAAAGGGAAACAAAACACTAAATATTTCTAATCCTGCATTATTTACCGCTTGGGTGGTTAAATGCTACTTTAAGCCCCATAAAATTAAAAGGGAGAAATCTGCCAACTGTAGCAGGAATTGGATTTAGGAAGAGTGGTACAGAGCCAAAATATTGCTACAGAATTAGATGTCAAAAATCTTCTTTAATAGTAGATATATAGTTCACAGTGCCTGGTTATGATTAATACATTTAATCTAAATCACTGAAAGTTGCTCTCTCCTTTTCCATAAAATACAATAGGACACAAATCAGTTTTACTGTAGGTGGATAACAATTGGAAAATAATGCATCTTCCCGCCCAATAAATTGTCAGTTATACCTTTTAACTAAAATCGATTCATCTTTCCAAAATTTATTACAATTTCTTATAATAAATCTTTTCAAATGTTTATTCATTTGCTTTTTGATACATCTGTGCCACTTTTGCTATGGTCTAATGTTTTTTCTTTTGATTCATTGTAAATTAGAAAATCTATTTTGAGTCAATTTTCTAGTTAAGAAGTTAAAATCTATAACCTAGCCATTTTTTCATGGTCTCCTTTGCACATTTTAATACCCTTGAACTTATATACAATCCAGTAAATTCTGATCAGAAGGTGATTAAAAGACTTTCCACTGCAACTTCTTGACTGAGGGCCAGATTCATAAAACAAGTACTTACAAGATTGTTCACTGGCTTTCTCCTGCACATCTCCCTGATTCAAAGAGGAAGATTGAAAGAATTATAGTAAATGAACAGATACATAGGTTTTAGCTGAAGACTTTCAGTGCAGACAATCAGAATTGCCTCTTTGAATTAAAATACACGTATGACCAGAGTATGACAAAAGCCTCTTTCTGTTGTCTCTTTATAGCAGCAAGACTGTAAATAACTAAGGCACTATATATAGTTTATCTAATTATCCAGTACTGACCTCTTAAAGCGTGATAATCTGCCTTTTCACGTTCTTAAAATAATGTTTTTGTTGTTGGTGGTTTTTGAAGAAGAAAATATTTTAACAGAAAACTTTCACCACTTTCACTAATGATTGATCTACTAATCTGCATTGTGGAATTGTGTTCACTGTTCAGCAGTTTCCTGCTCTGTATATAATAAAATGTGTCAGAGAATGATAGCCTTAATTTTTTTAAAATCTACCAATAAGCATATTTCCTGTTCTGATCCAGTTAAGTAATGTGATCTTTTAGTCACTTTTCTGTCAAGAATTATGTATGAGAAGCTTGATGTAGTATGTAGACGCATCAAATTTCTTAATGCACAAATCTGTTTTGTTTGTAATATAAATGTCAGTGTTGGCAGAACAGAGGGAGAGGGTTAGGAAATGTTTCAAATATGACTATGAAAAAATGACATCCATAATTTGAACTTGATCTACAGTATCACTTACTGGTAAATTTGTATAGCTGAAAGCATCTTGGGTTTTGAAGTGATTGATTCCAGAGGCTTTAAAAAAAATCATTTGTGTGGATGGATTGGAATTCATTAATTTCACTAATTACACAGCAAAGAAAACAGATGTTTTCTTAGGCAAAGATCAGGCTTTAATTACAGGTCTTACCTTTTCATCTAAAAATAGTGTCAATATGTTCATGTCTCTCAAAGTTTTGTTATTTTTCTGTGGACATTCCATTCTGTTTGTTAGGCCTTACTTACACTGTGTACAAATATAAATCTAATACACATACACAGAGTGTTTACAAAAGTATATATATGCTATAATGCATCTATTTAGAAAACTCTTCATGAGTAAGTTGCATAGATATTACCTCTTTAAAATGTCAAAATCAGTACTCACCAGTTATTCTATTTCCCATTATAATAGTGTGTGTTACAAAAATACTCAAAATCACTGAAACTTTCAATTCATGATTCTGGAAAGGGTGAGGTTCCAGCAATTATCTAAATCTATCTAGAGTCTCCTTAGGACTCTTATTCTGAGGTATATACTCTGTTGTAGAGAGTACAGCCTGTGTGCTGAAGGCAGAGTGAGCTACCATAGAATTAGAGGGAGAGCCTAAAAAATATATTATTTGTGTTTGGCTTTGCCCTTAAGCAAACTGTTATAGATATGATGTCTGTTTTAATTGCTTTAAATAAGTGTTTGTCACTGTCATGGGACAGTGGAGATCACCTAACTAGTGCTAATAACTGGAAAGATCCAGAAAGAAATTACCTTTGAAAGCAGCAGCTTGACAGTCAGTGTATAGAAAGAGTAACTGTTTTTATCATGTGCTTGGAAGAAGCAATAAGAGGAACGAAACTAACAAAGCTTCAGTAACCATAGCTTATATAATGTATACTTAATGAAGTAAACTGATACAGAACTGCAAATGAACTGAGATCTAACAATTGTAGTACTAGAAAAACATTATCATAATTTCAACTTCATATAAAGTCTTTCAGTTTCTCAGAACTTCGTTATATTATCTTCCTCAGACCTTACTGTTTCCCAATATTTATTTATTTTGATTTTTTTTAAGAAAATGCATTTTTTTCATTGAAGAAGGTTCTCATAACTTCTCAGTGCAAATGTGTTTTCAAAACGAGGAGCTTGTAAACAAGATTTCTACCCCCCCAAAAAATGTGTTGAAATATGTGTACATTAAGGCAACACAAAATGATAAAACTTAAGTGGCCGATATAACTCATTAGTAACAAATTCCAGTAGCTATCCAATTATTGCATTATAGTCTTTTTTCCTTTAGATGTTATGGACTGGGGAGTTGCTTTCCACCGAGTGGTCTGTTTGGATGTTTTTTTCAAGATTTCGGTCAGGGAACTTATTTTGCTTTTTTTCTGGAGACCAAGATTTGTGCACAGGGCTTTGCATTGAAAGAGGGATTAAAGATCGTCTAATTCCAACCCCCTGCCATGGGCAGAGATACCTCCCATGTCAGGGTGACCAAAGCCCCATCCAACCTGGCCTTGAACACTTCCAGGGATGGGGCATCCACAACTTGGGGGCAACCTGTTCCATGGCCTCACCACCCTCTCAATAAAGAACTTCTTTCTATTGTCTATTGTAATTCAACCCTCTTTTAGTTTTAAACCATCACCCTTTGTCCTATCACTACAATTCCTGATGAAGAGTCCCTCCTTATCCTTCCTGTAGGGCCCCTTTAGTTACTGGAAGGTTGCTATAAGTTCTCCCCGGATCTTGGAGCTTTCTCTTGTTTTCGCTGAACGATCCCAACTCTCTCAGCCTGTCTTCAGAGAGCTGGAGCACCTCTCCTATGATAATCCTTATGGCCCTCCTCTGGACTCGCTCTACATGCTGTGGTTATTTCAGGGGGGCTAAAGTAGGCCTAAAGTACAGTAAGTAGACCCAGAATCTCTAATGAATATGCGAAGTTTCAGTTTGACTCTCTGCTTTAGTTGTGGTGATGTATTGAGAGGCTGTGGGACCTTGGAGAAGTAGGTCCGTAATCATTTATTGTTCTTTCAATGCTAGGTTAATAGGCATGAAGCTACTGTGTTGTGTTAGAGTGCATCCATTATATCTGTAATCTGCTAGTTTACTATATAGCAATGCTAAGAGTAAAAAATGTTTTTATTTCATGGACATCTTTCACTAAAACGGTAGCAAAATTATCCAAGATTACTACAAACTATCGATGTACTATTTTTTACTGGCTCTTTGAGAGAGGATGCTAACCTTCCTATTCATGTTATTGTATGCTTTTTAATATGTTCAAAAACTCTAGGTTTCTTTTGGACATGTTTCTTCTATAGTCATTACATTAAACTAGTAAGGCAAAGAAATTTTAGCCTCAAATAATTGAAATGAGCATGCTGCACTGTGAAGAACATGTTTGAATCAATAGCTGTCAGTACTCACTGTTTTAATAGAGATAGTAAATGTTATGATTCCACTAAATTTTCAATTATTCCTTTGTTGCCATGATGACCAACGGTAGAAGTATTATTCTTGAAAGGAGATTAATTTTGCCTCCTGTGCATAGAAATGTTTAGGGAACAGGTGGATGTTTAGACAGTTTGCTCTGGAAGGTAAATAATATCCTTGACGTATTGTACACTGTGCTGTCTGTGGCTTTCAAAGAGTGTTACTAAGTGCAATTATTTCTTATGCCTTCAAAGAAGATAAACAGGCTCTCTTGTCTACCTTAACCTAAAGGGAGACAGAAAACTGCCTGGAGATTCAGGTACATCTGGTGTCCCCTTAATTTTATTCTGTCTCGCTGGAGGAGCTGAAAGTGGCCAGCCGTGCTGTCAGCATACGCAGAGCCCAGAGGTCTCTAACGGCCTTGACTTGCACAAAATAGATTATTCCAGTAGGGTGACTGAGCTGGTCGGCTGTTAAGAGAGCTAATCAAAGCAGACACAAACCCAAGTATAATACCAGTTACTAGAAACTCGACTGGCGTCAGACTAATTAAACACCGAAAGCAGTCATTTATTTCTTTATCAAAATTATCAAACTGGTGAAGTGCACACAGCTGGGGAGAGGTGGGACTTTTTGACCTCACTTAACCTTTCTAGTATAACTAAGAGGATTTGTCTTGGCAGCCCCCTCTCCAAGGGGAGACCGTTGAAACCATTAATGATCTATTCTTTGGCAAAATGCCTGGCACAAATTCTTTCTCAGCAGACTTTTTGAAAGCTTTGTGTGTTTTCCTTTACACGTCTTTTAAGTTTGAGCATCCGAGGAAGTCGGTTCTCACTTAGGTTTGTAGATAATAATTCTTTATATTTAGGAGGCTGTGTGCTTTTTATATATCGTTCTTTTTGATCCACATGTACAATGTTGCTAGTATCGTCCAGATGTGTAGCCTGACAAAACAGGATTGCTTATTGTTATTTCTTTGAGCTACGGCATCTTTCTGCTTAAGAATGTGTCTCTGAAGAATAGTCTGGGGAAAGCTTCCAAAGCTTCCAAAAATACCTGAAGCCTTCTCCAACAAAAGCAATAATCCAGAACTGGGTTCTGCATTAATTCTCACAGTGCTAATTACACCTGGTCAAGAATCTCTTAGGCATTTGGCAGGGTCTTACCTACCCAGGGGCAAAGGCTGATTTGAGAGCTGTCAAATGAGTTTAGACAGTTTTCTTTTGAAATGTGTTACTGTGAGGTTTTGTCATATGCAGCAGGATGGTAAGTTGTCGAAGGCTGAGACTTGGACAGTCTCAACAGGATTCTTCGCAACAATTTGCTGTATGCTTTGTTTCAAGTTGTTTAACCTTCTTCTAAGTGAGAAAATTGAACCAAGAACTTTGAATTATATCTGTTCATGGTCTGTGTGGATCTTTCTCATGCCAAGTGACTTACTGTTCCAATATTAATCAATTGGTGTGCTTTCCTTGCTTTGGATGTCTCAAAATTCCACGTATATTTTTGTTGAAGTTGGGGAGCACTAACTTGGTTTTCTGGGCTTGAAGAATGGGTGCTGCTTCTAAGACTTTCAGAAGACTTGACAGCCTGAGTGCATATTTTTAGGTTTCACTTAACCTGTAGAAAATGAGTCTGCTGAAGATCTAACAAAATGCCTGTTTGCAGGTTGATTGTATATAAAATGCAGTTAGTAAATATTATTTTAATAAAATAATAAATAAATAATAAAATATATTTTGACCATTACAAAGAACTTTACTTTCTTAAGGACTTCTTTCTACCGCCTCTTTAAAAAATCCCTTCAGTGCAGTAACTTTTGCTCCCCCTTCACTGTTCTCTGACTTCACTCTCTTCTCTTTTCCCAGTGATACCCGCATTTCCTTTTTGGTATCTCCTTTAAACCTCCATATGTATGTATAATTCTCATAACGCCTAAGAGCTAATTTTGAAAGAGGCAGTGTATGATGTGAATTGTTCCAAACTCCAGTAACTGGCTGAGTTGATGCTGATGTCTCCCTGGAGAGAAAGCACTAGTTTAGGTATCTCTACCCACTTGCTGTCACAAATGGGAACTTATTTTCAAGACATCTTTCCTTTTCAAGCCAGTTGAAATTTACTAATGGGCATAAAAGTTAGTGAGGGAGTGGTAGGGAGATGAAAAGTTGCAGAGAGTTCTGCAGGTTTCTCAGAAAACCATGCTAAAAATCATATTGTGAAAGCACAAGTAGAACACTGACTTTGTGTGGAGCAAATAGTAAACTGTCTTTATAGGAAGAAAGTTCTCAGCATTAAGCATAAATACAGTATTAAGTATCCATTTATATTTACTAAGTACTACAGTCCCAGGATAAACTTGCACATCTGTTTTTTAAAGCTGGTGGCTTTCCTGCTTAGGGATATGTCTCAAGCCAAAAACCATTTTCAGGTCAGCGGATGTCAATCAGTTCATTGCAGATTAACAAAAGTTCATTTATTGTTCCTGATGAATGGACCAGTGAATCAGTTCCTGATGAATGACCTGGTGAATGGAGTGAAATCCAGCAGGCGACTGGTCACCAGTGGTGCTCAGTGATGTTGGGGCCCATCCTCTTTAATGTATTTATTGATAACTTGGATGAGGGAATTGAGTGCACTCCCAGTAAGTTTGCAGACGACACCAAGTTGAGGGGAAGTGTCGATCTGCAGGAGGGTAGGAAGGCCCTGCAGAGCGACCTGAACAAGTTGGATCGATGGGCAGAGGCCAGCGGGATGAGGTTCAACATGGCCAAGTGCTGGGTCCTGCAGTTTGGTGACAACAGCCCCACGCAGCGCTACAGGCGTGGGGCAGAGTGGCTGGAAAGCTGTGCAGAGGAAAAGGATCTGGGGGTGCTGATTGATGCTTGAACATGAGCCGGCAGTGTGCCTAGGTGACCAAGAAGGCCAACGGCATCCTGGCTTGTATCAAGAAAGGTGTAGCCAGCAGGACCAAGGAGGTGATCGTCCCCCTGTACTCGGCTCTGGTGAGGCCGCACCTCGAGTGCTGTGCTCAGCTTTGGGCCCCTCACTACAAGAAGGACATCGAGGCCCTGGAGCGTGTCCAGAGAAGGGCTACGAAGCTGGTGAGGGGCCTGGAGCACAAGTCCTGTGAGGAGCGGCTGAGGGAACTGGGGTTGTTTGGTCTGGAGAAGAGGAGGCTCAGAGGAGACCTCATTGCTCTCTGCAACTACCTGAAAGGAAGGTGTGGGGAGCTGGGGGTCGGCCTCTTCTCACAGGTAACTAGTGATAGGACTAGAGGGAATGGCCTCAAGTTGCTCCAGGGGAGGTTTAGGTTGGAAATGAGGAGACATTTCTTCTCAGAAAGAGCAGTCAGGCATTGGAACGGGTTGCCCAGGGAGGTGGTGGTGTCACCGTCCCTGGGGGTATTTAAGGAAGGGTTGGACGTGGTGTTTAGGGACATGGTTTAGTGGGTGATGCTGGTGGTAGGGTGATGGTTGGACCAGATGATCTTGGAGGTCTTTTCCAACCTTAATGATTCTATAATGCTGAAAAATAGAAGCAACTAAATGCTTAGAAAAGCACACCAATATAGTCTGAAAATTATGTAAGGTATAATTCTATGAAATTCAGTCCATTCTGTGATCCTAAGATTTCACGATTTACAGAGGAAAGAATAACTCTTGAGACTATAACCTCAGTTCGTAGAGGCTAAATTCCATCCCTTTCATCCAGTCCTAGCCTGGTGTTTTCAATTAGTTAGGTACTTCTGAGCATTTAGAGCTACCAAAATCTGAGTAACAGCAGCTTAGGTAGAGTTTACACTTTGTAAATCTGTGTTTCCATGTACATGGGTTTTCCTGTCTTTCTGATGACTGGTAATGCCTTCCCTTCCATTTGATAGGAATGCAAGAAAGCACATCAAGTCAGAAAATGGGGGGAAGGGTATGGATTATGAACGTATAGCTATTTATGTTGACTTTTTTAATATTGTAGGACCTAATTCTCAGTACTGGTTGAATGGATTGCAGTAAACCCTCGTGATTGTTTTTATGCAATACATCTGCTTTTAAACTATTGATTTCTGGTAGTTTGTGAATTTACTTAGAGACTCAGGTAACATCTTGGGGAAAAAAAAAAGCAATACTGGAATACTGTCAGAAGAACCTTGAAATTGAATTATAGCTTTAATATTCAAACTGAGGCATGTATTGTTATTTGTAGTATATGTAAAATGACTTTTATAGATGAAATTTAAAATCGGTGACGCAGAATAGGGTTTATAGTGCATGGGCTTAAAAGAAGAAGCAAGGAAAGATCTTTGATGTAGAGCATGTGGCAGAAAGATGCATATTTATTAAATAATTTTAAAATGGAGGTATGGTGAAAATAAAAGTTTGTTCTCACCAATGTATTATTCAGATTATATTGTGTTACCAAAAACAAATGCAACGTATTTATGCTTAAGTATTTTGTTAAATATTATTTATATTTACTAGAAACAATTAAGATCATGAAGTATTTATCTTGCAAAGCAGTATAAAATAGCCATGTCGAATCTTAATGTTTGAGGCTTTTGTTTATATGAGCCTGATGCTTTGTACTGCGGTGCCAGTATCACCTGCATTTCTAACAGGGTGCTGGGGCTTCTTGTCCCTGGCTAAATTCAGTCTAAATTGCCAGGCTTGGCCGATTGAGCCGCTCTCTGGTTTAGACCAGAAACCCCAGAAAAATCTGTGTAGGGTTCCTTAGCAATCACTGAACATCTGTGTGTTAGCAGGGTTAAGTATTCGGAGAGGCCTCGTATAAAGTACCATCTCACTGGCAGCAGTCTCCGTCCACAGCTGAATTTGCATCGTGTACCCTACTGCATACAGCCACATGTTACGTGACCCCAGAGCATTAAGCTTCAAATAGTTGGTAAGAATGTTAAGGGTTTTCTGTGGCCCAGGTATGAGCTAAAATGTGTTGCTTAATTTTTCTGGTTTCAAGCAGAAAATAAGCCAGAAATTCCATTCTCTCTTGCTTCAGTCCTGCATTGAACTGCCATTTAGTGACACTGCACAGGCAGGTCTGGATGAGGAAACAGGAAAGCCACCTGGTATATTTCCGTATGTTTCCTGAACCCTGAAATGAAAAAAACATTTCACAGCATTTTCTGTTAGTGTGAGAGAAACTTTTGGCTTATGGATATGCTGGCTGAACTTTTTTTTTAATAAAATAAACAAACACACAGTCCACCCTATCCCAAAGCCAAACCCCCCAATGTACCCACCCTGTCCAGTCATACTTCGACACTCTAAGACTGAATCCTTGATCTGTGGCTTTTCAATGAGCTGGCTGTAAATATCTTGTGAAACACACGGTTGCATTGTTTTCATTTTTAGTGACAAGATTATGGTAAATGTTCTATCTTAATCCTCTCTTCAACCTAAGATAACAAATAAGAATGATGTATTAAATAGACTTTGTTAGCTGGTCAGCTCTCTGAGCAAGTACAGCAAGCTGAGAAAATTACTTAGTGTGAAAATACTACAGGTTGGTAACGATACTGGTACACTTTGGGGTTTCCATATTCCAGTTGAGCTTAGAGGTGACTCTTAAAACACCTTTGTGATTTATTATCCACAGTACTTTCTCAGGAGCAGTTTCTGAGTTTATGTTTTGATTGTAGCTTCAGATACAGGTTAGCTATTAGAAATGAATATTTTACTGCTCACTGCTTACAGGAAATGGAGAGGAAGAGAGAAGAGGAATGTTTTTTCTTTATAAGAATCTTAACTACTGAATCCCAGTTTGAGTTATTTAGTACTGGCTCTCAGTTCTAATGTTCTCTTTAAAATAATAATGTCTTTTACCATTCATCACAAATTTAGCATAGCATCATGGTGAATGAACAGTTGGCCTTATTAGCACTAATTTGTTATGATCAAAGTTGTAGTAAAATTTCAAATTACTATGAACTTGATGAATTCATTTGCGGAAACAGCAGAACCTTTGATTATATTCTAGGGTATAGCAAACAGGGCAGACACAAAGAAGAGCAGTAGTGCTGCCAAAAAGAATTTTAGTCTATAAAATTGGTATGTAATGAAGGTGACATGATTATTTCTAAGATAAGCAATTATAACTTTATAAATTTAATACTGAAAATGTCATTGAAATATATTCTTTTTTTCTTAAGGGTGGGTTATATCCCTCTATCACAACTGCACTTCAGTGCTAAAGAATGAAAGATGAGAATCACAAAAAATAGCTATTATGGAATATATTAATTAATATTTCTTAAACTTGAGATCCTTTTGAGACTGTTCCAGCTCACCTGCTAATTCTTAAATAATTGCTCTTTATATGCATAGTTAATAGAATCTCCCCACCACCATCCCTTTTCTTAATGATTTCATAGCAACCTTTTATTTTTGAATTTGCTAAGAGTGTATTTTACTGACATAAAAAGAGACTGGTCTTACCCCATAGTAAGTTTAAAAAAAATAAATCATTTTAAATCATTTTCTCTGTATGGCATACATTAGCTATATTTTTGTGCCCATGTTAAAATGTGGAATTGAGATTGTGGATTTTAAATTTATACACTTTTACTGAAAGTTTATTAAAGTTAATACATCTAAGACTGTGAGACTAGGAAAGCTAGCAAGGTAGTTTTGAAGTAGCCAAAGGAGAATGTATGGGGGCAGTATTATACCATAAAAAAACAAGTGGGGAGTCTTTACATTTGAGACTTTTAGAGCTGTTTTATCTGCTTTTCTCCTTCTGACATTCATTTTACTGAAAATTGCCTGGGTCTACGTGACAATAGAAAGAAAGTGGAGCAGGCTGCAAAAACAGACGAACACAGAGAATTCTGATCATTTTTCTATACTGTACTTTTTTGGCTTTATTTACTATTAGTTTGACTTTACCTAATGGAGTTCATTTCAATGTTTTTCTATTTTTAGCTAGTACATTTTTTTCAAAAGGTTTATTTTTCTTACACATTACTTGTACCTGAGTGTTGCAAACTGTCTTATCTTGTCAAAAATACCCAAGAAGAAAACCCCTCTGATTTGTATGTGCTAAGTGCATAGATTTACTGCTGCAGTTTGAACATTTTTAAATTAAAATATATCTCTTGTTCCAAATGTATTGATTGATACATCTATTTGTCAATATTACGTAGAGCAACTTTTCCAATAAGTTAAAGATCTGGCAAGGCAGGTTACATTTAGTGGATTAGTTTAAGTTTATATTTCTGCGTGTTACCTGTATGTGTATTCTTGCTCTTTTGCCCTTTGTGCTCAGTCACTGTTCCAGATATTTGAAATGTCCCCTAAATGACAAGGGGTGCAGCTAGTTGCACTGTGAATTCATACAAAGCTGCAGTTATTCAAATGTGACCCAGCTTAAGTTTTCTGAGTTTTGAACTCTAAACAAGTACCTAAAAAGCCTTAAAATGTGCTTCAGAAATCTTAAGTTTAGTGGTAATAAAATGGTAATGAGTTCTCAAAATGGCCGATTATACTGTAAATGCTTGAGTAAAATTTTAGTTTTCTCTCTTTTTTTTGGAAATGATAATGAAGCTATCTTTTATGTCCACGTCTTGTTATCAGCTAGCTGGTTGTACAATAGTCACTTGCTATTAGAATTTAAGTACAAGAGTTACCATTGCAAATACTTTCCCCTTACCTCCCTTTTCTGTTCTTCTGTACCTGAAGGTTAAATTGTTTGATTTATTCTAAGTAAGCCCATGAACAAATACATAGTAGTTGATGGACTGGGGGGTCATCTTCTAACTTACTCTGTTAAAACTTCTTTGTCCCTATCTGTTCATATCTGCTCAGCCTATTCTGTTGATTGCTGACCCTCCAGTTGCTTACAGTCTAGAAAGTCATCAAGAGATTGTCTTTGGTAATGAAGGATACAGGGTGGAGGGTTCCCAGCTGAAAAAGAAAGTGACGATCACTCTGGAAACTGCACATGCAGTTATGAGGCAGAGCCTCGTAACAATGGAGCATCCAAGAATGCTGTTGAGTTCTGTGGTATCTGCTCTGTAAACACACAAGAAAAAATATTTATTCCAGAGCTTCTTCATATCTGTAGATGTTATAAGTTAGAAAAAAGAAAAAAAAAATCAGCACCTTCATTGTCTCCCCAACTTAAATTAATTTGAACTTCCAGGTATCCTATCTTATGCTTTTTAATGATGATGAATACAAATACGTAACTAGAATTGTATAACCTTTTTTGTGAAAGCATATTTCTATGTTATTGGTACCTCTGTTTCTTTTGGCGCACCCAGTCTGTTTTGCTGGGGGGAGGAGGAGGTTGTTTTATCTGATACCATTCTCTGGATGGAAAGCCAATTTTTTTCTAGTTGTTCTTAACAGAATTTTCTGTGGAAATGAGGTGAGCTGTCATCAGTTTTCTTCTTCCTTCCTGCTTCATTCTAATAACTTCATAAACTCCTAGTTAAATTTGACAGAAATAAATGATTATTAAATACCTAAAGCTTCTTGAAAAAAGTTGTGAGGTTGAGGTGACAAATGTAGATTTAGTAACTCTCCAGAGGAAAGGCTATGACATAAACTCAGTTATTAGCATGAGAGAAACCCATGTGGGAATGACCTTATAAATGCTTCAACATTTGATCAGTGTTTGTTCCTTCATTAGACCTCAAAGTCAGTTAAATGTCAGGTGTAAAGCCATAAGGAGCTAAGTGTAGTTGGTTGGTTTTTTTTGTTTGTTTTGTGGTTTTTTTCCAGTTTACTGTATCCAGAACACTTATGAACAGGTAGAGATAGCTAGAATAAAAGCTTCAGAAACAGTGATTTTATTGATTTGCTGACAAGTTTAGTTATGTTTAGCAATTAGTGTCTGCTGTTACCCTTAATTATTTTGACAATGTTATTTATATTTCAGTTCACTATACACAAAGCTTTGCTTACCTTCAGAAGACACACCGAATTTTTTGTGGTATGGTTAGATCTATGGCTGTAGTGACCTCTAAGTCTTACTTTAATTTTTCTCTGAGTATTCTAAAAGTGTTGTGTTTTCCTGTTTAAATAGTGTCTAAGGTTAAATTTCCCCAAGGTACTGGTAAAAAGAAGTTTCTTGGCAAATTTTCAAGAAGGGCAGGTCCCTTGAGTTTCAAGAATGATGGGTCAAGGAGGAAGCAAACGTGCTTTCTGGTAGCCCAGAATAAGAATTGGGTCTTTGCTAGTTTTATTCAGTTGAAGCGTGTAACAGAAAAGATAGTATACTAATTCTTTGAATTTGGACTGTATATGAAGCACATTTATTTCGATCAGCACTAATAAGTATTAAATAAAGTGAAATAATTATTATGCACATATCTTCATACTCTTTTTTTTATACCTCATTTGGAATTTGTAGAATTTTAACAATTACATTCCTTTTAATTTCATTTCACATTATATTATGTCATCTGCCATAGTGGATGCTTATTTGGACCAAATAAGAAATGTTATATTGAATTATTTATTGAATATTATGATGCTAGTAAACTCCTTGAGTATGATAAGTATTTCTTGGATTTGCGTAGGAATCAAATTTGTGGTTCAGTACTAATGATCATGGAGTTTAAAAAAAAAATTCTGAGCAGGGTAATTCTGTAGCAATTTAATACTTTTGCTGGAAAAAAAATTGTGTTTGTTATTCAAAAATAGTGGCATGGAGGAGATAGATCTCTGTAATTCAGAAGAGAATTTTACACAATGTCTGGTAGTTTTGCCATATTTGTCAGTAGTATTGACAGCCTTGTTGAGAAGTACAAACAATTAAAACATTTAGTACTTCATCATAACTTTGTTATAAGCTTCATTTGCATTGATTGACTTATATCCATTACTCAAAGTGTTGTATAACAGTGATTGTTCACCATAGAAGGAAATTTTTTGCTAAGTTTTATCATGTTGTTGTTTTATGCAGAAACACAATTTTCACAAATTTGTCTGTGTTTAAAAAGAAATTAAAGAGTGATGGTTGTAGCCTGTGAGAAAACCTGGTTGCAGCCTGATAGTTATTTCAGTCACAATAATTAATCAGTAAGAATTCCAGCTCTGCCCTTTTCAACGTTACCTGGAATATTAAAAAATATTTCCAAACATTTAGAACGTAACTTCACAACATGTCTAGAGTCCACTGACTTAATGAAGACTGCTATATTTAACTGAGAAATTTTTATGGCTTTGTTTATTTCATTAAAATTGTTCTCAAAAACTAAGAAAAATACCTCTAACATAACTTACTTGTATTTCTTCATGGCTTTCAGATAATTGAGGTTGAAGTGAGTTGTCAAGTTAATGTCATGTCATGTACTCTTGCTGTAGTACTTTTTCTTCAATACTGTATTTAGGTTTTGGCGTGGTTTTGTGATTTCATGGAAGGAAATGTATATAACTGGTACTTCCAGAACATGATCAGTTATACTATATAGAATATGGTACTATATATTTTTTTCCTATTTGAGTTTTTTCAGGCTTTCTGTAGCAGGAAAAAAACAAAACAAAACAAAAAGCAGAAGAGCAATGCTAGCTGTATACTCAGACATCTGCTTAATCCTTATCCCCTTCGCATTGTCAATACCCATCTAATTCCACTTTAACAACAGTAATTGGCTGATGGAGTAGCAGATATAGATTTGTTTTCCTGATGACTCCTTGACTTTTTTCCTCTGGTAATACTAATAGAATTCCAAATCCTTACTGGTGTGATCATGTCATGAGTAGGTCAACAGTCATGTCAAGGTCCTATTGGAAACTTCATAGCGAACATCTTAATTTAGACTTAGCTATCTTTTTTTCTTGTATGTGCAATTGTAAGCAATTCTTCCACATATCACACTCATTCCATTATAACACAATTCATTTGATGCAAAGGGAGGCAGTTCTGCATGTGAATTGTTTACCGAGTTGTAGTTGGCCACGTACAAATTCAGTAAGCCTCTTTCCAGATGTGATACATTATCTGAATTATGTCAGGAGCTTGAAGGAAGAAGAATATTGCTTGTTTGTTAAGATTTTCTGTTATTTCAGTCTTTCAGTTAATGAGAATTGGAATGGGTATTTTGGGTTTCTACAACTTACGAAAAGCAGGTCTGAAAAATGGATATATAAGGTTTCTTGAGTGGTTGAGTTGATCCAGTGGTTTCCTGACACCAGAAGGAAAAGTCTTGTTTCCTTTTCTCTTGCTTTCTTTAACTATATCCTAGCTCTTAACCCCTTCTCATACCTGCTCCAGGCCATGTTTATTCTTCTTCTATGTCTTGCAACAGCTTTGGGTTGTAAGACCCATTTCTGAGCTGTATCAATTCACCAGAATGGGGTAAAAATCAGACATTTCTGTCTGGGCTAGCTTTCTGAGCTTTTAGTGAGCTGGAAATCTTCTGGAGCCACTCAGAAACATCAACTCTGACAGGAACATGAAGTTGACGTGGATGGAAAGGTGGGAAGTGGGGCAGCTCCCTTTCGGTAGTAGGGAGTCATTTAGGACAGACTATGCTTCCTGGCAGGATTTTGCCTTCAGTTTTTGGTTATATAACTTAGATTTGAGAAATAAAGCTCCATGGTTTCAAAACCTGTCTAGGTTTGGGGAGCTAATGACAGCCTTTATCATCCTCATTCACCTTATTTTGTCTTTTCTATTACCTGAAGCTTTATATTTATTTTTTGCACCAGTATATATCCAGTGTGGGCATGGGAAGTTTGTCTTGTTGCCTTTCATGGACTAGAAGCAGCATTGCAGAAGTTCTTGTTACTGACTTGAAAAAGATCAGAGTAGACTGCATATGCTTGCATTGTTAGAAGAAAAGTAACAACTGGTTAAACACCTTTTCTCTCTTAAAGCATGTGAGATTTAATTGAGTGGTTAAGAACCAATTTTGGCAGAGACTTAATCTCACTTAGTCTTTTGGCTAACTGAATAGTACTCAGTATTAAAAGGGTGCATGCAGTCCCTTGATAAAGATTCATGCACTTGACCAAGTGCTTAAATTTTACAGGGAAACATTTAAATTCAAGTGCTTTGGTAGTCCTGCATCAGAGACAATGCCTATCTGGGGGATTACTACTTTTAAATCAGCAAAGAGTGTTAACCAGAGTCTACAACCTGGTTTACTGCCTTATCAAACTTCTCTGTTTTTATCCTCTGTCTAAAACCTTCACTTTGTGAAGTTGCTGACCAATTATAGTAAAGTCGGCCATTGTTAGCACTTCTGTCTAATGTGTTAAGTCATCTTAACTTTCCTGCCAGGCATCAAATTCTCTGTTTTGAGGGGTTTATTCTCCCCCTCTCCTTTTTGCTTTCTTCCTGTTGCTCACACAGAAACATTATCATCTATATTTTGTTTCTTCATGCCAAGCCATGTATGTCTTTGATTTCCACTTTAAAGTATGGGTAGATCCCATATTGATTATACTTTTTGAGAATCTGACCAAATATCTGAAATATGCTTACAGAAATGTTCTTTTAGTCTAAAAAAACGACAAACTGCTTTACTATAATGCATACTGTTTGTTTGTTGAAGTCCTGATTATATTGATTTGCTACTGCCAGAAACAGAAGTACAGAAAGCAAAAAGTATAGCAATCTGTTCTTATCTATAGGAGTATCAAGTTTTCCCTCTTGTCTCTAACTGAAAACAAGAAACAGCAGTTTAGGATGTTAATCTGTAGTTTTAGAAATATGAACCACCTTAATATGTAAGCCTTCAAGAATGGTTAAATGGTTACTGTGTTAAATTCTTATATTGAAATACTTCCATTTGATAACATAGACAAATGATTTTGAAATGCCACATGTTGATACGTTAAATGTTATCGTATAAGAAATACAAGATAAAATCATATTCATTGGCCTACTACTGCTTCAGGGAAACATGCTGCATTTTCAGTGTAGATGTAAGCACACACACACTGTATAATGACCAAGCATTATAACATGCATAACTTTCTGTGTAGAGTGAGTATATTATCTACTGGCTTGGAAGAAGTGGA
This sequence comes from Anser anser, assembly GCF_964211835.1. NCBI lineage: Eukaryota > Metazoa > Chordata > Aves > Anseriformes > Anatidae > Anser > Anser anser. Next base: position 101,343,076 of record NC_139722.1, read on the forward strand.
TGAATTTGATTCCCTGTTTCATGAATATTTGAAATATTATTTTTGTTGAAATATTTAATTTTTCTTAAACTTGCAAATACCCTTCAATGTTACTGGTTTCTGCATTTATAATGTACGATAATTTAGGTATTAATCAGACTGAGATACGAATATGATAGCTAATAATAAGCAAAAGTGCCTTGAAATTATGTATGTTATTAATCTGAAACTCCAAATAATCTTTTCCAAACACCAAAAATCTGGATGTAAGACTGACAGTAGTACAGTTTAATTTGGAGGAACTAAAAAAAAGCTTCTTTTCCTGTCAGAACACCTGTCTTATATTTTGCCTGTCATTAACAGTTTTGCTTGGAATACTGGATAAATTGTGGTTATCTACTTAGATGAGAAGTTCAGATTTAAGATAATGTCTTGCTTCATTTCACCACGTGGACAACTGGGCAATGGAACTGGTTGCCCAGAGATGTGTGCAGTGTCCGTCCTTGGCAGTTTTCAAGACCCAGCTGAATAGAGCATTTTGTAACCTGGCTTGACCTCAGTTCTGAGTCTGCTTGGAGCAGGAGGCCAGACTGGGGATCTCTTGAGGTTTTTTCCAACCTGAATTATCCAATGATCCAATCCTATGATCCTGTTATATTGGGAAGTACCAAATGTTAGCTCTGTTTTGTTTTTTAATACCCACTCCAACTCCCTTGTTGGATTACTTTTATCCAACAGGTTGTCAGACAAAAGAATGTGACTGGGGTCCAAGAAAATGACCAAAAATTTTTTAATGCATATATGTTTATTTCCTCAATGGAGGAAAAAAATGAAATACAAGAAGATACTGTTTCAAATTAGAAAATTGGCTTAGAGGCATTTGAATTGTTATTATCAACAGTATAAAAAATGAGAACCCTATGATGGTTTATCTGAATTTATATGCTAGTATCACTTCACAGGGAAATGTTTTGCTGCTTTTTCTTTCCTAATGTAAATTAGGTTTTCTTCTTGGCTTCTGGATTGTATTTCCATCTTTCTTATTCAAGGTGGAATAGGTTAAGTCAGCAGTATGGCTTTTGTTTCAGTACAAAGTTTGAAACAGTCTTAATCTTCCACTACCAGCACCTTGAAGGTTAACAGCTTATCCAGTGTCTTAAGAAGTTAAATGAAGCAGCTCAGCTGGCTTAGCAGCTTGCAGCCCCTAAAACGGGTGGGGGTAAGAGAGGATGTGCATTCTCTGTTGATCCTGCTCATTTCCACTATTGGAATAGTTCACTGTTTCACCGAAATTACTCAGCTTGAATCTGTCTGCTTGCTTTCACTCTCCTACCACCCCACCCCTCAGCATTTTACTGCGCAGAATCAGCTTGGCTGGCAGAAGGTGCCAAGTACTATAAGAGCAACATAGGAAAGGAGAGAGTAACGAGTCCCTTTCCTCTTACCCATTGCAATATGCAGTTAACTCAAGAAGTTTTGTTTAAATAGTAATAATTTCTGCTAGTCTAGAAAAGATAAATATTGAAAGAATGTATAAATATCGGCAGAGTTAACTTGTTCTGTTGTAATTGAAAGGAGTTAATCAGTCATTTCTAACGTGGTTACAACTTAAAGACTTTTGTTCCTAGCAGACTTGAGTGTTACATGCTTGTGCTTGTTTTCTGGTGTTCTCATAAAGTAGTAGGTACTATCCAAATGTAAAAAGCACTGTCCCTGCCACAAGGAGGTAAAAACAGATGTACAGAGGAGATTGAGGGAAGTAGTATAGCAGGGTATTTAACTGTTGGCTGGTAAATAAGAATAAGCTTTTGTTGTGTGTGTGTGTGTGTGGTTTTTTTTTAATTAACTTGTCAGTATAAATCAGTTGGATTTCCCATGGGCAGCATTGCAGATGAGGGTCTTCCAAAGGGAATTAACTGGAGGAAGGGTGAAAGCTATACAGATGAGTTCATGAAAAATGTTCAGTGCACAAGAGACTGAAAGAAATCAAAGAACTGCTAATGCTAGAAGAATTAAAAATTTGCAGAATCTGGTCTGTGTCAAGGGAAAGTGAGATGGCATGAAACAAAACAAGGCAAAATATGTGTGGGACATGAAAAATGACAGAAAGCTTGAATTGGATTTTGTGATATTGCTGGTAGAATTCAAATAATCCTGTAGTCTTCAAGTCTGAAACATGAACCTTTGCCTAAAATGAGAATAGCAGACAAGGAGGAAGATTGAGACATCAGTATCACCACTAGTCACGGTTCTGCAGGATTGTTAGAAGGTTTTGGAGATAGGAACAAGGACCAGTTTTTGTCTGTTCTTGGTTGGATGTTTTTTGGATATGTTTGGTTTGGTTTGGCTTTGATTGTGTGCTGATGTTTTTTTAGGACTTCATTAGTGTTAAACTGAACATGAGACATTTGGGAGAGGTTTTAGGAAAGGAGTTGAGATGTGGGTTAGATGAAAGCTAACGAATGGAAAATTTGAGATCTCTCACATTTGAGAACCGTCAACATGGATGTCCAAATTAGCTGAAACTGAAAGAGTTCTGAATGCGTTGCTGAATTACTTCCCTTTTCAACTGGGCAGACCCCAGGCCTAACGTATTGAGCACACTGGAAGATCTAGCGTTTGTCTAAGGGTATCTGCAAAGGAGAAAGTTCAGGGAGAATGGGTGTTTAGAGCTCTCCATTTTAGTGAAGTCCAGACTCACATAAAACATGCATGGCCATACTTCTTAATTGTATAAGAGATGTTTGCTAATAGCAGTTAAGAAGCTGGTCCCAGAGAAGTTGTTTCATAGGGTCTAAATAAAATAATTTATTTTTGGAATCTCGGCTCTTAACGTAAGCACTTATGTAGACAGTGAGACTTTTAAAGAGTGATTCGGAACACCAATGTTAGCTGTATGTTTCAGCAACTTCTTTTCATTTCTCCTCTAACCATTCTACCCCTAGCAAATGTTTGTTGGTAGAGGTTACACACAGTGTGTAGAAATACTTTGGGTAACGAAATAAAATAGGATCTTTGCTTATTTAAAACAGTACCATTTGTTTTAGATGCTAAGATAACAGCTTGGCTTGGTAAGAGCTCAATTTATTTATTTGCTTGCTTGAGTCTGAATTCTGTTTCCTTCGGAAGTTTCTTTCTGTACTTTCATACTGCCACAATGCTATTCTGTTTTCAAGCCTGATTCTTATGGTGCTGTAATTAGCAGACAGAGGAGGTTGATCAAAAAAAAAAAAAAGACATCTACTGGTTTTGACACTGAGAATTAATTATAAAATAAAAGATTTGTGCTCAGGCTAGAATTAGCCTAGCAGTTCAAAATATAAGCAGTCACCTTGGAATCATGTAACAAAAAGTGACACCCTTTCTTTTACTATAGGCTAAATATATCTTGTGAACTTAAGTTAGATAAATCATCTGTGTGTCAGTTCTATCTGGTATTCTATTTAATTAATTTGGAAAATAGTTGTTGCTTTCCTTTGACAAGCACAGTGTTCATGTTTGTTAAATACTTCGAAAAACATAACCATTTCCTTTAAGTGGTTTAGATTATTATCAGAGAGGTTGTTCATTCTTACTACAAAAAGGTGACATTCAGCACATCATTGGTAGCTGGTTTTAAATGAAGTAAAGTTTCAAAAGAGTATCTATAATACCGTTTTTCAAACCCTTTAATTAGCTTTTGCATGGAATACCTTACACAAAGTGCTGGCATCGTATTTTGCTATTGTTCCTTGCAAGTGAACACAATTTGAATGCCGTTAATGCAACTTTCCTTATTTTATGGCAACAAAGACACCTCCAAATATCTTGCGCTGGTTAATGCAGAAACAACATTGTGATAGTGTGTTAATCTTGAGCACACAAAGAACCACTGGAGGGTAAGAGGACATCTGTTGGATAAGCTTTCAATATGATGAGAATGATAAGAGACCTACAACTGGTGCAAAAAACAGCTAATCTTTCACAGTATGTGATTAAAAACCAATGAATATCTTCTTTTCAAAATTTGTGTATTGATGTAGAGAGTAATAGCCCCATATTTCATAAGTAGACAAAGAGGGACCTTGCATTTGAGAAAACTGGCCATTCTAAGCTGCCACAATTTGTACTAGCAACAGTGACCATTTTAAGTTTAGGCCTACACGTTCTGGGTGGGTTATTTTTATGATGGCTTGTCACTGTGATGGACGATTCCCTACTACCTCCTTTATGTATTTGTCAGCACAATAGTAGTTGTAGTACTTTTATAGTAGGAATTTGTAGGAAAAATTACGGGCTTTTGTGGTAAGAATTCTTGAGAAGATCATTAATTTATAAATCATCTTGGAGCTTTGCATAACTAATAAAAAAGGTGTTATTACAAAGAAGTAGTAGTTATGAGGATGCTGAGAAATCAACTTTGGGAATTGGTAATTAATTTCTTCAATTCCTGCGAAATGACATTCGACGGAGTTCTTACGTATTTTCTAGTTCCGGTGCCATTGAAATTCCTATGGAGAGTCAATCTTGCTTTAGAAGACAAGGATTTTTTTTTTAAGATTTAGAAAGGGGTTGAAACTTGATATTCCCTTTAGAAAGGGGATCAGCAATTGTGTACATTATAAAGATGACTATCAATTATAATGTATGCAATAGTATGCAAACATTTTTCTAGGCCACAAAACAAGGTAATTTTCAAGCTTTTATAGTTGTTTCTGCTTAGTTGATTGCAGTGAAGCAACCAGAAGGTTATTCTTAAAACTTGTAAAACCACATGTAGAGCTAGCTTATTGCTGTCAAGAAGGATATTCTTAAGTTTTGTACATGAATGTTTAGTATTTGCACCAAGGAGCTCTTCACAGCTCCATTCAGACGTTACCTGTAGCTATGTTTTCAAGAAAGTAAAATTTTGTGCATCTTTTCTGAACATAAATACACGATGTCATATCTGCCTTTTCTTAAAGCCTTCGGGTCTCAGCACTATGTACAAACTTGTTCTGTTTAATAACATTTCCATTTTACAACGTATATCACTTTAGTTACCAACACTGGTGAAGTTTTGTTCAGACTTGTATGAATACGCTCCTATCAGTTACATTTTTTCATAAAACACAGGAGGTAGGGGGGCTTTTGATGTCAAGTAATGAAATGAATGTGGTATGGAATCAGTTCCTTACTCATTAAATCCAAAAGCACCTGCTGTATTATTATTTGGCTGTAAACCAAAAATAGAATGGTTTAGTTAAAAACCAGGAGGGTGGGAAGGGGAATCATTTAATCAAATTTATACAGCTTTCTGAAAGTTTTCTGGAACTAAAGTAGTTGGTGATGTAATGTATGAAGTCAAAGAGTATTTTGCTGTGATGAGGAAAACTAATGGAAACATTCACTTGGGGTAAGACAAATGGTATTAAATGAGAAAACACACCATGAATTGCAAATGGAGCTGAGTTAATTTGTTGCTACAGTAGTGTTGCCCTACTGTTAAATGAAGGCTGTGTAATTATCTTGCTGGCAGAGATAATGTCAAAACCTCATTTCTCCTTACATGCCTCATTTTTACATGAGGGCTAATTGAGCTGCAAGGTGACAACTGATTATATATGGCTATCATCAGGTCCTCTTGCTCAATTTGCAAATAATGTTATCTTTTTTAAGTGATGATTTTTATCACGTGTCAAATTAAAGCATTAAAAAAACTTTAAAGCTATTTTAGTAATTTGTAACATAGCATTTCTGTCACTATTTTATTTATATTTTTCAGCATTAATTAATACTTCCTCTAAGATTCTTGACATCCATTTTCTTGCAATCTCTTTATTGAAAGCACATAGAGACATGTACTAGTCAGTTTGCTTCATGCCTCTTGATAGTTACGAATGAAAGGGCCCTTTATAATCCAAAATATATTAAGTTTTCTTAAAGTTTTCTGTTGGGATTGAAGTTTATTGGAAATGCCACTGAATACTTTGTTAATAAATATTTGATTTAACAAACACCTAGGTTTAAATCTTCTACTTTTTGATCGTGCATGCATGCTTTTAAGTAACTTCGGTTTAACTGTGGGATTTTTAATAACTTGTTTAAAAGTTATGGATTCGTTTTAATTAAGGCTTTATTCCTGGAGATGGTTAACATTGGTATTATCCTTTGCGGTGTTCCCTTCAACCAGAAAAAATGACTGATAAGGGAGCAAGAAACTTTTTTCCAATGTAAAAAGTTCAAAAATAAACCAAGTCACTTCTCTTGAACTGTAACGTACAACCAGTGGGAGGTGTATCTACTGTGGAGACACTATTAAGAGAATGTGTAAGTATAATTTTTCATAGGATCTAGCATGCCCAAAGACAGTGAAGGCGATGTATGCAGGGATGCTGTGTCAAATAAAAGTAACGTTCCCTCTCTTTATAGATTGGCTTCTTGAATGCCATCTTTGCTTGTTAGCACAGAACTGAAGGCCTAGGCATGGCTAATGCCATTTGGCCTGACACTTCTTCTTGGCCTCCTTGGTCTCTGCTTTTCCCTTAGATACACTGCAGTCTCCTTTCAAGATCCCTGTTTTCTTAATTCTGCTGCAATCGCAAAAACTGAAATAAAACCAGTTATTTTTTCCTTCTAATATAGTAAAGCAACAATCTGGATTTGTGTGTTCCTGCCCAAAAGCGGTGAGCTACAGAAGTAACTCATGAGACAAGGCAAACCTTAAGAATATGCTGGGAGAAAGAGAAATTTCAATTTCAAAATCTGGCACTAATCCCAAGGCCTGGGGATGACAATTTTCATAGCTCTTCTAAAAAAAAAAAAAAAAAATAAAATAAAAAACTTGCATTATTTGGGAACACTACTTATAAAATACATGCAATATATTTGCCAAAAAATAGATCCTGAAATCTTAGTTTCTTGACTACACTGTCTCCTTGCAGATACAACTTATGTTTAAGTGAAACCTGGAAAGTTTGATACCCTTGTAATGACCATCTTGTATTTCAGAGGACCCAGACTTTTACCAGCCTCTCAGCTTACTAATCAAACCAGGCATTTAGTTGTAGTCTAAATAGTATGTTATTACATTTAAAATAGGAAAATATTTTGAATTGTGAAATTCCAAAATAGACTAAGCCAGTTTGTTTTGCATTAAATACATTTCAAAAGTAAAAAATCATAACATTTAACTGATTGGAGTTAAACAACATGAAACTTTCATATTTGGTAACTCCCCATACTTGTTCAGATTTCAAAGCAAATATACACTTTCATTCTCAGATCTTTTAGTAAACTTCAATGTGTTTTTAAAATTAATAATGCAGATTATTTCGTAATTGGACCTGATAAAATTCAACCCTGATTCACACTTTCAAACAAATGAAATAATGATGCAAGACTGTCTAAATAAAGTCTTCAATTTTCTTTATGCTAGGGTATAACAGACTAAAGCTTTGTTTTGAGATGAAATACCTGAAAGGTGCTTCAGCATCTTCTTATAACAATACTTTGTTTTTACAGACTGTTTGTATCTTATAATGTAGGAAAAATACTCACCTTTACTGGAAATCTTATGACTGGGATCTTAAAGCATTTTTACTTTATTAGATGGTTCTCTATTTAGAAATTAAATAATTTTACTTTTAAAGAGAAACAAACAAAGAACTCGAAGACAATTCTGTACTTCTCTTTCTTGTCTGACGTCAGGGGAAGGAAAAAAAAAAAACACACACAAAAAAACCTACAAAGCTTCTCCAGGATGAAAGGAGTTACTTGAAAGTGAAAGGTGTAAATCCATCAGTGATGTTTTAATAATGCTGGGTCATGTTGAGTTCTGAATAATTTAATCGGTGTATGTTTGCAGTTCTGTATGAGATTGTTGGAAAATACCTTTTTAATGACTGACTTGAACCCTGAACTATTTTTTTTAATTACATTGATGTTCATATGATAGTTCTGTAAGTCTGAGAGTGTGTAGTAAGTTTATACTTATTAAATTCTTCAGAAATATAACAGTTCTCCCTAATGTAATATAGCTGATACAGGAACTGGGACGATACTGCTGATCTAACAATACCAGAAAACTTAACTTTTTTCTTGGGCTTAAGCAGCATACATATCCATTTACCAGATCAGACTTGCATTTTGTTTTCTAAAGCTGGATCTTTTGAGTGACTTTTAGGTAAAAGCATTTCTGCTGTGTTTACTTATTACATACTGTGAGGTCCTAGTTAACCCTCTTTATTGGTGACCTTCAGTCCAGCTTAAGCCTGAAGAGAATTTTAATTCTTTTCCTTCATGAAGTCCCTTGGCTAAAACCTTGGCTTGTTCCCTCCCTCCTTAAATGACTGCCTGTAATGAACAACAGAAGCATCACTCTTGGTTTCCATATACTGAGTTTAAGATTTTTAGAATATTGTGGACGTTAGAGAAATTAGTAGGTTTTCTTAATAAACTATCCATGACAGCTAGTAGTAGACAAATCCATGCTTCACAAAATTTTCACTTTAGATAATAATAAATGTTCTAATAATGAAAAAAAAAATAGCGGCTATTGAGTATTACACTAAAACCAGAAACTATTTCAGTGGGTAGTAGGAATGGAAGAGGTGATGAGGAAACAATGTTCTGGCAAGACAACGTTTGCTTTTTTTGGAAGGAATTTAACGTTCATCTACTTGAATATGTACTGGTGAAAACTTAAGCAATGACTAATCCATTTCAACTTCTAAAATGTTTGTGCAGTAAGAAACCCATGATAAAAGTACATGATTCTTTCAAAGAATTTTTCCTTAAGCTGTGTATTTTTGATTTATTTTACCTTCTCACATTCTGCATCATGTTATTTTTGAAGCCTTAAGAAAACCTATCTTAAAGGTACACTCCCATTGCACTTAGGATAACATTAATTCATCTTAGTTACATAAAGGAGCTATTAGTTTACAAATACATGAGAACTAGGACACAGACTGGCTGGATCATGAAGCAGGTGTAAAGTTTTACTACGTTGCAGAAGAACTTCAGGGACGCTCTGAAGCATGTGTGCACCATAACTATAGGTGAAAATGTGCAGGATAATGGTTCCAAATGTACAATAGTAACAGCAGTGGTATTTGCTGCAGATGCTTGTCAGGACTTGCAGAGCTCTGTGGATGTTAGGCTGCCCTAGCAAGTGACCTCATAATTTCCAGAAGCAGGTGGAGGTGGCAATTATAGCTATGGCCACTATCTTGAACCTTCTGTAGTAGGTGATGAATTGTAAATGGCTAGACCCAGTGCACAACAATAAACTCAAATAAATCTTCAATGTGTAATAATGACAAGACTGAAAGACTGGCAGTTATAACAAGGCTGCTGTTGTCACCCACTTTACTGTAGCCTTGATATCCATCATTATCAGCTGGAGCTAGCTCAAGAGTCGGACAAGAAGGTCTGAAGAAGGATGAGTTGTTTGCGCTGAAGCGTCCAGTAGGTCCCATCTGGCACAGAGTAAATGGGATTTTTTTGCCTGTTCACTGGGCTAGAGCTGTCCATCATCTCGGGCAGATATCTGATCACTTCATGCTGTGGGACAATATGGCTTTGTGCTGTTTGGTACAGCAATGGCAATTAAAATAACTAAATTTTTCATTTACTTCAAGCTTCTGTTTTACCTTAGGCAAAGGTGATCCTAAGAAGTGATCGTGATCTTTACATTAATAGAACTTTTTATTTTTTTGAGCCAGGAAGTCAAGTTAGACCAGTCAATGCCAAGTTACTGAAAACATTAAGGTAGAAATGGAAAAAGATTCAGAAAAACATGCAAGGTAGAATTTTTGCTTCTGTTTTCTCTGTAGCGTGCTTAAGATTACCTGAAAATATCAAAACACAATGCAAATTGGCAAAAATGCAGAAACATAATTGCTGTTAAAGAAATAGTAGGGTTGCTTAGCCCCCAGCAAGTTTCTTGTAATTATTAAAAATCCTAATTGTCTTAATGCATCTTAATTTAATATTTCTCTCTGCTAAACACAACTCTTTTGAGTTTACATCATGTGTAGCTTTCAAATGTATCTGTTAGACAAGCATGAAGGATTATTCAAAAAATTGTTGTACACTGGAAATAAAAATGTGAAAACTGAATAGTGTTTAGTTTAACATGGCAGCTTATCTAATATTCGTTTGATCTTTAGACTTTTCGTTGAGATCATAGGATTAATCAACATAACATGTTAATCAGTGAATCCCAGATTGATTTATTTTTTCCCCCTTAGGTGTAGCAGTTCTTCAACAGAAAACAATTGAGTTTATTGAATATTAATTTATGAAGTCAATATAATTGCACTTTGTAGATTTGTTTTGTTCTTGTGCTTTAAGATACTTAGTGGCATGAAAAAAATTCCCCTCAGATGTCATCATTTTAAAATGAAGGTTATTTTATTAGAGGTTAGAATTTTATAGTATCTGGATTGCAAGCAGCTTAACAGCAGTTTCTTCTGTAAAGCTGTCTTATTTTACATTCATGGTAGGTTCTTACACAGCTTAATCCCAGCTTTAAAAGATTCAAACTTGTGAAGTGATGCATTATAGATATGTAGAGTCAGGTGTTCTTTTAATTTTAAGAGTATTAAGTGCAATGGGAGAATATTATTCTGGTTTGTATGTTCTTTTGTATGTATTTCAGAAGTGTTAACGTTTTATATATGCCTTAGCTGTGTGATAGTAGTTGTCAAACAAACATTTTAATGTCTTTGATGATTAAAAGAAAAGTCTGTTGAGATTTCTGTCCTTCCATAATAGCAGGTTCAATAGCCGATGTCCAGGCAACTGACATATGATCACTCGTGTTTTCTTTATTTCATAATAAATCTTTGAGCCTTGAGGCATCAGACACATGCAGATTTCTCTGCATTTTAGAGTCTTGATGGAATAGCAACTTCCGAATTTAAAGTACTGACATATTGGTTTCCATCTCTATAGACTTAGCTCAAAACAGCAGTAGCCACATGAAAATATACGTCAAGAACACTGTTTTCTCATACTGGAGTTTAGGCAATTTGTTTTCAGTCAGAGAGCTCTTTCTAACCTATTTTTGGAGCCCCTCTGTGGCCTGACCATACGTTCTAACATAATTTATGGTGGCACTGTAACATATGGACTTTTCATCATTGTCCAGCTCAAATCCTCTGTTGAACATGGATGCTACCCACATACACAAGCTCCCAGAGCAGATATTTTAGAGTACAATTTAGTTTTGTGTAATCGGAATAAATCCATGCTAGACACACTAATGAAGGGTTGTTCTTTTTTTTTTTCCCCTTTTAACAATAAGATGATTTTGTTTGTGCATTTTATGTGCAAATTAAATTTGGAATTTTTAAGGAAATAAGCTAAATAAATTCATCATGAGACCCCATAACCGCAAAGCTTCGACTTCTAATTAGGACGGGCAATACAAAAGTAAAAGAGTCATCCTAGACCCAGGGAACTTTACAATTTTAAATACTGAAGACAGTAGAAACATAGAAGCAAAAAGATAATCTCACACATACTAATAATTTGTGACTGAAACAGTCAGTAGTGTGTTTGTAACACGTATGTTTTATTTCTGTTCCTTTCTGTGCTTATTTCTATCCCTAGTACTGTTAGGATTGAGTTGTTTTTTTGGATACAAGAGCATGAATGCATGAACTGAAGAAGCAGGGACACAGGGTGGGACTGGGGGCGGGTAACAGAGTGGGAAGAATTTGGAGATTTTTTTTAGAAGTGCTTCTGTTTTTTCTTCTCTGTAACAATGGATGCAGTAAATGGTATCTGGGTGATAATAAAAATATTTAGATATATTTTGACAGTAACTGGCAATGTAAGTAGCAAGTAAGTATTAGCACTTAATGGTGTCTACACCTTTTATAGAAAAATTGTTATAAAAATATTTTTCCATATACTTGCAAATTCTTAAAGTCTGTCTAAATGAATTGATGCACATTTGTGGTTGAAGGAAGATAATTCTCTTCATTTCTCTTTTCTCCTCGATGTCTTCATTTTCTATACCTGCTGTATATTGCACTGTTTAGAAGATAAAGTAATTTTTAGCAGCATTTTTCCAAAAGGCAGCTGTATTTTTTCTATTGACTAATGGCTGACTTGTTTGCTACTAAGAAGATTGCAAGGCTTAAAAGACGTAAACACCTACAAACTATAATTCAATAAATACCTTGTTGGCTTCTCATTGCTAGAGTAAAATAAAAATTGAATTTTTTTGTTCTTTTCCTTCAGCTTATGTGTAGGTCATTAGGCATTTCAGCATGTCAGGCCAAAAAGTCACACAGAATGAAGAGTCAGTCACACAGAATTAGCAAATATAAAATTATGTCTGAAACCCAATCTTCCTAGCAAAGCTTGGTCATTTGAGGTAGGGTTCTAGATAAGTTCCTTTCTTGACAAAAAATTCAGATTTCTGAACCTTCTCATGTGAAGGGTACCTAAAAACATACGTGTTCTTGGAAGCAATGGCTCTAGTGGCAGTGGCAGAAGCATCATCTGGTCTTCGCGTAATTTCTTACTGTTTGTTGTACTGAACAGGAAAAGTGCAAGCTCTAAGTTCACTGCTTATCCGTGCTAGAAATTCTCTAGCCCACATCTTGCATCTCAGCCAACAGTCTCCGTAACTGCCAACTTACAATGTTTTGTGTGGACACCTTTCTCTTTCCTTGCTGATGCTGTGTCACTGAGCAGAATGGAAAGTAGGACAGGAAGCAGTGCAAGGAAGGAAAATGTAGATTCCTAGATTTGCCTTCTGGAATTATTTATGGGTTTTCTCCAGTGACGGTCTGTTATAATGCATGGATCTACACATGGGATTGTTTGTACATATTTTAATTATCCTTCAGTAACAAAATGTTTTTTTAATGAATATTAGTTGATACATTGCAGGTAGGCTAATGTTTTGATAACACTGCACCTTCTTCGCTTTGGTTTATGGCTACATTTTCTTTAAAATACATAAAAATAAAAATAAAAAAGTTAAAAAAATAATTATATATATATATATTCCTTTTTGCTTCTGTTGAGTATCTCTGCCAGTCAGTTTAGATTCCTGATAGTAAGATTCATTCTCAAGACTGTTCAAACTTCTGATCAGCTAGTCAGTTGTAGGTTTTTGAACTGGTCCTATTTTAAATAGCATCTTAAGAGAATCAGAATATTTTGCATCTCCCCAGTGTGCTGATATTCAAGATCAGCATCTAGAACTCCAGTGAGTTCTCTGATTAATTTGGAATCAGTAATCTAAACTATAGTATTATTTATTAATTGAATCAGAGGACCAGTGAATACACGTAGTTTGTGATGAAATGTTCTCTATAATATGGTGGGATTGGCAGTGATGTATTTGTAAAAACCTGTGTGTAAAGTGTTGATATTTTCACAGTCAGCCCACTATCTCATAATCAGTTGTTACTACTGTGTTTGTCACCTAGCACCTGTTGTGCAGTAAGGTTGCTCTTCTACAACACCCTAGCTCCCTGTTTGTTTTTGTTTGTTTGGGGGGGATGATTACACAACAATCCTCCTAGTTTTTTTTTTTTTTTTTTTAATATCATAATTTTGGTCATAAAAACCTCTTTAACTAAAATGATGATAGAAGTACTTTGTGGCAGAAGTCTTTTAGTCTCTTCTCAGCAATACAATTGTAATTCACTGTAATTCATACCTTAAGCACTCTCAAACTTTTACTTGCAACAATCATTTCCATTTTTTATAACTGTTCCTCGGTTGATCTTTATACCATTAAAAAGTTGCTCAGGGTTTCAAAATGTTACGCCAATCCAAGCATGTTAAAACAGATTTACTCCTGCTTTGGTGGTGGTGTTGTATTCCACTAGTGTTTATTTAAAAATAATAATAATAATAATAATAATACAAATCTAAAAACGGAAATGGTTACGGTTGTACCTCACTAGGGGGATTTTGTACATAAGTATTGCAATTTAATTTTTTCTCTAATATTATGAGCAAAAGCACCTTTTACATTATGAGCATCTCTACACCAGGAACTGCCTTGAAAATCTAGACTTTTTTCATGAAAATCCTCAGACTCCTTCAACTAGACATATATTGTTACTGATATTTTAAATTATCTGGCTGCTCTGTTATCTATGCTGTTTGTGTGTGAAAGCAGTTGCATTGTAGAGGAAAAACATTCTATCATTTAAATCTGCAATATGTACTAGTTATTTGGATGATAAATTGTGAAAGACTGGAATTTCTTAAAATGGTCTTCCATCACATCAACCTAAATTTTTAGCAATTACATGTGATAATTGTGTAATTGCACATCTTAATTATTGTATTTCTTAGCAAGTTATATGTGTTTGCACCAATTATACTACCAAAATGTTCAATTACTAAATTACAGTTGCATATTGAGGGAGGGTAGGGGGAAGGGGGCTTTAATATGCCAGCTAAATGCAAGTTTATATCTAGCATTCTACACTCATTTTTGTTTAAAATAAATATTTAATATAAAAATGATGGTATACTATTACTGTTTCAAGTCAAATGGAAATAAAATTTCTCTGCTGAGAGAACAGGTAGGTAATATTCATGATGATATAGCTGAAAGTGGGATAACAATATGCCAGCAGATGGAATAATAGAAAGAATTCAATATAGAATCATAGAGGCATTAAGGTTGGAAAAGACCTCCAAGTTCATCTGGTCCAACCATCCCCCCCTACCACCAGCATCACCCACTAAACCATGTCCCTAAACACCACGTCCAACCCTTCCTTAAATACCTCCAGGGACGGTGACTCCACCAGCTCCCTGGGCAACCCGTCCCAATGCCTGACTGCTCTTTCTGAGAAGAAATGTCTCCTCATTTCCAACCTGGACCTCCCCTGGAGCAACTTGAGGCCATTCCCTCTAGTCCTATCGCTGGTTATCTGTGAGAAGAGGCCGACCCCCAGCTCCCCACACCTTCCTTTCAGATAGTTGTTGAGAGCAATGAGGTCTCCTCTGAGCCTTCTCTTCTCCAGACCAAACAACCCCAGCTCCCTCAGCCGCTCCTCACAGGACTTGTGCTCCAGGCCCCTCACCAGCTTCGTAGCCCTTCTCTGGACACGCTCCAGGGCCTCGATGTCCTTCTTGTAGTGAGGGGCCCAAAGCTGAACACAGCACTCGAGGTGCGGCCTCACCAGAGCCGAGTACAGGGGGATGATCACCTCCCGTACACAGTGTTGCTTAACTGTTGTAGGAAAGCACAAATAAGACAATTTTTTATAGCAGAAAGTTACCCATAACTAGTCTTTATTCCCACCTCACGCAGACCTTCACCATCACCTCTAGTATTCTTGTGTACCATCTGGGATGTTGTTGGGGATGGGGGGTTGGTTGGTCGGTTAAATACATACGGCACTCCCTTTTTTAGTAACCGTGGGGAATGTTCCCAACCTTGTCATATCAGTCAATAGTGTGTGTCAGCTTTGACTTTGCTTTCCTTCTAAATTGTGTTATTTGGGCTGTCTTGCTAAGAAACAGCCTGTCTTTTTCAGTCTTTCTACACAGTTTTAATGTTTTGCTCAGGCTCCCATCTTCCTCTATTTTCGATTACGGTTTCTTGTCTAGTCTTGACAAAATCACTTTGCCTGTTTATATCCATTTAGAATGTGGTTACAAAGATTGTTTTCTTGGCTGAATGTCTTTGCAATCCCCTGCCTTCCTTTTCCCATTTCTTTCATACTTCGGGTGCTTTTCTTTCTCTCAGGATCCTTCCAAATCTGTTTTTGTAGCCAATAACAAATAAGTGCAACAACTTATCTGAGTTTAAAATGTGCTTTAAGATTCATATCTTGTTTCTGGGTAGTGACTTTTCTTACCTTGCTTTTGTGTGGGTTGTTTTTCTGTGTAGCTCTGTGTACAGCATACTGAGATTAGTTTCACATTGTTTCCTTTTGTTTGTTCAAGTACCCTTGTTGTGAATACAGTCAAACTGTTCACCACAACAGTGAAAGCAAAAGCAGCTCTTCTAATACGATGATGGGATCTTTAGTCATTCTTACTCACATTATCATTGACTTTTTTTCTGGTTCAAAATACTATGTCCCTCAGTGTTATATAGCCAAAGGATCTCCATCCCTGTCACCTCCCTATGCATTTTGCTCGGTCATCTTTATCATAGGAAAGTTTTTTCTTTTTGCTTTTTTTAAATCAAAATCTACCTTTTTGCAATCCTGAGCTTGTTACTCCAGCAATCATAGGTGACATTGTACGTGCTTTTCTCTAAAGTAAATTCCTGTATTTGAAGCCTTGTATGTCATGCTTTACTTTTTCATACTAAGCCAGCCCTGTGGTGTGTTAGTGAGTTAAGGTGTGGGGAATAAGTGTCCCATCACAACTGTTCAGTTGGTGTGTTCCCAGAAGGTGTCCTGTTCATGAGATTAAGGATTGTTTTGTGTCATGCGTCTTTGTCAGCTTTTTGTACAAGAAACGAGAGTGAAAGGGGATGGAAGAGAGTGAAGAGTGAAGGGGATGGATCTTGGGTGGGATGGGACCTTGGGTCCATCCCCTTCAACAAAGTTTTGGTAAGCCAGTATTTTCTGAGAAAAGAAGATGTGAATTTAACAAAATAATTCATAATCACCAAAAAACAGGAGTCTTTTTCAGTTCATAGGACAGTTTGAGAGCTGTGAAAACTGATTTGTCTATACTTGCCCCAATACCAGCCTTTATTTTACCTGCATAGTATTTGCTATGCGTTCCTTTTTTCCAGTTTTGCATTCTTTTTCCTTTTGAGAATCTTTATAAAACTCCCGTGGAGTGCCACAAGGAATGTCTGTTGGAAGAAGATTCCCCATACGTAATTATTTCAGAAGATGATCAGCTGTGATTTTAATCCATTTTATATATACACTAGGTGGTGTATTGATTTTTGACTAATGATAACTTTTAATGGACCTGTCATGCAGTATCAAGTCAGATTCTGTAGAGAATTCTTAAGGCTTAGATGTATTTCATAACCCTTACATGATGCAGCAAGTGCATTCATATTAAAGCAGTAGTGTTATCTTGGCTGATGAGACTTAAGACATTCTTTCAAGCATGCCAAGAGGATCACTGTCAAGTACTCTGTTTATTATGGAAGAGATGGTCTCTTGCACCAAAACGAATAAGCCTTACTTATTTTTCACAAACAGCATGTAGTATCAGTAATACTTTTGTGTCTGTTTTCCTATAATTAACTCACACATTGAATTCGGAGTGAGATAAAGAGTTTTACTTTTGCCAAAAAGATGCTTGTGTCTTCCATGAAGAGACTTTTGAGTACGGAAACTAAACAAATTGTAAATTTTCTTTCTCTCTCAATCTCTCTGAATAGATGCAGTCTAACTGATCAGCCCTGATAGCAGGATCTTCAATTGTGATTTCCATAGATGAACTCTTGGTCCTTCCTATGCTGACAGTTGCTTAGTTTTAGTTTTCCTGGAAAAGTATTCTTTCTGCTTTTCCTAAACTATAACCTTTATTCTCTCCACTACATAATCATGTGTTTGTGGAAGGTGTGCTCTGATATCGGTTCTTATCTGCCTCATTTCTTTTTCCAATATTCAAGAAAGATGATGTTTTTTATAGATTAGTAACCAATTGGCTAGTTATCTGATGATTAGCAAGATAACTGTAAAATTAAGGGAGTATTTTAAAATTATTTTCTGACTTTTACCTTCTTTATCTTAATGACTTCCTCATATGATTTCTGATGTTTTAATATACTTCTAGTATTGTACATTCAAATCTTCATTTGGAATACCGTTTGTCTAATGATCAGTTTTGTGTTTCTGAGAGATGTGACATACTGTATTTCTAAATACATGCTTTCAAAAAAGGAATCTTCCGTTTTTAGAGAAGTACTAAGACATGTACATGCTTTGTATACAAATGTTTTCATTTCTTATTTTCTTTAAAATTTGCTGAAGCAATATACTACTATGTGAAATAATAAAATTCTCAGTATGTGAAATATTTGTTAAATTCATAAGTTTTTATCAAGATCATATTTTGTGGAGGGTACTAATCCAAAATAGAATATTATAAAAACATTGAGAGGCTCTTCAGAAACATTGTGCTTTAATTTATAATGTATAATCTATACATACTGTATAAACTATATAAACAATCAAGCAATCATGTCTTTCAGTGTTATCTATTGCCATCATTCCCCATGCATTGAGGCTCTCACTATAGCTATTACTATAAAACGTTCCCTAAGTACATAAAGGCTCTAATCGTTAAGATTTTTATTACCAGCCACACATACAGAGCTGCAAATTGCCTTGTTTCAGATTTATTATGTATTACTCCAGAAATTCTATAAAGATCAAAAGAACTGATTACAATGTTGACCTTTGCATTAACTCATCTGAATTTAAATTCAAGTGTTTGATTTGGGAAAATAAGTCCATTTATCATAGGTCTGCTACTGAGGGGATTGTGCAGCCCTGATTGGGAGTGCTGAGACCAAATTTATTTATTGAGCGTGGGCTTGAAAATTGTTTGTAGGACAAGAGGAACAAAAGTTTGACCTGCCATTGTGTTGCAGGGAACAATGTGGCAGCTGCCTTTTTCAAAACGCCAGCAGTCTGTTCTTGCCAAAGAAACAAAAGATATTTATAGTTTAAATGTATATAACTACTTTGAAAATACAAGCCAACTAGTCTTTTCTCACTGCTAAATATAAATGTTACAGTATAACAATATGGAAGAAGATATGGTATTCTGGATCTTCTTTCTTCTTTCAAATCTATTCAAAGTTTACTGTCCCGGAAACATAAATATTTGAGAACTGGCTACTCAGCTAGTACAAGGATTATAGTTTTATCAATTAAATGTAGTTCATCTGATGTGCATATTTATGCCAACTGGAAGCCTAGTTCCTTCAAAAAAAATAAATAAGGGTAAGAGAAATCAGAACTTATAGAGTTGAAAATAATATACAGTGTGTAGTGTCTTTCTAGTATTGTTCATTGTCTTGTGTAATGCTAAAGGTGGGGGCTTTGTCAAAGAACTGCAACTTAATTTAAAATATCAGAATTGGCAGTTTCATGGGCTTAGGCAGGGACGTAATTTACTGTTTAAAGTTGCTCTTTCCATACTGTTATGAAATAAGTATGTTCTTTTTAGTGTAAACTTTAGACAAAACTTTTTTTCAGTCTACTGTACATTTTGTTATCTACAGCACTGCCTGTAGGTTTAGGTTTCTGGTGGGTGAAGAAATGTATTCCAAAACTTGAAGGAAAGAACTCCATTGTATTAGGAATAAGATTTTTACCTCAAAAAAAAAAAATGTTACTCATTTACTTAATCTGACTCCTGAGGAACTGTGAAAATTTATACTGCTGGAGCTTTTGGGAATTGCTTTTCCAGACTTGTATTAAATTGGTGGGTGATGGGGATTAACACCAACTCTGTCTAAATCCATTGTTTCATTACTGAGGCTCAGAACCTTACTGAGGTTCTGCTTTAGGATCAGAATCCTAAAGCACATTGGAAAGAAAATATTTTTCATGCAGGGACAATGAAATGCTGGATTTTGTCTATTTTTGTTGTTGTTGTTGACATGAAGGCATTCATTGACTCTGAGTAGAAGGAGAACAGACACTGAAATTTCTGAAGATAGCATTCTCCTTAGTTGTTTGGGTTTTTTTTGTGTTTTTTTTTTTTGAATGGCAGAGGTTTTTTGTTCTGTTTTGTTTTCGACCAGGTGAGGTTGGAAGGGACCTCTGGAGGCCATCTGATCCAGCCTCTGCTCAAGCAGGGAGCCCAGGGCTGTGTCCAGTTGGATGTTGAAGAGAAGAGCCTGGAATGTTCAATTTTGCACAAATACATATTTAAGTTTAGCAAAATAGGATGTTACTTTATTCTTGAATCAATCCAGAGCACCAAATTGTTTTATGCTTGTTTTGCCTTTGCACGTGGTAAACTTAGATCTTATCTAAAGATGAATGGAGTCAATTCAAATAATTCAAGGAATATGCAGAATTCCTACAATAGGAAAGAGGAATCATTTTTCAGGATGAAAGGGTGTTATAATGGTGGATCGTGCAATATTATAGAAAGTAACTTCAGAAACTTTAAGCTGAAGTACAAATGGAAAATATATCATTACCAATTGTAGCCACAAAATCTAACTTGAAGTAGCTCGATATGGAAACTTCTGGAGCTGATAGGCTTTAACTTGGAGAACTGCAGTTCTTTCCCCAAAATCTTTCCACTCTATAGTTCTTTCCACTGGTGGTAGAAGTAGGCAAGACTTTGATTAGAAGTGAAGCTCCACAGCTGATCTCACAGGTCTGCAAGTGAAATCAAGAAATGAAAATGAATTCCTGTAATGGACTGGTGCCAAAGATATTTCTGAAAAGGTTTCATGGAAATAGGAATTCACCCACTTCGTTTACCTGGCACCAGAGATTCAGGTATAGTATTTAGCTATGGAAGGAGTTGAGGTAAATATTTTTATTGGCACCTTTTGAAAATAATAATGCATTTTTTTTTAAAATACATAGTTGCCCAGAGAGGTTATGGATGCCCCATCACTGGAGGTGTTCAACACCAGGTTGGATGAGGCCCTGGGCAACCTGATCAAGTGGGTGGCGTCCTTGCCTATGGCGGGGACCTTGAATATGAAATATTCAAGTTTGAGGACACTGCATATTGTTTGAACCTAGTTTAGTTAAAGCTAAGGATGATCTAGTTAAAATGGAATAGGGTAAGTAGGCCTGCATCACTTAACTTCAGAGCTGGGAGGACTTTTCTGAAGAGTTAAATCATGCCCCTTGCTTTCTGAGGAGTTATTTTGATCTGTGCAACTAGTACTGTTTTTTGACTCCTCCCAAGGGACAGGCATTCCCAAAGTAGGTAGCACTTATTGACCCAATATTGGACAGATGACCTCAGGTTCAATAGTAAGATGAATATTCTTTTTGAATGTGAACTGCTTTGATAGCTTCACAAAACTGTATGTGAGTTTTCTCTGTTCAGTTGATTACTTTCCTTGACACAGTTACAGGTAGGAAGAACTTGAAATTGTTCCCAAATTTTTGATGGCATTTACTCCTCCCAGTAAAGGTCACTACATACTTATGATTTTAAAAATACAAAAATAAGCTCAAAATATATTTTGTTTTGTTACTTAAATACCTTGGATCATAATTAGAACTTACTGATACGTTCAAGTAGTTTCTTGGAGAATAGTTTCAAAACTGATAGCCAAGTTGGTTTTTTTATTATTTGATATGAAAATGTATTTAAGAAAAAAATAAAGATAATAGTGCCCAAAGTTTGAGTCTGAGTAAATTATTGAACTACTAAAATCATAAACTATACCAGAAAAAACTTTAGATAAATGCAAGAGTTGCCAATACCACTCTGCTCATTTTGGCACTATTTTATCCTCATTGCTCCATTTTTGTTTTTATTATTCTTTCTGCATAAATATTGAATATACCCATAGTCTGCAGTTTCATCTCCTGCACTGATACTTACTACTACACATCATACCCTTGCCTTGCTCGACCCCAAATAGATCTAGGACAGTATAATCTGTAAGCCTTTTTTTGTGAGAAATATCTTAAAAACAGATGTTACATCTGACCTGATCTAGGAAGAAGTTTATTGCTTTTTCTTTTCTGTATGTGCAAGGAACATGACCATAGCAAAGTCCTGTATCTGGAGTATGAACCAATGATTCCAATTTTTGCCTTTTTCAGAGAAAAATGTGAAATCGTGTTGTCTTAATGTAGGAATAATCACGCTGGGTAAAGAGAGAGTAAATCAGTTAATGAAGATTCAAAAGAGTTTGGTATTTTTCTAGTCTAGAAGTAACTACTTCCTGATACTATCTTATGGCCCCTTGCACAACTCAACCCTGTCTAAAGTTATGATATGTACAACAGTGCTAGTCCTGAAAACTTGCATTTAGTAAGCAAATGTCACAGATATGAATTGTAAGCAAATGAAATGCAAACTTAACTCACTTTGCAATCTGTGCCTGGGGTACTACCGCAACCAACTTAAATGACAAACACTACATTGAGCATGTTGCTTATGTTATTTACTCAGTCATGTTGGGAACGGGACAGAAGATTAATCAGGGTGTCTTTGAGCTTCAAACAAAGCAAAGGGATTCAAACGTCCACTGTTCTAACAAAATACCATACAACTACCAAGCAAATATACAGTGTGCCGTGAAAGCCATAGTAGTTTTATATTCATCTCAATAATCAGAAAACACCAAAAAAAAAAAAAAAGCTATAGCAGTGATATGTCGCCTTTCTAGAGGAGTGTTTAGCAGATGCAACCATCATTCTGTTCCTAGAAGACAGGCTTTGCCTTTCTTTATGAATTAGCTTTTTGGCATAGCTATTGTTTTGAAGCATAACAAGTTTAAATTACTGTAAAGATCTATAGGATTTCTTAAGAGTCTACTGTGGTTTCCCATTATATAGGGCTTGATATCATACAAAGAGAACCTTGAAGCAATCTTACTGATAAGGAGAGATTTGGTAGTAAGATAAATACATTTAGTCTCCAGATTGAATTTAATGGTGACTTTGCACAATCCATTCATGGCTTTTTGGTGGAATACATCTCTGGTATCTGCATTATGTTAGAAATTTTGAAGTGCAACACTACCTTATCTTAGTGTTGATGTTCTGATGTGGGAACACTATTAAGCCTAACAAGCTTGACAGTCTCTTTTAAAATGTATGAGTAGAATTCCCACTTTTCATTTACTCTTCTCCCGCCTCCTGCCCACTAGAACCTACTTGTTTCCATTTCTTCTATAATAGAAGTCATGAATTATTTACATTTGATATTTGAAGACAAGATGATGGAAAAGCTTGAGAGCGTCTTGCAAAGAAAAAAATATATATATTGTGATATATTTTAAAACATATTTTATTTCTACATCACTTTGCTTAGGGAGAAAAATAGAAAAGAGATCTTAAGCCGGAATTTATCTTGACCTTAAAAGTGTCCAATGAAAGTTGATTTCTGAGCCTTCTACTTGCTTCTCCTGATCATTTCTGCTGGCATTTACAATTGAGATGGTGGTTACAGTTATACATTACAAGTTCAGATGGCAGAGATGGTTCTTGTTGGAGGAATTTCACCTGAAATGAACACAAACTGTTTTGTGGGCACTAATTCTTTAACTGTTGTCTAATCAAAAGGGTGAATGTTCACATGTGTAAATATCATAAGGTTTGTTATTTATCAAACTGTATAAATTTTGAAAGCTATTTTATTCCAATCTTACCAAAAAATAAATAAAATTTTTCTGGTACATGAATTATCACCTTCATGTGGGAAATTCTTAGATATACTGCAAACAACTTTCTTTTACACTCAATCTTCCTGTTGGCTCACTCTCCTGAAAATTGTTTAGTTTGTTTTTTGTTATCCAGTCAGTAATATAGCTCATTGATTGCCACATGTGAAAAAGAAAAGAAAAGAAGGTTTTCCTGCATATTAAACTTGACTGGTTCTGTAGTTTTAGACTGTACAGAATTGTAGGTGCTAAAATAGGAAACCCTTTTGCAGCTGAGAGGGAAAGGTGAATTATCCTCACAGACATGTTCTATCCACCTCTGTGGTTGCTCGTCCTAACCACTTTCTCAGACACTAGAAGTGTGTTAGTACTTCTGTCTGCTGCAGATCTTTTTCCTGTAAGGTACACTGTGGGCTTTGTTGCAATATAGGCAATGGTACATTCTGTTCAATTCCAGCGGTAGGCCAACTGTTTTTCATTTAGTTATAATTTATTTCACTAAAATCTGTTTTCTCTTTTTGAAAATGAAAAGGCAATACTTGCAATTTGCATTCTAGTCACAGAATGCATTTCATGTACTTTCCAATAATAGCAGAAATCTAACATCAACATGTGTAAATATGTTCATTGCTATATAGATTAATGGAATTGATGTCTGCATGTTTAAAATGAGTTTTAATGTACAAGTAAAATGAAGAGACTAAAATTATTTGGCTAGAAGCTCCATTTATGTGGTGTATGTTTCAGGCTAATCATCAGGGCTTACTGTGGGTCAGTATGTCATATCCCAGTGGTGTCTGGTGAGATGGAGGGTTATCTCATATGTCAGCTAGGCATCCCTGTGAACCATTTTGAGCAGTCAAGATAATAGGACTGAATTCTGAAATGGGGTAGAATTCTGAAATGGGGTTGAATTCAGAACAGGAGCTTGGAAACATCATATAGTGTCATGTGTGAGCACAGTACTGCTACTTAGGAAGGCAATCACCTTTTGGCATGAATAGTCACTTATGTTTGACAATAATCCCTCTTGATAAGGTACAATGAAAATGAGAGAGAATAGCAAATCAGGTACATATTCCTGTAGAAAAGAAAGGTGAAGGAAAAAATTTACTTCCTTACTAATGGTGCTATCCTTTGTTTTTTCTTTTTTTTTTAAATCTAATTACTTATTAGTTTTGTATTTGAATACTGATATGGCATGATAATCTAAGGAGTATGTTTTTACCATTGTTTTGTACTGCTTTTACTCTCCCCTATTCAAGTTGTGCTGGCCACAATTAATATTTGTTTCTTGATTAAAACAACAACAACAAACTAACTTGAAAATCTAATGTTTCTCTTTTTTCTTGAAAAAATATATATATTTATGCACCTTCAGGAAATTTGAGATTGTCTTTGTGACAATAGATGTACTTTCAAATTTACATTTTTTTTGTTGTTGTTGTTGCTGTTATTGTGTATTTTAATTTTATAAATAAAGAAAAGGTCAAATATATTGCACATTTCTGAAAACAGTAGTTATGTGGTCTCTGGTTTCTTCTCAGATGACAACATGCTTTCTAATTTGGCATCTAAATCAAACCATTGATATCATAATTGAAGTAGTTCAGTCTCAAGTTATATAAGCAAAATAAATTACAAACTACTTGATTTTCGTTTGCTTCCACCTTTAGAGCTAGCATAGTATATCCTGCTGAATTCCCTTGGCAGTATTTGGAAAACTGTGTATTGCATGCCTATAGTTACAGTATATATTTTAACAAATCTTAGGAGCACCAAGGCTGAATGTAATCCTCCCACACACACACGCTGCCTATCTATAAATGACTTACATTGTGTTTGCCTTTTATTTTTAGTCATGATGCAGGTGAATTAGCTGGTACTGATGAGCAAATTTTTTCTGTTAGCATTTCTTCACGTGCTTGGTACCCTAGTTGTAACTCGTAGCAAAAGCTTAGTGCCTTATGTAGCTTTTGGTCAGCCAGTAGAGGCCACTCATAGCTTGCTACTGAAGCTGGACGGTGATTTGAAAATGGGGGTTTTGTTGTGTGCATGAGTTGCCTAATCCACTGTGAGTAAGCTTGCACTGCAGTGAGCTGTCATAATATGACTTGTAGCTGAAAACAGTTCTGCTTATAAGTAATTCTGCTCATATATGCAAATGCATTTAATATTGGCATTTTCTGTTCACTGTAATAAGTCTTATCATGTTAAGAATAAAAACCACTTCCAAAAGTATACTTCAAGTCTTACAGCAAATGCTTTGATGTATTTTTTTATATCCTTTGCTGTTGGTACAATCTTTACTGTTGCTATATTACATTACTCTTATGAAGTAAAGATAAAAACACTGTAATTTGTTGGTGTGTGTGTGTCTTGTTTGTATGTTTTTGTTGTTTCTCCCAAATAAGGAACTGATATAAAGATAAAACTTAGCAAAGGTCAAAGCAGCCAGCATGCAGCAGACAAAGGAATTGAACCTGTACCTCCCAGGTCAAGGCTAGTATCCTAATCACTGTGCTCTACTCTTTCCTCCTGTCAATATCACTGTATAGGTAACTTCAGGTACCAATAATTTATATATAAAAACATTGTTTCAGCATTTTATGTCATTCTTAGATAATAGGGATGAAGTCCTCGTGGTACTGAAGTCAAAATCCTGTTGCCTTAGTGAGTCTAAGATTTCACCATAGAATAAGTTTTATATCTACACAGACAGCTAAAATATAATAAGGATTTTCATATGCAGCGTGTGTACCTCAGCATTTTATTGGTAGCTTCTTGTACTAACGGAAATTTGGTTTAATTAAAATATAATTTGTTGAATATTAGCTGTTTAGAGTAATGAAGTCACAAATTTTTAGCGATTGCTTTGTTGTCATATCTAATGCTACTCAGACAGCCACCCTGAAGATTTTCCCTTTCCTAGTACATAAAATGGAAATAGTGATGTGCTGTGTTTATGCAGTCCTGAGGCTCGTATGTGTGTCTTTACCAGGAGTTGGTTTAATAAAAAGGTTTTTTTTCTGTTGTATATTTTTCTTTGTACTAACCCCCAGTAATGTCAGCCTATTTTTTTGCAGTGCTCTGAGCTGCTGTTGGAGCAAAGGTGCCACATTTCATATTGAGCATTAGGGATCTCAGAAGAAACTCTCTTAAAGACTCCTTTTTCAGATAGACATTTGCACTTTTCACTTCACCTTCCACTGACCAAATAAGTTGTTTTACATTATATACCAGTACTTACTTTCTCTGGTTTTTCACCCATCTATGTGGTCGATCAAGGGAAAACAGCTGATGTGATCTTTTTGGATTTCAGTAAAGCTTTCGACAGTTTCCCATAGGATCCTACTTGACAAAATGTCCAGCATACAGCTAGATAAAAACATCATACGATGGGTGAATAATTGGCTAACAGGTAGGGCTCAAAGGGTTGTGGTAAATGGGGCCACATCAGGCTGCTGGACGGTCACTAGTGGGGTCCCCTAGGGCTCCATTTTAGGGCCAGTCCTTTTCAGTGTTTTCATAAATGATTTGTATGTAGGACTAGAAGGTGTTTTGAGCAAATTTGCTGATGGTACTAAACTTGGAGTTGTTGACTCTGTTGAAGGTGGAAAGGCCTTGCAGAGAGATCTGGACAGACTGGAGAGCTGGGCGATCACCAACCTCATGAAGTTTAACAATAGCAAGTGCCAGATCCTGCACCTGGGACGGGGCAACCCTGGCTATACGTAAAGACTGGGTGGCGAGACGCTGGAGAGCAGCCCCACAGAGAGGGATCTGGGGGTTGTGGTTGATAGCAAGGTGAACATGAGCCAGCAGTGTGCCCTGGCAGCCAGGAGGGCCAACCGTGTCCTGGGATGCATCAAGCACGGCATCGCTAGTAGGTCAAAGGAGGTGATTGTCCTGCTCTACTCTGCGCTGGTGCAGCCTCACCTCGAGTACTGTGTGCAGTTCTGGCCACCATAGTACAGAAAGGACATAAAACTGTTGGAGAGTGTCCAGAGGAGAGCGACGAAGATGGTGAAGGGCCTAGAGGGGAAGACGTATGAGAAGCAGCTGAGGTCACTTGGCATGTTCAGCCTGGAAAAGAGGAGGCTGAGGGGAGACCTCATCGCGGCCTTACAGCTTGCTCATGAGGGGAAACGGAGGGGCAGGCGCCGATCTCTTCTCTTTAGTGACCAGTGAGAGCACCCGCAGGAATGGTGTCAAGCTGTGACAGGGGAGGTTCAGGCTGGATATCAGGAAGAGGTTCTTCACCGAGAGGGTGGTCGCACACTGGAACAGGCTCCCCAGGGACGTGGTAATGGCACCAGGCCTGTTGGAGTTTAAGAAGCGTTTGGACTGTGCTCTTAGTCACATGGTCTGAATTTTTGGGTGTGGTGCCAGGAGTTGGACTCAATGATCCTTTTGGGTCCCTTCCAACTTGGGATATTCTATGATTCTATAACAGCTCCTCCAGTGTTACTGTATCTAAAGCCACCATATATGCAGTAATGTATATCATTGAGTCATCATCAAACTTATTCTGTTTCCTATTCTAAAACATAGAATAGCATGTCTCTTTGGCAGAGATTTAGGACAAAACATGGTCTGTGATGTTTTCCACTACTGTTACCATTTTAACTAAAACAAACAAAAACCTCACACCCAAGCCACTGACTTTCCAAAAGGCACTTGTTTGAATTTTATGAGATAATTTCAAGTGTTGGTTTAGTATAAAAATTATGTAATAGTGTAGATTTACAAAGATATTCCCTGTTTTGCTTTTATACCTGATTTAAATTTTTCATCTTACTTTGAAGGAACTGCGTTCAATAGTGAACTTTTCTTTTAATCTCAGATACCTTTTTTCCTTTTCCATCTGTCAGTCACTCAATTGCAAATAAAATTTGAGAAGACAGGTATTTTGAATAGTTACGTAAAAAGACATGTAGAGAAAATTCTAACTGTGAAACTGCTGCAGAGATAGGAGAGCTTGGACATATTCCTTGACTCGTAAAAACTTACTGATTCTCATTTTATCTAGTGTGTGTAGGGTTTTCTGTTTGTTTTGTGAAAACAGTAACACATACAGGGAGATATGTATTAGCTCTAGGGTTAAAGTCCAAGTCTTTTGACCTATTTTTCTTGAGGTTTTTCTGTCTCCTATCACTTGCTTATTTTTTGCAAGCGTAATAGCAATGATCCAGTTATTTTTTGCAATACTTTGTGTTAGAGGTCGATTTTAAAGAATTATAACTGGAGTATCAAGGAACTGGTATAGAAATAACTATTTTGCTAGTGGACCATGTCTTCATGAAGACCTCGTAGAATAGGGTTTGACTGAACGTTACCTACAGGTAATCTGTACATTAAAGTGATGCTTCTCTGGAGTGGTCAGGTGGACCCTTCAGCAAGAGTGCGCTTTTAGAGGGAATAAAAACGTAATGGTAACATCAAACTAAGATTATGACAGAGTTTCAACAACGTATGCTGTGAAAGCTGTTTTTATTCTCTTAGTTCTGGCTGTTGCTCCAAGTCAAAGGATTTGCATCTGTGTTTTTTAAAAGCTGTATTTTAAATCCAAAGCTTTGTTTATTATAGCTGCTTTCCTGTGCTTCTAGTGAAGAAGGGCATAAAATGAGTGATAATAAATTGATGCTGAAAAATAATAAGAAATTGTTCCTAAACAGGGCAATAAAACACAGAAAATAGATTTTCTCTGTTTCTTCCCTTCATATCGTTTGATTTAATTTCCTGTAAATTGGCAATTACAAATATGTGAATTATAGAAGTGCCATTGTGATGATGTAGTTTCCACTGCAAAATCCTAGTGTCTAGCATTTTATTTTAATTGCATTTTGTTTTTGGACAACAACTTATTTTGCAGAAACTCCTGCCTTAGAAAACTGGATTTATTTTTAAACTTTTCAAATTGTGTTAATAAAAATAGCATTTTTAGAGAAAGATACTGTAAATATGTGAACTATCTTCTGGAATTAAAAGATTTGCTTAATAAAAAAAAAAGTGTTGTTTTTGTTTTATATATGTTAGTCTGTAGTTGATCATAGCAGTTAATTTATAGGGGAGGAGGGAAAGGGCCAGTTGTTTTATATAGAAGAGTGATTGTCTTATCTGTGTAACTAATGGTCAGGGAAATTTTGCTGAAATTTTACTGCTTTTGCCGAAGAGTACATGGGCATAGCAAGAGCTTCTTTGGCACTAGACTTCAACTATTATGGCATAAACTGAAGCTTAGATGAGACACGTAACACAGTGTTATGCTATCTGATGACCTTTGTTTTTCGAAGGAAGTCATACCCCAATATGTATGTACTTTTTTTTTTTCTAAATAAACTCATACATAGATACATAAAAATCCACCCTTTAATATCATAGTATAATTCAGGTTGGAAGGGACTTCTGAAGGTCATTTTACTCCATCTTCCTGCTCAAAGCAGTGTCAACTATGAGGCAGACCAGGTTGCCCAGGGCTTTTTCCAAGCTGGTCTTGAAAACATCCAGGAGCATAGGCTCCACACCCTCTCCAGGCAACCAGTTCCGTTGTTTGGAAAGAGTTTTATACATAAATGTATATTTTATTATTGGCAAAATAAACTTTCCTTCTAGCCTCACTTGATGATTTAACGAAATGTTCTTTAAAACTGTAAACAACATTCTTGTTTGACAAAAATGCATACTTTGAAAATGGAGAACTTCAATAGTTTCAGCTTTTAACTGCAGCTTGCTGCCAATTCTATCTCAAATTAGATGATTTTTTCATAGTTCTCAAAATACTTAACAGTACATGGCAAATAACCTCTTCCTTGTTTAGAGAGAATAAAACTGGACTAAGAAAGGACAGTTTGGCTGACTGACCTCTCTGTGCTTTGCCATAATCTTGTTCTTTCCTGAAATAGGTGAAAGCAGTTGCATTGTCTATTCTGTATCTTTTCTTCCATATTCTTAGCGCTTAAAAACAACAGCTTTTGTACTTAATCTTGTTTCTGCTGAGTGAAGTCTTCTTTCTTTTCCTTCTTTATCCATTTAGTCTCCCCATCCTTCCATATATCCCTTCTGAAGCTTGCTATATATTGAAAACTTTCTGAAGTTGGCTATAGACTCTTTAAAATTTTTCCATGTTATTGTGTCCATCCATATGGGCCATAATTTCCTAGGCTGAGCATTCTTTGGAAAGCACTGTGAAGGAGTAGGGTGGCTCTGAGTTGGACTGCCAATGTTTCAGGGACGCTGTAAACTCTGTAGCCAATGCTTGCCCTTGTTACTCAAGCAATGGTAAAAAGGACTAGGAGCCAAAAGAGAGTGAGTTCCAAGGATGACCTTAAGTTTTATTCATGTTATACCAACTGCTGATTACAGTGTCTCATATACAATGTGTAGCTGAGCCACAGTGCAGATTGCAGTACAGTTGAGCTGTGTGAAGACCCATGATATTTCCTTTGTACTTTTGAAGATCAGTATTGTTCCTCATCCTGTATGATATCATTCCTAGTCATTTGATACATCTAGTAAGTTTTTGAAAAGCTTCTATTCTTAATTGGGGTAAATAGTTAGAAATACTTCCACTTTTTGTATTAGTTATAGCTACCTAAGCTTCATTATGAGTACGATTATGTCCAGCTATGTTATAATGTGACTTGTTGAAATTCAGGTCAGGTCAGTGCCAATGGCTGATGTGTTTGTCCAAGCAGAGAAGCAGATACCTTCAAGTCAATGAAACTGTGGCTGCAATAGGGGCATAGATCGTACATAAATCCTACAAAAGAGGATTTAATTATTATTAGCTTGCCTTGAACCTTCATGTGGGTGTACTAAAACAGTGTAAGTCACAACAGTATGCAGCTCTTTTGTGCCACTACAATGGCATGGGCAGACACAATTTATAAGCATATTCTTTAATTATGTGATCAGTATTCACATAAAGGGGTAAAGAAACGTGAATATTTGCACATAGGAGGAATCCAATAACAAAAAGTTGCCAACAACAGAAGAAGATGAGCACAAAGGACACCCACCAAAATAAGGATGACCAGTAAGACAAAAGAATGCAAGGTACCTAGTATTAACAAGAGAAAACCCCCTCCCTGTGGTGGGTTTACGTGGCAAGGTTTTGGTAGCAGGGGGCCATAGGGGTGGCTTCTGTGAGAAGAATCTAGAAGCTTCCCCATGTTAGGTAAGGGTCCCACTGCTGACCAGAGCTGAGCCAATAAGCAATGTTGATTTGCACATCTGTGAGAGCATATTTAAGACAGGGAAAAAAAAAAAAACATTGCGTCACACAGCAGCTGGGAGAGTGAGAGGAGTGAGGAACAGCCTTGCAAGCACCAAGGTCAGTGAAGAAGGAGGGGGAGAGGTGCTCCAGGCGCTGGAGCAGAAGTCCCCTGCGGCCTGTGGCGAGGACCATGGTGAAGCAGGCTGTCCCCCTGCAGCCCATGGAGTACCACGGTGGAGCAGGGTTCCACGCTGCAGCCCGTGGAGGAGACCACGGTGGAGCAGGTGGACCTGCACTGATGGAGACTGTGGCCTGTGGAAGACCCCTGCCGGAGCAGATTCTAGGCTGGACCTGTAGCCCGTGGAGAGGAGACCACGCGGGAGCAGGTGACCTGGCAGGAGCTGCTGCCCGTGGGGGATCCAGGTTGGAGCAGTTCGCTCCTGAGGGATGGACCCCGTGGTACGGATCCATATCTGGAGCAGTTCTTGAAGAGCTGCTGCCTGTGGGCAGCCCACACTGGATCAGTTCGGCAAGGACTGCATCCCGTGGGAGGGACCCCACAGCACAGGGGACGAGGGTGACCGAGAAGGAGTGGCAGAGAAGAAGTGCTATAGACTGACCATAACCCCCCATCCCCCCGTTCCCCTGTGCCACTCAGGAGGAGGAGGTGGAAGAGGGTGAATGGGGGTGGAAGGTGCTTTTGGTTTCTTTCCTTTGTTCCTCACTTCTCTAGCTTGTTAGTAATTAGCAATAGATCTTACTATCTCCCTACGCTGAGTCTGTTTTGCCCATCACGATAATTACTGCACGATCTCCTCGTCCTTATCTCAACCCTTGAGCCCTTTTCATCGTATTTTCTCCCCGTTCCTCTTTGAGGAGGGGGAGTGAGAGAGCGGTTGTGGTGGAGCTTGGCCGCCCACCCGAGTAAAACCACCACACTCCCACACTTTTTTTGGAGGGAACAATAGCATAAAATCACCAAATATAAGCAAAGAGAATTTGATGAGAATTTGAGGAAGACATGCCCATTTAATCTCCAGCTCCTCTTGTCAGATGGCTCAATACTTATCAACTTGACCCCTGTGGCTAAGAGCCACCAAGTACCGTAGCTATTGGTGCTAACTATGTAGCATCAGCACTGTAATACTATGTGCTCACTGCTACTTTAGCATGGGAGTGTTAAAAGCTAACAGTTCCACGTGTGAAATGAAGACATTTAATACTGTGTAAGAATTGATCATTACCAAGAAGTTTAAAACAGGGCTGATTGGTCAGTCTCCCATCACAGTAACTGATTCCCTGAGATACACATATGCACTCAGACCCATGCACACATTAATTTAATTGCAAAACAAACAAACAAAAAACACTTTTATAAACCTTGAACTGTATTTATTCTTAGTTACTCAGTGGAAAACTATTACTTTAACTCCTGGTTTCTTCTCGTGCACTGGGACTTCTAAATCAACTTTAGATAACTCTGCAATTTTTCTACATCAGTGAAGAATCTGTACAGTTGAGCAGGTATTTGTTTAGACATAAGTGTCCTGAATCTGCTGCCTCTTTCCAGAGCAAATGGTTCTCAGTTCTTTGGAGCTTCAGCAGAAGTTTACAGTAGATTTTTCTAATAGTGAGTTATCAGATCAAGATGACTGATAGTTTTTTGTTTTATTTTGTTTTCCCACCCTAGAGGACAGTTTTGCAAATATGAATTGATTTGCATTACATATTGTGAACATTAGAATAATCAGCATTCTGTTTTATCTAAAGATCTGTATTTGTGCACTATGCTCTTAATTTTATAAATATTCTGTGGCTGCTTGGTAATTGAAGCTTTCTAGGGTATATAAGAAAAACCTGAACAGTGTGCTCTGTGATCAGTTGTAACTGTATTCCAAACAAGTTCATATTCTCATATAAATTAGTGGGAAAATGTATTTGTGTTTTATATATTATTTTTAAACTGGCAATTTATCAAGTGCTTTTTCTGGGAATTTCAATGCTTATTAAATTTCAGATTATGTATTTTGAGTAAGCTGGAAACTTAAACTTGTTTCCATAAGTATGGCTGCAGGTAAACAACCAATTTTAGTCCAGAAAATAGCTTTTGCTTCTGTCAACATGTTGTTTATTTTCTCCCTGAGATAAAAAGTTCAGTTTTCTGATATTTGTACCGAGATAAAGTCTGTAAACAAGATTAATATAGTGTGGAAAAGGTTGTCAGCAGCCCTGGCAAAGGAAATAAGTTGCCTGTACACAGAACATACTGTAAACTGAATAAAAGTGTCAGGTCCACCATGAGATAATGTGATCATGAACCTCTAACAAAGCATGACATAGGCACAGTCGGCTTTTCTTATAGCCATAGTGTAGAAAATGGATTACTGTATTCCAGGGATACCACTGGAATAGCATGAAAACCTCATTTTGAGATTAATGCAGGATGTAACTCTTGAGAGCTGAGCTACATGTTTACCTATATTGTTAAAGTAACAGTTTTGTTATTAATCTTAAAATTCAGAAATTGCATATTAAACTACTTAATTGTATTTTTAGGCCTGTCTTAGTGAAATCATGTTTCTTGCTCTAATTATTAGATGAAAATGTTGTAAACATTGCGTAAACTTTGGTCACCGATTTATTGTTACCACATGGGTATGTTCAGCCTCAGTCCGTCTAGTAAAACAATAAACTGCAAATGCTGGTAAAGCACTAGGTGCTGCCCCCCCATATGTGTTCTGTGCTCAAGAGAATCCTCAAGACAACAAAATTATGTAGTTGCCCTGATTTCCACTACTGGGGATTTATATGCTTGCAATAAGGTGCTACCAGTTCTTTTGAATCACCACCAGCTAGAAAAGTGACAGTACTTGAGAGTTCCTTGATTTGGCCCCTTGTGACAGCATTTTTAAGGTCAAAGAAACAGAATTTAATCAAATATTTTGAAGCCATGGCACTTTTAAATTTTTTAGCAAGTGTTCTTTGAAAGTTTTCCAGATTTGGAGCTGCAACTGCCCTGGCTTTTCATAAGATTAGATGAGTAGAGATTGTTTTTTTCTTTAAAAGTTGAACGCATTGTTCTTTTAATAAAGCGTAGGCTGTTTTTATCTGTGAATCTTTTTCTTATGTACTTTTGGCAAGTCTGAGCCATATAAACGTATTATTGTTGAATTTTTGTGGCCTTCTTTCAAAACTGGCAGAACGTCTGACTTCTTTCCCACCTCTGGTCATCTCCTGCACACAAAACTATGTCCAAGCAACTGAAAATCTGTTCCTGCATTCTTTCCAGCAGGAATTCTGCTCTGTTTCTTCAAGCATGAGTTTCGTTAGGAGGTCCCTAATCCTACTTTTACCTATCTACATGTGCAGACAAATTAGTTCTATTAAGCAGATTATAAAAATAAAGCTGTTTGCATATTTGAATAATACCAGAATATTATCATCTACACATTACAGCAAAAGTCTGCATGTGTTGTCATGAATTCTTAAGATCATGTTTAGATTGAACAAATTATGTTATTTTGGTTTCAGTGTATATAGGTGACTAGACAAGGACTACAGTATAGTGTGGTAAAAATCATTTTATCTTTGCTTTTTATTCTATATCAAATAGTTTCAAATCTTTGTGTTGGGGATGCAAAGGCTATGTGGGAGTGGTTTTGTTAGTATGTTGAATATCATTTTTCAAAACATGCAACTTTCATTTTTCAGAGAGTAAGTGCTTCGGGAGTTTTGAAAAGTACCTTAAGCCCTAGACATCTGTGAATGTATGACATCTGATCAGAATTAGACTTAAAAGACCTAAAGTAAATCCTGCACAGCACCTTTTTGCACTCAGATTTTACTTTAAAAAAAAAAAAAAGCAGATATTGCTAATTGCATTTGCAAAATAGAGACAGTACATTAGATATACAGTGTTCAGTACTTGCAATGTGATTCCTTAATAAACAATCTCTATGTTCATGTGCTGCCCTGTAATTCAAAGACAACTTTTTTTTTTTGCCTATTTTTCTCTTTTAGATAACTCCAGGACCAGGTGGTAGCAGGAAAACCGTTCACTTGTCCCAGGATTCTCTTCACCATGAGTGAGTATTGGTGATGGGACTTACAACTCTTTTTATTACTGTTTGCATTTACAGTGGTACCACTTTCCCAAAGCAACATTCTACAACTGTACAAATGTGATAAGGGATCCTCAGCTCAGGTACATAATGGTCTTTATTTAATAATATTTAAAATCCTTTGTAATTCATTTTATATTTCTTAATGAAACATGAAGTTCAGAGCTTTGTAAATGTGTTTTTATTAACCTGCTCACTGTATGCTCTTCTAAAAAGCAGCACCCTTCAGTGCTCTGAAATAAGTTAGATATCAAATGTAATGGGTTGTTTAAAAAGACTTACTTTTATTTTTCTCCAAATTAAAGGATTTCAGAAATGCCAGACTTGAATAAATGAAAAAAAAAATAAAAAAAGCCTCACATTCTTGAATCTTAAACATGGTATATCATTTGAGGAAGAAGGTTATCATGAATTCCACAAGAAGATACTAGTTATTCAGAAATATGTAAATAGGGAATGTCATTCAGTTTATTTAGGCACTCCAGTGTGCAATCAATGTGAACTGTTATTCTGTCTAGCTGACAACATTAGCAGCATTACTTCTTGGCAATCTCTTTTGTCTAATTGTGGTAAGAAGATGCAAGTTTCCTATATTTTCCAAATCATACACCTAAAACACAGGCACAGATGATTAGGAAATAATGTATTTTGGGATACACACACAGCATAACTTGCTAATGTGCATGTTGACTAAAGAGGTTGTGATTTCAAAAGTTATTTCTACCCTCAAGTAATTCAACTAATATTTTATAGTTTTCACTTTTTGTTCATTTTATTAAAACAAATAAATAACACTAATTTAAGCGAATAGCCAAAATTATAAAGATGTGTGACATAAAGATTCATCTCTCATTACAGGGGTTATTACTCTTTATGAAGTTTTTTTTAATGTCTAAATGTGAACCACATTGAAAAAATATAGCACAGCAGTTTCAGTAGAAATAAGTGGCACTAATTTTTTAGTCTGTAATCCACTGATTAACCAAAAACTGGCAGAGTGTTTGTGAAGAAGGATGATTCTACACATACCCCAGTCTGCTGCTCCTCCTTGAACATTTGCTTTTGACAATCAGCTACAAGGATTTTAGATGTAACCAATTATAATTATTCTCTTCATTAGCTTTCTTAAGATATTGTCTGGATGTCTGTGACCTTTTTTGGGGGGTCACTAAGAAACGTTACTTTTTTTATTTTATTTCATCCACTCGCAGTTGTGTGTGCGTGAAATCTCTGTTTTTTTTCAGTTGTTATTTTACAACGAAAGTTGAACTATTCAGTGCAGTTGATGAACGTGTTTCATATCCAGTATATTAATGCTTATTTTTATCTCAAAGTATACTTTCAACTTTAATACTGTCATTCTGATTTCATTTCCCACTTATTTTCTTTAATCATCTTAAAAGTAGGAAAAGGATTTAGCAGTATGTAGGTTTCAGGGACAACTGCTCTTGTATGGTGATGTACTTGCAATACAGGATTGAGAGGGTGGACTGATGATCAGCAAAGGACTTTCAGATTTGTGATTAAAAAAAAAAAAAGCTCAGTAATTTAGATCAGGCAATTCCATAAACTTTGCTTCTTCTCAAAGTTTACTTGTTAAACTAAACATTTTAGTGTCATTAGGTAGCTTCTCTAGTATGTTGTGGGGAAAAAAAATGGTAGTATTCTATTTAACAACTCACAAAAAAGTGTGACCCAGGTTAAGCTTATAAACTTTGTTTACACTTTTAGAGGAGCCATACAATCATAATTGCAGATAATGTGATGGTCTTTTTGTGCATTATTATAATGGATGGAATTATTTTATCCTTTACTCAAAACCAGTTGCTTACTTACAGGAGTAATGTATAGGTACTATATATAATTTCAGATCCCCTTTCTTTGAATTTTTTTCTTTCTCCTCTTAGTTTGCAAGTGTCAAGATTTGCCCATGAGTTTGTATAATGCTTGCTACAGGTACATACAGATGTTAATTCAGCTCTTGAGATCACAGTCTGTATGCGAATCGAAATTAATATTCTTTTACTTCTGTTGAAGAAAAAGTCAAAAAGTCATGTTGTGAATTCTTGTTCCTCCATATCAACCCCTTGGTCCAAATTTTCATCTCTGTGAAAGGAGGCTGCTAATAGCTAAAATTGTGCAATTATATGTAGATATAAATCCACTGAATCTACTGACTTTGAATGTCACTTCAGATACAGAATCTGACCCCAGTTAGTAAAGTAATGCAACAATTACCAGATAGTCCACAGTATATAAAAATCTTTCTAGCTATAATCATTAAAAAGCAACACCAGGATTAAAGATAGGATTATTTTTATTTATAGCATGTGCATTATACTATATTAAAATATAATCATTTATATATTATTTTAGCTTCTTTGACAAAATATAATTACCTATAAAGCCAGTGGCTACTCAGAAGTGACATTTGTAGTGCATTCTTTCAAAACTGTAACAGACTTTGAGCATTCAATAAAAATATCCCATTAAAATAAAGCATAGCCAAAGGCTGTATTTTCCTGGCAGACAATAAAATACCCAAAAGCACGCACAGACTGGTCATATGACAGCATGTGCTTTGTTAGTTATATTGTTAAACCTGTCTTTTCTTTTTCTTCCACAGCCATTGGTTTAGCCCTGGGGCTAGGAAGGAACATAGCCAGGTAAGAACTGCTTTGATCAAAAACAGTTTACTTGAGATGTATTAAGGAATTTAACTAACTGTAATCCAGAAGTAGCAGGCTAATATTTTAAGAAATGATGAGCAAAACAAGTATAATTCCATATTTCCTTGTAAGAAAATTTATTAACAGTGGTGCATTTCAAAAAGACCTTTAGGTAATTAAAAATCTTGAATCAGTAACTTAATAGCAGTTGTTTCCTTGAGTTTTGACAGGTTAAATGAAAAATCTCTTATTGTATTTGGTTTTATTGTTTGTTTGTTTGTTTTTTTAACTTTATTTTGTTAATTGAAATATCTCTAAATATTGTGTTTCTCAAAACGCTGCAAAGCAAAATGTTTGACTCGCAAAATCAGGAAATACAGAACAGGGACAAGAGTGGGCAGGCTTCTACAGGATGATCTTCAATTCCATTTTTCTAGATTTCATTGATTAAAAAGACTACAGCACTCAAAAAGGAGCTGTTAAATTTCCATAATATCTAGCCAAGCAGAGTGTCATTATGCAGATACTGTGTGAGGAAAAGCTACAGGTTTGCTTCCTGAGCCTCTGCAGTGTAGTCCCTAAGAGGCGCAAGACTAGTGATGTGCTCAAAGGAATGTGAAGGCATGTTTATATTTGATCGGTAACATAACACCTTAATTCTTTAGCTTGTTTTCAGACATGGAGAAATACCTTTCTTTACGGATGGTTGTAAGGTCCAACCAGAATATATTGTCTAAGAACTTAAAACTGTGGAAATAAATCTGTTTTTATAGCTAATATTAAATGTCCAGTAAAAGTAACTGAATATATCAGCAATGCACCAAAGACTGTGGTTCCGTGGTACATTTTTCAGTTGGTAAAAGTTGTTATAACACAGTTTATTTAATTAGATCTGTGCCAATTCAGTAGTACATTTACAAATTTAAATAATTTGAAACATCAAAAGGAAGTAAGATGCATAAACTCTTTTAAAAGGTTCATCTTGGAATGATCCATCATGAACACTTATAACTCCACTAAGTCAGAGTTTAATCAGCATGTTCACTTTCCCATGCCCCACTCTTCTTTTAAACTCCAGCGAAAGCTAAATCTCTGAAAGTTATTTTACGTGCTCAGAGCTGTCAGAGTGGAAAAAAAAAAACACAGTACAGTTTAGCTGTAACTTGAGAACTTCTGACATGTTGCAGTAGGCTGACTGACACTTATTTAACATCTAAACAGTCAGCTTATGTGATTCACATTTAACTGGCATCATTTTGGAACATATTTCCTGGTAAAAGAAATGCAGTAAAAATAACATTTTGAATATGAGCATGCTTCATCTTGGGGTATCTTTATCCTATTCCTGAAATGCTATAAGTAGTCAAATTTACTAGATTAAAATGAGTTTGAGTGTGTTTTTTGTTTGTTTGTTTGTTTGTTTTTAAGTGGGTTTTCTAACATATTGGTTGTTTCTCTTAACAGAGTATCATCTTTTCTCAGTTAATAGTTGCTTTAATTTTAAATTTTACAAGTTTATTTTGCACTACCTAAGAGATGTGGTTTCAGAGATTGTCTTAGGTTCACTCTGTTCATAACTTAGACTGAATTCACTTCATGAATTCTGAAGTAAAGCTTAAGTCATCAAATCATGTATGTGCTACTGGTGCATAATTTTTTTAGACCAGTAAAAGAAATGAGAATGATGTTGCAATGTAATTATGATAATTTTGACAGCCTACAGAATTCTCACTAAAGTTGTGAAGATCCATACCGTATATGTTTAATACTTTCTATTTAAATTTATTTCTGAAATTAAAATTATTACATTTGCACACAAGTTGTTAACATCTGGCAGGTGATCTGTATTTTTACATGCCATAATTGCAATTTACTTACCAGAGAGTGCTGATAATAATAAAACTGTTCTCCTTAGCCTCATCATGAGACAGACATACACTGTATGATAGTCATACTGGTAAAACGTGTGGCTACATTTAAATACGAACTGCAATTGCCCTGATTTGTTGACTCTTAAGAAAATGAAAAAAGTATTTTGCAATAATGTATCAAAATAAAGTGTCTTTATATGTCCTTTGCCTTTAAAAATAAGAGTGTACTAGTTTACTGCATCATAAAATTTGAATAGCTGAAATGACAAGGAGCGCTCCCTATGCAACAAGCAAGCTGTAAAAAGTTGTGAAAAAAATTAATCAAGCGTAATTTTTAAATAGGTGTAATTTTTTTGGAGTTCGTACCCATGCACAAGATTAAGATATGGTTGGCCAACTCATAAAGTTCATAACTTCCTAGTTTCTAATGGACTTTTAAATGTGTTTCTTTGGATATTAGATCCATTTATCTGCAGTCTGTTTTGAAATAATATTTTATTTCATACTTTATTCAATATATGATTAATATGATTTCTCTGCTGCAACTTTTTGCCTTTTTTGCTGTTACTGCCACTTTACCCATCTTGACAAATGTCACAATGCTGGAAATAGACTTCTGAGTATTGGAGATACTCTGAATGAAAAGTCTTCTTTTATTTATCTAAAAAGGAGTAAATCAAAGATTGTTCCAGAAGTTTAGTCAGTATTATAATTAAGTGGCTTCTTCATTATCCCTGCTTCACTACTATCGTGGAAAATTTTAATAATGTGCTTCTGTTGCTTCTGCAGCTTTCAAATTGTAAAAGCTCCTGAGGCTTAGAAGAGTTTACAACTGTTTCATAATTGCTTAGATACAAACACCAACCTCAATATTTTTTAAGTATTCCCCAACACTTTTTATTTTGAAAATTTGAGTGTGAAAATTATAAAATTTTTCACATAAGTTAAATGTGACATTGTGAATGGGCTTCTAATGTGCTTTTAGAATGCTTAATGGTTTTCATTTTCAAGTATTTAGTAATTTGTAATTGGTAGATATTTGTGGATGTATCTTGCAATCTTAGTTACTACTGTAAAATTTTATTAGGTTTCTATCACTTTTAGAGTCTAGAGTAAAACCATTATTGAAAGATTACTCAAAAGACAGGAAAGAGTGGCATTGTCAGGGTAACATTTCTGAAAAGTAAATAGAGGCATTGTTTATGAAAATGTTCTGAACATTTTTTGAATAGCTTCAACTCTTGAGAGACAACCGATCGGACAGAGGACACAAGAAGAACAGCTCTGTAAAAACAGCTAGCAGGTAAGTTAATGTTGCAGCTCTCATTAAAACTGTTTTTGCAGTTGTTAATTTATTAACTCTCAAATTTTTGTAGTAGAAAAGACATCATTCTTTTGGGGTATTCTCAATTTTCCTTTTGCTCTTGTTATTTACTTTAAACAATCTCAGTTATATAGCATAATCTTTGTATTACATACATATATATATGTATATTAGACTTTACTTGAATCTTTATCCAGTTATACTTGTTAAACTCAATCTCTTTAGTAAACATCAGAATTAAATGGATACCAAAACAAGTTTTGTGCTTCTGGCATGTAAGTTAAGTGTTGAAAATATATGAAATTACCATTATGCATGCATGCTTTTGATATCAAGAAGATAAGTCAAATACTGTAACACTTGAATTGTTCTTATATGATGTTTTGACAACAAAAATCTCATTGTGAAGACTTATTGAAACAAATCTAGTATATCTTCCAGCTTGCTTCCTCCCCTTAAAAAAACAAAGAAGTTAAACGCTGAACTGGTAGGCAGTAGTCTAGGAGTCTGTTCATAGATGTTTTTGTGGTTTTTTTTTTTTTGTATGTTACCTGCTGAATTTATTCTGCCAAATACTATTTTAACTCTATTTTCAAAAAATGAGAAATTATGAAAATGTTCCCCTTGCCATGCATAGTACCTTACACAATTTTTATGTTGTTGTGTAAACCTGATGTCATGATACCAAATGACTTGTTTTGAAAAACTATAACAGATTTGTTTTATAATAAAATACTACGGTTTTGAGTGAGACTATGAACTTGTCTTTCAAGCATTTGCCTTTTAGTATATATGTGGTCATAGTGAAATTAGTTTTTCATATGATTAAATAATTGCTTTGATGAATAGCCGGAAAGTTAGATCAATGGTGCCTTCAAAACTATGCGTAATAAGTATGAATCTATTTCATTGTATACTACTTCTGGTTACACACTTTAAAGTGTTGTTTTTGCAAGTGCTGGTCATTCATCTTCAGAAATAAATGCTATGTCTCTTAAGAAAAAAAAATTTGAAACGTTTTGCATACATTTTCTGGGAAGCACTTTGTCACATTGTATTTTTGTTCGGAATATTGGTAGTCCCCTTTAGATAAGAATTTTCACTGTAAATACACACTTACTATCAAGCTGTTTACACAAAATTGAGATAGTGGATATAAAGTGAGCATTAAGAAGCATGTTATGTTTAAAGTCTTTTAAGGGTCACTGTTATTTATGCCAGAGCACTGTGGAACAGTGTCTGAGGCATTCAAAATCATAACTCCTGTATGTTTTTGTTTGTTTGTTTGTTTGTTTGTTTGTTTTTCTGGCCATTGAAGCTCTTGCAAAGTGATTGGTACCTTCAAAAGCAGTTAGAATAGAGATATTTTTTTAAATGGCATTAAATGCTTGGAATGATCTTCACCCTCCCTTCATGTCCAAATCATCAGCAGGTTAGTAGACTGCTATCCAGATAAATATCTGTCAGGGTAGCACAAAAAGCAAAAAGATTTTAAGCAAATCCAAGACTGAAGACTGTTGTTTTCCGTAAAATATCTGTAGTATTCTTAAACTAAGACTTACATAAACCATTATTACAATATACATAACACCACAGTATTTTATAATATGATAGTATGTTTAAAAAAAAGCAAGGTCATCTGCTCACTTATCCTGGCACCATCATCTCTATTTTCAAAGGTATTTTCCTCTGGGTTGTCATCAGGTTATTTCACAATAATTATTTGTGTTTTTGCAGAAAAGCATCATTTTCTCTGCCTACCATAGAAACTTTGTCAGCTCTTGGGAATGACTTTAAAGAGTAGTTCTCAGGCTTTTATGGCAATGGTATTTTTTACAGTCTGACTGCTATCTTTGAATATCAGGTAATTATTTATAAGATGTATATTGAACAAATTTTAACACACTTTCAACAGTTCAACTACTGAAAATAAGAATTTAATTTGCATCACGTGCAACCGTATTTTCTGTCAGGCCAATAACATTTCTAGTGACTACCTTCTTCCTACAATTTAGATGTTCGTTAACCTAATATTTCACTTTTTATCAAAAGCTGTTCTGACCAAAGAAGAGATTGAGTTTCAGATGTATCGGAACATCACATGACAAATACATACTTTATATCCTCATGTGTTCATAGTACCTATCCCCACTCAATTCAAGACAGTTTCTCTGGTATTTCTTTACTTATAAATTAAATTCTTAACATTAAGTGACATTAAGATTTATCTGTGGTTAATGTTCAAGGTTGTTTGTGTTAAAACTTAATTTTAAGCTGTCACTTGTACCATAAGGGTTAATCTTAGTTTCACCAGTCTAGACAGAGAAAGAAAATATTTTTGCATAATGAAGTACCTAACAGAAGTTACTGTTTTAATAGCAAATATTGTTCACAGTTAATAAAATGGTGAGCTCCACCTTAGTTGCAAGTAAGCATTTCCATTGTTGTGTACAGAATCTTAAAATGGAAATCTGTCATTAAGAATTTGCCTGTGTCCAAATACTTTGAAAACCACTGAACTACGATGATACCAATCAAGTGTCACAAGGTCACACTAGAGCAAATTTTCGCTTCCTTCCGAATTAAATAACCTTGCCGCAAATCTTTCACGATTGCATTGTTCTGTATTCATATGCAGTTAAATCTTTTGCTGAATGCGATTGTTTACTCACACCTGAAGGTCTGAAGCATTCTAAAATTGACTCTAGATTAGTTGATGTTTTAAACTATTACAGTAGTTGCACTGAGATGAGTAACCTCTTTAAAAAGAGGCAGAGAAGTAGTAGTGGCTGTGACCTTATATGTCTTGCTTTTCTACTGGTAAATGTGGTGATAGGATAACAGCAGTGGGATAAGTATTGGAAATTCTGTAGAATGATTATACTTACCCAGAATATAGTTTAATCTGATTCTCCTACTGCAGGACTGAATTTCTCTGGCTATTTATTTAAAT
Source organism: Anser anser (assembly GCF_964211835.1). NCBI lineage: Eukaryota > Metazoa > Chordata > Aves > Anseriformes > Anatidae > Anser > Anser anser. The sequence continues at coordinate 101,387,477 of NC_139722.1, forward strand.
AGTTGTCACATAACTGTATTTCTAGTGGAGGGACTGTATCTTTTCTTTTCCTGTTCTGAAAGACATCATCTCTTTTTTTTCATATGTATATGTGTGTTTTTATGCTTGCCTTGATTTTTTTATTTTTTTTTACCCCTTTTGGATGAGTGAACACAGTTCTTGTCTCAGCATGTAGACAATATGTAAATACCTACATTATGTTAGATCAGTGACTTGTGGAATAATTTATTCTGTAAATACATCAGAAAGGTGTGGAGTTCTAAACATTGCAGTGGTCTGCAGCTGCCTCTTTATAATGGAGCAACGCTGAATACTTTCTGAGTAAGATTTACCATACTGGGTTGCTTGTATTAGGTTTCTTCTGTGAAAATTAATAATTATGAGCCAATCCTATGCAAATTAATACCAAGATTTATTACTGGAATGATAACTTGATTGTTGAGAACTGCTGATAAGGCTACTGATGAACAAAATGTTAAGGAGGGACAGTCCTGCACCACAAAACTTAGAACCTGGTTAGATTATATGATGCTGATACAATTCAACATGTGATCTTCTGTATTTGACACATTATAAAATACATATCTATTTATGATACCTTTACAAATAAGTTTTAATCTACAAGTACTTTTGCCATTGATTAGTTAAATTCTATACACAGTGCTACATATTACTGGTTTAAAGCTGTTTTTTCCTTCTACAAAGCCTTGAAAAAGTTCGCTGTTTAAATTATCTCTTTGCATTAGGACAGGAACAGTCCCCTCCTATAGCCTGCTGCACTGCTTGAAGGTGCTAATTCTCTTAATTCTGCTTGTTTTCATCCTCTACTCTTTTGCCAGTAAAGTTTTTTTGTCTGCATTTTTTAATGTGCTTTGGGCAAAACCAGCCTGGTAAGCTCAATTCACCTATTTAAATTAAATTGGCTGGTTTTGTACAAACCATATTAGGGAATGCTCACATGATTTCTTCCTCCGGCAGAGCTGTGGAGATGATAATCTCCAGCAGATGTGTGATAACAAATAGCTTGGGATAGTAATGTCTTCATCTGGCGCAGTTGTTAGCAGACCAAATGTCTGTCTGTAGCCCGAGGCTGTGGGCAAACAATTGAACATGATTGAGTTATGGTGAGTTAACAACATGTTGCTTGGCAGCTGAACTGCCACAGCAGATCATGTGCTCATTGTTTGCATGCTCCCATCATGAGGAGAAACACATTTTCTTAAGTCACCTTTGTAAAATTTTATAAAAATGAGTTCTACCTAAAGGAAGATTCCCCAGGGCTAAGAACATGCGTTTGGTCAGCTGTGGAGACAGAGTTCAACCATATTTTGCTAAGCTGCTATAGCATCGTTACATTGAGCATGTGATCATCCTGCTAAGGAGTTAGAGGACCTCTGTCACACAGTTGTCTGTGTGTCTCTTAAGTTTTTATGTATTTGTCTTCAAAATATCCCTATAAAGTTAGGAAGTACTTTTATTCTCACTTGACAGACTAACCAGAGTACTTAAGCAACTTAATACTTTGCCTTTGGTTATACAGTCAATGCCATAACTAGTTATTTTTTGCTATAATCTAGAAACATTTCAGATTGGGAAAACAGCAGACTACTGAGTAAGTTAAACCTGTACAATTGTACAATTATTTCCTTTATTGTACATAATGGTCTTGTTCCTTATTTCTTTTTGCAGTCTGTACCTGTTAGGTATTGCTAATTACTTTATCTACCTACTTTTTTTTCTTATTGTACTGTAAGTAGAATTTATGACACACACATGATTGGAGAAAGAATGAGAAGAAAATACTGCCCAAACTTTTGCTGTTTGCCAGTTTTTTGGTCATATCTTGATAATTCCATGTTGGCTTTCCACACTCAAATGTTCCCTCAATGATCTTTAAAAGGCAAAAAGCTATTTGTAATTCTTACATAGCTCAGTCCTGGCTTGAAAGTAAGCTAAGTCATACTCGCAAAAGTGATTTGGAGGTGGTGTAGAATTATACAAGTTAAGTTTAAACTAAGTAGCTGATGCTGTGCTAACAATTTTATCAATGTAGTGGCAACTCAGGATAAACTACTTCTTATAGCTGCAAAGTAAACCATAACGTGAGGTGGAACCTTAATATTTATTTAAAAATCAACAGAGGCACCTACTGAGCAATTACTATAATGTGCAAGGAGGAAGGCGAGCCATTCTTCCAACGGTCACTTGTTGTGGTTCTTTTCTGAGATGGCGAGAATTCCTTGAAGCCTGCTCTTGCCATAGTGAACAGCCCAGGCTGAAATACAGGTCTTTGTGCATGTGAGAGACCTTCTGGAAAGAAGACTGAAGTAGTTCAAGAAGTGTTATGTAAAGGAAATGTCTGATGCTACCAAATAGTGATAAGTGTCAATTAAACAGAATGTTAATTATGACTTCCACAGGTTTTCTGCAACTGCTTACCTCCTTTTCTTAGTTGTTCTCGATCCAGTCTAATTATGTGTCTTGTAAAAGATGATGTCTCTCAAGAACATATGTTTGTGATTTTTACTTTTTATGACTAACAGTATTCTCTTAAAGAAAGTACCTAGAAGAAAAATAACAAGAACAAGAGAGCTGATGAGAGCTTTTCAAAAGCGTATTATTGCTCTGGTTAAAAATATGAATTTCAGCCTTCCCCAGTTTGGAAGGGAAACCCTTATTTGTACATTTGTATAGCACTTGTTCATTTTCATCTGATGATGTAGATACAGTATGTTTTTAAACAGATGTGACAAATAGTATTACAGCTGCTCTTTATTTGATCTTCTAAAGAGACAAAGATGTGCAAGGATTCTGTCTGCTCCCTCTTTCCCACCGTGTCATCTGTTGTTTGGGAAAGAGTCCTAATTTGCAGCAGATACAAAACTATTTGTCGTGGTGCAGGTTTGCCAAAATTAAATGAAACCATTAATTACTACATTTTTTGAGCAGCTGTTAATAGATTGGAATAAGAAAACTGTACATTAGACTACTGGTTAATTACAAGAACTGTAATTGTTTAATGTGGCTTTTGTGGAATGAAATTACAATACCAGAGGAGGTAAATTCAGCCAGTTTTTTTTTTTATTACTATTATTTTAAATTAAACATGAAGAAGTGCACATAGTTACATTATAATAAAACTAAGGAATGCATAGCTGTTTTATTAGGTGATTCACTTTTGCTATCACATGAACATATTCCCAACAAAAATACTTTAAAAGGTAATATTTAAACATGCCTTTTAATTTAAATGTACAACTATTAAAGGTAGTGAGTTAATATCTTGTAACCCCAAAGCTAATAATGCAGGAGATTCAGATACAACATTAAAATCCAAATGTGTTTACATCATTAGAAATTAACTACTAAGCAGTTTTATCTCCTCTTTGGAGTGCCATGAAGCAGTAACTCTACAGTTATGATTCATGTTTAATAGTATTTGCAGTTCCAGATTAAATTATGTGAATGTTTGAGGACACATTGCTTTCTTCCCTTGCCGTCACCCTCAGGGACAATGTTATTCTGTCAGTTTCCTCTTTGAGAAGAGACAGTGCCATTTTGGAAGAGGGCGATTCCTCTTCGAGTTTTCTGCACTATGGCCTTATTTTTTTTAAGGTTGTGAAAAGACTTTCCTTTGTGGACAAGGGAGAGAGCAGTTTGATTGCTATTTCAAAATGTAGTCAGTATGTGGTGCTTTGGAGAGATTTAATTGTACGGAAATATTTCTTTATTGGTTCATGGATAGATTTAAAATATCAGTTAATATAATTGACATTAATCAGTAGTTGTCTTAAAAGTATCATACCATTTTAACTCAGCCCCTATGAGAACATTTCCAGAAGTAGCAGAAGATTTGAAGAGACCATACTCTGTTTTTAAAAGTATGTTCTTTCATGTGCTCTGAGTGGTTTCATTGCATCTGTAATGCAGAACTGAATTTTAACTACAAAACTACAAGCAGAATTTCATTGTTACTATACTAAAAGCTAATATACTTTATAATATTGTACATAAATAGGCTTCTAAATGGTATTTATTTTTTTATTTAAAATTGAATTGCAAATATACATGAATGTATGAACTAACAGTAAGTCAATTAGTCCCGATTAAAAAATAAAAATTAAAAAAAATAGAAAGAGTGAACCTCCAGAAATGCTGTACCTCTGGATCTTCCTTATGTACAGTCTGGATTGAATTTTGCCCTGGATGAATTGACAGCAAATTTCTAACTTTCAGATACCTGAATTTCAGCAAGATATGCTTGTTTCTCACACCTGTGTGGTTTTTTTTGTTGTTGTTTTTTTGTTTGTGCAACTTGCTTCAGTTTGTGCTCCAAAACTCAAGCTTTACTTGTCTCAGTTCACCTGTTAAAATGCTAATGGCATATGGATAAAGTTCATTTGGGCTTCAGAAGAGCTAAGACCCTTCCTGCTATTTAAGGTCAGTGCAGGAGCAATGCACAGGAACTTGTGCTGTAGTTCTGCAAACTGTTTAGTCTGTTGTTAAGCAACATTGCAATCAAAAGAGGCCATTTTGTGTTCTGTTTTTCCAGCACTCATTTGTCCCCACATGAACATACATGCAGTCATAGAACGACTCATGCTGGGAAAATGATTTCTACTAGGATGATCCAAAAATGTGGATCCTCTCTGATTACCCATACAGGCACACGAAAGCTGTATACCACTAATGTAAAGATAAATAGCCATGCATTAAGGAAGGGTGGGATTGCATCTTTCTGTTCTTACTGTAAATTAAACTGTGTAAGTTTTACATCGAGTTTCTGTTGATCTTGGAGGGATCCCTGGATCTCATATACATAAAGCAGCAGCCACTGGTGCACGCTGATTCAAATTCTGAGCAACAGGTGCAGGCATACTGACTTCTGTTCAGACTGGGGTTTTAACTAAGGAGAGAAGGAGTGGTGAAGAAAATATAATTAGCTTGTTTCATATTTTATAGAATTTCCATGTTTATTTTCTTTGATATTTTGAAACTGATCATTTATTTTAACAATACATTTCAGCCTATCTGGAAACTGTTGTTCAGTAACTGTTGTAGCCAAAAGGAAGAAATAGATGGTATTCAGCACACTGATTTTTGGATTTTGTGTTGCTAAGGCTTCTGTTACTTGATTTTTATTTTTTTTTTCCCAGAAGTGTTAATACCACCAATTAATACAGAGCAGGAGGAGATAAGTCAATGTTGCTAACTTTCTTCTACCTCCTCTTCTTTGTTATTAGAAAGCCAGATTTTGCATTTGCTCCTACACATGCAGACCCCTTATACTTGGTGGGGTTTCATGACAGTTGCTAAGCTGAGTGGGTACAGAGTGTTAGGAAGCATAATTAGCTTAATGTTCAGTGTCAGCTTTTGTTGTCTTTTGTTTTTTCCCCTCCTCTCTCCGTGCACACAATCATATATTTGTTTATCATAATATTGTCAGATTTATAAGAGCTATCTTGGCCAGACAATCAGATTGTTTAAAGAGTTGTTTGTCAAGCATAGTATTAAAAATATGGAAGTAGAAGAACTGAGGAGAATGAAGCTGGGGTTCAGCTTTAGAGTTGTTTTCTTGGAACCAGTTGAAAGGTAGTAGGTTAACAACCAACTGTATTGTTTGTAATATGACAAAAAGCTTCTGGATCACTGGTCTAGATCTAGGTCTGAATGGCCAACTGAACATCATTACGTTGTGCTGGTTTTTACTTGCATGAATTGAATTACTGGTCTCTCGCAGTGGACCAAATGCAATCCAGTTGTCCATGCTTGCTCACCTGTTCCACACAGAGGCAAAGAAGGAAATTGGCATAAAAGTTGAGTGCTTTCAACCATATATTTCCCTTGTTCCATTTTTAAGTTATTATATTAGATATTTGTGATGGATTTTTACACTGTCACTTCATGTTCTCTACCTGCTCTAAAAGAGATTTTTGAATGTGGTACTAATGGTTGCAATGTTTTAACTTAACACTATATGAATATAATCCAGAACTGTAGGTAAGACATGTTTTGCAAGTCTTTTCAGCAACATACATTTGTCCTGTACTGACTATATTTAGTGAATGTCATACTTAGTAAACAAATATGTATTCAGAAATACCTGGAATAGACAATGTAGCTGAGTAAGTTATCTAGTCCTTCTGTGGAAGTATCTGTTCAAAGCCATGGTTGTTGCTCAAGTCAAAAAGATGTTTTCCAAGTCATTTCAGAGATAGATCAGGACCCATATCTTTTGGATATTAACAACGTTGTCACAAGATGAAGAGAGAACAAAACCATGTTTGCTTTAGAATTTGTAGAACAATATTGCCCTGTTACAGAATGGTATTATATTACCACAACCTGTTTCCTAACTACATTTTCCTAATTACACAAATGTCAGCATTACTATTTTTTTTATCAGGGGTTCTTCAATTCAAAATAATACTGGAACGTCCTGTCATAAATATTTTGAAATATTCTGATATAAATATTCGTTTCCTCTCTTGAAAATGTGAAATCATGTGATCTGTTGAAGAAAGCTGTAGTTTTAGCTATTTAATTTTTAACAGAAGTGGATTTTTTGATTTTATTTCCTCAGTGTGCCTTGGTGACTTGTTCGTACACCAAGATACTGGTTTGGATTTGCCTTTGTGTAATTCATATACTTTTGATCAATTCCAACTCATGCCCAATTATATTACACTAAATTAACATAATTCAACAGATGTTGATATTTAAATGTTTTCTGGCATTCACATCTTGGACAGCTGTCTTAGAGCTTGGGGAAAAGGCAAACATTTAGAGTTAAATGCTGAACATATGCTTAAATTACTAATTAGAAACAAGAAAAAACAATGCATTATCCTTTCTGAGGGCAGTAGGCCTCTAATAGAGAACAAAATTTTAGAGACTCTTGATTCACAAAGTACAAGTGACTTGAGATTAGGTGTCACAACATTTGTAGTGGTGTAAATTTTTATTTTCCATTGTGTTTGCTATGTCTGTGTAGGCTTGCAGAGTTAGATAAATTTTGGACAACTTGTATGACTACTTGTATGACACTTAGAAATGCTGAAAAAGATAGCACAAAGGAAGATATTAGGATACAGTATTTGGTGATGAGATAATCTTATGAGGGCAGAAGGAAATTGTATTTTGCTCATTCATAATAGGGTTGCACTAGGACTTTCCATAAAACAGGTATGTCACCCTTATGTTTAAAGTTATGTTGTGAACAGATTGGCTTAGTATGAAAAGAGTTTGACAGAGTTGCATTGTTTTATCACATCTGTTTAAAATTTAGTGAAAGGAAAATACAGTGCATAGCTCTTGTAGTTAATGTAATATTTTTCACACTTGTGGAGGCAGATGCTGCAATCTGTTCTATAGATGATATCATTCTTTAGACAAGTTTGAAGAAACGTTCAGTGTTTGTAAAGGAAGTAGAGGAATCAAGCGTGGCACTGATTTCACGTGAATGGTGTCTGAGAAAGTGATATCAAGAAGAAATCCATATTCATCTTCATAACCATTAAAAATTAATGTTTATGCTGCAAATTATGTTTATTTCATTGTTATTTTGCCAATTCTTTAGCACTGAATAAAGTTTCTGTAAAAACTTTTAACATATTTTGCAGACAAGACTAATTTGCAGCAGTATTGGTCTACTGCTCCTAGCCAAGAGAGAAGTAGAGAGGGAGGGGTGTTCTTTCTACAACCTCCAGGAAGTTAGCTTAAGGGAATGTGTATAAATTTGTGAACGATGTTACATATTAAAAACAAACTCAAGCAAATGGGAGATATTTAAGTTTCTGATTTCCAGGAATCTGTTTCCTGGTGCTGAATATAATCAATACAGATTTTTCAAGTTCCATAAAAGCCGTGAAATCCTTCTAATGCACAGGAACAGTATAATGGAGGTAGAGGATAGACCTCGGGTATACTCGGAGCATATGATCTCAGCCATCCCATTACCAAATGTATTTTTTCTGGAAGATAGATTAACTGAAGAATTGTTCACCAAGAACACAGCTGTCATGGTAGCTTTAGTGTAGACTGTGGTGACCATTCTGGCACTTAATACATTGTGCCCAGAATGCCAGCAGGCATTCATGCATATGGTGTTTCTATGATAAACAACAAAATAGATTTCAGATGTTGGTTTGACCTTAAGTGAGGTAAATTTGTACTGAGTGACATTTATCTCAAATACTTTTAACAAAACATTACTGGACTGTTTTTCAAGATTGCTGTGTATCATTACACTAAGATCTGGAGTCCTAAGCTTCATTGTTGAATGAACATTATATTGTTCATTCTTATTAGTTGTCATTTAATCCATGGAAATGACCTCACAGTACTGTCCTGCACATCTACTTGGATTGCACATGCACTGTGGGATGTAGGTACCATCTTCAGTACAGACAAGGAGCGCTCCATCCATGTAATTGCTCATGGGGCACATGTTACTACAGGGTTACTGTTCTCTGAGCATTCACATGGAGACCAGGGGCTGTGCTCACATTTTGACCAAGCTGTGTTCTACATGGGAAAGAGGAGATTCAAGACTTATGAGTAAATCTACCCTTATAAATTTCCCTCACCATTGTTTTTCATATTCTTTTTCTCAAAAGCAAATGTGCCTTTCTTATTTCAGTGTTATATTATGAAATCATCATGCGTTATTTCCGTGGTTATACTGAGGTACGTGCCAGTGGCAAAGCTTAGAATTATTGGTTAATCTTAGGGTAATACAGCATCATCTTCACAGATTTACAACACCGATTGCCTAGTTTGTATATTTGACAGTGCAGGAAGGTGAGTGGTAACTTTTGGTTCATACTTCTGGAGACTTAGTCAAAAGGAAGTGTAGAAGTTTTTGCTCAACATATCTAATTAGCTAGTAGTGTGATTGGACATTTAGTAAAACATACATAGTAGTTTTTAAATTGTATTTACCTCCAAACTGATGATAAACTGTTCTATGGACTTGGGTGGTCTTGAGTTAAAGAGTTAAAAATGAGTAAGAGTTAAAAATGCATCCAAGTTCTATTTAAGCAGTGCCAATACATGTGCTTCCACTGGCCACGACATACAGCAGTGTCTGCATTTTAAGCTATGTAATAAATGAGAGTCTGTGCTACAGGTCCATTCTGTGTAAGAATTTGAGATCCTTTTCAGTGTTATTTTCATGCTGAAGATACTTGAGTATTTGGAGATTCGCTCAGATTATGCTTTAGTTTTGTAAAGTTGAGTTGTGCAACACACTTCATTTTTAATCGTTTTATTGGTTTTCTTATCTTTTGCAATTGTGAATTCTGTTTTTTTGTTTTGTTGTTGTTGTTTTTAATTTTTAGCTGCTGACATGAACATTGCTTCACATATTCCCTGCTCAATTTCTGTTTATAAGAACCATTTCAAGCTTAAAGTGAGTCATGGTCCTCACTGCATTCTCTCTTCAGTGATACCTATATTCATATCTATTACTTAGCTGTATTTTAAGACTATGAAAAGACAGTGACAGTTACATCTCCACTTCAAAATAATTCTCTCAAGTCCCTTCTAAAATGCAAACAGGTCAACTCTTGTCTTATTGTAATCTCTTTTAAAGAAGTTCATTTAAACTTTTGTCAAGCCTCTACATTACCTAAAGCATTGTGATGATAAAATTGAAGAGTTCTACAGCCATCTGCAGGAATGCATTGATACTGTGGCAGAATGATGTGGCACTGTTTGCAGTGAATTTGCTCCTCAGGTGAGAGAGATGCTAATTGGAATAGAATGGATAGACGAGTATTGATCATTGCAGATTCACCTAATTACAATATAGAAATCAGGCTTGAAAACATTAGTACATCATAATAGTATACAGCATAGGATTTTCCAAATCAGAGCACAGAAATTTAATAAACATTGTTAAACAAAAAACACACAATATTCCACACCTGGCTTTGTTAGCAATCAGTACTTTTATGCATTTTTGACACAGAGCATAAAACCATTGTCTCCGTTACTTACAAGTTATCTTAGCAATGTCATAGTGTAGTCTGGTAAATGGTTTGACAGTAAATATACTGGGGGACAAGATGAAGCTTGCGTTCAATGACGTTGTAACTGCTGAACACAATTACAGTGCATTAACAAAAGCAACTGCTCTGATATCAAAGCATTGCAGCTTGCAAGGAAAGTGACAGCTGCTAAAAGCAGAAAGAGTAAAGTGAGCAACAGACATCTTACAATGAGACATATAAAATAAACATGCAAATATTTTGTTTTTAATGCACTAGTACACAGAGTTCCCCCAAATGGGATGACAGTCATGACAAGGCCGTTGTACTAGTACATATGAAGCTACCTGCTATGTAACACTATCTTCACTTCTTCTTTCTGAAGAGACTATGGATAAGTTATTGGATTTTATTAGGATTTTTTTTAATTTCGGGGAGAGGGGTTGGGGTTGGTTTTGTTGTTGTTTTGTTGTTGCTTGTTTTATGTTGGGTGTTGTGTTGTTTTTTTGTTTTGTTTTGTTTTTTGTTTCTTTCTTTCTTTCTTTACACTTGGAATGTCAGTGTTAATAGATCCAGGTCTTTGCAGGCCTTCTCAGAGACTGGGCTGGAGAATTTCTAACTCCAACAGCAGCAAAGATGATAATTACTAATGAGATAGTTAGGAACCACTGTCTGAGTTCAGTTGCTCACAAGGCGGATCGCCAAGTGAACAGTGCAGCTGTAGGTTCCATCCCACAGCAGTTTGTTTGGGGGATGCAACCAAACGGTCCATTGGCTGCAAAGGTCAGGTTAGATAAAAATCTGAAATAACCTACTAGAAATGTTTTGGAGAGGTGAACGTATGTAACAGCAGAAAAAAAAGGCACTCATCAAAAATACTTTCTTCTTGAGCTTTGACAGTTATGGAAAAAGAGAAGTTTGTGTTCCATGGGCATGGATAGAATTATTTGGGGAGTTTGAAGAGACAATTCTTGGCTTGTTACCATAACAAGGGCAAGTACCGTGAAAAAAGAAATTGCAGGGAGGCTACAACTATTTAAGAAGAAGAAAGTAAAATTTGTCAGAGTGAATGTTTGTCACAGCAATGTATAGATGTGTGTGAATTGCTTTGCATGACATTGCTTATCTACAGAGGAGAAACATATTTGTTGTATCAAAACTACTTTTCATTATGTTTATTATTTCCATAAAGGTTTTTGTTTCTTTGTTTGTTTTGCTGTTAGTGCCTTCCCCAGTCTGTCTTCAGTTTTGAGGCTCTTATTTACCACATAGAATGGAGAATCTAAATACAGCACACGAGATTTAAATAAATAAATAAAAATTGACAGTAGTTTTTCCGGTGTTTTTGTTTAATATGTTGAGGCATGACACAACAACAACAATTCCTGGCATGCTAGCATAAGTTCACACCAGCCTGGCTTTTGCAGCCCTCTGATTCCCCCCTGCCACAAGTTTGCCGCGGCTGTGACACTTGCAGGCCTGCTCCACCATGGTGCAGCTGATGCCCTGTCCATGCTCATATTTTTCTTATTGACAGTGAGTGTTCTTGCCAAACGCCAGGGACCATAGTCACATCTGTTTGTCTCCCAAGCTTGTCTGAGGCTGCTTAGGAACACTTTTTATCCAGAGGGCAGCTTTAACTAGGCCTAATACTCTGGAAAGCCTCTATTTGTAAATGCATACAATGAGGCGACAAGTTCCTGTTGTCGTTCCTTAAAAATTATTCCATTTGACACTGCTTGCTCCAGTCCCTGTCACCAGCACGTCAAAAGCCAAGTTTTCAGGCAAGGTGGTCTTAACAAGTTTTATTTTTTCCCTAATAAAATGCCTAGCTTCCCTCCAGAGTACTATTTATAAACGATAGCTAGAAGCAAGCTAGGGATAAGTAGAGAGAAGTCAGGCAAATAGCTATATTCCTTTCTGTAATCCTCGCTCTTCTGATTTAATGCTAAGGAACATAATGCTGAACTTAACCTGATTGAGGGTCAGAGTTCTCCCTGCTTTCTAATACCTCCATTACTAACAGTTCAAAACGTACTGTGTGGCTGAAGTATAATGCTTCATTTCATCCAACCTGCCAGTTCAATAACTGTGATAGTTCTTGTCTCTTCCTCTTAAAAGCCCTGGCTTTTTGTTTTGCTGCAATCTGAACCAGCAGCGCAGATCAGACGGTGAGACCTGGTGAAAGTAAACAACACAGCTTTAGCACTGAGAGTTAGTCTGAGGTTTGATGTTAGCGGCCATAAAAATGGATTTGACAAAGCTTAATTGGGGCTGTAGCGTATTGTTCTTTATTTGTGGCACATGGTATTTTCGACAACAACAAAGAAATACCCACTCTCACCTTGTCCGGTGATCGGGTTGCTGCGCTTTGCAAAGACGAATGATTCATTTAGGCTGAAGGAACAAGGCTGCCTTTCAGACATTCATTGATTTAAATTAAAAAGTAACTGCTGTGTTCTACATGAAGGGTGACAACAATAACAAAGTAGTCCTTACTTAGTGTTATTTGTTGCAACTCTATTTGGTGTGCCTAGAGGAAAAGTGGGGAGACCCAAGTACCATAATCTTACAGATCAATAATCTAGATATCTCAATGTAGTGTAACAGATAATCAATTCTGGGTAAAATAACTCAAATGCTGCTAGCTGTTACTCCTGTAGCTTGGGTATTCAGGTTCAATTGCCTGACTTTATTAATTTTTATCTTTCATCCTGCTTGTATTCCTGGACACTTTCTCCCTTTTTCATTCCAAAGAGAGAACACAGAGTTGCGCAGTGTTTGACGTATCATTTACCACACGACTTATTCTGCAGGTTTAACATCAGTGCTATATACATCCCTTAAATATTCATTCCTCCATATTTTATTTAAATATTAATTTTCTTTATTGTACAGTCAGTTATGGAAAAGTTACAATTATTGATTTCTTTCTGAATTTAGAACTGATATTTAGCACCACGTTAGTATCCTGGTTGTACTGCATTTAATTTCTGGATGTTAAAATCAGATGCAGTTTCAGCTTAGAAGAACTCTAAGGAAGAAAAAATTTGTTTTAAAGTAAGAGAAATCTGTGCTGAAATAGTTGACTTAATAAGTGAAGCTAGAGTGCACTTCTGTGTGTATCTTTCTTACTGGCATATTTTACTATTTAAATAAAAGCACTGAAGTACATTCTTATTAGTTTACTGTATTTTTTTAAATATGTAGAAGATTGTACATTGCTTTTTTTTATCAAGACATTGTTTTCCCTCTTTACATTATTGAGCAGATCTGAGGTCTCTCAACATACAGGAACATTTGCTATTCATTTAGATGCAGCACAGCTTAAAAATGTTTATAAATGAAGTAAAGGATAGGTCATATACCCACCCTGAAACCAGATCCTTTGAGTGACAGAGTATTACTGGGCTACAGTAGACTATCAGATGCAGTTCTCAGCTTGTAGTTTTACCAACTTTCACCCACGCTGCTGTGGTAAAAAGTTCGTGGTTTTGAATAACATTTATGGAAACATTAAAAGTGTGACAAATTACTCCATTTTTTCCCATTTCTGTTTTAGTTCTTTACAAAAAAAAAAAATGCAGGCTACATATATTCCATTCTACAGGGATTGCACACTACTGTAAGAAAAATCATTACTAAAATTCTCCTTCAAGATTATCTCCTAAAATTCAATATTTGGAAATTCCAAATTTACCCTCTTTTGTGGTACCTGACTGTGAATACCTGGCTGGAGTGTAATAAGTGCTTGTCTGCCAGCTTCTACAGCCCCATCAATTTTCCAGTCTTAAAGTGTAAATTCATAATTGTTTAATGTGCATACTGGATAATGTGCTCTGTTATATCATTCTCACAACTAGCCAATGAATTAGGAAAGGGCAAACTGGTGTGCTACAAGTTGACTTCATATACCTTTGAAGAGTTTACTGTTTCATGTTTTCTCATTCATTCTTCATCTTACCTTAAAAGAAATTGATAATACTTTTCCTGTAATAAATGTTGTTCTGACAGTTAGGCATTACTAGCCAATTGATAGCTTACCAACAATATTGTGATCTCTTTAGATAATTAATCTTAGCTATTTTCCTGTCAGGAGCAACAGTGTTTTTGTTTTATGTTGAGCTAGAAAGATCACCAGTTTTGAAAATTAAAAAGCATTCCTTTTATATTATTCATTCCAGGAACAATTTATGATGCTGCATTTAGATACTGAGCGCTTGTCAACAAACATAATTATGCTTCGATATAAACAAGATTGGTAGCTTCATTGTGCAGCTTCATCTTGGCTGAATGTTTTGATATAGGTTCAGATTATACAAGCTGTGTATTTATGTGACATTTTTCTTCCTTTGTTAATAGTTTTCTCCTATAATTACTTGCAGGCAAACCAGTGTGCATTTAGGATCATTGTGCATGGGAGACATCAAACGGAGAAGGAAAGCTGCTCCCCTGCCAGGACCCACAGGTAACCAATTTCAGTGGGACAGAACACAAAACACAGTGTTAAATCTGTAAATACAAAGCAGTAGGTCAGTGACCCAGGGAAACGCTGGGTAAATTCAGTAACTTATTATGTAACTTCACATTTGTCCTATCCCTACTTCTTGTTAATGGAGTTAAAGAAAGAAATATACTCTTAGTTCTCCCTCAGACATTCCCAATTTCTAGATCTATTTAACATAGCACTACTTTAAAGAATCTTTTTTTCATATACTGAGAATCACAGGCAGTAAAAATTACTGCTCATGTCTGTTTAAGCATTACAGGTTAGAAGACATAAGGTATATTTTTTTCTATGAGGAATTTATATGAATATAATAAGTATCCTATACCATAAAAACAGGATGTGAATTCTTGGGCAAACAATTGAAAATGTGGAGATAAGCTTTAAAATCAGTCCTGTAGATTAAATAGGAAGCAGCTTGCAAGCACATTTCTGAAAGATTTTTACAGATGCGAGGTCACAACCATTGCATGTATTTTGCTGATGTCACAGCTGTGAAATGACTTTTTCAATACCTAGCAGTGATTTATAGGACATTTGTCAGTTTGTTTGTATTAATTATATCTGTGCATACTGGAAGGATTAGACTGCATGTGTGTCTGTGTGAGGTTTTTTCTATATTGGTAATATGTAAATCTGGATTGCACATGGTAGTCGTATATCAAATATTATAGCAACACATGCAATGCATCTTCAAATATATTCTAGATATCTCTCTTTAGAGAAGCCTAGTGTTTGTATTCCGGCTGAATTCCCCCTCCTGAAATTTCATTGTTTTAAACCTCAGTGGCAGAAACAGACCAAGAATAATATTAAAAATGTTATTAAAGCACCTTAGTGGCAGCAGTATGGAAAAAGAGAATGTCTGGGTCAGGTTCTAAGACTCTGAACATATGTGAAGTGAGAAAGAAAAATACTTAATGGCTGAAGAGAGAATAATATAATTATTTCTACAAGGTGATTTTCACTTCACAACTTTCAAGTACTAAAGGATGTCATTTTGTACTAAGAGGGTATGAAGTATCATGAAATTCATTTTATTACTCATTTTACCTTGGGCTTTCAGCGTTCAGTATTTTATTTTACAAGCTGGTTCCTCTGTGTAACTTTGCAAAGCCAATATTTTGATACTAAAGCAAATATATTATATTCAGTGTTATGTATCTATATATTCACAATTTCAGAGGTTGTGAATTTCTAAGACTTTCTTTTATGTGGAGGGTGACAGAGAATAATGGTGGGTAAAGGTATCATATGAGGTACCTTTTAACTAGTATGTAGGGTTATTTTCTTTTCAAGTTCAAGGTAATCTTTTTCAATTTTGCTCTTTACAGAAGGAAGGAGGATTTTTACTGTGTACTCATACAAGTTTTTTTCTGCATTTCATCACTGTAAATTTTTAAGCAAATATAAACTTTGGTAAACTTTGAGTAAACTTTTACATATGCGTAGGTAATGTGTAACATTTTATAAATTGCAGTTCTCTTCACTAGTAATCTTGCTACAACTAAATTATTGTTCAACTGTTATGGGCCTTGTTTGTTTGTACGTGTCAATATTTTATACCATTTTATGAAAGGAACGGGGTAGAATTGGAAATATATCTGGAAATAAGGATAAAAAGAACAATTATGTTTATTATTGAATTATTCTCCTTTCAGTGGCTTTAGCAAAGGTATAGGAACAGAAGAAGTAGATTTTATACAAAAGAATTTGTAGATAAACTTCTTTCTTGAAAGAAAGAGAAAAAAATATATATGCTTACTTGAACACCAGTTGGAAAATAGAAGTTAATAATCTTCCATATTTAACATCATAGTGAAACCTGAAAGGCTGTCTGTAAATGAGTGATTAACTGCATTTTTTTTCTTGAGCTGCACATGCTACATTTTAGTAAAGTTTCACCTAATATAAGCCAATCCACTAAAGGAAAAAAAAAAAAGGTATTTTCAAAATCCTGTGGTTTTTGAAAAAAAAATGACACTGGGTACAGTAATTCCTGTAGTGCTCTGCAGTTTTGCAAATAGTCATTTAAATGTTTAGCTTCGGTAGTACCGGGAGGAATGACTGGTGATACCGATGAAGTATTGAAATATGTTCTCTGTTTTTGATTCTCACAAGGGTAGCACCTGCTACTTTCAGACATCTTACAGAGCTATAGACTTATGGAGCAAGCAGTGTTATTGGTTAAACATTTATTAATTGTGACAAGAACACCCAATTTATTTCAGTACTCCAGCTTATTTACTGCTCTTTCACCTTTGTATTTTGTATTGAAAAAGTAAAATGAATATTGATAGAGTTAGATATTGATTTCTAAATTTATAGCCTGTTCTCAGCCTGGAGTCAAAGTCACATACCAATAGGTTTGTGTATATTAGTAACAAAGGATGTAGATTTACTTGTACAGCAATGAGAAACTATTGAAGCAAGAAAGTTTGAGCAGCACAGTGCATTTTACAGTTTGAGATATGTCATTTGTAAAGGTGAAGAAAAGCTGTGTTGAAAAGCAATGAAGAAAATGGGAGATAATATTAGGTATGGATTGTTAGGAGCTGACAGTACTGAGACGGTAGGGTCCTATTCTGGCTTTTTTTATTTTATTAAAATAAATATTCTGATTTCTGGATACTTGATAAAGCCCCATCTGTGTGTTACCAGAGCTTAGATAGATAATTGGTTTATCAACTAAATAAGATACTAGGAAAAAATGTTTACTTCCTACAATTTCTTTTAAGAATCAAGTGTTATACATTATGAAAATATACTTTTTTGCACAGTTTCTTCCATGAAATCAATATTATTTCAGTGATTCAGCAGTCAGTTTTGGGGCCAGGTCATTCTCAATGACTTTATACCCTCTCCAGCTACCTGAGCAGTAGAGCAATTTCAGATGACACCCTGACATATTTCATTGCAGCAATACAATGCCCTCAAGTTTGTGCAAAAAAACTCTTAGGCAAGCTAATAAATTATCATGGAAATAACGCTATCAAAACTGGCTTCCAATACCAATGAAAATAATAACAAAACAAAAAAAAATCATAATTTGTATGCAAGAGAAAGGACATTCTCAGTAAAGTATTGTTTATACTTGACACGCATGCATTAGGAATGCTTACAGTAATTTCAGTGAACATCTTAGATTACCTAGTTAAAGTCTCATATCAAGCCAGTAGATGCTACAGAATTTCAGATGCCATGTTCACATACTGTGTATGCATTCACCCCAGTTCCTTTCCTAGTGACTGTCATCTTCTGTGCAAGCTTTATTTCTCAACCCACTCCTGTTCAATCCCCAGGACCTTTTAGATTTTTTTTTTTATTTTATTTTTTTAATTAGAAACCTCTAAATCTTGCTTGCTGGAAATTTTCTTTGGTGTGCAAATTCTGCTTGACATCTGTGGGATGTTAATAACTTAATTTACAGAGTGTAGAAAGTTGGATCCAGAATTAAAAAGTTTAAGTTTTGCTTGTATGCATTACAAATAAACATTTATTTCTATTTGAAAACAATCTTTTTTTCTGATATTTACATTAGTGTGCTTCATGGTTTGGAGCAGGAAGAAAGTCTGCCAAATCTATTTCAAAAAAGATAAAGCTTTTTTGTAGTTAAAATGCAAAGATTTTTCGTTAAAAAATGTATGTTATTGTGCATTTTATGGGCAACTTAACTAAGACTGATAATTTTTATGAAAAACACGTTCCAGATGTTAACATCTTTGTCTGGATGGCATGTTGCGTTGCTACCCTTCAGGCTGGTACAGACTGAAATGACCAAGCTAAGTGTCTCATTTTAAATAATGTGTTTTAATGAAAAATATGACAGATTCTTAATTACAGTAGAAATACTGAACACTCCTATAATGCCATCATGACTCACTTTAACAAGGTAATCAAAAGGGTACATGTTTTCATTCCTTTTTAAAAATTGCCAACGGAACAGCTAAGCAAACTATTTTGCTGATGCTTAATATGTCAGTGATTAAAAATCAGGCCTGAATATCTGCAGTACCAAAATGATGATTTGAAAAAGATTGTGATTACAGTGTGATAACAGAGGTGTCTGAGGGTAAGTTTGTAGTGAAGGTCAACTTCCTGAGATAGTTGCAAAGAAAGGGAAAACTTTTGCTGACTTGGTTGAACTGGCAGTAAATTTCCAAAACGCTAGCCAAACTATTTTATGCCTACTTTCTTTCTAGTTTGATTCATTGCTTTTCCATCTAAATGTACAACTCCATAGACAGAAATCACTTTTCACAGAGCAATACAACACTGGCTTGTTGTGAACACTTCACCTTACTGCATTTCTTCTCCTTGGTCTACCAAGGTCCTTTCTGGGGTACAAAGCCTAGCTGCTTAATCTTCCAGCATATGGATACTCCTTGATACTTTTTTTTTCTTTTTTTTTTTTTTTTGAACTGATTTCTGCAGGAGATTGAATTTTAGGGACTTTCCGTTTCGTTTCTCTTCTGGTATCATATTGTTTCTCTGAATCAGTTCAAAAATTAAAAGATCAGGGAGTGCCATACAGTATTTGAAACCACTGTCCATGCAGAGCAAAAGACTTTTAATGTTGAACAGAGGTCATCAGTTCAGGCAGGGTCCCTTTCATATGGTCACCAGAGTAATGAGGAGAGTTCAGTAGCAAACTTCAGAAGAAAAGATCCACAATGCAACAAGAACTAAGTTTATACTGGGAATTTGCTAAGGAATTTCTTATGATATAGAGAAAAGTTGGAGAGAAGACAGAATTCTTCAGGCTCTACGCTCAGCCAATACAAAGTCCAGAAGAACCTTTCAGATCAGCAGAAGACTGTATGTGTATTTTCTACATGCTCTCTTCTCCCAAAATGCAAAAGATTCAAAAATAATTCTCCAAATGACTCTGGGAGTCTTTCCTAAGATAGCTGTTTTTTTCTGGCTGTGGAAAGCGTTCAGATCACCTCCTTTTGGACTTCACCTTCAAGAATCGTAAACCGTCTTAACAGAGAATATCACCAGTGCCCTTAAAGACAGTATTTAAGAAATTTCTGCTCAGAAAAAGGCTAAGCCTGGCTTTTTCAAGTTCCAAAGATATGTCTCATTAGGGGATTGTATGCATAAGACATAACTTTCAATGAAGCTGAGAGGTGTCAATAGGAATATTCATCCTCCAGGTGCTCAGTAAGTTCTGTTCTTTCTCCACTAGGTACCATAAAAAAAAATGGTGCCCCACAGAGAAGCCACCTCCATTTTACATGCTTTTTTGTTGGCAGTGTGTTTTTTTTTTCAATCATCGCCTTTTCCATATGGGCTGATGCACATAATAGATGACCTGTTTCATCGTATAAATAAAGGGCAGGTTATGAGAGGAAAATATTTTTCTCAGGCCCATTTAATATAAGATTCCTTTTTTAGGGAATCCTTCAAATTACCGGGGAAGAGTTAATGAAATGAGCAACACTTTATATTCCTAGAACTCAACCAATAAAAGTGGCACATGATGCTTTTGTCACCCTCCTTTATGTTGATACCAAAGGACTTTTCTCGACCAGGAAATGTTTGGGAGTTAAAATATGCACAGAGGAAATAGGTGCAGTTTTTTCTCAGTCAGTGTAACTTCTTATCCCAGGTCTCTACAGCAACCTCTTAGTTAATGGTGACTGTTTTTTCTCCCTCCTGAAGGAGTAGGGATCAGTGCTGCAAATAGACCTGCTATAGATTATGCAAAAATCACATTTCCTAAGGATTTGTTAGCATGCAATTTACTTTTTGAGTAAGAACTTTGGACTTCCGTGTTTTGTTTTTCTATAAAAGCTTTGTGATTGGTTAGAAAAGTTTCTGACAAAAGCTGTCATAGATACCTGTAATACTCCAGATTCCATAAAGAAAATTTTCACCTTTCATTTCCACTACAACACGAGGAAATTTTGATTTTTTTATTGTCAACATATATCTTGACATTGCCAAGGCAAATTTCATGCCTAAGATTTGCATTCTGATGTCTTCATTACCAACACAGGGAGTGTTGCTGGCTATGTAAGTGACAGGATTACATTTTAAAGAGAGTGGATGAGATCCATGGCAAAGCAGTTTGCAGGATGTGGTTTAATTTTTATGTAGTTCAATTGGAATGGGGTAATTCAGTGTCTTCCCAGATCTTCATTTTATTAGAAAGCCCTCCAAAACGAGAGTCATTTAAGTACTATTATCATCTCATGTATTTTAGCCAGAAGTCTAAGTAAAGTTCTCAGTTTCTTTGGTTTTGTTCTTCGCATTTATTATTGTGTACTACTTAGCAGAATAGGCGTGGGCCCTAATAAATAGGTAAATGCTTATTTAACCTGTAGTAATACATTATATAATACATTATATATATATATATATACATATACATATGAATATGCAGATGTATTTGCCTAGTTTTAATGAATTAATCTTCATCTTTATATTTAGTTTGACAGATGATAATACTCCAAACCACATAGGCACAGAAAGGCAATAGAAGTGCCTATTACCCAATACCTCCAGTATCCTGGAACTCCATCCCAATTTGGTTTAAGATCAGTTATAGCTACCATAATGGGTGTAGTCCTAATATCCATTTACTCCTCAATCTTTGCGCTGAAATTAATGATAACCGAGCTGACCATTTGGAGAATATTATTGTGGTTTAAGTTCTTCCCCTGTGGGATTCAGTGCAGGGTTACAGTTCTTTTCAGAAAAGTCAGGGAACGCTTATTAGAAGGGAGCGATTTTGCTGTAAATTCTAGGTGTATTGAGCAGAATTTAGGAATGCTTCCTGGTGGAAACGCTTCTTCTGAAATGAAGTCTAGTGAGTATTTCTGTCAGTATAGTTGGGGAGTGAAGCTGACCCCATTTGGACCCAAGTTAAAAGACAGGCTCGAATTTCAAGAGATTACCTTTACCAAGGAATAAATGGGATTCTACTAATTCTGGCCTTCTCCAGCCAATGTTAGTAAAGACTGAATAGGCAAGAGGTACTTTACCCACAGCGTGGTCTGATAGAGCACGGGAGGGGAAGAACACCTGGAAGCCCAGCTCCAAGTGAACTGTGGTGCTAGACATGACCAGTTAAACCAGTTCAGTGTCTGACTTTTCATCAGTGTGTGGATTTACATTGGGAAGGTTGGAAATTAATATAAAATTTAGGGTCTATAGTGCAGGGAAGGATGCATCTATCCATGCTGCAATTATGCAACCATTCCTTTAATACACCCAGCAGTGGGGCAGTAGGAATGAAACTCTGGCAGCACTGACATTAACAGTGTTGTGCTGTGACTGCTGGGTAGGTGTGGAGGTTTCCAGCACCTACTGAGGCTCCGACTCTGTCCTCTCTGCTGTTCTTAACACTGTGCCAGCTAGAGCAGAATACAGCGCAAGCTTTAACTGGGACTATAATTATTCTAAGATTGTTCTTTAGACACAGTGTTTGATACCTCAGAGTGAAGCATACGTAAAAGTCTGGTCTAAAAATCAAATCTCAAATACTTAGCTAAATAATATGGTATTTTCATAAGTGATTTTTTTTATTATTTATGCAGCTATAGTATACTGAATTGTGAAAAACACTAGAGGTACTGATGTTAAAAATACCAGTATGGCTGTCAACTATGTCACATTGCTGACTTTGTACAATTATCCAAAACGGTTTTAAGCATCTAGGCAGTCTGATTCCCATTTTGTTAGAGAGAACTGGCATTAAAAAAAAAAAGATGCACTACAGCGACATGTTATTTTGATTACATTCCTTCTAAAATGTATTGTGTATCAAGATCAGTCCCTACTGTTCTGAGCTCATCTGTCTAGTGAGGAATCAGCAAAGAAAAAGAAGAGATGGAATATTAAATGCATTCAGAAAATGAGGGGGAAAGTGCACTAGCTTTTAAAGTGAAGCAGCATGTATCGTTTCGCCTTCCATTGGCTGTTTATCCAACATCAATACAACACTTTAGGAGCCAAATTACTAAACAAGCTGCCAATTAGGCTTGCAGTCAGCTGGATAGATTAGTGGCTAAGAGAGGCAGATACAAGATTTTCATCTCTTGAGCCAATTACGCAAGTGAATTACCATCCACAATGCTCCTTGGAAGATTTGAGGTAGAAAGACTGACTCTGCTGTGATAGACATAAGTGAGATCCAGGGTAGGGGGTAAGGGTTAGCAGGCCATGTATTGCAAAAATTACCCAAGCAAAAAGAGATCCTTCTAGGAAAGGATTTAAAGGATTTAAGGCTGCTGGGAGCGATAGAAGAGGAAATAATAGTTGTGGTATGCTCTGCAAAGGCATTGCTGTTCTACTCCCAGGTCTTAATCATATAAAAGAAAGATGAAAGGCCAAGACTATATTTCTGTACAGTGTCATTTTCTCAGAACTGTTTAAAAAAACATTTTCTTAACATCAAAAATAGTTTAGCATCCAGAGATTACTTCAGTATGCCTTCATTTGTTTCTTCCAGCTGGAATAAAAATATATATTTTTTTAAAAAAAAAAGCTTTTTCTCAAATAAGGGTTATTTAAGAGATTGAACCTAGTCATACTCTGATTTTATTCACCCCAATTTAAACCAAACATACTTGATGTTAGTCTTATCCAGAAATTGGACCATACAAATAAATATTGTCATAGTAATGGTTGATAGGGTCACAGTTCCTTTATTATTCTATAATAAATGATAACTTAATTGGTGAGCTTTTAAGTATTTTAGAAGAAGCATTTTTCAAATACAATGGATCTGTCAGATAAAAACTGTACATAGGCTCATTTGTTTCCTGCTGAGGATGTTGTACACTGGTGTAACATTGTTTCTTAAATATGAAGCAAATTTAAAACCTGAACTTTTGCAAGCTGTTGTATCCAAAAATGATTAAACAGATGTGGAGCCTGCAGCAGCATTAGACCTCTGATCTGATTTTAGCTTACAGATGGAATTAAATTAATTCATGGCAATCACTGTAAAATCAAGGGTATGGCACTGAATGCTAGTGTACTGTTTAACCAGGACATACCTGTCTCAACAGCTGTTAAGAAGAAATTGCATACTTTTATTTTTCATTGAAGCCTGCCTTTAATACCACCATAAATATCATATCAAAATTAAACAAATGCAGTGACTTCTTGGTTTTCACTTGCTAATTTTGCTTCTTCCTTCTCATAGGTACCATGTTCCGTGTATGTAAGGTCATATGCATAATAAATGTAGACCTTGAAGTACACCCATTCGTGTACACCGAGGTGTATTGCTGGTATTGTGATGTGAAGGGATGCAAGTGGAGGAATTTTACAGTGCTATCATTTCAAGCAAGCTGCTGTTCCTCAGTGTTAGCTCCTCACTTGTATAATGGCAACCACTCCTGCGTCCAGACTTAGCATCTGGTAGATCGGGAACCAGATTATTAAGGTTGCTAAGACTTTTGAGTCTGTAAAAAGAAAAGGCTCTGCACGGGGAATTCCAACAAATTGTTACTACAAAGACTTCCTTATAACTCCTGCAACACCACTAAACCTCATACAGCAATAAACTTAGAAACAGGCATCCCTGCTTTTTTGCTTAATACGATGTTGTGTAGTTATTTTTTGTGGGATGGCGCAATGGGTTGATTTTGTTCTTGCTCCTGGGTGGGTCGAGACTGAACACATCCCAGAGGTAGCATAGCCCTTTTCAAGGCCAGTGTGCTTGGACTATTCTCTTTAAAAGGGCCTACTGGCTAGTCCAAGAAGCGCCATGGGCATGAATTAAAAACTGAACTTGAAGATGAATATTACAAGGACAATTACTGATTTTAATTAGAAAGTGAAAGCCCAAAGCATAGGAATGAGGGTCAGGGGAATAACAAACAGTGTAGCATGATTTTTAAGAGCTCTTTTCCATCATGCAATCAAAGAAGCAAGGTTGTTTTTTTTTCTGTTTGCTCGTTGGCCATGGAATGGAGGAAAAGGGCAGTTATGAATACAGCTGTCCATATTCTTCTCACTCAAGTAAAATATTACATTACAAATTAACATTCCTGCAATTTTCATACATCATTTGAAAAATTTAAGACAGATGTAGATACATATTTAGATAAAAACTGACTCTACTGCAAAAGAATGTCCTGCATACATTAAACCTTTTTTCAGACTTTAAATAAAAGCTATCTATATCTACCTTATTTTCATGAAAGAGTAATTAGTCAATGTACATGCCCACAAAATAGGCAAGTTGGGTGGCTTTTTGGTTTTGCCTTATTCTTGCTGTTGTACAAAGTCTCCAATCACAGTATCCTTCAGACAGTGGACGCTGTTTGATTGTTTGCCCAAAAGTGAGTTGTGAAGCCAAGTTTATGGTGATTTCTGCTCTCTTCCTTTTTGTTAGAAATTGGCAAAGTGTAAGAATAAAACAGAAGGCTTCAGGGCAAGTCTTAGTGTTCTAACAGGAAATAGAAAAGTATGCACAGTGGAGTAAAAAAGAATTTTTATATACATTTTAGAAGCACTTTATATCTGTAAAAACAAAAAGTATTCCAATTTTACTGTTAGTTACAGGAAGAAAAAAAAAACCAACCTATGTCAAAGAATGTCAAAAATAGAAAGATGAGTTTGTTAAATAACATGTTATGGTATAGATTATTCTTTCATATATCTTTTGTGTGAGGTTGCTCTGGATGTCCTGAGAATTGAAATTCATGTAGGAAGGTATATATTTTGCAGGAAAAAAGTCCGTGGGTTTTCCTCCAAATAGGGTAATGAAAAAAATTGTTTGTTTTTTTTTACTCAAGCTGTGCTTTGCATGCCATCCTAGCAGCATTTCTCTTTGTTGCTAAGCAGCATTACGAATCATTTAATATTCCCAATACTTATAAAATATACTCGTATCTTTGTTCTTTACTGCTTGGTGGATCTCTTGGATCTTTCCTTGGAAGTTCCCCCATTAATTGTCCCACAGACACTGGAACCACATCCCATTTCTTACCAGGAGTTCTAAAGAGTAGACCAAAACGCGCTTCCTGGATTTTGCTTGTGAGGTTTTACCTTTACTTTTGTTGAATGGTAGCCTTTCTTCTTTTCACCATTTTTTGAGCTAGAAAGTATAACTAAGAAGGTTGCAAAGCCTGTGTTGTGTATGCCAGGCAGTGTCAGGGAGTTGTCTGTATGAAAATTGACTCTGCCTGTGGGGGCCTGAAAAGAAAGGAAGTCTTGGTCATTGAATTCTGTGCTGGTCAGTTCAAGAGGAACCCTCTCGGGGACAGGAGTCGTCTGACTTAAAAGCCTTTATTTTAAGCCTAGCATTAAGCATAGCTTCAAACTAGTATTAAAGGATGCCTTCTCTCAGTACATTTCCCTTTTTCTTTGACTCAGGGACCGAGATGCTTGGAAGCTGCCTACCTTTCATGTGGCCACCATTTTGCTGAATCTAAACAGATCTGTAGTGAATAGTGCTTGAGTACTGTACATTCATCATCTCAATCACTATCAGGTTTTTAATATGCACCTCTCCTTTTGACCCTCTGTCTGTGTGTGGGGTTTCCACTGTGGGGCTTTGTTTTATTTTGTTTGTGTGTTAAATGAGGTTTTTCAGAAGAGCTTGTTCAACTTTTGTTGTGTTCCTGTTTAGTAAGTTAATATAACAATGAGCCAGCTGCTTGTCAGTAGTAAATACTTGATTGAAGACTTCGTGGTCTCCAAAAGCACAACACCATGGTCTCCTCCTACAGTATTTTTTAAAAAGTAGCATGCCAGAATAAGTAGGTAGAAAGTTAAATAGTTAATGTTTGAAGCTGGGCATGTGGTGAGTTCTGTTGTTCTATTATCAGGGGGAAGGAACGTGTTGAAAAAAGCTGAAAAGAAAAAACAGCTGCCTGTATAAAAAAGCTCATGTTAGTTCAAAAGCTTCATCACTTTTTAAAATTTTGTATGGTGTAACTCGTTAAGTTTTACTGCAAATTCTTGAAACAAATATCATTTGTATTCCTCATGGAAGACAGCTACATATGGGAAGGCTTATCCATGCATCATCTCCAAAAGTCTAGCTTGAGGATCTTGGTTGATGAGGGAAAAAACAGCTTTATAATTTGACATTCACATTTCTTTACGCTGTAGTCATAAGAAAATGAATCTGTTACATTATACTTGCAATCCTGACAATCTCTTCTGTAGTGTGTGCACAGCTTTTCTGAGATCTCAATTGTATAAGAAGAAACCCGTAAACAGCATTGAATGTTACTGAAAATACCAAAAAATAAAGATGGATATATTAAACATATGTTGCATCTTTAATAAAAGAGAAACTGTGTAAGGCTATGGCTGAATTTCAGAATTTTAGACCACCTATTTGTATCTTCTCTGTTGCAGCTGTAGTTGTTTAATCAAAAATATTTATCATGTTTTATTGAAAGAGATCTTGATCATTGATAAATATTGCTGAGAATGAAAAGATGGTTGTGACATTATGGTGTGCCTTGGCGTAGTAATTTTATAGGATGAGACATCTGGGCCATCTTGTCTGTGTATTGGTAGACTTGTGCAAGGGGGTACATGTTCTTCGAGACCGACATAAAACCCACTGTATTGGAATACAAAAGGGACTGCAACAATATTTGTCACATCTAAAAACTGAGCGAGACTTTAGAAACACTGAAAATAAAGCAAAGCCTTAGGCTGTATTATTTAGACTCATAAGCAGTGAGGAGGTCAACATGTGCAAAGACAGCCTGTTCTAGCAACCTATTAGATGAATTAGGAGAATAAGAAGGTTTAAAGCTTTAAGGGAGATTATCCTGCTATTCTCCACATGGCAGGCAGTGCTGATTAATGCTGTGTGTTTCTTTAATCTCAGGGTTTGTAGGTGAAAACACCCAACCAATCCCAGAAAACAACATTGGAAACCGAATGCTTCAGAGCATGGGCTGGACTCCTGGCACAGGCCTCGGACCAGACGGCAAAGGGATAGCAGAGCCAATACGAGCCATCCAGAGACCAAAAGGACTCGGACTTGGATTTAGCTGACAGAAATACACTCTGGCTGCCAAGTAAAAGTTAAGATCAAAAATAATTTAAAAAGACAAGAGAAAAAGTTGCTATCTTGTGTTATTCATTATGATCAGCAGATCCAGTTATTCTCTTCTCAAAGATCACTGAAGTCTTTGTGCTTCACATCAGCTACACCAGCTGCAAAGTACAGGCACAGCAGCAGAACTGGCGTTTGAATCTAACTTTACAATGGTGCTAAAGTGTATGAACACTTGTACTTTTTTATTTTCTCCGGTCTTAGAGTTTGTATTCAGCATAAAATTCAGTACATTCACTTCTTTTCATAAAAGCTTCTGACACAGCAGGTTTTAGTATCTAAGCAAATTTTTTTTGTACGTATAATTTCATCTCAAGAGTCTTGATAAGATTTGTCAAGGAAAATGGAACTTTATACAGCTATTGTGTTTTCCCCCTTTTCAGGCAAAATTTCCAAACCTAATACTTCTAGTGTTTAACAGTATTTGAGGATAAGCTGTCATTTTGCCCATAAGATATACAGGTTTCCAACTGGAAGGTGATATGGTATACAGTTTTGTATAAGAGTATGAAAAATGGTTTTGTCATCATAGGAATGCCATTCCAACATCATTATCTGGCAGTGTATCACAGTCTTCCACGTTCAGGCTCAAAAGTAAACCTTTTATACTTGTTTTTACATTCACAGGATTATCTTTTTTCAGCAGATATTTAAATTTAAAGTTTATTCTGAGTTTGGATTTCTATTTATATCAGTAATCTTCAGTGTGTCCACATTTAAGAATAATTTCGGCTTTGAACCTGGAAATTGTATTTTAAAGATGACTTTGTCTTTGAGTGTTTATATACTGGGGTTTGGCATATTTTAAACAATGCAGTCAGTGTTCAGCGTTCGTTTTGTGGTCGTGCTGTTCTGAGTGAGCCACAATCTTTAATGGTTATGAAGAAACAGAAAAAGGACAAGGAGAAGCAAGATTAGAGTGGAGGAAAGGAAGGGAAAAGATACTTTGGCATCTCACAAATCTAAGCTGGCAATTTAAAATCAAGAGGGATCATTAAGTGTTTTAATCAGTATCCTAATGTATCTAATGTCAGCAGAAGTAATTTCATTAAGCAGTAACCAATCAAGCTCCTAGGGCACTATTGGTCTGCAGTATAAAACAAATTCTACTTTAAAATTAAATGATAGGGCTGAAGAAAACTGTTGTTCAGATGGACTAAGGAGAAAATTCTGACCCTGTTGTAGCAGTTGGCAATGTTTACCCTGTTTACGCAGGGAACAGGATTTGATTCTTAAGTCTTTTTTTCTTCCCCTTCTGTGCTGCCAGACTGCTTAGAAAAATATTTACCTCTAGATGCTTGCAAAGATGACTCCTTAGGATAAGAGGAGCACAGCTTCCTTCATGTGACTGTGAAATATAGTGATGAATTTTAAGAAGTATTTTTATTACTTGTCTTTTTCTCAGCTTCACCAATTACTTCCACAAAGATAATGCTAGGAAAAGAAAAAGTAGCAGCATTATAGCACTGAATTTGCTTAAAAGTAATGTTCATCCTTTCCACTATGAGTGCTGTCAGTTTGGGAACATTCTTTCACAATTACCTAGAGTAAAAGATTAGTACCTAACATTGTTTTTAATGATAGCTGAATGCACACGTTCTCTGAGTTTCAGAAGATCTATTGTTGTTTGAATCCCTGGTATCATTGTGTGGTTTTACTTTTTGACACGATAAGAAATTTTAAACAGGTTTGATATTTATAATCAACAGCAACTTTTATGGAAGGTTTTGGGGCATAGCTTAATGTAAATTAGCCACCTCAAATATCTCTTGCACAACCAAACTGAGTTAAACACATTCCATACCCAGAGAATTTCAGGGCCACGTAATTGCAAAGGGCCAAGAACCTGGAGTTCTGCAGACAGCAGAGGTGCTCACTTCTGTAATTGTTTTTTGTTTTTTTTACAATATTGAATTTATGTGGCACACTCCCATTCTTTCAATGCAATGTACTGCTAGGGCAACTGAAGACCTCTTTGTCTTGTACACAATCAGAAATTCCTTCAAATATTTTGCAACATGTGAGTTAAGGACAGGAAATGAATATATTAGTCCTAATTATTCTTGCTCTATATGAAAAACTGTAAAGGAATATTGATTCTCTCTTAAAAACTCATTATTGTTCTTTGGTTACAACTCCACCATATCTTGGGTAGGAAATTTTAAGTATGGCATATGTAACACTGAGGTATTTCTGTGCATTTTATCATCATAGTAGTTCCTCGAGAAATCAGTCTGCAGCTCCAAAAGTACTTGAAAATATTTCCTGTTTTATGAAGATAAGAGGAAAATAATGGATACTTGTTGAGAGAAAACCTCTTTTCAGCTTTCAGCTCTATTCATCCATTCAAACAGATACACTTGAGCATAAAAATAAATAGCCTTAATCAAAGAATTATTTAGTAAGATCAGAAATCTTAAAACTTTTTGGTTTATATCAGTGTTAGAAATGATTAGACGTTAAAACTAGTCACATTGATTTTGGTATGGAGATAAGTAAACCTTTATTTTCCAACAGGTATTCCTATAGATGCCACAGCTAACAGTCAGCTTCATCTTGTAGAAGCTGTAGAAGAAACTGATTTATTAAAATATATTAATCTAGCGTTCCAAGACATTTTAATGTCACATTAAAATTCCCATTCAGACTCACACCATCATTTTTCTGTTTTTCCACAATCTCACAGGAGTGATTTTAAAGATATTCCAGTAGTGTAATTGTGCACAGTTAAAGCTAGTGTTAAGAAACAAAACAAAAATGCGTCACTTTTTGGTTTTTTCTTCTTTTTTAAGCCACCGCAGTGTTAGTTGGCTTTGAAACAAGTCAAAGTACTTGGATTTTTTCCTTCAGGTTTTTCCCGTACCTAACTTGCAATCATACTATGACACGTGCTATAAAGCTGGCTCACACTATTTTAAAATACATATAAAAGTATTTTCAGATAATAATTCCTAATGGCTGTGATACTGAAGGTTTTTATGCCTACATAAATAGATATGGAATCATCTTGTATCTAAAAGTTACCATCACTCACCAGGTTCTTTCATTTAGGTGTTTGATTAATTGGTAGTTCAGCTGTTAACATAATATTCTGCCTATGCAGAATGTTTAGTAAAAAGAAGACGCATACAATATTATTGGCATTGCATTTTGTTACATGTTCATTGTGTTTCAGTTCTGTGAATTAAGCCATTAACTGTTAATAAAAGAAACACATGAGCGGTTTCTGGAAGAATCCTGTTTTTAAATAAATATTTGTTGAAGTCAGAGAAGCATTATCAGTATGCTTATTTTAACAAGTTTGTCCCTGCATCCATCTTTCTGCAATTAAGTCAATAATGGGTGTAGAATGGCAGTAAATAGCTAATAATATGTATAGAATGCTTTGCTTTAACAACACAAATGCAAGATGAAATAAAATAATAAGACTTCATTCTTCATGGGTTTTGTATGTTCTTTTCTTTGAACTGCTCTTTTTGATAGCATTGTTATTGCTCAGGTGAATGCAAAAACTTTGTTTCTGAAAATATCATTAAGGTTGCTAATATCTTATCTTAGAGAGTTGTACCTTCTTACTGGCATTTCTTTTCTAGGTGGTTATTATCCAGCATAAAATATTACACTACAATGCCACAAAATGCCTTGTTTAAAGTGTTTGCAGTACTCTTGTTGTTATCATATTCTTCTAAGACATTTAAATACAAGTCTTTAAGTATGTGTATACTTTGATAACTGTAACAGGACTGTGTGCTCTCTCTTCAAGCAGGTCTCCAAAACTATTGCTCCTCAGAGGAGAATTCACACTACATTTGTTTTATCCTCCTGCTCCCCGTGCTCACCGAGTAGTTTCAGTAAAGCCATATCAGAAATGGGGATCCCTTCCCTATCTTACAATAAATTCAGGAGACCTTTTAACTAATTCACAACAGTTTTTGGAAGCAGTGGTATAGTTAGCACACAGTGACTACAGTAGACGAGGTGCCCACAGTAGAGTCCATACCTAAAGGCGGTATATGTATTCAGTCTGTACTGTTCAGCTTAGTGAAAAACACAGAATTGTTTCTCTATCCACCTGTAGTCTCTCTGTAAAGCTAATCTAACATGTTAAAAGAGAAAATGTCATTCTTAAAGGTCGTCATGTTTTTGCTTTGAATTCTCTGTGGAAGAGCTTTGATGTGATTATGTGTGTTGTTTTTTTTTTTTACAGGTGTGATATTTAAGATTGGATTTTGTTGTTGTTATTTGGGTTGGTTTGTTTTGTTTTTCATGACATTTCTATACTTTAAAAAGTCTTGGAGGAAGTGCAACAATTTCAGCATGGATGTTCTTGTCTTAAGTGGTTGGTTTTGCTTGGTTTGGGTTTTTTTTGTTCGCCTTTTTTTTTTTTTTGCTTGAGAAACTGTAAGCTTAACAGCAGAGATTGTTATAGGCTTTAACAAACTTTTTAGTGTAAGTCTGCACTGAGGTATTGAGGAAAACTTTACCACAACAATGAAAGTTTCATCATTAACTAGCAGTAAGGTAACTAGTGGAAATGTTTGGGCTTCCTATGAGTCTCTTCTGTAACTGCAACAAAATAGATACTGGAGGTATTTTGACCATGGTGGTAAATTGCTTGTCAATCTTCAAGTAAAAGGCTGAAAATCACTCAGATTCTTTAAACTTGATCTCCTGCCTCTATGAGAACTGTGATTCTTAAAAGCTGTGAAAAGTGATTTGAATTAATATGAGATATGCCATCTATTAGAAAATCATGATTTTGGCTTGACTGTTTATAGTATTGTTATGATGAATTTAAGTAATGTGGAGTCTGACTTCTGAAACTGTGAATATAAGTCATTAGTCTTCAAGGATTTTGTTTTATTGTAATATATTTACACTGATTAAGTATGTGATCTTATTAAAATGAGATTATGTTTCAGAATATTTGATCATACATATGTTCAGTTTAGTATGCTTTAAGACTTCAGCGTTGTCCTTCATCCCTGTCCTTTTTTTCTGAAGAAGTGTAGCCCTACATATGTGTTAAGTGATAATGCCCAGTGGTTTCTCTCTTAGTGTTATCTCATGTATGTGCTAAGTGATAATGCTCAAGATTATTTGTACCAGTCTACTGAAGTTGTTTTTCAGTACCTCACCTGGCCAATTTTCTGAAAGGCCTACTGCTGCCTTTGTCAGTTACTGTTTAACACTTTGACACTTCAAATTGAAATTTCTTCCACCTTGACAGGCTGTTGTGTTGGCTCGACCCCAAATGATGAAGACTGGAAGATATGTAACACTTTCGGCACCTAAATATCGCCATTGACTTCAGGATGGAGTACTTCATAGGTCTAAAAATAAACATGCATGCAAGTGTTTGAAGACTGGGGCCCTAACTTCCTTCTCTGTAATAGAAATGAGTCCTCAGTTTTCCATGGCATCAGAGTTCCTGCAAGTCACTGGAGTCAGCTGGATTGTGCTGGCCCATCTTCAGAACAACTGTTTGACTCCTGTACCTAGTTCACCATACTCCCACTGGTTTCTCTCTTGCACGAACTTTGCTGCTTTCTTAGGGAATATCATGCTGGAAGCCACAGGAATTTGTCTTGTTGCATTTGCAAGTAGCAATTTGCAAAATTTCTATTCTGTACTACTGGTTTCAAGTGTTAAAAATTAAGTTTGAATTCCACAGGTGTTGCCTTATTTTTTTCTAAATGTTCCAGATTACTGCAATCTAAATGTTCTACAATTTGTGAAGTAAGTGGAATGTTTATCAAAAATTTTACAAATGTTGTGCTCTCAGTATATGTGATGGTGGGTCTCACATTTCTGATAGTAATAGATATGATCTACAACATACATATGTAAGTATAACTAACGCTAAATGTACACATTGCTTGAACAAGAATAGCGATAATGCTCAGTGTGTTGATTTGAACTTAATTCTAGTAGTCCCACCATCTGTGAGAACACTCCTAATCTGTTATGAGTTTCCTTTCTGTATGCCATGATATGCCTTATTACTGACAAAAGATATTTTGAGAGTGAACCAATAATAATTATAAGGGTTTTCTTAATGTGATGCAAATAATAAGTAACACAATTATCAGGTTGCTTTTATACTCTCTCTACTGTGTAAGTTGATTTATTTTTCATCTACTCTGTCAGTGAGCATATGAATACTAGTGTATTACAGCTCTGATTAACTCAGTTTCGGCAATTTCTACCCCTTACACACAAAGGTTACAATGCCATGGTAAGGGAAGTCTCCTTGGATTTTTTTATTTTTTATTTTCACAATCCAGAATAGTGGCTAACAGAAGAAGTTTGGCCAGAACCATATTTTGGTGATGTGTTTGGACCTAGTGAGTCAAAAAAGAAAAGAAGAAGCTTGCAAGGTTTTACTTTGTAGTAAAGCAAATTAAGTTATTTGCTTGTATGAAAATTACATGTCTACACAAGTGAACACCCATACATGATACAGATGTAGATCCCTAGTGAGAATAAGAGAATAATACATAAAACTATTATATGCTGGGCCATTTGTTAAGCTGTCAACCATGTACTTCACCAAACTGTGACAAAATCTTTAGTTCTGCTAACCCACGTTACTTAAAAGGGGTGAGGTGCTTCTATGAAAGTCAATAAATCTGCAATGTATTGTTTCATATTCTGTCTTTATGTAAACCTAGCCAGGTTTTTTCAGTTGTCTTCTTCCTAATCAGTGGTAAAGTGCATTTAATAGCTCACTTAAGGTGTCATCCATTACTATGAGTTACTGTTAGAACTAATTAATAGAGCTGAAATTATTTTGTAATGAGAAATTGAAGTATTGCAGTGTTAAAAAAAAAATACCATTCACAGCTAATTAACGTTTAACAATGCAAATAAGCTGATAATTATTTTTCAAGCCATAGAAAAATTCTGTGACACTTCATATACTACCTTTGTGATCCTAATTGTTTCTGAAAAATACCTTTACAGAGAAATACTCCAAAGAGATTTCCCTGGACAAAAGGCAATTTCTATGCACACAGTGAATGAGAGCTCTCCTTTTGTTCATATGGGTCCAGATTCAGCAGCTATTTCTTACAGTAAATACTGATGAAGAGAAGGAAAAAGCAAGGATTGTGAATATAATTGGAAGGAGGAAATCATGTGAGATACTGGACAAAATTTCCTACCTGCTTAAAGTCAGCTGCTGTTAAGGTAGTGTAGGTGTTCCAAATGCATCCCTGGTGGCCTGGGGTCATAGAATCATAGAGTGGCTTGGGATGGAAGGGGCCTTGAAGACCATCTCGTGCTAACCCCCTGCCAAGGGCAGGGATGTCATCCCCTGGAAGTTCGCTCTTGTAAAGTTTCAGGGTCCTGACTTTGCTCTTTGCCAGGCCCATATCCCTCAAGATCACAAACTCAACCAGGGCATGGTCACAGCAGCCCAGACTGCCTCCAGTCTTAACCTTTTTAACAAGTTCGTCTGTACTGGTGAGCACCAGGTCCAGTAAAACTTCTCCTCTGGTTGTTTTGGCTGATACCTGGACCAGGAAGTTATCCTCAATGCACTCCAGGACTCTCCTGGATTGCCCACAGCCTGCTAGGTGGCCTTTCCAGCAGACATCTGTGTGGTTGAAGTTCTCCATCAGGATGAGAGCATGTAGGTGTGGTGCTTCTTGTAGCTGAAGCCAGAAGGCCTGATCAACAGGCGCCCCTTGATCAGGTGGCCTGCAATAGGTCCCGGCCACAAGGTGTCCTTGATTGATCTGATCTTTAACTTTTACTCATAAGCTCTCAACCTGTTCAAGACTGCTAACAGCAAATGAACACTGTCACTGTATTGAAGCAAAATGTATTTTTAAGCCATATACATGGTAAATTGATGTATTTTAAACCATCCATAAGCAAAGGCAGTCTGAGTGTGTAGTGAAAGTAATGTAACAATCCCTCAAAAATCAAGCTTTTTTTTTTTTCTTCTTTTTTTTTTTTTTTCCAGATATAGTCACCTTGGATGTTACTGTGAGTCTCTTCTCGGCTATGAGGTCACAAGGCCCTACTGTGAGACCGTGCTGGGCCATGGGGTTACAACGACGTGCTGTGACGCTGCTCCAGGCAGCACGTTCACAAGGCCCTACTATGACTTTGTGCTGGGCTGTGGGTTCACAAGGCCCTACTATGACTCTGTGCTGGGCTGTGGGTTCACAAGGCCCTACTATGACTGGCCATGCTGGGCCATGAGGTTACAGTGCTGCACTGTGACATTACGTCGGGCTGTGAGGTCACAAAGCCCTGCTGTGACATTGTGGCAGGATGTGAGGTGACAAAGCCGTGCTGTGACTGTTCTGGTCAATGAGGTTACGGTGCTGTGCTGGGACACTGTGCTGGGACACTGTGCCAGGCAATGAAACCACAAGGCCCTGCTGTGATACTGTGCCAGGCTGGGACGTCACAAGGCCCTGCTGTGACCGTGTGCTGGGCCATGAGGGTACAACTCCATTCTGTGAAGCTGTGCTGGGATGTGAGTTCACAAGGCCCTGTTACAACTATGTTGTGGGCCATGGTGTTACAAAGACATGCTGTGACACCATACCAGGACAGGAGGACACAAGGCCCCACAGTTACACTGTACTGGGCTGTGAGATCACAAGTCCCTGCTATGATTTTCTTCTAGGCCGTGATATTACAAATGTCTACTCATATCTCTTCATTGCCACATTCAGAAAGAATGTGATTAAACTCAATCAACTTTACCTCTGACAATATAATGTAATACTAAATAATATAAAGCCAACAACCCGTGATTAATAAATATCTGAAAATATATTTATCTGTGGGGTTTACTGAGCTATTTATAATGGAGATGAAAATCAGCATAAAAAAAAAATGATACACTGGAAACAATTTCCTAAAATCAAGACCTCTTAATAGAAGAAATCAGGACTCCAAACTGCTATAACCTTTTCTTCAACCAGGGATCTCAAAGTACTTCATAAACGATGATGGTAGTTTCATAAAGAAGCACCAACAGTTTAGAGGACCAAAGCGACTTGCCCTAAGATCGAGGCCAGATTGGCTTCTTATCTTAATATACCTATATATATATATATTATTAATAAGGCAGGATCACAAATGAAACCCTAGCTCCTTAAATACTAGTTAAGGAGGCTATGACCATGAGTAAATGTCAGATTTTATTTTTAACATCACTATATAAGACACAGAAACAATAGGATCTTTATTTTAAAAGATCCATAATCATAATATTTCATAGTCTTCTGATGTAGAAATCTTTTGGATTTGAGATCATTAGCAGCTCAGCAATTGCAGCACTTGAGTTGAAATGTAACATCTACCTGGCATTATGGGTACAAATGTCGTGCACAATGCAGATTTAAGGATAGAAAACAATTATTCTGTTGAAGACAACCAACAGATTACTTACAATCACAAGGAAAACTAGATCATTTCCTACAGTACCAAAGCACCCTAGATCACGGCAGCAAGACATCTGAAATTTCAGACAAAGAGTGTGTTTCAGATCTGTTTTGTACGTAGTCAGGTACTCAGCAAGTGCTTCCACACCCACAGGCTGCAGAAGGAACAAGAGTCAAGAAAATTAAAAAATAATAACAAAAAAGAAGAAGGAGAAAAAAAAGGGGGGTGGGAGGAGCAAAATTGGCTAAGTTTTAATAGAAATAACATTTTTATATAATTCAGAACTATAAGGTTGTAAGTTAGGATCTGTGTAAAGATATGGGCATTTGCCTAGAGTAAAGAACCAGCTTTCTGTTTCATTCATAGTACAGAATATATACATTTTGGCAGGAAATGGTTCAAAATACTTAATTTTTATGAACATTCATCATAATTTGTCTAATTTGGCTTTATAATGTTAGCCAGTGCAAAATAGCACTCAAAACACAAGTTCAAATGTTTAATTGAAGCTGCAATAGTCATTTTTTGGAAAGTACAACATTAAAGTGCTCAAAATTTCAAGGAAATCCAAGACACCTAAATGAGAAGCTGGTTGAGGGAAGGGAATGTCCCGTTCTACTCTGCAATGGTGCAGGCCTCACCTCAAGTACTGTATGCAGTTTTGGGCACCACAGTATAAGAAGGACATAAAACTATTAGAGAGTGTCCAAAGGAGGGCTATGAAGGTGGTGAAGAGTCAAGAGGGCAAGACATAGGAGGAGCGGCTGAGGCCCCTCGGTTTGTTCAGCCCAGAGCAGAGCAGGCTGAGGGGAGGCCTCATGGCGGCCTGCAGCTCCCTCACGAGGGGAGCGGAGGGGCAGGCGCTGAGCTCTGCTCTCTGGGGACAGCGACAGGACCCGATGCTGGAGTTCAAGATGCGTTTGGACAGTGCTCTCAGGTATATGGTCTGGTTTTTGGGTGGTCCTTTGGGGACCCAGGAGTTGGACTCAGTGATCCTTGTGGGTCCCTTCCAACTCAGTATAGTCTATGATTCTATGATTCTTCTATAAGTTTTCAGAGCAAGTATTATCATTGTCCTTGTAGGTGACTTGTCTGATGTCATGGTTATGACCTACTGACCAGGCAAGGCTCACTGAAGGCATGGGTGAGAGAAGTGCCCGGTCTTCAGGGTTTTTCACTCTGCCACAACCAGTCCCAGTAAATACTAAAATCTGTTCTGAAATGATGCAAGCTGCCACTTTCTCATCACTGTTAACTTTGGTAAATGAAATATGCTTGTAGTGTGTTTTGATTTTTAACCGAACTTCATAATCTTTATTGTTGTCTCAGGTGTCAATTTAACATCATAAAAAAGTTATTTTATATCAATGTTTATCCTGAAAGTGTTGAAGTGTTGGGTATTACCTTTTTTTTTTTTTTTTTTTTTTTGAGTCAACAGGTAATAAATACTATTTTATTTAACAGGTTTATGGTAATATATAATAAATTGACAAGTGAATCACAGAGTCCTGCTTCTGGCCTGCTACTAAACACAGGCACATCACTTTGTACACCTGACATTTTAAGTAGACACAGATTTCTCTCCAGCAAGGCAGTGCCATTAGCTGCCAACGGTATGATCTACTATCGCTACTTTTGGTTTTATCTGTACATTAGAGTTGTCTTCTGTCTGAGTTGTCAGACAGGATAAATCATCCTCCAATTCACAGACACCACCCGGTCTACTGCAAAAGAGTGTCATTTGATGATTCTTTAATTTTCCTGCAGAAGGTGAAGTGTTTGTTGTGGCCCCACTTCCCACTGCCTGTTCTCCTCCACCTTAGGCCTTTCCTCCAGGACTGACGGCTGCTTCTTTCCCACTGCTGGAGTGGTGATCTGCAAACTGGAATTAACCCATCTTCTTAAAAATAGATTTGAATTTTTTGTTTGTTTCCAACTTAAACGAGTCCTTGTGATCATGTCCTATATGTTCTTCTGTGAGTCTCCCATAACTGTGTATGTTTTGCTGAAAGCCACTACTTCTGTTTGTATATTATCTTGCGAAGTTTTATCTGGAAAACGTGACCCATGCGTGTCCATTATGTTCTGGTGCCAGGAGGTAGGAAAAAGAACCATGAAGGTAGTATTTTTTCTTCATTTAATTATTTTAAATTGGAATTAATAATTCCAGAGAGGAGATCTGATTGAAGACTTCTGAAAGTTTGGGGTTGGCAGAATTGGGCCTGGAACAAGGTGTGCTTTGGTCGGCACGTGAGTAGTGTTACCTGCTAAAGGAGGGGAAGAAAGCCTCTAGGCCAGCAGAAGGCTGCCATGCCAAGGTTTTCCTGCCTTCAGAAAGGGTTGGTAGAGAACTTGCTGATGTTATCCTCGCTCTCTAAGCTGATTTAATAATGAAAATATTGAATCCCATTCCCTAGAGCCTTAGTCAGTATTTCATGCAAATTTATCTTAAACATGTAATGACCAGTGTGGACCAATTGTGGTTGGACATTGTGATTTTTATGGATTCCTTTACCATTGTTGATGAATATTGTTACAAGACCCTACCTGCATAGTTTGCATATTCATTGATGAGTTCCACATCCTGCTCCTTGTGCTCTCCCAGTCTGAATGTTGCCCGACCGCCCCAGCTCTGTATCCTTGGCATTCTTTTTCCCCACTCAGGTCAGAGTAATTACTAGTGATAGTCTGAGCAGCTCACAGGCTAAAATTTATGGACATTCTGCAATTAAGCATTTCTTAATGTTATCTTTAATAGGTGTGTAAGAAATTATATGAAATATAACACATCCATTGTGCTTACTCCTGTCTTTCCTTTTTTTTTTTTTGGTTGGTTGGTTGGTTTGGGGTTGTTTTTCTATTTTGTTTTGTTGGGGGGCAGGTTGTTTGGTTTGGTTTGCTTGGTTGATTTTGGTTGTTTTTTTGCAATGATGCTCTCTGAAAACCTTACCCATGTCAGTTACAAACAATGCAGTACTTCAGAGAGGCAGATTTTAAGTAAGGTACAAAAATGTTTGCAACTTACATCACTAATATAGCTATAGACTCAGTATCAGCTGACTTAATGTATGGTTTTAATTGTAGCAGTTGAGAGACACTGTGGACCGCAGAGCATAGATATTTTTATTTTTAAATACAACTTCACAAACTAAGGAGAAGCATGGAGAAGCTGTCCTGTAGTGGATCTCACGCTCTTGTGTTTCTCCATTACACCCGTTAACAACTATGCTAGAAACAAGCAGCAGATTTTTTTTCCACTCGGTGAGTAATTGTCTGCACAGCAGTGACAGATGTGCAATATAGCAGCTTCTTCAGGAAAAAATTAACAGTTTGTCCAGCATGTCAGCTCGCTCTTTTTAGTGCTTCGGAGGTCTTGGCCCCATTATGGATGATTTAGAAATTGAGGCAAGCTAAGACCAGCTGCCTGGGTTGAAAGCCTTAGTTAGTAGCCCTCATCTGCATTCCAGTATTCACTTACATCTAGAAATTGGTAGGGCCCCTCTGGCCACAAGATGAGTATGGGCTGACAATGCCTTGATTTGTTGAGAGAGAGAATAAATGGGTTTTTCAGAAGATGAGGAAATATCACCATTACTGGCCAATTTACAGCATTTTATCTGTTCTTCAAACATGTCACTTTTGTTATTGTTGCATGGTAATTACATAGTGAAACGGAAAGAAAACAAATTCTGGTTACATATTCAGATGGATTGCAAAATCATATAATCCTGATAAATGCCCATTTATGAT
Source organism: Anser anser (assembly GCF_964211835.1). Lineage (NCBI taxonomy): Eukaryota > Metazoa > Chordata > Aves > Anseriformes > Anatidae > Anser > Anser anser. Next base: position 101,428,185 of record NC_139722.1, read on the forward strand.
ACACACGGATGAAAGGTTCATTTTAATTTTGAATAGCTAGCACAGCCATAAATAGGATATAGGATTAGATCCCGCAGAATCCGATTACCTAAAAGCAAATAGTATTTTTCTTCACTTTTTTCATAACCAGGAAATTCGGTGTGTGCAGTGTATTTAAATAAGTAGGTTTTCCATAAAAATATATGAAGTAAATATAGTTCAATAGTTTTTATGTTTTAAATATAATCATTTAGGACTATTCAGCTAGGTCTTTTCTAAAACACTCATTTATAAAAAGACATCAACCCATCGATATTGCTGAAAAAGATATCTCGCAAATATAGCCTATGCAAGGTATACATTCATGACAAATAGAAGAATAGGAAATCTAGTATAGCAACAACAACAAAAGATAGTATTGCTTATAGATTATGAATTGCAACTCTTGTACCTTCTTAACAGCTTTCAAGAAAGTTTTAGGGTAAATGTTGCATTTAAGAAGCAAATTTTGACACCACCCTAGGTAGCTGCAATTCTGACAACAGTTTTCGTGCCAGAATCATTCTCTAAAATACGGGAAGCTCCATTTTCTTCAATGGGAAGGCATGAGGAAAGGAGCTGTGTGACAATACATGCATGTATTAGTAGAAACGCGTACAAGTGATTCCTGATTTTTTACAGAGATGTGGGGGAAAAAAAAAAAAAAACTGCTTTGTTTGTAAAACCATCTGCTTCATAATCCTTGGTTTCCAAATTATCTTTATAAGATCTTTAAGGAGAGTTTGTTATTGAATCAAGAAAAGCAGGGAAGGTAGACCCATGCAGTCTTCATCAAGTCCCCTCCACTCTCTCTCCATGAGCCAACATCTCTGTCCCTGGAGGGAAGTCAGATGCCCACAGCCCTGTGTGATATGGCGAAGGCTGCCTCAGCTGCAGTAAGAAGGCTTGGTGGCAGAGATGGCCACCTAGAGCGTGTGCTTCCAAGGGAAGAACGAGTTGAAAGCTTTAGTGGCGAAAGCTTTGCATATGTCCAAGCATGGTGCCATGCTGTGCTTGGTCAGACTTCATGTTAGATGTTGTATTTTGGAACAGAGAGCTAATGAAGATGGCTAATTAAAATTCTCTCAGAAAGGAATACAATGAGGTTCTTACTAAATATTTACGAGCAGCAAAGTCTAGCCTGACTTTTTTCAGCTGTTTTTATTCAAATGCATTATAAACATGAGTAGGTACCAGCAATCTGAGCAACCAGCCTTTGGTTAGATCTGGCCTCAAATGATTAAATTGTATCTGCCTGAATTTGTCCCCCATGTAATCTTTTAAAGATTTGCAGGTTTGAGTCAGTTATTACAGTTCAGTTTATGGCTACATAAACCTGATGTTATTGCAGGTAAATATTACATAAATGACTGGTATCATTCTCTTCCTTAACCCTACACTGTATTTTTAATAATTTAATATTTCTCCTCCTCCTTTGGCAAGTTCTGAATCTATATACAGTTATTGGCAAGATCAATGAAAGATTTCAAAACGCAGCTTTATAGTGGGTCAGGCATCCTGGTAGCAGGGAGATGGGTTATATAAAAAATGGTGATCTCTGGGAGGCAATGACAGAAGCTCTCCTGCTTAGGACTTCTCAAGATGGGCTGTCAGTTGGTTAGGGATCCCCGGACAGGGGTGGCCAGTGCACTCCAGGCAGGGCTACGGGTGGAGGAGACATTGTTCGAGGTTTCAGAGGAAAGCAAATAATGTGATCTGAATTATATTCTTTTGTGTTTCTACAGCAGGTGTATTGGAAAAGAGTGGGAAAAAATGCCCTTTCCATGTCATTGTCATTTCCATAGTTCTCTGCTCTTAACTGAGTTTTATTATCACCTTAGCATTGACTAACATTTAAAAAAAAAAAAAAAAGTGTTTCATATGCTTCAGGGTAAAGTAGGGGCAAATATGCAGAATGGCTACACAAAGTATATCTTGCGAGATTATCTGTAAGATAAATTTATGCAGCCAGCTGAAGACATTCAGATACAGTAAGTGCATTTGCTACAGTTCTGAATGCTCAGTTTTGTCTCAGAGTATTAAGTATGTTCTATTTTTTGTTAATTTACCTTGTAAATCCCTTTTGAGGATTGTGATGCACTGTCCGTCCTTAACAGACTTCACTATGTGACTCAGCAACAAAACAGTTGTCCCAGTTGTTGTCTTGAAATGATTTGGGGGATGTTCCAAAAATAGACATGGTATATTTTCTGAGTGTGCATGTGTGTGTGCTGAAAAAGCAGAATTTTAACTTGAATAACATTTAGAAGAGTTTTTCAGTTTCTCAGTATGATGATACATACACACTCAGAAGAAAACTAGTGCATAACAAAGAGAAGATTTCAGCTTCAGTGAATCACTGCCATGTCTTTTCCCCTCCCATTCAGACTGAAGATTTCCTGCTGCTTTACACAGAGCAGAGTGTTAGATGTAGCTACATGCTGCTCTAGCCTGACTTTAAACAAGCATCCCAAGTGGCTGTTGAAATATGAATAATACTTGGTCATCACCTTTAGAAAGGCCATAGTTTTGCCATGAGAGAAATTATGAAGAAATCCTCCTTTAATTATTATTATCATCCTGATTTTTTTCGTGGCACTAAGCCTTCCATTATATGTTGCCACCTGGTACAGTTGCTTCCAAATACAGCCTCATGTTTGATTGTAGGGTCTGCAACATCTGCCTGTAGGATTGTGCTGCTGAAACATCTTCTCTTAGTCTCTGATGCTGCACATATGTAGGATGTTGCAGTTGCCTCAATAGCCATGATTTCTTCTGGTAGATATACCACAGGTGATACTGTGCAGGCAATACCCCAAGAAGGCAAGGATGAAGCTGTTGCAAGTTCCAATAAAGCAGAAATCATAGCAAGGTTGTGGATGTACTTCATACTTCCTTATATAATTAGGATGAAATGCAGTTATCTCAAGGGTCCTTAAAATCACTTGTTGGTTAACAAAATATACTCTTACACTAGGAACTTCTATAAGGTCACTTAAATAGAGCTCAACAACAGGAATTAAAACTATGCCATGTCCATGCTAGTAACAGAATAGGCAGTAGCTTCGCTGCTGTTGCCAGCCCCAGCAGAACAGGGTGGAGGCAGTCAGCAAGCAGCACAAGGCTGCTCCTCAACCTCTGCTGCAGGACGGGGCTGCTGCTGTGCTTCCCAGCCCTCTTCCTGCGGCAGCATGTTTGGATCAGATCAGGGATACTAGGAGCTGTTGATATCTATGGGTAGATGGCACTTACCTGCAGAATAGTTTCTCACTCTGTAACACGCAAGGAGTAGTGAAGTTCAGAGCATATGAGGGTCTTGGCCCATATTCTCAAGATCACTGCATTTTTGCACAGGTAGCATTGCGTTTAAGTATAAATTTTGGAGATTTAGTTACAGGTGACACCAGACATGCACCAGGACCTTAGTAAAGTCATTTACCCTCTGTGACTCAGTTCTCTCAGACATTATTCCTATGCTCTAGTTGTTTGCACATCCCTTTGTGTCTTGTTTTCTGTGACAGCTTCAAGATGTAACATTAATCCAGCCCAAACACAAGACCAGTCAAAGGATTTAGGTCAGTCCCAGTTACCGTTCTCCTTTGACTACTTTTCTTTACATTTGCCTGCATCCAGATGCTTAAGAAAAACTGTAACAGCTATCTTTGTGAAAGTCAAGGCATATGGGAGCATGGTGGTATAAAGTAATCGGACACATTGATCCAGCTCAACCAATTAAAATGCTAATCTAAGAGTTGCTGCTCATTTTGTTTGGAATCTGTGACTTCAATCTGAAAACTCACTCATTATTTCCTCTGGTATTTTATTTTTGCAGCTAGTGAATATGGCAGACTCAAGGTAAAGCCATTTCCATAAATTGTTTTTAATCCAGAATGTAACGTAGAAAATATGCATCTAAAGTACAAAACAGACCAAAGAAATAGCAGTCTTATTACAATACACTTAGATCAAAGTGCTGCCTAATTTCAAAGTCCTGTGTATCTTGTACCAAGATGCAGCCACCTGACAAGTACCGCCTATGTCTTTGAGTAGAGAGGAGACAGATGTTTTTTCTCCCCAGGTGTGGACTTTACATCCATAACCTGGATTAGCTTGCTTAACCTGCATCCTACTTTTGTTTCTCACGTGGCACCTTTTGGTTAACGTGACAACCTGGCTCATAGGAAGTCTGAGATTCTTCAGCACCAGCAGGCAAAGATAAAATAAACCCTCAGGTGTCCCAGTAGTTGGTAGGTGGTCTCATCGGCATGCATTGGTGACAAGCAGCACACAACACTCCTGGGGCTCCATATTCATCTGGGGGCTGGGACAGGCTGTGGATTTCTGTCTCCCCTGCTGTGCACCCTGGGGGACATCATCGCGGGAGGCGCCAGCAGAGCTCATGGTGAGAGACTCCCCAGTGAAGCGGGTGCTTCTGGTGGGGGCATCAGGCCATCCAGCGCCATGAGCAAGCACTCACTGATGGAGGAAGGATGGGGAAAACATCCTGGTCTGGCACGTGGTTCAGCAACATCATTTAATCATCACAGAACAGATTCTGAAGGCTCAGATGAAAGGGAGGTGGTATGTGGCGGCTGGAAGGACCTGCTTCTCTTCCCATAGCAGCGGGCATCACTGTTGGTGACAGATCACAACAAAACTGAATAAAAGCAGTAGCTATTTTTCACACTGTCCTCTGCCATTCCCTCCTGTAAAGAGCAGATTTTTGTATGTTAATGTTTTTATTGTTTTAATATTCTTGTTTTCCTCATTCATATTCTAAGGTATTATTGTTAGTGCCAACTCATTTGATTTATTATTTAGAGAAAGCACTTGTTCAAAAAGTCTGCACTGGATATTAAATGATGATTGCTTGCAATGAATTTCTTCTTAACATCTGCAAAGACAATTTTGTCTTTTCTTCTTCCACTTAACTCTAAATGAGAGATCTTAAGCATAGTTAAATAGGATTCATAATATCGTGCTGACTGAAAATCATCTTGAAATGGGGAATATGAAGGCAAAAATAGTTATCACATACAAAGCCCTCTTCCCTCTGAATTTCAAGAAGAGGGAAGGGGAGGATGTTGTCTCTGGGTGCACATTAGTATTCGTGATTGTGTGTGTGGTGGAAAGAAAGAAAATGCGAGGGTCAGAGCCACAGGTTTAGTGGAGGTGTGGATCCCACGCACTCACTTCCTCTCCCTTCCCCTGGCTTTTAAGCTGTTAATACTTTAGTTTGTGATTAGCAATAAAAAATAAAATTAAATAAAAAAGTATATAAACTAATGTAATGGTGTTTTGTTGTTGTTGTTTTGTTTGTTTGTTTTTGTATATTTTACTGTGCTACCTTAAAATCCAAAGCCCATTCAATTCCAAAGAAATTTTCCCTGACTTGAGTAAGCGCTGTGTCAGGTACATCTTCACTCACAAATATCTTGCCATTGTTTTTTTTTGGCCAAGTAAGTAGCGTCTCAGTAACTGTTTCATTAGCATCCCAGTAGAGAAGTAAGATAATGCCTCCATATTAATTACCAGTTTTACTCAGCTGCTTTAAGAATGCTTGTGCAAGTGGGGCTGCTGAAGGCACTTCATCTCGCCATCCTTGAGAAACAAACATGAAAGTGGCTGTAAATTAAGGTGCAATTTAGGTGTTCATTGCCACTAGCCAGGTTACAAAGGTGGACAAAATGAGCAAAAAGATAATTAAATTGCAGATTTAATTAAAGATAATTATCAAGAAGGCTGGTAAAACAAACACGTATATTATTTCATGAATTTCATAACATGAAGTCTATGAAGAGGCTGAGCTTTTTAGCATTGCTTTGGTGATTCTTGTTTGTAATACAACTTTATTTTCCACGAATGGGAAAAAGCCATGGGTAGCAACTGAGTACATTAATGTTTAGAATAGTTGGCTTCTTTAAAAAGTACAGCTGTAGTGAAACACTGAAGCATAAAACAGTTTCTGGCACAGTATGCAATGTTGTATTTCTGAATATATTATTATGAGGCTAATTGTCACAGAATTATGTTTGAATTTTACAGTTTAATTTTACAATTAAAAAGTGACATGAGCTGCGGAGCAGGGATTGCTCACACGATTGTTTGTCCTCTTTCCCTTATAGATTGTGGCAAACAGTAGGAGAGACTACAGCTGCCCTACACTTGGAAGCCACAAATTGATTGTGCTTTTGCTTTAAGCCTCGCAGCCTGCACACCTCTCTGCTAGATCTTATGAGTCTGCTAGAGAAAAGGGAAACATCATAACCCAAATTATGGGACATTTGGTGATTACAATGGAATTGGAGAAGGCAATGATAATAGATTTTTAGCTATTTTTTTTCTCCTTTTATTTATAACAGGTAGCTGTTTTATTAGCTATATATATATACTTATATATATATATACTTGGTGGTGTGATGGGACCTGAAGTTTTCTTCAGCTTTCATTAGACATGGTTTTCTTACTAAGAAGAGAACTCAGATTTAAACCTGCCAACTATGTCTTTTATTTTGTGTCATTATTTATTCCATGTATGCCAAACAGGTTGCAAAATATTCTGCGAGCAAACTTTCTATTGCAGTGCCTTTTTGGTTTCTTTCTTTTTTTTTCTCCCCGCGTCTCTTCATCCTCCAGCTTGCCTTATTTCCTAAAGGCCATATTGTGCTTTTCAAACGAGATGAAATTGGTAAATAAGGTATTTCAGAAGTCTGTGTGATTACTTTGGAATGGGTAATTTCTAAGAACATATTTAAACATGTACACAGACATAATTCTTTTTATTCTTGATTTAGAGAAATGTTTAAACGGAGATGAGCTCTCATTGAGAAAGAGGGTAACAAGCACTTGTTTAAATCTCAGTGACTTCAGATGAAGTGTATACTCAATTTATGCAAGAATCCTTACCTGACCTAGGACCTGAAGGGGGAAATGAAGTTTAAGAAGATACAAGCAGGTAAAGACCCTCACATGTTTATGTGGCTGCATACTTGTGACTCGTTTGAGCATTATTTATTGGCCCAAGGTGTGCAGCAGCTGAGCGGTGGTGGGAAGATGCAGCCAGCTCCCTGTGCTGCCTCAGTCTCTGCCTGAGGAAGGACCAGTGGCTGGAAAGGCTGGGTGAGGTTTCCAGCCATGCACAGGAGCAAAATGTGAGGCTCCAGAGCACCTCCAGGACTACACGTTGACCTGGGACAAGGGTGCCTGGTGGCACGCCAGGGAAGTCTCACCTATGTGACGGGGCAGATGAGATGGAGGATTATTGGTCCAATAGACTGTACTGGCTCCCTTTGAGCCCGTAGAGGTCTGTTGTGTAGCTCTATGTTTAGGGACTCTTAAATATACCTTGTGAATGACCTGACAGACCGTAACTGCTTCAAAAGAGATGTTACCAGGGGTGCTGTAAATCCTTTGTAGTTCTCGGGTAGCTGAGCATCACCTCAGAGGAAGCCCAACATGCACACCCTGCCCAGGAGCTGAAAATGTTGGTTGTAATGCTAGGATTTGTGATTTCCTTAGCTCATTTCATTGTTGTCCACAGGTTTTAAAGCTCTTTCATATGATCATCTGATAGCAACCAAGTCAAAGAAAAGAAACCAGGTGGAGACGAGGGGAAAAAATGGTCCTGAAACCACTAAGCTGTTTCTTTGTGTCCTCTAACTTAGTGCTTCTGTATAAATTAGTGTTTTGGTTTTTTTTTTCTGTTTTTCTCATTTTTTTTTCCCTGAAATGCTCCTGGGTTTTGTCTTTGCATGCGAAATTTCAGCCTAGAGCTAGTTGTTACTGTTGATGAATCACAAACTGCTTAAAGATAGGGTTATAAAGGAAATTCTGACACACGCTTGAGTACAGTAGCATGAGCTTGCTTCCCGGGCACCAAAATAAACCAGATTTTCCCTCTGAAATGAGTTCTATTAAGTCATCCACGGCTTTCAAAATCTCATGTATTTCTTTCCTGATTCCCTGTTTGGATTTATCTGTGTTGTTTTGAAAAGGATAGGCTCAAGCCTGAGCTTGTACTCCCAAGTCCTGCTGTTTGTTGCCTAAGGAGCATACAAAGGTTTAGATTGCATCTTTTCAATGCATTATGGCACCGCAGCCTAAAGCCAATACTTGTTTTTTAACTGGCAACCTGCCTGTACGAATGGAGGAAGCAGATTGCCTCTTTGCTGAACACTTAGACAAGGTACTGATTTAACAACAGTGGACAAGCAGCTGGGAGCTGGGCTGTCAGCCTGTCACACACTGACAAATCTGTTGTTCATATTCAGGCAGGATGTTCCAGTTAGATTGCCATCAGTATCATCCATCTACCACAGGCATGCGAGGCGTACCCGTGTTGCCTGCATACCCATAGACAAAATGCTGTTGATACAGCTTTCTGAAGGAATCTTAAGAAAACAGCTAATTTGCCTTTTTTTTTTTTTTCTTTTGGTGGTCTTCTGCAATGAGATCACTAAGGCAGCAGATTCAATTTTTGTCTCTCTCTTTGTTTCCCATTCGATATGCTGGAATTCTGTGTGCAAATTGGTGGTTACTCTAATTTCACATCTTAAGCATGAAAGGAAACCTCTGAATGGAGCCTTACCATTTTTTATCAAGCCATAAAGGCTTTTTCAAAATCCAATTCAATAAAATACAGTCTGACTAAAACAGAAATAATAAAAGCAAAAATGGTGATGAATAAATACACATAGAAATTACATTGTTCTCGCCTCCAGACTCATTTCAAACATATTTTCATATACCCACAAGATTTGTAACGCTAAAATAATGCACTCCAGAATTATTTCATCCACATGGCAAAGCTTAGTCTGTGAGGGAACGCTCAGCTGAAACCTGTCCGTCTGTGTTCATGGTAATCAGCTGGAGTCAATCTATACTGGGTTTGTGTATAGGAGTGGGTGTGGGGAGGTGGCATTTGTCAAAGCTGTAGAACATGTGCTGTAATTATTTTATCCCAGTCGTACTCTTGCCTATTTCTTTTTCTTTCTTTTTTTTTTTTTTAATTTGGAAAAGCTGCTTTTGAATACTCTGATTATATATTCAACAGATTATAGTTTTATATTATCCGTCCTTATGTCATAGTTATCCAATTTGCAGCCCCATGTGCCCTTTATCTTCTTCTGTTCCAGCTTCAGATCTGTAATACCAAAGCCCACAAAATGAACTCCTGAATTTAGCTTAGGAAAAAATGAAAAATGTACATCTGTAGTTTCACCTGAATTCGCCATCTGATTTTGCTGCTGCCTGTTCATTACCTCTAAGTAATAGGAATAACCCACAGCTTTCTCAAGGAGGAGATAGAGGAAGGAGTCCAGTCAACTTACTACTTTTTCCTAGTGGTATACACTTTTTTACATTTATAGACTGACATAGGTGTAATTTAGAACAGTAATGACTCTGAAAAGTGGTCAGCTAGTCAAATTCTTACTATTAATCTATATCCTTTCACATTTTAACCTAATACTGCAAAAATCATAATGTGACATACATTTCCATAGTGTGTAATTTAATCAGCTAATATCTTCAAATGCTCTCCCCAGCCTCTTCAATGTAATACCTTTTCTGGTCAAAAAAGCCATTTACCTTTGCAATATTTTTCACAGTAAGTTCAAGATCTTCTGGAAAACACCAAGTTTCATGCAGGTTAGTTAAGTTACACACCTAAAAGGAAAAGAAGACCCTTGTAATCTTAAAGTTTTGGTTTTTGAACATCCGCCAATAAGAAAGCTCATAAGTAGAAAATAGGGTGGTACAGGTTGCAGCAAATTCCCACACAGTGCTGGGAGCCATATAAAAGGTCAGGAAAAACATGCATAAAGAAGGCAGGCAGATATCTACAGGGGTGCTTTTTGGTAAAGTCTGCAGCCACAGCCTAGTGCTTGGTCTGTTAAAATAGCCCTACAAATTCATCAGATGTCAAATGCAGGCTGTAGACTTCGAAGATGAGGGGATTTCTATGTTCTTGTTAAAAATATAGATGAGGTCTGAGGGAATCAGGCTGCTTTTGTGGTTGAATATGAATAAAAATAAACATGCTTTAAAGTCTTTTATACCTGGTCACGTGTCAAGGCTTAGCTCCAACTTTTGTACACAACAGCAACAATATCAGTTCCTTATCTTTATAAAATCTCTGGGTGTTCTTTGCTCTGCTCTGAAACCTCAGTGATTTTTGATTGACAGAAAGATTACCTAATAAACCTTCACCACAAACTAATTAATCACTGTGAATACAACGCTAAATTGGCAGGCATAAAAAAGTAAATGAGATGGGTGTTGAAGACCGTTTTCAAATGACCTTAGTTAAAAGCCAAGTACAGAGTGTTGAGAGCATCAATAATATTGCACTGCTAGTAAACTTACTCCTTTACTAGAGCTAGTGGCTTCAGCATCGTGTGAGGGCAAGACACGAAGTCCTGCCCTCCACTCCTGCACAGAAACCAGCCCCTTTAGCTGGAGCGGGGCATCTCCTCTTCTGAAGGAGCTTGGGACATGCGCAGAACTGGGATCTGCTTTATAGTTCTTCTGTCCTCTTTTTGCAGTTATAATTGCAAATACTTTTCTCAAACAAAATGCACTCTTACAGTTGTTATCTTGATGTAGAAAATCCATTTCACCGGTGAGGCACAGTTTTGTTTTCCTACAGGAGGGCTGCTTTTCTGCAAAGCAGCCGGAGCGCTCCTGCCGGTCACACAGCCTCTGCGAGCTGTGAGATTGCTTCTTCCCCACGCACAAGTTTAACAAAGATAAAGTCACCACAAAGTGATATTCCTCACAAGTTTATCTAAGTCTGAGGTTTAGGTCAATATAAGATCTTAGTTCTCCATTTTCTTTCTTCTCTTCCGATGACTGAATGCCACGCACAGCCTTATTTATGGCTCAGGTATAGGGTACTCCAGCATCACTGCACGAAATACAGTTGTCAATTCCTTAAGCCTTGAAATTAAAGACAGGAGAAAGCTCTGATGGTTTTTATCCTACTTGGATTGCTCCCCCGTTCACGGAGGCTAATATCAGGGATTTTGCTTGGGCAGCCCCGGGGGAATGCGTCGCCGTCAGCAGGGCAGCTGCCTCCTCCGGGGCAGAGCCACCCTGGGGCTTGCTGGGCTCCCTGCTCTGCTGGTGGGGCTGGGATGAAGGCAGCAACTGGGAGCGATGGAGCAGGTCACGCAGCCTCCTGCCACGTGGAGGTGTGGGGAACAGAGCGCAGAAATTAAAAAATAGATTAAAAAAAAATACCACAGCACTAAACCAAAACAGTGTGAAGGATACAGCATTTTTTTCTCAGCAGATGTGGAAATCGAGAGAGTCATGTTTCTGTCTGTAATTACAGCCTGTTAAAGCCTGCTTCTGTGTCCTTTCAGCTGTGTTCTGTGGTGAATCCTGGCTTAATATCAGCGTTGTGTTTCATTAGTGTGCTGCTTTACCCATTCATCTTTGGAGCGGAAAAACACGGACTTTCTTCCCTGCAGTTTTCAAACAGGTATCTATCTACCATCTCAGTGCCTTGCTAACTATTTGTTTCTGATCTTTTGCTTCTTTTCCCTGGAAAGAACTACTCCTGTGTAAGCCAGCAGATATTGCTACCCTGCCCCACGTGTCTGTGAGCAGATAGGTGCAGTGATTAACCTGATTGCAGCTGGTGCCTCTGTTTTTCCTATCCATCCACTTAATATTTGGATAGTACTTAAAATAATAATATAAATTGTGTGGGCTTTGATATGTATATTTTTTTCTTGCTGAGGCTCTGGTTCATGATTTGATTGATTTATAAAATTTTTATTTTGTTAATTATGCTCAAATCCTGGAGGGCTGGGACGGGGAGCAGACAGCCATGGTCTCTTTCAGCTGATGACAGCTGAACATGCCCTGACCCCTCCGACCTGCAGTCTTCCAGCACCTTCTTTGTCAGCAAGGCACAGTTTGTGTGGCCAGCCCCGTGCACCACTTCACCTCCGTAGCTGAGGAGCAAAGCAGACCTACGGGTGTCCTCTCCAGCTCTCTTTTCACCTTTTGGGCTCTCTCAGCCGTTCCCGTTGCCTCTGTTTGAGCCCGCGCATCGCTTGTGTCCCCTGTTCCTGGCGGCAGCTCCCAGCCCCTCTCCCGACAGCGTGGCCTGGCCAGCACAAGCTGTCTGCTCGGCTCCGAACACGGACGTCACCTCTCACAACAAGCGGCCGCTGCTTCCAGAGAATTTAATGAATTGGCTGCTGTTCTCCCAACCACTTATTTGCCTCCTGCAGCCCCCCCCTTCCCCTTCCCTGCAGGTCCCTTCCCCTCCCTGCTCCCATCCTGGCTGCTCAGAGGCAGCCGAGAGAGGGAGAGAGGAATTATTTATTGTGTGCCTGTTGAAAATGAAAGGCTTTTACATTTTAATGAGCACTAAATAGGAGCGAGGAAATATTGTTCATTAGCTGTAATCTGTGGAATTGCTTGAGTGAACTTCCTTTGGAGGCCGCTTTAAACGGTTCACTCAAGTAAAGCAGTTTGTATGGTAATTAAGGGAGCATTTTTCTGTCAACATCTGTGCTGCTATTTATAACGCTGAAGGTATCTTATTACTCCACCAGAGAAACATTAAAAGAGGGTGGGCAGAGGGGAGGTTGTATTTTATATATATATGTAAAAATATATGCATCTATACATATATAAGAAATTGTTTTTTCTTCAAAACATTTCCCTTTTCCGTGTCCCTTTTTGCTTTATTATTCCCTTCCCACCACCCCCCAATTCGCCAAGAATAAAAAAAACTAAAATCCCTGTCCAGTGTTTCCTGATAGTAAGGATTATCATCCTGACATCTTTTCATTAATCATACCCTTTGCTCAGCAGCCAGGCAGGGAGACTCAAGCTGCCCAGCAAAAAATGAGAGGCCCATATCTTTGGAAACTGTTCTTTGTCCCTCTCCTGTCCGTGGTAATACAGATGCCTTTCAGCCACATTGTCAGGGTGTCCCCAGTGGGGTCACACAGCACCGCCTCATCCTCAGCACATCCTGCTGGTAGCGCTGCTGCTCAAAACCCAACCCAGGCTTCTGGTGGTTTGCGGTGAGGGGGCAGGGGGTGGTAGGGAGGAAAAACCTTCAGTGTATTCAGTCTTGTTACGTTATTTAAAAATTGAGGTTGGTATTTCAACTTTGCTGCTCTAAGGCTTCTCGGGAAAAGAGTTTGGATGTTATGAATGAACCGTGTGTTTTTACATACAAAAATAGAAAGACTTATGTTTGCCTTAATTTGATATTAAGGCAATATCATTTTAACCCTGACCAGTTGTACCACACCATCCCAATAAGGATCCATTATCAGGTATAGCTTTACTCTTCCCTCTTCCCTTTTTGCTTTTACCTGGACTCATAACTTTGAAGTCTGTGTCTTGAATGCAGGTCATCACATAGGGATGTGGGTAATCTTGTCCTGAAAAGCCATTTTCTGGATGTATGCAGTTCCCACTTTCTAACTCTAAGCATCTTCCTCCTTCCCTTTCTCATGTTCTGCATGCTTCATTTACACCTCTGCTGCTTTACTTCTCCTTTTGAACCCTCTGACATCAATTTCTTCCTTTCCCCAGTTCTGGGGATTTTAGATGGTTATTTCCTCGGTGTTTTGCATACTTGTTGAGAAGGCTGCAGAGAAGAGAGGGGAACATTTATCCAGTGCTGAGAAGGTTTTACCTGGGGCAATAAAGAAGCTCCCAATGTATGTGGAAAAATGCAAGAAGTAGAGCTAAAGATTGCAGGAGTGCACCAAAAACATAGCTCTATAGAAATTAAATATGCTGTGCCAGAGCCAATAACTTTTATAGATTTTTCTCTACCTGTAATGAAGGAAAAACATAAATGACTATCATAAAAAGTAAACATTAGAGATAGAAAATCCCTTTTACAGCATTCAGTCCATCTTTCTGCCAATAACAAGTTGTTCCCTGTAGTATATTTTTCTAGTGATTCCTCCAGCCTAGTGTTAAACATTTCAGGTGATGGGCCTTTCTGTTCCCTTGAGAGATGGTCTGAAAGCTTAGTGCATTTCAATGTCAGGAAGTTTTTCTTGGCAACTTTAATTTTCTCTGTCCGTATTTCTTCCTATTGGTCTTGGGATATTACTCATGTTCATTTGAATTTTCTTCTGGTGCTCTTACGGAGGTAGGTGCAGCATAATTCTGTATCACCATTTCACTGCTCTGCAGCAAAAATTCTCAATACACATTTCTTTCCATTCTTGGCTTAGTTTAATTCCCAGGCACAGGTAGCATTTCCTTAATGTTTGCATCCTATTTATAGCAGGAAAACTTATCATATCACCAGACTCAATACCACTGCTCTTTTATTTTCATGATGTGAACCAAATCACAAGACTTTGACATCTGCTATTTTTGGTAAGGGGCCAGCACCGGTTTCAGAAACAGGAAAAGTGCTTCCAAAGAGAAAAAATACAAGCAGACAGAGAACAAATATTGGAGAGCAAAACTGGCCAACAAGTAAGAGAGGCCCAAAAACAAAGGGGGGGGAAATTTTCAGAAGAAAGCAAACAAGTGAAGGTGTCTGATACAGAAATGGGAAATTTTTCTAAAGCTAGAGAGCCTTCTGGTCAAAGATAAATAGGAAGTAGCCTGAATCAGCAGCACAAATATGTGGACCTCTTCTGAAAGAGCTGTCTCACGCTTAGCGTGCACCCACCCCAAAGGAGATGAGTGATGTTGCCAGCATGTGGGCTCTTCAGCATTAGCTGAAGAGCATAAAGGACCCATTAGGATATCCAGGTGTACACCCACTTTCAAACTGGGCAACCACAAAGGACTGAGGGCCATCTCATGGGTCTGAGGAATTTGCTTTTGGAAATTCATTTTGCTCATGCTTTCTGTGAAACTTCCGGCAATTATGGAGGAAAGGGTCCTTGTGAATATAGTCCGGCACCTCCTGGTTATGGAGGAAAGGGGAAATGCAGTCCTGCTTGTGACATATCGGTGTGTCTGAAAAATTAAAACTTGGTCTGGATTTCAGTATGTCTATTTAACCTGTAGGATAAATGCCAGAAGATGGACCTGGAAACTTTGTCTATGTAATCTCCTTTATATTTAGAGTCTAATTGTGATACATATTTTGCAAGCTATTAATTTTGATTGGAAAATCATCTCTCTCATAGCATCTGAAAACACAACAGACGGTGATGTTCCAAGTAGCACTGAGAAAGGGATAAGTTTACTAAAACACCTTTAAGGCCCAGAGTGCTGAATATCTGAAAACAGACTGGACTCCTCCTCACTTGTATGATTCAGACACTAGAGCAGAAGGCAGAAGGACATCTGTCTAATATTGTTAGCATTGTTAGTAGCAAAGCAACACAGGTCATGTCTTTGCTGAACTGGAAGAAAAAGAAATTACTTATTAATCAGGAAGTTAATCCTTTGCCAGAAGACAACATTAGATTATTATGTCCAACCTTCTGTGTATCACAGAACTTCAAATTTCCCCTGGATTTCTTGTGATGAACTTGGTTTGACTAAAGCAAAACTTCCAAAAGTTACCCGCTCTTAATTTGTTTATTTTCCTTTATTATTTAAAACTTTTGGGTACTTTTCAGCTAAGTTCACAGCCCTGGAGGACAATTTCAGAAGAAATATGAAGACCTCCATTTTGGTGTAATGTTGTAATTGTATAAACTGATGGTAAAGGACTAAAACACTAAAACAAAAGCCTGCCTAATAAATAGTAACTCATATCTTTCATATTAACTCCTATAAGGCACTTTTTCTAAGTAGGTATTGACTTCAATCCAGTTGCTTAATACCTTTTTTTTTTAAAAAAAAAAAAAAAAGTGGTTTCCCAGTGAAATGAAGTACCAGCACCACAAAAGGCAGGAGAGGAGGAGGAACATAAATCTTTACATTAATTGTTGTTTTTCTCTTCCATTATATTATTAATTATCAAAACTAGAGATGCCAAATGATGAAACAACTTTTAAGCATATCAAATACTCCTCTATTAAGTTGAGTAAACTATATTTTAAAAATATCTACCTTTTTTCTTTTCCTTCCTTCCTTCCTTCCTTCCTTCCTTCCTTCCTTCCTTCCTTCCTTCCTAAATTGTGACAAAATTATTTTTCCTATCACTTTAATGGCATCATGTAAAAGGCAGCTTTACAGACTGCTCTGGTTCTGCATCATCGGTGCATCTCCTTCCAGCAAAGAGCTTACACGTGAGCTTATCTTTAGGTATTTGTAATTTCCACTTGAGCTCAATGGAATTTAAGATCATGAAGAAACTTTAATGCTTTGCTGAGTGGGAATACATTTTAGTATATGCTTAAGTATTTTTCTCAAGAGGCTTACCCATGCATAAGACTTCTTAAAAGGCCCTTCTGAGTTAAAAATACCTGAAGTTCTTTCTAATGAGGAAGTATAGAATTCTATTCAAGGTAATCAAGACTCATGCCATCACATATTTTAAAATTCTTATTAGGAAAGAATAAAAAAGGGTTACAGTTGATCAAATAAGCACAAGTTAAAGATAAAAACAGAGAAGGATTATAGTAGAGTGGAAATATATAAGCATCCCTTACAGAACTTCTTTTATAACCTTTCCTTAACTATACCACATTTACCTATAAGCTCTTTAAGGCAGGAATTCATCACTCTGCATATATATGAGAAGCCTAACGTGGTTCAGGGTGCATTTTAATATTTAATAACAAATCATTTTCTTTGGGTATTATAGAGTTTATTGCTGTAATACTGTTTTGCTATTTATTAAATACCTGAACAATACAATAGACAGAGACACATGGGCAATTATTCATAATATTTTCCAAAGATCTAAAACATACTTCTGTGGTTTTTGGAACGTATTTCTGAGGCTTCCCAGATAGTACACGACTGTAATAGACTATTAACACATGATGGGGCATGTTTCAGAGGTTCATTAATACATGCTGTAGATGTGCAGCTTCATGCATTCAGCCACCTGAGGCGTGTATTAATGGACCATTAAAACATGCCCAGGAGTGTCTTAATGCTATTACAGTATGGCTCTGCAATTTTTAATTCAACTTTTTATAAAACAATTCATTTCAAAAATACAGTTTTTATTATACTGTGAAACCTCTCTTCTATTCAGAAAAGAAAGTGGGGTGGATGTGACATTAGACTAAGAAAGCAACAGGACAAGGATATAAATACTTTTTTTTTTTTTTACTATTTTAATGTATTTGCTTTTGATTTTACATTGTTTTATAAATAGCATAGTCCTAAGGCCTGATTCACATTTTTGCTGACCTACCTTTCCACTGCTCAGGAAGTGTAAGAGAGTCTTAAAGTGCCATGAATGTAAATCACACTCCCAGACTACTTAGCTCAATTGCTAATTTCAATAGACATTTCTAGGTTTCTAGGTGAGTAAGACTTTTCAACAGCTTTGGACTTCTGTTTAGGAAAAAGCAAAACTAGAAATCCAAGCAGTTTGCCAAATAACTTTTGCTGTAGAAACTTAAGACTAGGAAAGGGAAAGGTCAGTCTACCACAGGTGGTCAATCTGCTCATAACTTCAGTAGAATGTTGTTGCTGACCACATCACTTTCACAAACCAACTCTCAACTGAATTAATTCTAAAATAATCAGTTATCCTTTAGTACTGTTATTTTATTATTGTTGTACACTAGTAATACTAATACTATTATATTTATTATGATAGTACAGCGAACAATCCATGATTTGATACTAAACATTGTGCAAGCACATAGAGCAAGCTGTGGAGCAAACCATATTCTCCCATGTCACCCTCCACATCATGTCAAGGTTTGGAGCAGCATTAAGATCTTGGAAGTACTTGAACCTAACTAGAGAAAATTCCATTAATGATGTGCTCTAAAAGACCATAGGTCACCCCTCAAAAAATTCACCATCTGCCCCCAAACAAAATATTATTTCAGGTCAATTTTAAATGAAGGCAAAATCCATAATATTATGTAATATTATGTATTTATGACTGCATGCCATCTCATGTAACCAAAGCAGGTGTCATGTTGAAATGGAGCATTACAAAACATTGTTCAGAAAAGATTGTAGCTATGTATCAAAGCATTTTTTTCATACTTCTTGCTAAAAACTAAGGAAATTTTTTTTCCTCTTTCTGAATTAGTTTCCTGACAGAAAAAGTTGCAGTGAAGCTCTCCATATTTAGATTAGTGTAGCTTAGGGCTGTGTATTAATCATCATTATCATAATAATAGCTTTACACCATTATTACATATTACTCCTCCTCTGAAGTATATAAGTACAGTGCACTGTAATTTGCAAATAGTAGCACTGCTGGAGCTGCACTTTTCATTCTCAGTGCTGGAGGAGGAACATCAGAACAATGCCAGATTTAACTGGAGCATCACCACTTCACACAACAAACTCATCAGCCTTAAATCCTCCACGCTCATCAGGGCATGGACAGAAGGTCCAAAACGATACGTGGCTGAACCCTTTATTGGATATTGATTGCATGGATCTGGGACTGCTTTTTGTTGGTTTTTTTTTTCCCCGTTTCTGTGAGAGCTATGGTGCTTGTCAGTCTTGGAGCAGGAAGATCTGTGCGAGAGACGTAGTATGATAATCTAAAGCTTTATAACAACTGGTGGGATATGAGAGCCTCTTTTCTCCTTTCCTTTCCCATGCCAATTTCAAGTGTGGGGAGTTTGTTTAATAAGCTTTTTTGAAAGGAAAAAGAATGGATGGGGATTGGGGGTGCTTGGCTTTTCAGAGGGAATAGGGTAGAGGGATTTGACTGGATGCACTAAGTTCTTATGCTTGCAAAAACAAAAAAAAAAGGCTGATAGTGTCAGTGCTGTGTTGCAGTGTTGCTCAGTGGATATGGCAGCAGTGTTGACTGTCACCTTCCAGGATGACCTTGTAGTCTTCTTTATAATTACATTTTCCAGTTTAATAGAAATCCCACAAAATTAGACATGCAGAAAAATCTGGACAAGTTGGAGAGTTAGGCAGTCACCAACAATATGAAGGTAAACAAGCGGTGGATTCTGCACCTGGGAAAGGGCAAACCTGGACATATGTACAGACTAGGGGATGAGATGCTGGAGATCAGCCCCACAGAAAGGGATCTGGGGGCTTTGGTTGACAGCAAGCTGAACATGCGCCAGCATTGTGCCCTGGCAGCCAAGAGGGCCAACGATATCCTGGGGTGCCTCGAGCATGGCATGGCTAGCTGGTCGAGGATAGGCATTGTCCTGCTCTGGTCTGCGCTGGTGCAGCCTCACTTCAAGTACTGTGTGCAGTTTTGGGTGCCATAGTGTAAGAAAGATATAAAACTGTTTGAGAGTGTCTAAAGGAGGGCAACAGAGATGATGAAGAGAGGGGAAGATGTATGAGGAGTGGCTGAGGTCCCTTGGATTGTTCAGCCCAGAGCAGAGCAGGCCGAATGGAGGCCTCATGGCGGCCTGCAGCTCCCTCAGAGGGGAGCGGAGGGGCAGGCGCTGAGCTCTGCTCTCTGGGGACAGCGACAGGACCTGAGGGAACGGCCTGGGGCTGGGACAGGGGAGGGTCAGGCTGGGTGTTAGGGAAAGGTTCTGCACCCAGAGGGTGGTCGGGCACTGGGACAGGCTGCCCAGGAACTTGGTCATGGCGCTAAGCCTGCCGGAGTTCAAGAAGCGTTTGGACAGTGCTCTCAGGTATATGGTCTGGTTTTTGGGTGGTCCTTTGGGGACCCAGGAGTTGGACTCAATAATCCTTGTGTGTCCCTTCCAACTCAGGATATTCTATGATTCTATTACAGTTATCATGTCACATATTTCCTCAAAGGCTGAAATTCTCTCTACCTATATATGTGTATATAAATATATAGTGAGTAGTCAAGGCCGGCCGCCTCAGAGCCGGCGCAGCCGCGGCGCCTGCCCACGCGTTACGGGGGCACCTCGGGCCCTTGCTTGGCCAGGGTAGGCCCGGGGCAACGACGCGACCAGGCCGCCCCCGCCGGCTCTCAGAGGCTGACAGGGAGCGGGCGGTGCCAGGGCCACGGCGGCTGTGCCCACGGCCTCTGCCCAGAAACAGCCCCAGGAGGGCGGCGCCGCGGGGGCCCGCCGGGCACGGGGAGGGGCGCCCAGCACCTTGTAACTGCCCGCAGCGCTGATGGGGTGGCGGGGGGAGATCCTGTGGTGGGGCACAGGGAGTCTGTCCCTCCTCCCTTCCGAATCCATCCTATGGACTAGCACAGGAGCTGGCAGGACTCGTCGAGAGAGCTTTAAACTAGCTATGGTGGCGGAGGTGAGGCAGATGTCTCATCTGAAGTACATCTACACCAATGAGTGCAGCATGGGCAGCAAACAGGAGGAGCTGGAAGTGATTGTGCGACAGGCTAACTATGACCTAGCTGCTATAACTGAAACATGGTGGGATCACTCCCATGACTGCAGCACTGTTATGGATGGCTACAAGCTCTTCAGAAGGGATAGACAAGGAAGGAAGGGTGGTGGTGTGGTTCTTTATATTAAAGAGTTTTTTTGATGCTGAAGAGCTTGCAGTTGGGAATGATAAAGTTGAGTGTCTATGGATAAGGATCAGGGGGAAAGCCTGTAGGGGTGTCATCTTGGTGGGGGTCTGTTATAGACTGCCTAATCAGGATGAAGAGATGGATGAGGCATTCTATGAGCAGCTTGCAAAAGCTACAGGATTGCCAGCACTCGTTCTCATGGGAGACTTCAACTTCCCTGATATATGCTGGAAGTATAATACTGCGCAGAGGAAGCAGTCCAGGAGGTTTCTAGAGCATGTGGAAGATAGCTTCCTGACACAGCTGGTTCAAGAGCCTATTGGGAGAGCTGCCCCGCTCGACTTGCTCTTCACTAACAGAGAAGGACTGGTGGGAGAAGTGAAAGTTGCTGTCTTGGGCAGAGTGACCATGAATTTTTAGAGTTTTCTATCCTTGGTGATGCCAGAAGGGTAACGAGCAAAACTGCTGTCTTGAACTTCTGGAGGGTGGACTTTGACCTATTCAGGTCATTTGTTGCAGGGGTCCCTTGAGAGTCACTCCTGAAGGGCAAAGGGGTCCAGGAAGCCTGGATGCTCCTCAGGATGGAAATCAAAGGCACAGGAGCAGTCTGTTCCTGAGTCCCGTAAGGAGAGCCGGAGGGGAAGAAGACAGACATGGATGAACCGGGAACTTTTGTTGAGACTCTGAGAGAAAGAGAATCCATGTCCGCTGGAAGAAGGGACAGGCTACTTGGGGCGACTACAAGGAAGTTGCTAAGATATGCAGAGAGGAAGTTAGAAAGGCAAAAGCCCAGCTTGAACTCAGATTGGCCACTGCAGTAAAAGATAACAAGAAATCCTTTTATAAATATATTAACAGCAAGAGAAGAACCAAGAAAAATTTCCATGCTTTACTTGATGCAGCAGGGAATGTGATCACTGAGGATAAGGATAAGGTTGAGGTTCTCAACGTCTTCTTTACATCTGTCTTTAATAGTCAAATCAGTTATCCTCAGGGTACTTTACGCCCTGACCTGGATGTCCCCTGTGATTCAGGTAGAGAATCACCCCCCTGTGATCCTGGAAGAGACAGTTAGAGACCTGCTCCTCCACCTGGAATGTCACAAGTCCATGGGACTAGATGAGCTGCACCTAGGGTGTGGCTGGAGCTGGTGGAGGTGATTGCCAAGCCACTTTCCACTATCTATCAGTGTTCCTGGTTATCTGGAGAGGTCCCAGAGGATTGGAGGCTTGCCGATGTGACTCCCATCTATAAGAAGGGCCGTAAGGAGGACCTGAGGAACTACAGGCCTGTCAGCCTGACCTCGGTTCCAGGGAAAGGTATGGAGCAAATCATCTTGGATCAGATCACACGGCAGGTACATGGCATCCAGGGGATCAGGCCCAGCCAGCATGGGTTCACGAAAGGCAGGTCGTGCTTGTCCAATATCACCTCCTTCTATGACCGTGTGACCAGACTGGTAGATGAGGGAAAGGCTGTTGATGCAGTCTACTTAGACTTCAGCAAAGGCTTTGAGATGGTCTCCCATGGCATTCTCCTGGGGAAACTAGCTGCCCATGGCCTGGACAGGGATATTCTTCTCTGGGTAAAGAACTGGCTGGAGGGCCGTGCCCAGTGGGTTGTGGCTAATGGAGTTAAGTCCAGCTGGTGTCCCATTACAAGTGGTGTCCCCCAGGGGTCGGTACTGGGGCCTATTTAGTTTAATATCTTTATTGATGACCTAGATGAGGGGATTGAGTGTACCCT
The DNA here is from genome assembly GCF_964211835.1 of Anser anser. NCBI lineage: Eukaryota > Metazoa > Chordata > Aves > Anseriformes > Anatidae > Anser > Anser anser. Next base: position 101,450,431 of record NC_139722.1, read on the forward strand.
CAGTAAGTTTGCAGACGACACCAAGTTGGGAGGTAGTGTTGATCTGCCTGAGGGTAGGGTGGCCCTTCAGAGGGATCTGGATAGGCTGGACTGCTGGGCTGAGGCAAATGTGTTGAGATTTAACAAGGCCAAGTGCCGGGTCCTGCACTTTGGCCTCAATAACCCCATGCAACACTATAGGCTTGGGGCAGAGTGGCTAGAAGACTGTGAAGAGGAAAGGGACCTGGGAGTGTTGATCAGTGCTCAGCTGAACATGAGCCTGCAGTGTTCCCAGGTGGCCAAGAAGGCCAATGGCATCCTGGCCTGTAGTAGAAATAGTGTAGCCAGCAGGGAGGTGATCATCCCCCTGTACTCCGCTCTGGTGACGTCGCACCTCGAGTGCTGTGTTCAGTTTTGGTCCCCTCACTACAAGAAGGACATCAAGGCCCTGGAGCGTGTCCAGAGAAGGGCTACGAAGCTGGTGAAGGGCCTGGCACACAAGTCCTGTGAGGAGTGGCAGAGGGAACTGGGGTTGTTTAATCTGGAGAAGAGGAGGCCCAAGGGGAGACCTCATTGCTCTCTACAACTTCCTGAAGAGAGGTTGTGATGGCGAGGAGGTCAGCCTCTTCTCCCAGATAACTAATGATAGGACTTGAGGAAATGGCCACAAGTTGCACCAGGGGAGATTTAGATTAGATATCAGGGAAAATCTTTTTTCTCAAAGAGTGTTCAGGCACTAGAGTGGCCTGCCCAGGCAGCTGGTGGAGTCACCACCCCTCACGGTGTTTAAGAAGCCCCTGGACAAGGTGCTACGAGGTATGATTTAGTAGCTTAGTGGGTAGTATTGGTGATAGGAGGACAGTTTGACTAGATGATCTTGTAGGTCCTTTCCAACCTTGTGTTTCTATGATTTCTGCAAATGATTTAAAATAATCTAATCCAATCTGAGGAAAATATTTTTTTCACCAGGATCTAGAGACCATGCTATTTAAGCACATACAGTTAGGAACTGCACTGTCTAGCTTTAAAGCTAAAGCACATGGCTTCCAGAATTAAATCTACTTCAGCATTTAACACCTCTTCCTCTACAGTTTAGGTAAAAGGTCATGTGCTCCAGAAGCATTATCCAAAACATGAGAGCATGGAGAGGGAAATCCAGTAAAACTAACCAGTAAGCAAAGAGCTAGCTCTGAATTTATTATACATTTCCCTCAGAGTTCTTCAGGGTTGTGAAGGAAGGACTAGGATGTAATGCTGGATCCAATTATGTGAGGAGAAAGGGACCAAGAGAAGGAATCAAAAGCAGAGAAGAGCAGGACAGGGGAATGGGTAATAGAGGAAGAGGCTGAGATGATCAAGCCTGGGGCAAACATGCAGAAGTATGGCTCCATTACTGCATGCTCTGCCCATGAGGTCCTGGATTTTCATCTTTCTATTTCACCCTTTGTATGTATTACATAATATAATTGTTATATTTTTGTGTATTTTTTATGTATGTTTTTGATTTTTGTCTCATGAATTACTTAAAAGAGGAGGGTGGTCAAAAGCTCAGTGACTTTTAGGAGCTAAGGAGCCTGCTGTTCCCTTTCTGAGAGGTAGTTTGTAGGAGTGTTGGCTTCTAAGAAACTGGCAGTTACGGATAAAATAAATGAGAAGAATATCGTGTCTGTGTTGACCATTAAAGTCATGTCATAATTACCATAATCAGTAATTAACAGAATTAACAAATATTCCTACAGCATTTAGGAAAAAAAAGCAAGAAGCACTAAAGTGCTCTGTACAGCTAAGCATGGTTTTTAGTGTCATGATAAATGATGAAGGTATGACATCCCTCAGCAAGTGCCAGCTATCTAGAGCTGTTTCAGAATTATTTTTGTAAGACTTTTTAAGACTTTCATGAAAAAGAGAGACTTATTATTATAGTACAACACCCTTATTGATAAATTGCTGTCAGTTCAGCTGGTGACCAATGAACTGTATGGCTTCCTCTGAGAAGGTCCCAGACATGTTACACTTCAGTTTTGAGAGTGAAGCAGATATTTCAATAACAAATGACAAAAGAAGTAAAATTTAAAATATGGTATTGATCAAAATGATACTTTGTATGTGAGTGCAATTCATAAATAGTAGAATTCAGATTCCTACTCAGAAAAACCAATAATTGTCATATGAATTTTAGTTTTCCACAGGCAAATTTACAGCCAAAATATTTTGGTCCTAGGTTCTGTTTTATTAAAGCAAGATTGTTAGGAGTTAATTAGCCAGTGCTGGTCTTAAAACATATATATATATACACACACACATTTCCAGATGAAAGAGGTGGAAATTTCTAAATAGTTGTATTGAAACAACTTTTTCAACAATTTTTCTGTCAGCTTCTGTAACAATAGAAGATGGAATGGGGGCGGGGGGGAATGCATTCCAGTTCTGATTCCAAGAAACTATGTTGAAAAGTTTGTAAAATACTGCCTCGTGATGTGCTTTGAGATTGGTGTATTATGATAATGATGCATAAAAACACTCAACATTTTCTTTCAAAGGCTTTGAAATTCCCACTTACTGGGAAAACTATGTCGCTGATACAATTTGGAGCCACTCCTGGCTTTGCTGATATATCTAGTGAGTTTTACTATTAACAGTTTATCTCTATTGCTATTTCTAATATTCTTGTCTTCTTGTTTACCCTTTTGTACAAAAATCAGATATGTGTATGAGAGAATGGAAAGAAAGCCATCCACACCTAAAACAAAAGTAGCCAGGACATCACTTCTTTGCAAAATTTCAAAAGATATAATTTAATGTTGCTTCAAATAGCATCATACTGTACTATATTTGGTTTAATAGTTATGAAGAATTTATTAGCTTACCCATTTGATGAAAAGACTAGCTGTTTTTTTGTGCTTAAAAAAAATGTTTTATTCTAAAATATATATTAGAATATTTAAGACAAGAAAGTAACAAAAATAATCTCGAAAATGTCTTTCTAGAAGAGATGTGTGGGAGAAATATAAAACCTGACAGGAGGATATTAAACATATTGTACTGAGCAAACAAACAGATTTTGTTACTCTAACCACATTAAAAACCTGCAAAGTATTCCTGGGAAATTCTTTCACTGGCATGGCTTTAACCTAGATTTAATGATGCCACTGCAGGCACCACCACTTAAGCAGCAAATACTAACATAGACAAGATTGGACATGAGAAGAGAAAATCGGAGTATAGACACACAAATGCTGACTGCCATCTGACACATCATTTTCTTCTGTTCATGAATCAGGAACCAGTTAAGTGTATCATATTTAGCAGTCTGCCTACCCTTGTACAAGGCTAGTTACCTAAAATTAAAAAAATTATTCTTCAAAGTTCAAAACTATATGGTTCTTTTTTCTTTTTTTTTTTTTTTTAACAGAAAGACTTGATTTTTTTTTTAATTAGTGTAGCTTTTAGATTTATGCTAGTATTCTAAATACAAAACTGTTACAGAATCTAGTAGTGACGTAAATACTTAGTAACACACAATTTTTAATTTTATAAGATTGTGTTTCAGGGCAGGTTTTTTTTGAAAGAAAGCTAGCAGATTAGCTAGCTGAAGGGATACCTGCTGAATGTGTTTGATTTTCTTTCACTGGAGTAAAAGTGGAAGTTTTCAATTTAGGGTTTTGTTTTGTTTTTAAGAAAATTACATATAAATTCCTTTTTTTTTTCTAAACATTTTTGTAATTTTACAAGTGTGAATAAAACTTTATATGGCATTATATATATTATATATACATATCCATACTTGTATTATAAAATATTTTACATTATATAGCATTTTAAAATTCATAGAAGAATTGCATATGCTTTTCTTTGTTTGCATTTTAATTTCTGGAATAATATCTGCATGGCTACAGCATTCAGTGATTAAGTTAAATGTCCTCTGTCCAACATTTCCGTATAAAAGCAAAGCTCTGCACTCTTTATGAGCTGCAAATGAATATATTGAGGTATCATCATTATAGTAGCTGTATGCAATGCATTTCTTTTGCTTATATGTTAGGTCATTTGAATTTAAACCAAGAAAAGCATCCTGAATGAGTGATAAAATATACTAATTTTATTGCACCTTTATTAGTTTCCAACTTCAGCTCTTTGGATTCTTAACATTTTACGTTGTATTTGGATTATTTTTTTAGGACAAAAAAAATGTGTCTTCGAAAGTTTGTTTTGGCAGTCTAAACCAAAAAAAAAAAAATGTTTTATTCTGAAAAGAAAATGAAATGCTCTTTAAACATGCATTCTTGCCTGCAGGTGAGATGATGGCAAAAAAATGCAAAGTGGGGAGGGGATAAAAGTGAAAGGAAACACAGCCACCGTGCCAGTTATAAAGCCTTTTTAAAACATGGTTGCTTCTAGAATTATACTGTTAGCATTAACTACTCTGCTAAATGTAATTTCAGAGCAGCTTGGCTATGCTGGGACCAATAATGTTTCAGCAGATGTTAACAGTGAGGGAATTTAAAGATTACGGAGTTTCATGGGTGTAGTAAAGCTGCAGTGGGAACAGAAATATTACCGTAGCTGTTATGTTCTGAGTGCACCACATTTACTGACAAGTAATACATGAGTGATAGTGAGGACCAAGGGAACAGAACTTTATACTTACTGGTCAGCAGCCTATAAATTCCATAAATTAAACAAAGTTTTATGTATTTTTCATTTCTTTTCACAATGATCATCTCTAAGGGCCCCCGTTTCACGTTAATTCCACCAGCAAAGCATAGCTCTGTCTTTCAGCATTTTTTCATGAGGGTATTTCCCCACATAAGTGTTTCTTTTCTTTCCTCCCACCACCCTCCACCTTGTAAGGCTTTTATGAGCCATGCTTTCTCCCCAGTGATCCCTTTGTATCAAGCAAAGGCCATTAACAGGACAGAAGTAGATCTCAGATTCTGTAGCAGCAAAGCCCCTCGCAGAAAGCCCTTTTCCCCATAGTGGTGCCAGCCATTTTGTGCACCACTTCTGCCCTCAGCCTCAAGGCAAGGAAGTAATCATCATGACTTACTGAGCCCACTAGAGATTCAGGAATTCATGGAGAAATTAAACACAAAAAGCTGGAAACCTGAGATGGACAAAGCAAGCTAGACAGATAGGGCTGCTAACTCCATGTGAAAACTGCCAGTGCAGTTTTAGCAGAGTGTTGGGGATAATAAACTGGCCAAACAGTACGTACAGTGGTGTGGTGTGTGTCCACTCATGGATCTAGCTCCAGAGACAGGGCGTCTATTGCAGACACCAAGTCTAGCTTCTGTAAATCATGACCTGCTCTGTCTGGGCTTGATTAATTAAGTATGGATAACATGTTAAGTTGAATTAATTTAAAATGTTATGTTTAGTTTAAATTTATCTGGTATTCAGCTTTTCATGATCATCCCAGTCAGCAATAATATGATTTAACTGTTAAAGAAAAAGGAAGTAGGCTTTTCAGAGGAATGAAGAAGAGAAACAAAATTTCTATCAAGAATGAAATAGATTAGAGTTGCAAGCAAATGTATCCTGCACAGCACAGAGAGGAGAGCAGGATAAGGTCATTAATGCATTCAGGTTTAAAGGCATGCTCTCGTAGACTATATAGGGCCTACTGACTCTCTTCTACTTTCAGGCTGGGCATTAGGAGGGAAAAAGATCAACTTCTGTCAACTTCCATTGCAAAGTTCAGTAAAAGGGGTCACCAATGTAAAAGCTCCCTTCCTGTGATGCTGATTGTGCAAAGACCACTACCAGTGGTGCTCCCACCCCAGAGCTTCCCCTTATCAAGTCAAATATGTTTATGGAAGAAAACAATACAGTACCAGTATAATGCTCGTTAGGAACAAAGACCTCCATGTAGCAGACTACATAGTGAAAGCTTTTTTATTTTGATGGCACTCTTTCACTGTCTATCATAAACTTAGTGAAGCAAGCTTTCTCTATCCAGCTCTCCTTTTATTGGGCACAAATCACTCCTGACAGGAAGTTTTATGCCTAAATCCGTTTACTGTCCTTGTTGGTAGTCTTTAAATTAATATTTATAAGCTGAGAGAGGACTAAAAGAATGCAGCAGTAAAATATCTAAATGCTTCAGTTTGGCTTGAACTGAATTTTCTCCTTCTCGACCACTGACATTCCTTAATTACTAGTGACCCAGGCATGTATTGTCTCTGCTGCTCCAAGCCTACAAATCACTGCCTTTGATAGTATTGTGGCTGACAACAGAGGAGGTTCAAAGCAGACCAGTTTGTATGATATATTGGATGAACAGGTGTGGGTACAGGGAGAAGAGAGCGAAAAAGAAATGCCTTCAGAGAAACACCTTAAGAGAGGTAACTTAAAGCTGAAACATATTACTTGGTTATGGGGGAGAAAAAAAAAAAAAAAAAAAGGAAAACATGATTTGGCAAAATTACTGAATTTAGTTGCTATGATTTTTAAAACAGTGGGAAACTAACCAGAGGGCATACTAAGCTCAAAAAAGCTCAGATAAGCATATTCAAATCTTGAATGGATGATATGTACACACACCCTCAGCAAAATGACCATTTTCATTAAATTAACATGAAGGACACTTCTTTTGCATATCAAATCTGTTGGGCAAGCTGAAATTAGAACAAAGCTGATTAAAAGTAAAGTCTTGTTGCGTTCAATCTTTTCCTTCTTTTTGTTACTATTTTAGTATTTTTTCCTTGATGTCTCACTTCTGTCAAAGTAGGTGAAGGGTGTGCAACAGAAGAAAAGCAAATATAATAAAAACCTAATCAGCTGTCACCACCTTAGCACACAAGCACATAAAAATAACGAGGCTGACTAGACTGAAAAAAAAAAAAAAAGGTAGAGATAACAAATGGTGGAGTCCTCTTAAAATGTCGTTATAGAAAAAAAAAATGTAAAAGAGAAGAGAAACAGAGGATTCTTACCTGAAAGTTGTGTAACTGTACCGTGGTCCTGAAGCAGGTTAAATTTTAGCAAATGGATCATTTCATGATTATGTGGGATGATCCCTTAAGAAAAGGTAGCGTATAGCCGGCTATACAAAGTGCAATAGACCTAAATAACAATTGTCTGTACGCAATGGGAAATAAGGAATGAACGAGACTTTTATGTTCTCCGGGTAACAAAAATAATAATAATAAAAAAGAATGTTTTGTAATGGAAGCACTGAAAGGGCAATTAAAGATCATTCTAGTCATTCTAGTCTACAGCTTGTGTCTTAGCATCCACTAGATCTCAGACTATAAGGGATGTTTAAAAGGTGAGTTATGTACATTCATTTGATATTGGGAATGAAGCCCTGTACAACCCTATATTATTTACTCTGCAAACACTAATTTAGAGACATATATGACATTTTTGTTTCATAAATTTGCAGATTGGACTTATTATGCTCAACCATTTTTTTTTATTATTATTTATTTTTTTTTAAATGTCCCTGGCTGCTGTACATTTGTACTGGTGTTCTGGTAAATCTTCATTGCTTCTCCTACTGGGAGAGCTGTACTTCATACATGCTACAATCACACACTACAATAGAACACATTTGATATGCAGAAAGAAGACTGCGAAATAAACCATTAATTCTTCAGTACCTCAAAACTGCCGTTCTTTTGTGCTTAAAAGACTAAGCTGTCTCAGGTAGTCTTCAAAGATCTTTTTAAACAGTGTTCCTGCCAACTGATACAGCTAATGACTATAACAAGCCTACTTTCACAATTATAAAACAGGCACGATTATGTGTTCTATTAGAATGACTCAGACTTCTCCTAAATCCTATTCTTCCCGAGCAAGATAAAATTATAAGACTTGTAGAATAAGCTGATCATCTGCTGAGGGCAACTAATTCCCATATAAGTCTGTCTGCTCTTGGGTAATCAAGCATCCAAAGTGATTCTTTCTACAGCTTAAAAGGACATGGTATTTTGACACCTGGGCCAAGTATCCCAAATCTCCAGACACAGACATGTGAAATCCGAGGCAGGACATGATGCAGCAGGATGTGCGTGATATTCGAAAGCAAGAATTAAAATGCAGGATGACAGACGTAGGAATGAGTGCTAAATCAGTCAATTAACTATTAGCTAACTATGTTTAAACCTCACTCTTTGTCCTCTTTATAAGGGCACAAATAAGCTGTGGAAGATCAGGATGACAAAAAAAAAAATGTAACTACATTTATCATCACCTATTTTTCTTGAGTTTTACTTTTGGTTCTTTCAAATACATTAAACATGTCACAAATACGGGGTACCTCTTCCCTGAGTCAGTGGTTCTGTATACCTGCAATGAGTCATTCAGCCTTCCTTGAAATGATGTCTCTGTTCAAGTGAAACATAGCAAACAGTAATCAGGGCTGCATTTTTTCTTGGGCCTTAAAAAAATTATAGCTTTTAGCTTCATTCTGCTTAGATTTTGTTGCATAAGGCAGACTGTGGCACTGCCCAAGTTAGAACAAGACATTGACTTATTCTGTGTATTTTCAACTTCTTTATGGTTATTTAAGTGGCTGTTTTTTTTGTGTTTTTTTTTTTTTCTTTTTCTTTCTTTTCTTAAAGAGAAATGCATAAATGGAGGACTAAAGCAGTTTATAAACATTTGGAGAAAAAAGGTCTAATGCCTTTATTTTACTCTAGCTGTTCAGCAATTAAGATAACACTTTTAATGTACTGTTTCAATTTTTCCATCGTGAAGACTGAAGGCACTACAGTTCTGTATAGTCTGCTCAGAAGTGCTGACCTGCCAGCCACAAAATAGCATAGTACTTGTCAATAACTCCTCCTTTTTCTGAACCTTTTTTTCCTATCAGCAGATGCCTGTGCGGAGCTTTTCCATGCAAACATCACTGAAAAACTCCTCACCTTTTAGTAGCGTTTTTCCTACAAGTTGGATGGAGATTACGCGCACACACAACCAAGCATTTGTTGAAGGAATCTGTGCTTGTGGCTAAGGGATGCTTGCTAAATGGACTGTCATGTTTTCTAAACGCTCTTTCCCCAGTGCTCTGACCTGAAACAAAGCCCCATGGCAATAATTTTCCATAGCTGAGAGACCTTTAAATTGAAATGTTGGGAAGTTGCCTTTCCATTGGCTCCAACCCATTGTTCTCAATAGCCCACTTACTTTAACTTCCAGCTGTCCTAATAGAGACAGAATAGTCAGCTCCCTGTCTCGTGCTGTGCTATCAAATGCCTTCATGTCTCCTGGTGGGAAAGCTTTGCTCCTTTTTTGGAAAATCCCTTAGAAACCAGGTATTTCTGACACACATTTGCACACCAGTATGCTGAATGTCTTAGCCAGGATGTAAATTTTCTTTTAAGCTGTTTAGGCTGGGAGGGTAACAGCTGTGTCTTGGTCTCGCATTGGGATTCCTGGATGCTGACCCTAGCATTGTGTGGGCTCACGAAAGGCTTTTTCTTGTCATTTGCTGTTCTTCTCTTCCTCCGTAGGTGGCTTGTTGTTATCTTGCCACGGTGCTGTTCATTTCCCGTTGCTCTTCCTCTGCTTTTCTACCCACTGTCAGGAACTGAGTAAAAACAGCTTTTGGACTGAATAAAGTCCAGCTCTCTTCTCCACATCTACCTTTCCTCATTGTTTTTCTTTAAAGCCTTAATGCCCCCTCCTCTCTAGCCACCCTCCATCTCCCTAGTGATTTTCTTGTCTTGGGGAGAAGGCAGGGGAACAGGACAGGACCCACTTATTCTCAGGACCTGAACTAAGACAAGGTAGTATTTGTTACCGGTGCTTCATGTGTCTTGGCTGAAGTACATGGGATTTCCTCCAGGGCAGGGAGTTCTTCAGAGAGGAGAAGGGATTTAGGAGCTCTGATGCCTGTAAGTCTGATCCTCTCTCTTTCCCCATGGGGGAGAAAGATGAAATCTTATGGCACTTCACATAGCAAGTTCTCTGTACCAAGACTGATGCTGTCTTCAGAGTCAGAGGGAATTACAGCCATCTGTATTTGGCCAGAGTTATGAAGGGCTGGATAGCAAAAAAAAAAAAAAAAAAAAAAAAAAAAAAAAAAAAAAGCCACAAGAAAAAAGGCCACAAGAAGAGTTTGGGTGTCCACAGCCAATCCGTTCTCTAACCAAACTCCTCTGAGGGCTAAAACCATAAATAAGGAGCTCTGAGCTGCAGCATGAGACTTCTGTGCTGCCACGTCAACAGCTGTAAATCTGCTCTTGAGCTCTTCTTTCTTACCCTGTAGGGGAAGCAAAATCCTGCCTGGATGATGCAGTAGCATTTGGCGGCAGCACTCTGGCAAACAGACTTCCAGATGTTTGAGGAGAATGACAGCCTCGGAATGGGAGTGCTCGAGTGTGTGCATGCGTGCCACTCTTTAAAATTCAAGGCTAGCTTGCAGCATTATCAGGGAGTGAAAATGTCAAAAGAAGACACTGTTCATAGCAGGCATCGTGTTTCAGGCCTTGGGAGAAAAAGTCAAGGGAAGACAACACTGAAACAATTTTAAAAATACAGAAAGGGGGGGCAGTAGATTGAACAAGTCTGCGAAATGTAGAACTGACTGCTACCCAGCCCAAACCCATAAACCAGTGCTCGTCTAGCTTCATTGGGGGGGTATTTCATACCTCTGTGCCCCATCACATGTATTTTCTTCTGCACAACCCCCACTTCCAGCTGCCCTACATTCAGGAAAACAGGCTCTGTGTTGCCTGGCTCTTGCTGCTGACTTTATCCTGACTTCTTTGGCAGATGTCCTTCACTGCTGTGCCATTTCTGCTCTCCTTCCTCATGCTTCTACATTTTTTGCTATCCACATATCCAAGTTTTCCTTTGTTCCTGAGGTTGTGCATCTTCCTTCTATCCAACATCTGCAAAGTCAGTGCCATTTGCCTGCCACTGCACAACACATGGCTTGTGCCGTATCCTTTTCTCTTTGTCTACACAGCCTGTAAAGACTGCATGTATCGTTATGTTAACCTGACCTTTTTTCTTTTCCCTGTTATCTGAAATGTTACATTAGGTATCCATGATTTACTGCCCATCTGAATGGAAAAATACATTGTTTGGTGACTCTAATAAGTGATGTTATCATTTCACAAACTCTTTTTTCCCCAAGTTTGAGATCTAATCATGTTAAGTTACTCAGCTGTTGTCATTTCCATATTGCTTTATTTTGTTCTCATGAAAGCTTTTTTTGAAAAGCTTTTGTGTGTGTGTGTGTAATTACAGCTTTTATTGGTACAAGCATGACAATATTTGTGTTCTCCTTTGGAAACTGCTCCTTTCCATGTGGAATTCCTGCTTTCCAAAATATCTCAAGCATGTTTCTCATTGAACTGGTGATCTTTGGTTTCCTCCTTGTGCTGGTGATCTTTACAAGTGTATGTATGTTTCAGTTTAAGCTTCGCTATCCCCACAGAAAGGCAAACCTTTCAATTCACACACAAAAATGTTATGTTTTTTTTTTCTTCCACTTGAACGGCAGTCTCCTGTAATATGACCCTTGTATCCCTTTTATCAAGAGAAGAATCTTGGTTGCATTTTGTTTGGAGAGGTTTGTTTTGTTTTTCAGAACATTTGTTTTGTTTGGTTGATGCCAGTGTTGGACAAGAAATCAAAGGATCCTGGTGGCTGAGCATGCTAATTGCACCTTCCTACCTCTGTGAGCCATGCTGAAACACAAGTTTTGACAAAGTATTTGTATATTGTCCACTGTCCTTCTTATGAAGTATCCGTACCACTCTGCTGAGGGTAAGGAAGCTTATTGCTCAGTGAACTGCTTTTATTCCAAAGCTACTGTAGCTTTCCCTAAATAAACAGAAGGGACCAATACTTCCCCTGGTGTAACACCACTGACCTCTCTGAAATTACACCAGGGATGAATTTGATCAGATTTGTCGTCAAATCCATTTCATACCAGCAGGAGCACAGACAAACGAGGCGAGCCATCCCGCAAGTCCGATACAGGGCTTTTCAGTTGCCCCTACTATTACCCCAGGCTCCTTCCTCACCTTAGGCAGAAGGGAATGATAAGGTCCAGCTTGTCAGGACTTATTACTTATTCACAAAGCTATCACACCTTTGACACATCTGTCAGTTTTTATACAAAAGCGAATGAGCAAGGATGCTGAAGTTTCCTTTCAGCACACTGGAGGGCAGTCCTTTTTACCACACCCTTAAGGCTTTCATGTCAGGGCTTAGTTGCAATGACAGAGCAGTGTGAGAGAGCTATCATTTTGTCTGGCCATACTCTGCTTTCCTTTGGATAGCTTATACTCGCCCCGTGATATGTAAAAGTATTAAGCCTTCATCCTTTGCATAAATAAATAAATAAATAAGTAAGTAACAAGCAGGATGTAATTCTTATAAATATATAACATCAAACACCTAATTTATGGTAGATTTATGGATTAGATGAAGCTATTTCCTTCTTTTTTCAACACTTCCAAAAATAAATTCAGCACATTGCCACATCAGAGAGATCAGACTTTTGCGAGTGCGAACAGCAAAATATTTGCAAAAGCACAAAACCAAGAAAGGCAGAGCACAGAATACAGCTGGATATTTTCTAATGAGTTTGTGGTCAGATCTGTAATTTAAACTTGACAGTAGTGTCACAAAATTCAGATTAATACTGAAGCCACTGGGGATCTTAGGAAACATTATGTTCAATAGAGTGGATGGCTAACGGTTACAAAGTACAAAGGATACGGATAATCACGGCTGATTTATGAAAATTCTGTCGGTATACACAATGTATTTATTCCAGCATTTGGACTTTGGTTGCATTTAAAATTAAAAGAAAGGCTGCTTATTAATTTCACATGAGCTTTTCTGGCTATCTTATTCGAGGTCAAGTTCCAAGCAATTTGCTGAACCTTTTTTTAAACACAGTCATTATATAGTCTGCACTCAAAACTGGTTATAAGTTTCCTGTGCTTCAATAATCCAGTTTTCACAGTTCTGTTTTCTAAAAATCGCTGTAACTAGGAACAATGCTTTATAACACTTTAAATCATTAATATCCCCAAGGATGAAAAAGAAAAGAACACGTGTAAGACAGAGTTCTTCAGTGCCACCTTGTATACCGCTGTGGTCTGAGCTTTTCTTCAGAATCTATAATGCATTCAAAACCCGAACTTAATAGTCTGAGCTTCCATGATATATTCCCATACTGGCAGTGAGCTTGTCAGCCCTTTGTGAACACATTTGGCTTATCTATATTGCAGTTCTCAAGAGTTTCAGAGACTTCATTATTATAGCAGTAGATGCCCAAAGAGGGTAAGATATTAAGTGATAGTATTTTCCCTTTACTTTTAAATGTTACAAAAAGAAAAGCTTACAGATATTTTACACAGTTTGGAATCACCTTTCATAAAGATATAGGCTTATTCAATCACACAGTTTGCAAGTTTGTGTATATGCACGTTTATTTAAAAACTAATCAGGTTTTAATCTATTTGATGATTTCTGACAAATTTGACAGTACAAATATTTAAGATAAAAAAAAAAAAAGAAAAAACTTTTTGTGGAAGAATGAATGTATGGATGAATGGATGGATGGATGGAGGAGGATGGTAAAGAAGAGACACCCAATAGGAACCCCGCCTAATGACAAGAGCGCAAAGTGAGTTCATGCATTATTAACCATAAAGAATCCACACAGTATATATATCTATATATTTCTGAAAGTGTGAGAAGTGGGCCATATGTGTCCCATCCATGGGAAAAGCTTCAACTGTAGTTCACGATTAATTATGAGACAAATGCAGTAGGAAATGGAGCATCATTAGTTCTGTTCTTGCAAAACTACTTATTTATGTTTTTACTTTCCTCCCGCAGCACGGCAGAACATAGGTAATGTGACACTTGAATGTGCCTCAGGACTTCTTTACAGAGTTATTTTGCAACCACTTTTCAATCTGTGGTAAAAAAGAATGAGCACATATGGTAAATAAAATCAATCAAGTAGAGTTATTCTTTCTGGTACACCTATTACTCTCCTAGTCCAAATCATCTCTTTAGCAGTAGTAGTAGTACTAGTAATAATAATAATTTTAAACCCAAAAGACTCTCCCCAGTGATGTAAGAGGATGTCAGATTGTTCTGAATCTTAAAGCTAGCAAAAGTTGGTTCAGAAAAGACAAAGTACATTTTAGCCCTCAGACAACGTTTCTCAGTGGTTTTGTGTTTCTGTCTATTATTTCTTAAATATGATTCTCGTCCTTAATATCAATGAAACTGAATTGTTTTTCTGACTCTCACCAGGGTGTGTGCAGATATGGAGGGGGGGGAAAGGGCGGTAATTGCAATAGAAACATCATCAAATGAGCCTGAAATGTCGTATGAAACTTCCTCTTTTCCCTGCTTTGCATTCTACCTTCATTCCCATCTTATTGGAAAGAAGAATGAAGGCAGTACACAGACAGAATAACAAAATGATCATAAAACAATTAGATCATCAAAACTAACGTCATATTCTGTGTCCTAATTACTTAAAATTTGGTAATCCAGAAATGATGCTTCAGTTCCTTCCTCCAAGTATCCCAACTGCAGCTAAAGTCAGATCAGTTTTGAAACAGCTCAAGTTTTTTTCCTGTGTTTTTGTTGCAGAAACACTCCATGCTACATTGGCTCTCCTATTCTTGCACAACTCAGTTCACCTATTACTGCAATGGGTTTGGAGCTTGGTATCAACTGAGAGTCTGATCTGGCTCCTGGTGAAGACGATGACAGAACTCCCATTGTCTTTGACAGCAGATGGATCTGAAATGGAATGTGAATGAGCAGATATGTTCTGGATGGTTGAGACATATATTGACTCTCAGGCACCAGTTTTGCCCAAAGCAGATTGAAGTTAAACAATCACGGATTAATAATCTTTATTTTGAAACAAAGACAGTGATGGGGTAGGTAAAGGAGAAGCACTCCTAATTATATTACCAACATAACAGGATACAGAACTGTGTGATGAAGCCCTGCTATAGCAAAGCAGCTAAGCATAGGCTTAAAATTAAGCATTTATTTAAGGGTTTTGCTGAATAAGGATGAGATCATTCACATACTTAAAGTTAAATGCATGCTTAAGTGCTTTGCTGAATCTGGGCCCAGATACATAAACCATTAAACAGTCACTTTAAGAAAATGGTAGAAAGCTGTTATACAATTTCTGGACCTTTTAAGTCATATCTCCTACATTTCCCACTATCTCTCTTTCTTATTAGCTCAAGGAGGAGGTTTTTAAAGCTCCAGTTCACCAAAAATTATAATGTTCATTGCTACTCAATTGTAATTCAAATTGCTCCATGCAGCCCCAAGCATGTGTTCAAACATATAATCAAGCAAACAGGAGACTTGAATCTTGCCAGTTGGAATACTGTCGGTCACAGATGCTACACATTTTTTTATTTTATTATTTTTTTACACATTTTTTTTATTTTATTATTTTTTTTTTTTAGCATAAATGAAGAAGGGTAGAACGGTTGATAAAAAACTGGCCTTTCCTGTCCATTTTTGGTGCTCTGTTCCTGTGGCTTGGGTTATTTGGGTACATGTTGCTTTGTGTCTGTGAGGGCTCTATTTTTTTCTCTCTCTCTACTATGGTCAGAGGAGCAGTTCTCATCACCTGGAGTGAAGGCTGACAGGAATGAACATAGGCAGGAAGCAGCGTGACACACACATTGTCATGCATGACTGACCAGCAGCCATCAACAGCAATTAAACATCGAGAGCACTGGATCTTTTTGGACAGGTTCAAGTTTCCTGGCACTGCTGTGATTAGATGTTTTGCACTGTTTCCCTGTAGTCAGTATGTGACACATTCCCTTTTGCTTGCTCTTTTCTGATATTTATTTTTGCACTGCCCTGGTGTTAGCATCTTCTCACAGCAAATGAATCACTTAAAAAAGGATCATTTTGAAGGAGATTCGTGAGGAAAGTTCAAGAGTAAATGGATATAAAAACATAGCTTTGTTTGTTAGTTGGTTTTAAAGCAAGAAATGTCCTCCTTTCAGTTGAATATCATAGAGTTTCAGTATTTTTGAATACGCATAGGTGTCCATAACATTCAAAGGAAGAAAAATCTGTAATGGCAGTAGCCAGTGAAGGACAGCACAGGCCCTCGGATTTACTCACGTGACTATAATTTTATTGTAATTTAAGACGACAAAACAAAATGCCCTTAAAGGCAACACTGAAGTGAAGAGTGGCTGCTGTTATGCTGGGATGTGTCTTGGTTGCCCCCATTTCAGGGCTGAGCTCCAGAGCATCCCTACTGCCCAGCATTTAACTAAGTCCCAGACGTCTCAGGCAAGGTCTGTGGCTTGGCACCGAGTCCTGCACAGAGCCGTTCTCTGCTACAGCACCGGAGGTTGCAGCGAATGGCCTCTTGGCACAAAAGATCTCATGCCTAATTGAATAGTCACAGGGTTTAAGGCCGGAAAGGCTCATTAGAGCCTCGATTCTGACCTCATGGATTGTCATCCTCTCCTTTTCATCAGGCTGAGTCCACAATCTTGTGTGTGATTAATTAATTGCTTCTGTTAATTTGTTGTCTCCTAGTCTCTGCAAGGACCTGGGAGGTCCACTAATAAACTGCTGGATTTCTGTGTAGGAAACCTTCATGCCTCCATGCTTTCCATCTTTCACCTTCCATGTGCATGACATCGCCACAAACATGGTTTCAACCAAGGGAAGCAATGAAGAAATCAAAACTAACAGGATGTCAGCATTCTGCAAGGAATAATGTGAGAGGGCAGTGTAATGTTAAATGGACTGTGTTCTGCTGTGCAACAACCAGTCCAGCCACAGGTGCCAGTGAATGCATTAGACTTTCTCCAGAACTGTTAATTCCCTGTTTCACAGTTAATGAGGGTTGCTCATCTTGCACCTGTTTCACCTTTATGTTCTTGCAATAGCATTTAGAGGCCAGAGCAACCATGGGGCTTTGATAGTGCTGTCTTGCACTGATAATATAACTCTCAGAGAGCTTTTTCAATCAAATAGATGGCTGGGACCATGGGGGCAGAAATAAGAACTGCTATAAGAACTGGTTCTGAATTTGTTATTCTTAATGCTCATTCTAGATTGCCATATTTGTTAAAATAATTCCACTATTTTGTGAAGCATAGTATTGACAACACTGAAAAAGCCTCAGAAGAACCACTTGAAGTAGAAAATGTAGTTATTGTATCTGTAATGCAGATACAGAAACAGGCACAAAAAGGATGAGTAACTTGCCCAAGGTCATACAGTAAATCAGAAATGTAAATATATCAGAACCTCAGCCATATCTCTTTTCTGTATGGTGTGGGTGTGTTCAGGAAAAAATAGCTTCCTTGATTCTATCTTTTTGCAATTTTTCAGAGACTTTCTATCCTTCTCCTTGTAGTCTTCCAGTCTATCCTGATATATCATCATAAGTACCTCTACAGATATTAAAGAAAGAACATCAGATGGTAACAAAGTGATGCTTGAATTTCTGTTACCAAAGCAGACGACAATCAAACATACAGGGCATCAAAGCCTGGAATGTCATCTTTATCTGTGAATCAGATTTTGAACTTTCTGCTGCTGACTTGGAAGGGTAACTGTGACATGAACAATGAGACTTTTGGTTGCCAGGCTAAGGGAGCTACTGGGCAGCTTCATAGACAGGATTCCCAATGTAAATGAAGATGAGGAAGTGCATGATCATGCATTAGAGGCAACACTTACTTCATTAACCATCTTCAACACTAACTTCTTTAACACTGTTAGTAACCCTATTATGTCACAGCTGAGATGCATCAGAAGATTTTGCTCTAAAAAAAAAAAAAAAGAAAGAAAAAGGAAAGAAAGAAGCAAAGCTATATAAGAACACAGCAAACCAGAAGATTAAAAAGTTGTACTATATAAGTCAACTGCTGGTTGCTGACATCAATAAAATATTGTCTTTTATTATACTCATTAGGGAACCTTTTAACAATGATTAAAATTTCCTAATACTGCACTAAAATTTTTAGCTGTTGCCTGGAAAAAAAGAGGGTATTCTCAACTATATGGCATGCAAATATTTCAAACAAATGTTGTCATATGTGGGGGTATTAACAAGTACTTCTTAGTCAAAGCTGGTGATCTGGTTTTGGAACCCACTCAAGAAAGTAAAGTAATATGCATATATGTATCCTATATTTAATACAGGAGCACTGAGATTTTCTGGAGATCAGCTGGAGATAAGTGATTTAAACTCTTTACATGTGGAGCTGAAACCTTATTAGCTATAAAGTGCTGATAGGTTTTGGTGTTTTCCTCACCTCCTAGATCGCCCTTTCCTTTCTTCTGCATTCTGTTGTATGGTGATAGCTCTAAACAGGGCAGTAGGGACCAGCCCTGCTTAACATCTTTGTCAGTGATATGGACAGTGGAATTGAGTGCACCCTCACCAAATCTGCAGACAAAACACTAGAGGGAAGAATTGCTATCCAGAGGGAACTTGAGAGGTGGGCCTGTGTGAAATTCAACAAGGCCAAGTACAAGGTCCTGCATCTGGGTTGGGGAAATCCCAAGCATGAATACAGGCTGGGAGATGACTGGATCAAAAGCAACCCTGTGGAGAAGGACTTGGGTTTACTGGTGGATGAAAAGCTCATCAGGAGCCAGCAAGGTGCACTTGTATTCCAGAAAGCCAACCATATCCTGGGCTGCATCAAAAGAAGTGTGACCAGCAGGTCAAAGGAGGTGGTTGTCCCCCTCTACTCTGCTCTTGTGATACCCCACCTGGAGTACTGAATTCAGCTTTGGGCCCTAGCATAAGGACGTAGACCTGTTGGAGCTAGTCCAGAGGAGGGCCACATGAATTATCAGAGGGCTGGAGCACCTGTCTTATCTTCACAGGCTGAGAGAGTTGGGACTGTTCAGCCTCGAGAAGAGAAGGCTCTTGGGAGACCTTATTGTGGCCTTCCAGTACCTAAAGGGGGCCTAGGGAAAAGCTGGGGAGGGACTTTGTCAGGGAGTGTAGTAATAGGACAAGCTTTAAGCCAAAGAAGGTAGATTTAGATTAGGTATTAGAAAAAAAAAAGTTCTTCAGTCAGAGGGTGGTGAGGCACTGGCACAGGCTGCCCAGAGAAGCTGTGGATGCCCCATCCCTGGAAGTGTTCAAGGCCAGGTTGGATGGGGCTTTGGGCAACCTGGTCTGGTGGGAGGAGTCCCTGCCCATGGCTGGGGATTAGAACTAGATGGTCTTTAAGGTCCCTTCCAGCCCAAACCATTCTATGATCCTATGACTAGTATAGAAGCATGATTATTGATCAGAAATGTCTCGGCAAAGCAGTGTTTCGGGGGTTAGAAAGATTTTTGCTAATTAATTTTTGGAAATAGAAGAATTCTATATCCAGTTTTATCTATGTAATGCTTGCACTCTGAGAGCAGGATTTCCAATAGTAGACAAACACAAAGATTTTTCTTTAACAACTGTAATGAAAGTATTGTTTTTCTACTTTGACAAAAGTGCAAGTTCTGATGAGTTTGGCACAGAACGTGTAAGACTAACCATATGATTTCTATCATGCAAAAAGATAGGAAGCTTTGAGGAGTATTCCGTCAAATGGTACACCATGACCATAACTCTGGGTCATATTCCGATGCATTTGAAATTACAACTGGTAGGAGAAGGAAAGAGAAGGCATGGGGGGGGAAAAAGAAAAAAAAAAAAAAGTGGATCTGGACAAACAGAGCATAAAGTTCTTAAGCAGCATGCCAGCTGGGGAGAGAAGTAATTATTTGATCCTGGTAACAAATCCTCTGAGACCTTTAACAGCCTTCAGTATTCAGGTTTTACATCGTGGAAGACAGTATCTTTGGTGCGAGAGTACCCCACAGAACTGTGTGAGAGAAAGGCTGAATGGCTGCTGCAGGGTCGCCACCAGGTAATCTCTTACCTGTGAGTACTGAGAAGCTTTGTTCATTGCTCCCAAAGCAGTATACAGTTCTGCCACTTGCAGGTGGGTCTGAACCAGCTTCCTGGTCCAGACACTCTCAGCTTTGAATATGTGTTTAAACATCAGCAATAGGCTGATTTCTGATTTTACTGTTTGAACACAGTTGGTGTTGTAGTAGAATGAAAATGGTATTTTCAGGGGAAACTTCCTATTGTCTCCTTCTCACAGTCATGACCACCACACAGCTGTGATTTTTTTTGAATAACAAGGAAATTCACTGTCAAAAGTTCTAGGAAAGAAGTACTGCAAATAGAGCTGAAGTATGCAATAACTCATTTCTTTGTAGTTTTAATTCTGTCTTTATCCTTGTGTTGTATTTCACCCTGAAAATACTGAAAAAGCTTGATAACAATGTGGGTCTGTTAGAGCAGGTCCAGAGGAGGGCCAAAAAGATGATCAGAGGGCTGGAGCACCTATCCTGCGAAGGAAGGCTGAGAGAGCTGGGGATGTTCAGCCTACAGAAGAGAAGGCTCCGGGGTGACATTATTGCTGCTTTTCAATACTTAACGCGGGCTTATTAAAAAGATGATGAACAACTTTTTGCTCAGTCAGATAATGACAGGACAAGAAGAAGTTTCAAACTAAAAGAAGGGAGATTTAGATGAGTGAGATGTTAGGAGGAAATCCTTCACTCAGAGCGAGGTGAGACACTGGCACAGGCTGCCCAGAGAAGCTGTGGATGCCCCATCCCTGGAGGTGTTCAAGGCAAGGTTGGATGAAGCCCTGAGCAACCTGATCTAGTGGGTGGTATCCCTGCCCACAGCAGGGGGCTTGGAACTAGATGGTCTTTAAGGTCCCTTCCAACCTGAGCCATTCTGTGATTCCATGATGAAAAGAACACTGCTGACCAAGGGCAGATAAAAACAGAAGTAAACTTAATGAGGGTTGATGCCCACCAGACTGACAATGTTTCATCCACGTCTCCCAGTCTCCAGCACCCTCCATTTACTCTGCCACCACCGGTTATGTTAGAGACTGCTACAAGCCTCAAGAACATGGATAGGGTGATTTTGCTTCTCTCCTTGCGCAACGCACATAACCGAGTGCAGCAGTGGGTGGTTGTGGGTGAGTAAGGTCTCTTTTAGCTCCGAGGCCCTTCTTTTCAGAGTGTGTACTGTTACTACCTCATGTAATTAACATCTGTGCCAATCAGAGCAGCTGCCTATAACATAAAGAATGCTAGCTGAGCATTCAAGAAGATAAATGAGGCAAGGGGTTGCCAGGGGGATGATGGTGTGTCAGATGTGCAGTGGCTGAAGCATACATATGTATTCATATTAACTGTACTGCTCTTAAGTCTGGGGGCAGAGTTAAGGCTTTAAGGCAGGGATGATACATCCTTTAACTTTACATGTTTTGATTTTTTAAAAGTGTGAATACAGATGTATTGGATATTCTAAAAGCATATGCAAGCCCATCAGTCAATTTTAACTCTATATGAATATAGCAGCAAAGCAGCAAATAGAAATGATTAAAATGATGGAGAATATATATGGTATTTCCTCCGGGATCTCTAGAAAAAGTAGTGCTATGTAAATTCAAATGCCAAAATATCTTAAAAATGGAAGATTTAGAATATCTCACAAATTAGGATTCTTCACTCCAACCATATGTATCACATCCCATAGTCTCAGGAGCCATTTGGTGCTATAATAATATGGAAGACTCTGAGCTATTTACCTTACTCCATTTTAGTTCTCTTCTCAAACTTTTACAACTTTCGATCTTGGTTTTGAATTTTCAATTATTTTTTTTAATTTATTTTTTTAATTTATTGGGAAAACAAGCTACACTGACATCATCCTATTTGGACATATTAGCTTCAGAATGATGATAGTAAAATCTTTATGTCCCCAACATCCTAAAAGCATTGTAATGCAATAGTCATAGGGTCTAGACATACAGTGGAATAGTTTTGTCATCACAATCTTGCATCCAAATGGCCTCATAAGACAATCCCTGTAGACGTGCAATGAAATCCTTTGCTCCTAGTGACAGCATCACAAACTCTAATTGTGAGGCATTATTCTTGCTTTGACATTGACATGAAATCTGTACTACAAAATGCAGATTTCATGCAAGTTTACATCACACTAGCACACTCTTTAGAATTAATATTTACCTACATACTAATAATTCTTCAGTTATACTGGAGCTGTACAAATGTCTTAGCTTTTCAATATTTTCTTTGCCCAAGTACATTACAGTGGTTGTCTAGGGAAGAAAGCTTCTTTATCCAGATTTGAATGGGGGAAATTTAATAAGTCTTTAAGCATTCAAGCACATAGTTTACAATTCTACAATAGAAAATAGTTTCTTCTATTTTTTTCTGTTTTTTTTTCTTTTTTTTTTTTTCCCCCAGAAACCTGAAGCGCTCAGAAAGCAAGTAATCTCAGATTTACATACAGAAGTATTTGCATTCTATTTTACTTCATACTCTTTCAAAAATATTTCCTTTACAATGTGCTGGTCAACATTATGATAAGAGTTACCAAAAGATTCTCTAAAGTTTATTCTGAAGTGATGAAGGAAATTAGCTTCCACTTTCACTTATGCATCTAGAGCAAAGTTCCATTGGCAATAACTTATACGGTATTTTTTTAACAAATATGTTTCTAATTTCCACTCAGCTTTTATTGGAGAGTAGAAGTTGGTTAGTCTTGGAAAACAAAGCACAGAGAAGGAGTCATGATGTTGCAATGTTTATCTCTACTATTGATTTTCAGTACAGTCACTTTGCTTTAGCAAAGGCTGGGCACCTCTGTAATTGATTGAGGAACCCAGGCCTCTGAGGAGATGGAGGATGTACACTGAGGTACTCACAGAGATGGGCACAGAAAGACATTTGTTCTTTTATGGCAAACATGCAGTCTGAGGGAATGCTGTTTCTAAGAATGAAAGCTGGAGAGAGTGAGCCTTCATGGCCCTGAACAAGAGATAAGAGCCTGCCTTCTTCAATTCTCTCATCCCTTTCCTTGTGTTCTCTCATCCAAAAAGGGAGCAAAGTCAGGAACCACCCTAGCTACACAAAGTGGTTCTCACACATGGTCTACGTCCTGATAAACTGTAGGTGCTGGCGATGGTCCAAAAGAAGTTTTGTTAGCATCTGGACTACTGGGCCGTGTCATCAAAACTTGTGTTGTCAGCTAATGTGTTTTAAACACCTACTTTCCTCTTGTAGTGAGAGGGCTGATGCTGATGAAAAATCAAGCCAAAATGCAGCCCTGCTTTTAATTTCCAGAACAGAGTGTGAGTATTCCACCAAGTCCACTACATACTTGATAACTGATGTTGATTTCACTTGCAAGGTACTAATCCTGCAATGTTGAGTAAACAATAAAATAATTATAAATATTATAATTTATCTAAAATTAAATTTTAAAAAAATAAATTAATTAAAACTAAATCTCCCTCTAATAAAATGTTCTAGTAAAGAAAAGTCCCAGTGAGTGGCAGGCACTTATGTTGAAACGGCAGTATTGGTCACATAGAAGTATATTGTTGAAAGAGGGGTGTTGACAGATAAGGATAAAAAAGACTCTGACACCACTTTCATGGTGAAAATAGCATTTTTTTTCTTAGAATAAAGCTAAGCCAAAGGTTTTGCATTTGAATATTTTTACTGACATAAGGAATTAAAAAAGGCTTTTCGCTAAAGAGTTCCAATGTATTTTCCAAAGTGCTTTGGTGCCTTACTTTAAATTTAATGATGCGAGTACATTTGCAGTGGACTCATTTGGGGTGTATGCATGCATATTTTGTGGATAATTAAGTCATCAGCAGTTGCTTGGCATTACTGGATAACTAAATAGCTACTACAGAACTGTTGTGAAGAAGTTAAAACAGCCTGGGGCAGTCTTATTTTATGCATCTGAGTTATCCCAAACTAATTCTGCATTCATGAACTGTTGCTATTTGTATCTGGAAGACAAAGCCTCCAAATTTTTACTCTTTTCTCACCCTCTTTGGGAAATTTTCCCATTTCTCTGTTCAAATAAATAAAACGGGAGTTACTCTATATGCAGTGGCAGAGAGGGGATTCTGTATACATGAATACAAAAAGTATCTCAAAGGGCAGGTCACTTTTCATTCGGTCTTATGCCATAAGAACTTTTCAAATGAATCATTATTAAAATACAGTATCTCCTCTGTCAGAGTAACTCAGTTGTTTAATTCACTAATGTATCCACTTGATGTCACTGTCACTGCCCAGTAGAAAAGTAAATGTCAAAGGGCTTTCTGGTCATGAAGACTTTGCACCAATAAGTGACTGAGCAGCACAGCCAGTTGTCTTTTGGACCCTTCAAGGTAGCTTTATCCTTGTGATAGTCCATTTTGTTGATGTGGACACTTCTGCTTCCTGATGCTCTTTATTTATGTTTTGCATCTTCCCAAGAGGAAGTAATTTTTCAAGGCTGTGTTTTCCTGCATAGAAACATTCTAACATTCTATTTTCTCATAAGTAGAGAAAACCCTTGTAGCATTACCTTAAGCATCTGTTATTACTCATTTATTGTTAAGGATAATGACAATTTTTGAGAAGTCAGTGAATGACATGTATTTATTGAAATGGTACATGATCTCTTGGTATTCCTCTTATCATTAGATGAAAAATCTATGTTTTGCAGTTTCCTTTTCTTCCTCATTTCTGCATTCCTCACATCATCTGTCAGTGTCTTGTTCAAACCTTAAGGAAACAAAGACATGATATTCATCCATTTCCCCCCCATATTTCGGTTCACAAGGGAAAGGTGGTTTTGTTGTTGTTGCTGTTGTTTTTTGTTGTTGCTTTAATAAATAAGTAAATGAATAATTAAAAATATATATATTTTTTTTGCATCCCTCTCTCCTAGACTTATCAGACTGAGGAATCATGTGACTGAGAGTGGAGCACTTAACTATTTTAAGCTGGGGTTTAGGCAACTGTCCACACTGAAACACGGTTATTCTATGTAAGCTGCTCCTTGCAGGAGCCAGCATTGGCCAGGACCAAGTGCTCTTGGGACAGCTGTATATGCTTTAACAGGCCTTGATCCTTTCACTGTTGTCTTCTTGCTGTCCAGGTAATAAACATTTTCTGTCAGCCTACAGCTCTCTCTTCCATGTCAGAGTAACAATCTGATCAGACAGAGCAGTGCAATATGCTCTTCTGTGCTCCTTGCTCTGGGTGTCAGTGTCTTAGCAGCACTCCTGCCTCCTTTCTTGCTGCTCTGCTGGAGCCTTTCAAAGGGTTGGAAAGCTGAAGAACTGGCATGTGGAACTGCATATCTGTACACTGGACTTCATTATTTGTGTGCACATAGGTATTATTGTGGGGGCTGGAAAAGAAGATTGTAAGGGTTTCATAGAAATATACACTAAGAGCCAAATCCTCATTAAAAATTGCCTTAGAGTCCAGGCCAGGAGAGAATTGCAGGCACAGAGATTATTTGTGTACACTGCACTTTCAGAGGGTTACTGAGATTCATGTTCCTTTCTACAACATCTCAGACAGTCAAGCTTTGCTATACAAAGAATAGCCCATATTTTCCCCTGTGGAGCTACAGCAGCTTTATACTGCCCCAGAAGACCAAAGTGGCCTTAAAACTGGTGCAGCAGGAAACAAGAGGATTATATTAGTTTGAAAGACAACTTAGAGATGGCATTCTCAAAATCATCACCTCTTGTTGCTGCCAAAATAGGATGCATGGCTATGGTACCACTTGTCCCACTTCCCTTCTTGGGTGTGCTGTTGCACTCCTGCCCTCTGGGCTGTTGGTAGCCAGTGTTATTTAGAGCTGTCCTTATGCTTGGACTGCAAAGGTCTTGCTT
Organism: Anser anser; assembly: GCF_964211835.1. NCBI lineage: Eukaryota > Metazoa > Chordata > Aves > Anseriformes > Anatidae > Anser > Anser anser. The sequence goes on from NC_139722.1 coordinate 101,476,170, forward strand.
GGCATGCAGCCATTCCAGGCTCTGAAGAAGCCAATATTTCTGCCCTGAGCTGTGAGCTCAGGCCATAGCAAATGATCAAGATCAAAGGTTTTGTCTTTTTCCTTTTCCAAGCTTTGGGGTTAGATTCTTTCCTGTACCAGGGTTCCCTTCAATATAATCCTAGGAGCCATTTTAAAGGTATTTTACTCCCTTCTCTGCATGACAGTAGTTATTGAGTTGTGCTCAACTATAATTCTGGAATAGGCCTTTATTGGATGTTTGTAGCAGTGCACCACTATTCCTCATTATTTTTTTCTTCATCGCTTATAATATGAATAAAAGAAGGAGCCACGTGAAGAGGGTCAAGTCTGGTATTATGCTTAGGTGAGTGTTGATCTTTTTTCCCTTCATAGCATTAATTCTTTTTTTGAGGTACTTGTGGGCATATTAGGATCTATTTGCACTATGCAAGCAGCACAAGGAAGCTGGAACTGTGGAGAATGTCTGACTCGTTGCCATAAAAAGGGAAGCAGATGTACCACTGTCCTTACAGCAATCTGCCTTACTACCATGTCAACTAGCAGCAGCTGCAATGATGGAAACTTTCCATGTTTCACCCTCTTTCTCACTGAAGTGTGAACTTGCACACACAGCTATAAGGATAGTAAAATATCACCAAGTAATAAACACAATAAGTGATAAGCACAATAAGCATTGTTTGGTGGTGTATGGTTGTTGTTTTTTATTTTTGTTTTTGTTTTTCTGTAACACAAAAACCTTAATAGAAATAAATATTCTGAACAAGAGTAACAAAGTTTATAGCGTTCAACATCTCAAATGCAGTAAGAAATTCAAATAATCAGGATTTCAAGATTAGCATTGATTTGTCCTCTGCATTTTTTGGTTTTAGTGAGGTTTTTGTGATCCTTACAACATAAGAGCAGACATATATGTAGTTTAATTTTCTTCACTGGCATAGCTTGCACATCCCAAAAGGAGTCTACAGAATTGTTTGTAGGACTGAGGTTGAGATAGGAAGTTAAATCTGAAACTAGAAAAACTTGGTCATGAGCATAATGGGGAAGGTTGACTGAATTAGATTAATTTTTTTCATGTCAGTTGTAAAATTGCAGGAGAATGAAAATTCCTAACACAGAACAAACTAATAGCCAGTTGTACACAAAATTCTGTAAAACATATGTTACATCTAGTAACCATTATAGGTTTCTACATGACCTGGTTCACAATGCTTGGCAGCGTAAAGAATTTGACTTAAAATTTTAACAAATCTTCATACGTAGAAAGTGAATTCTTCAGGGATCAAATGCTCTGCAGGGCCTATCCCAAATACTAGGGAATAATAAACAGGTTTTCAAAGGCCTCACCAAACAAATGCATCTTACAATTATTTCTGAATACGGTCAACTAATTTTCTGTATATTTTCTTGTTGAGTTTCAGAGTACCCTGATAAGAATGCCTCAGCCTACCCCACCACCTCCCTGTGGCAATATAACCCCCAGCCTAATCTTTAAGAGAAAAAGAAATTAAAATGATAAAAGAAAAATGGTTTTATGCATATTTGGATAGGAGTGATTAAACTGGATGTTAAAGTATTTCAAAAACATATCTTCCTTGCAGAGAAAATGCAAAGTGAATAGCAGCTATTAAAAGTTAGTCATATAGATGGGATATGTTCTACTGTATCTATTTAACCAAACTTGAGCAGCTACACCATGAATAATACTTTCATGTTTCCAGCTGGTCTTGCCTCCTGGAAGTTTTACTTCAGACTTCCCTGAACCTGTGTAATTACCACAGTTTTTACATGGTCTCCACTACTGCCACAGCTGACTGCACTCCAGGTGTTTGCAATTAGAAAATTGCCTTTCAAAATCTGAAGGGACAATACGTAGCAGAATTTTATTTTGTTTTGTTTACCCCTTCCCCCACCCCCCACCCCACCCCCATGTTTTTGTGTGAGAATTGCGCTGAAAGGGACAATTGGGAGTATGCATGAACACACAAGGAAGAGATCAGACCTCTCTTTCTGAATTGTGCCAAAGCAGTGCTCGACCTCAGTGACCAGTGCTTCACCAGTCCAGCTCTGATGCCAGTTCCAGCACTAGTCAGAGGATTTATAACAACTGAGGCGCTGCCTGCTTTCAACTAGCAGCAGCCTCAGGAGCAGCAAGCCCTCATGCTCCACACCCATTTCCGTAACTCCCAGAAGAACAACCAAAGCTGAATATGATTCTTATTCTGTGGCACAGGGAAGACTTGCATTGCTTGCTTGTTGTCCCTGTCATGACTTCATCATTGGATTTAGCAGGAGAAGAGGAATTTCTGCTTGAAGAGGCAGCAGGAAACAAATACCCATGAGTGCCAGTGGCTGAGGCAGGCCCAAGGAAGAGGCTGCTAGAATTTGGAGGCTATCCCAGTTCTCACACATACTTCAGTCTCTGAAACCAATGAGCAAAGCAATGAGATGTGCCCACATAGGGACTGCAATTTTCTGTAAGTGGCTCCCAGGCCTCCATCAGTCATGCTGCTCAAACCACAGCTCTACTTGCCTCTACAAACAAGACCAAACAAAGGCATGAGTGGAGCCAGCTCACACCTTGCCTCCTACCAGATGCAAATGATTAAATACTTAATAGGAGGTATAGTGCATCATATAGGACTGAAGTAATTTATTTACCCCTGAGCTGAAGCAAGAAGAGGAGGCATTTCTCAGAAGATAACTGTTTGGTAGGCTGCCCCCTTCTGAGTTTTACAATACAGCCTCTCAGCTGCTCTAGGTGGAATGTAGTGACTTACCTAACCCACATATGACCATTCAACATTTAAAAGCTCTCTCTCATGCTGTACTGCCTTCTTGAAGGGAGGTTTTTCCAGCCTGCCTTTTTGAGACTAACTCTTCACATTTGGCAGAGCCAGTCAGCTGCATCTTCAGCACCCTGCTTCCTAATGCACCCGTTGCATTTTCTGGTGGTCCAGCTGGTGAGTGTTTGCCTGCTTTCACCCAGTTCTCCTCTCCTCAGCCCTGAGGTGATGATGTGTTCTTGCAGGGGGCCTCAGATCCATGACTAATAAGGTAAATTGCTCTTGGAACAGTTGCCTGAATATAGGCAGTCTTATTGCTTCTTGTCTTTAAAACAAAGCCTGTTTTTTAACTTTGTCGAGCACAGAGTTTGTAAAGTAAGGACAACTCTTGCGTGTCAAAGATCACGGCACTATTACTGTATGTCACTGTGAGCTTTTCCTAAATCCCACAGTACCCTGGAGTCCCCTAGTTCATTTTAAAATCCCTTCTTTTATCTCAGTGCCCTTAACAGAGCACTCAAGCAGTGCTTAAGCCCTTTCCAAGCTAATTCCTTCCCTACCTAATTCTCGGCAAACAGGCGCAGAGACCTCCCATCCGGCAGCCATTATCCCTGTAACAACCAGCGCAATTCTGCAGCAGGCCTCAGCGGGCGCCATGCTCTGCCTGGAGCCTGGGCCCTGTGTTACATTACTCTGTGCCCATACATAAGCTCTGGTCGTCTATATTTTTAGCATACAGTATTTAGTATATAATGTGTGTACTAGGTGGCTGGTCTGTCTTCAGGTTGCTTCAAATTACTGTTATGCTAGTGAAATTGCTTGAGATTCTTCAACACTGACTGAAATTTTCATTCACATATAGCAAAAGTTGACTTTCTATATCCTGATCAGGTGATGTCCACTGAATGTGCCTTTCTGACCAAGTAGAGACATCCAGTGTTTAGCTACCCCACTGTAGGAAGGCAAGTTTCTAATCAAAGCATTCCTCTAACCTCTTCAGAGTAAGCCATCGTACTGAAGGTAGCCTCTTATGCATAGGCCCTCCAAATGGAGTTGTGACAAGTATTTACTTTGACAAGGTTATGAAGGTAGGCAGAATGGCTGGAGATTTTTTCCAATTTATCTTGCAGTCAAATGTGAAGAAGCTTTTTTAAAAGGTCTGCTCTTCTTTTCTCCTGTAGTTGTGGGTAAAACATTAGCCTCCTTTGGGACATGTTGTGAGGCGGTGGTTGTTTTGCTTTGTTTTTAATATGAAAAGCTAAGGCTAGAAAACCCTGTGCTCAATCTAGAAATCTTGTCTGGTGCATCATTCTGAAAATGCAATGTTGTGCTGAGCCTTCTGACAAAGTACAAATTCTGTAAATGTTTTTTTCTTGGTTGGTAAAGATGTTTGTATCTCTGAGTAGCAGGACTACAGATGAAATCCTGGTAGATATTGCTAACAGTTACAAACAAATTGATTTTGTGTAAGATAATCAAAAGCAAGGATTTATTTAAGCTTTAGCTTCCAGCTTTCTGGTTAATTCTGAGTTTTCTTACTGACATTGTCTGTTGGTTGCACTGTTCAGCTCGGAGTTTTCTATTATGTTTTAGTTGCTGCTTTGGCATGTTCAACCTCTAACATAAATCACTTATTGTACTTTGAAAGTTGGATAATGTGTTTAATGCACCCAACATTAAAAATACACATCTGTTTTGATGTTAGGTGCATCATGCCAGTAAATAGCATCATTTATCTTAATATTTTTCACTTCACATATAAATGAGTAATGAGTTTACATTCATAGAGGCATTTCTAAGCAGTGTGGTTAGTTTTTGTTGTTGTTGATGTTGTTTCTGTTGTTGTTTTCCCTAGTTTCTTATAGCACATTGTTAGCTTCTAGAGAAATTTATTTATTTATTTATTTATGGTTTTCCAAAATCTCTGAGGGGTTGGTTAACTCCTGCCTCCCTGCCCAACCCCCTGGTACTTTGTCACCACTTAAACCACCACCTAAACTCCGTTGAGGCTGTATTTTATAATTTGCTTCTAGCACAGAAGTTTCTGTGGTTTATGGTTGTGCATTGTTAGGCAGCGTTCATCACCAATCAAAATTAGTCTGTCCCTGGCCTGTCTGAGCCCAGCGTTGCCATATGTGCCACTCTGTCTGTGGGGGGAAGGGGAAACAGGGCAGGATGCAGGTAGCTATCTTGCTTTCCATTTCTTTGCTGATGCCAGTCCAGTGTTGGAAGAGAATGCAAGAATCCAGCTATTGGGTTAAGTACCAAAGCTGCAATTTTTATTGAAATGCAATAATTCAGGCTTCAGTGGTGCCTGGCAGATAATAGACCCTGTGGTAGTAAGTGTTCATAAAGCTTGAGGCCATTGCATGCCCTGGACTGCAAAGCAATGTGACCCTCAACAACCCTTCCCCTTACTGCCCTTCTGTCTCCCAAACCACAATATTCTTGTCAAGACCTTTAACAAGAATCATGTTTCCTTGTGGTAAGTCATACCCATGCACTATTTTACACTCTTTCTTCTTCTCCCTTTATGGGAATGTAGACCTGGAAGAAATCTCTTGGCTTTTGAAGCAATGCCTGTGCTATTACAGACACTTATTTCATATTGCTCTGTTAAAAAATACAATAAACTCCCACTCTGAGGTGGAAAGAAAATTGGGTCACTTACCCTGCTAGTGGAAGAGAGCTCAGGACTCTTAGATGTCCAAATTTCAGAAACCTAGATTCAGCTTCCAGAATAAACTTATTTTTGGCCCCAACAGCCTTTTCTTAATATATCAGCATTGTCCTACAGCTTAAGTAATGCTTTTGTCTCCCTGGTGTCTACTAACAATGATGTGTTAGGAAATATCAGCCATTTACACCCTCATTCTCTTTCTACCAGACATACCAAGACCTTCCATCCCCACAAAGTGAGTGTCTGCTGTATAAAACTGCATAATAGGTTTGTGGAGTCACACCACATCTGGCCTACCATCATCACAACGTGTTAATTTCTGGCTCCTGTAATACTGAGGAAGGAATTACTTCAGGTCTTAATTTACTTCTAGCAGATAAATTCCCTGATAGTGAGAATCTTCATCCTAGTTTCAAAGACCACAAATGCCTCTCCCAACAGAGGTATAGGCCTCTCAGATCACAAATCAGATGTGATGCTTAAGGCACCATTTGATGTTGGTACCTACCCAACTATTACTGTTTGCTTCCTAATTTTGATTTTTATAGATGTATTTGCATCTGTAATTATCACTAAATTAAGAAAGTTGAATTAAGAACACCAGACTGGGTGGGAAGGGAGAATAGGAAAAAGGTATGTTCTATGTCTGTTTTCAGTTGGCTTTTACTTTCTTGTGATTAATCATTTAGAATGTGGTGACTCTTCTGAAAAAAGTCCCTGTCTTATATGATTATACATATATAGTGATAGATAGATAGATAGATAAGCATGTGTGGGTATGTGTATAAATAAAAAAAAAGTCTGTGTATGAAGAAAATTAGATATTATTTTATGATCTTTTGCGCATCAGTAAATTACTGCCTGTAGTTCATGACTCTTAAGAAATGAGTGAGAAAAATATAATTCTGTGTCAGAGAAACAATACGCACATATTGGTAAGAGACCATCCATTACAGCAAACAGCACTAGCCAACATCAGGTCTGTCTCTGCTTTCTCTGTGTGTTTTGAGGAGGTACTGTGTGGTAGTAATCATCACCCCAGAGAATTCAGGGGTGCTACTGTTGAGCCAACAGTTGCTGCAGGTATGTCATTACAGCCATATGCTTAATTTTTTTTTTTAATAGCTCAGCATCAATATTTCAGGAAGGTTGTACTAATCAAGCAGTGCAGAGCTCCAAAGTATCCTTAAAATAGATAAATGCCAAGCTTATTTTTCTTGCTAAGCTTTCAGGGCCATTGCACTTCCATGGGTTGGTGTTCCTGGTTGCACAAATAGTTGCATCTCTGAATTTAGGGGAGTACAAACTAGCCTAACCCAACGTATATGAAGGTTGGCAAATGAAATGAGTTCAGAGGATCCTTGTCCTCCAATGCACAAGAACATGTGCAATAAAACAACAGTTCACTGGCACCAATTTCTCACTTCTAGCTGTGAGAAGCCCACCAGGTGGAAGGAGAAGTGTGTCTGACTGGGGCTAGCAGCAGTGATGTGAGGTCAGGTGTGATCCTCAGTAATAGGTCAGAGGATGTTATGACAGTCTTGCTGTGCAGTTGCTCTTCCTCTTTCTAAGCTGTTCTAGGAGTAGAGGCGGGGGGGGGGGGGGGGGGCGGGACACGGACTTGTGGATTATATTTAACGGTACTTCTTCATAATGTCAGTGAACTTGAGCTATAATCTTGAGGTCAGCAGTATATGAGCAAACTGACGACACTCTGATGAGAGCTGTGGTGAAGTTACAGGGCTCGTTGTGGACTCAGCAGCCTGGCCATGTGGTATCAATGTCAGAACCAGAGCCTGGAAACACATTTTTATATCTTTAATGCAATTTCAAACTTGAAAGTAAAGTGAAGTAAATTAATTAATGAACTAAAACCACACATGAAAATTCAGAATTTGCTGTTATGACTTTCCCTATCCTCGTTGCAATCAAAAAGTATTTTTGCATCCTTGCATCAAACTAGGCAGCCCAAAAGTCTGGTGTTTTTTTTCATCTGTGATGCAGCATACCCTGCAACAGTGCTACTTCAAGAAACATGGTGTTGTGCATCCTGCCACTGTACATATGCACACTAATACAGATTTGCTTGGCTCTTTCATTCTTTCTTAATGGATAGTGACTTCTTTCTCTATTGTATAAAAATGTCTCTTGACTAAATTCCTTGAGCTATGAAGCAGTTTAAATTTTTTCACCTATATCCTGATGGACAGCAAAATCCAGGGTGTGACAAATGGCACCTGACATCCAGGAAGGAATATATCCTTAAGAATAAATCCATATCTCCAAAGTCTGTCTAATTTTATAGGACAGCCTTTCATTCTAGATCCATATCTACTGCAGTTTCACAAAGACCAGATCTTATTTTTCAGTTCCCATGAATTATAAGCATTACAAAAGTTCAGTTACAAAAATAAGTTTTTATTTACTTCAGAAACCTGGCTGAAGTTCCTCATCATTCCTCTGTATTTTGTGTTTTGTCTCAAAATACAGAATGTAACTGGGAAATATATCCACAATTTGGGCTGGGGAGCAAAAAGCAAAGAAATGGCTCATCCAGAGGGATACTTTATATTTAGGCTGAGATCAATCTTTTAGTCAAAATAAGATGTACTCTCTTGGGATAGAAAAAAAGGTATAAAGGAAAGGCTAGATTAGAGCATTATAGTCTTTGAGTGCAATGCTGTGTTATCACTGGGTTTGTTGAAGTATTGAGCCTTAAGTAGTTCTTACTGAAGTGATGGAGAGAGAGAAAATGATACAATTTCCTTTAAAAGTTTGAAACAGATTGAAGTACATCTTTCCATTGTTTGTTATAAATGGACAAATTTTTTGTATAGGAACAGACAGGTATGGTTATAAACAGACATCCACGTTCTGTGTTTCTAAAATCATTACAATATTGTATCAGCTATGGTACTAGGTCTTTTTCTTTGCTGCAAAGATAAGTCATTCTTTCTGTAACATCCAGGAAACTTCATTCCCTGCTGCCTTTATATGGAGTTTCTAAGTTTCATGATCACAGATAGTCTAATGCTCCCTCATCTCTCTTTACAATCTTAGTGATATCCACAATTTAGTTTTGTGGTTCATCAGTATTTAATCAAAGCATTTTGAAGCTATCTACAGTATTGAAATAAAAGGGTATAGCTAATGCAGAAAAAAAATCCACCTGTAACAGACGGCGGATGAGATGATATAGAGAAAATACAATGGCTCTTTCATAGAACAAACACAAAAACTACTTTATTGTTGCCTCTAGATTGCTCCGTGTCTTTTTCAGATGCAGATTTGTGTAGCTTCAATTAGCAGCAAGGTTCTGACTAGGGTTTTAGAAGAGCGCATTAGAGGGCAGGAAGTGTGGGTGTTGCACAAGCCATACTTGCTCTGCTTTGAAAAACCTGTCAGCAGTTTGCAAACATGAATACAACAGAATGGATGTCTGAGAGGTGGGTCAGAAGTTAACAGGATTTTGCCCTACTATGGAAACTTAAGCTGCAGATCGGAAAGTGTTTATGTGATATCACAGTTTGAGTGACAACTGTCAATAGGTGTTGGATGGAGGTGAGGTCAGTATAGATTTTTTTCAAAGACTGTCTGCTGGTATTGCCTGTCATGAGATAGCTGTCATTTTCAAATCATTCCATACATTCAGCAAATGTAATGCATCAGCATGCTGGCAGAAGCACTGAGGCAGCAACTGTTATGAATTTTTTTTGAGATGATGGTATTCTTCCAGCTGTGGTGGTTGAAACTTTTGCTACACTTACAAAATATTTGGAGTCCCTATGTATTTGGGAAAAAGTATCAATTAAGGTATTTTGCTTAAATTTGTGTGTGTTTGGGCAATTTATGATATGAAAATCAGTTCTTCTAAGACTTTTAATTAAGCACCCCGATATATTTCATGTTTCTTTCAATGGACAGAAAATAACTTTTTTCTCAAATGGACTTCATTGTACAGTGTTATGCATTTTTCATCTTATGTGGGAAAAATCAATTATTTTAAGAGTTCTGTACTTCTGGCAGTTCATCTAAGTGAATTCTTACTCTGTTAAATGATCATCAGTATTTTCTTTTTACGTAGCAACTCCTGTACAAGTGTTGTAATGCACACAAAGCAATGCAATTTGCCATCACAGAGAACATTAGTCTTGTGTGTTATATGGACTTGTGAACTTCTTGACTTCAGCCACAGTACTTTAATATCTATTTGGGTAAAGTTTGGGGGGAAGTGAAAATGAAAGATTAAGTAATAGGGAAGAGCTCACAGATTTTAATATATCTTTTATTTATTGCAGCTAAGGGGCTGTAATTCTGATTAGCCCATTTGTCTCACTGTAATTCTAGCAAGTCCAGTCAAATAAATGATGAATTACCTCAGTGTGACCTCAAAAACAGGTCTGCAGTAGTTACAATGTGCTGTAATGGCATAAAAATATTTGTGCTGAAAATAACATCCACGTGTGTAAAAATGCTTCATTGAAAAGTTAAATTGGACTTTGTTGATACTAAGTTATGTTTTTTGACAGGCATATGAGTAAAAGATTAATATGACCTTTTATCTGAGATACTGAATTTTATCTTCCAAAGCTGTAGGAAGAGGTAAGACCTTCCCCCTTATCTCAAACTCCAGACTTTTTCAGGTCAGGGGCTGTTTCAAATGGTTAGTTTCACCAAATCATGTTTCTTGACATTCAAACTGGGGCAAGGATCTACAACGTGGAGAAAAAAGTTCCTAAAACAATCGCACACTCTTTCAACAGTCGTCACAATTACAAAATGAGAAATGTGATTGCTAAAAATAACAAGTTCAGCAGATTCTGCTGTAGATTTTACACAGTTATGCGTAAAGTATTCCTCTAACATAGAACAGAATGGTAATGCGTCTCAAATATAAATGCACCAAGTTTACCACTCCATTAACCACACCTGTTTGTTCTCAAATGGTGTATCTGTAGTAATAGAAGTATCAAAAGGCATTTTATTAGAAGTTAGCCTGTTTAAAACCTGTAAAGCAATTTCTCAAGCACTAAAATCAGTTGAACACATTAATTTGTAATGTAAAATTCTTCCAGGGTCATGTTTCCAGAATTTTGACTCACATCTCCTAATCCTAATTTAGTATGAACAATCATAAGCTTTTAGAAGTGTCATATACGCAATGGTAGTCTCTTTAGAATAACAGTACTATTTCACGCTGAAAGCTGATTTTTTTGTTTTTGTTATTTATTTATTTTAAGGCAGTACTATGACAAAAGTATTCTGCAGAGCCTTTCAGGTTTAATTTTACAATGTTTACATTGGAGCAGCTCAGGAAGAGGCAAATGTCCAAGGGTGCAGGTTCAAGAGCTCCAATGATTTATGGAGAGGTGGGGTCAGAGATTCCTGTCCCAGTGATTCATCCCTCCTCTGTCCTGGCAGCCAACTGGGTGGCATGCCCAGAGCTGAGGGCCTGGTACCTCAGTTTAAATCATTATTGATTTCAGTTTACACGAATATCCCTGGCTGTGAACTGCAGTAGCAGAGGGCTCTGATTCACAATCTCTGTCAGACTTAAAAGTGGTGGCTGAAGAGCTTTCTGAGCACAACAGCCTCTTCAGCAACTACATCTAACTCCACACAAATTAGAAATTGGTCCCGGAATATTTTTCTATTCATTTGTGAATTATTATTATTTGTGAATTATTCTGTCTTGTCCTGCTCAGTATTTGTATGCTTGACTGGGAACAGAGTAAAACAAAAAGCACAAGTTAAAAAGCTGCTCAGAAATGCCAATTACATTTTCTAAGTTCTGTAAATGCTAGAAGTGTTTTTGACAAAAGATCTTTATTTACTTCATAATGGAAAAATAAATTTACAGGAAAAAAATACCTTTTTATGGAAAGACTAGAAATTTTCCTCTAATAGAAGTCCTCTCGATGGTCATAAAGATTCTTCTTTTAATGGAAAAGATTCAGACTAACTTTTTTAAAAAAGCAAACATTCAAGTCTCACAAGGAGTAATGTTTAAAGGGGGAGGGGGGTAGGAATTATATGCAGTAAAGTCTCCCATTGAGATTAATCAGCCATGGGCCCATCAAGCAAGCAGTTGTCACTGTAACCTGTCTATAAACCCACACAGAGGTAAAATAAGTAAATGGTAGTGACCTGCTGAGCCATTTTGATTTATCTGTAGATTAGATAGAAAATGGTCTCTTATTTTTCATGCAAAGGTTCTGACATCTTCTAGACTGAACTGGGGTTTCAAAAGGGACTTGGATTTGTTATTCCTCCTCGAAGATACCCCACGCCTCCAGCTGCCCAGAATACATGTGAATTCCAAACCAAACACAAACAAACAAGACAAAGACCATTTTGCAGTCCTCCCACTCCTGCATGTGTGGAAAGTGCCATGTTTCAGTGCTAAGGTAGATAACTCCTGTTAACAGCTAAACCAAGCACACTATTAAAGGTGTTTCTCCATTTTTTAGCTACATAGGACTAATTTGCAACCTGACACTACTTTTAGTCATGCCCCTGTGATGGCCAGTCTATGTGAGCAGAAAATATATTGAATTATACCTCACACATCCATTTCCTCCTTTCCTCTGGGTATAAAAACCTTCTCATTTCCGTTTGCATTGTACCCGGGCAGATCCTTCAATCAGCATGCAGAGAGCTGCGAACATGGGCTTTGCCCACTTCTTCCCTACCCCTGCCCTTCCTCTGCCTCTTTCTTTCCCCCTCAGACCACCTGGAGACAGTCCAAAGGAGAACAGTAAGACTGGCAAAAGACTAAAAAACATGGCAGAAAAGAAAAGAGCAAAAGTATTGTGGTGTTTAGTGTGGTAAAGAAAGCAAGGAATGAAGGAGCGAGACCATGGGAGCGATCTTCATATCTCTGAAACCCTGCAGCAGAGGGTTGAATCTGTAAATTGTTTACATTTTTTTTGTCTACGACAGGTAAGAGGTGGTGGTGGTTTAACTGCAATAAGAAAGACTTAAGAAAAGCTATTTAATGGCAAAGATAGTGGGGTGGGCAGGCTGGAGAGACTGTGGTGTCTCCATAGAGTGTTGTTTACTGAGAGGTTAGGCATGCACCTGTTGGCAATAGTTGCTTCTGCTTTGGGATGAGAAGATGGACAAGGCGATCTTTCAGGAAGATCTTGACCTGTCCTGTTCAAGAAAACAGAAATGGTGTTGAAACAGAGATATGACAGAGTAAGGCACAAAGTAAGATGTAAGATAGGCTGCACAGAGATGAGTATTGTTGGTAATACAACTATGTGATATATCTACAGAATATTAGTTTGGCATCATTTATCTTTATAGTCACATTTCTATCCTAGTATCCCTGTCACCCATCATTAGGGAAGGGGCAGGAAGATGTACATACTTTCATTCTTGTAATGCAATTATTGGATGTAAAAATTGCAACATGCACCTGCCACGTTTTGAACCTATTACTGCAGTTCATCTGGAGGTATCCCTGACCCCCTGGAATGGGTTAGTGATTTCGTGATTTCTTAATGGTATCTTGACCAGCTTCAGACTTGCATTTTATTTACGAGTTCATTGCAAAGCGCTGTTTCTGATGTACAAAGCTCTTTTTGGATTGGGTCCTGTATATCTCTGAAATTACCTGTCTTTTTTATTTTGCTTCAAGAGTTCAAATTACCTAGAAACTTTTGAGTTAAGATGTCTTAAGCCCTACACAACAGGACAAAGCACTGATGGTCACTTACATGTGGCTGTATAATAGCTTTCCTCAGTATGTATTGGCCTTCTGGTTGCTTAGCCATGTGCTGGGTTTTTTGTTTGGTTTTATTTGTTTTTTAATGCAAAAGATATGTACAGAAAGAGCTCTGTTTTCAGTTTGTCTGACTGACCTGAAGACTGCCTTCATGTTAGATTAATTTAGACACCTACTTCGGTTAGTCCTTTGCATTTTATTGCAAACATTCAAAATCATTCTGTGTGACTCATTAAGTAAATAGGAGTAAAGAGCCCAATCAAGTAAATACAAGTCATCGTGTAATAAGTGGCAGTCCACAGGCCTACAGTGTTTGTAAGAGCTTTGAAATCTCTTTTCAGTGTCTCGTTAAAATTTTAACTTGGCATTTAAAAAGAACTTTTTATTTGTGTGTCCTTTGAATAGTTTTGACACCATTAGGGGTTATAACATGGTAGGAATCCAAGCGGTAGTATACATGATGGTTGTTTGTAGATTTTCTAACTACCTGAGTGGCTGAATTGAACAAATTTCCTATCAGCTGAAAGATGTAAGGTGCATCCACCTGGTAGGAGGTGGCTGAGGTGGTCCTCATCCATCCAGGGACTGAAGGTCTCTGGCAGGAACCAACGGCCAGAACAGTCTGCACGGCATGCAGTGATGATGGCTCTCCAAGAGCTGATTATAATTTACCTCTTCTAGCCCTAGGCTTTGAGAAGGAAAAGTTCTTCACAGCAATGGAGTTTCATTATGGAAATAACACAAAATCTTTGCTGATTAGCCACATTCTTTGGGTGTTTCCTTATTGATGGTAAACCTCTCTTCTCTTAAGGCATAAACAGTCTTTCAGGCTCTTACTGCAGCCACCCAGGTTCCCAGGAACTGTTGTAAAGTGTGCCAGCCACTGCTTTCGCTGGCAGTTTAAGCCAGTTTCATGTACTAGTCTGCAGAGCTTGTGACTGGATGTTGGGAGGGGGAAGACATAAAAACAAGTATCAGAAAACTTTAACTGCCAGATTTGAAGTTGAAAAGGGTTTGCTCAGCTGTCATTTTTTAAGGAAAAAATACAGACTTCAGTTAAACTCACATGTCCTAGAGCTGTTATTATTTTATAAACTGTTTTAATCTCAGCACAGCACATTCCATAAGTTTTTCTTTGGGCAGTTTCTCATTAACTTCTTGTTTGGAGTAACACACGTTATTAAGAAGAGAACAGTAACATCTCTGCAATTGCCACTTTTCTGCATGTTATTCTTTGGTTTCAAGATATACTTTTTTGAACAAAAACAGGAATTAGAAAAAATAAAAATTGAAGCAGATGAAGGATTTCAGAATTTGTTCTTTTTGAATATTCATATTGACAAGAGCTCTGCACATCCCCATGAATTACTGATACATATTGATTTTTTCATCTTTCTTCCTTTTGTTTCAATGTTCCCTTGCATTACACTTTTCCCAAGCTGAGAGTATCATCATATGTGTGCAGTTAAAGATTCACAGAAAAAAAAGAGTAAGCAAAAGTGAAGAGAAGAAAAAAAAAAAATCCTTGCCTCTTTCTGCAGCTGGCAAGGACCACTGAACAGCAGGACCAAGCTGTTCTGCTCTATGTGGGAGGAATAACTTGATAGCTAGTTCAGATTCAGCAAGACAGTTCAAGCAATGTCCCCCAAACTGCTTTGATGTAACAGCTCTTTATTACCTGAAAAGAAGCTAGCAATCTTCTGCATTGACTTCTGGTACATGTTAATCAGACCATTTGCTGAAGGTGCCAGATAGAGCTGAGGAAGACTGGCAGAGACACTTGTGCTACCGTTGCTCTTGCTGCCTCCCATGTGTCTGGAAATGGTCCAAATACAAGCAAGAAACATCTGACCTCAAGATATCAATGAGCACTTCAAAGTGCCGATCTGCTCATTCATTTTGACTGTCATCATGGCCAAGGCATTGGGAAGATGACAAACCTGATCAAGACCATGCTGTGTATGTTCTCTGAGGTAAGGCAAAAGACAGAGCTCTATAATCATGATGACAACACTGATAGACCCTGCTCCTCCCCTGCTGATAATATTGTGACTGAATAATGGAATTCAAACCAAATTCATGCTCCCTTTAGACATTTGGAACAGCAAAGATGCTGTTTAACACTTAAATGAAGCCAAATTCTTTTTTTTCTAAAACCAGATAATTTAAGTAAGATAGGACCAATTAAGATTGGGGCGGGGGGGAATGATGCTATTCTCTCTGTGTTTGAATTCTTTCTCTGCCCAAATAGAAAAGCCCAGGTAAGCTCTGCATAGTTTTATGAGACTTTTAATGACAGGCATAGTAAGTCAGGACCAGAAAAACAGGTGTGGAAAAAGCTGAGCATGTTGGTAATGGTTGAAGATGCACACAAAAACCAAAGTGTTCTTGCCCAGGCTCTAAGCCAACAGTTTCTCTGCAGCTCCACAGAACTTTTGAAGAGCTTGCAAAGTGAAAACTCGAGTGTTTAGGGGAGCTAGGGTCATAATCTCATCTCTGTAGATTCTGCTGGCTGCTCTTGGTGTGATTTAGCAGCATATGGATAGCACTTCCAAACTTTCCCCAGCGCACTGGATGAGAGAAGGCAACTTCTTGTTCAAGTGTTAAGCTTTCCGCTGCTAGGAAAATAGTTAAATAGGTAATATGAGTATTACTCAAGGCCAAAACCAATGATAGAGTAAATCAGCTCCCTGTATTTCAATGACTAATACCATTGATTATTGCCAGCTGAGAAGTGGGCCCCAAAGAGTATAAAACAATAGTGGGTAAGAATGAGCAATCTATTTTCATATATCCAGAATGATTATGTCTCTCCAGAGGTGGAGCCAGGCAAAGTTACAGTCAGTTATTGCTAGTTCCTTTTCATCAGAAAAAGAAAAGAAAAAAAAATAAATGGTTACATCCATACATCTTTGTGCTTGTTTGTGTCAATATTGGTCTTAGCCTAAAAACAACAGATACTCTGGAAATCAAAATGCTGTTCACTTTGGTTAGCAATGTAAACTTCAGTGCTTAAATCTCTGTTCTTATTTTTATGTAATTACTATCACATGCTTGATCTTTGTTTCCTGCTTTTTTAAAGAAAATTCAGCCTTATTTATGCTATTTTATGCTTCTCATACCATTTTTTTAAGTTACACCTGCAGATTTTTATCTGCTTTCCCTCAGCATAAAAGACTCAGGATCAGCACTTTTCCGTTCTCCCATGAAAAGTGATGAGGTCTTGCAATGGCTTAAGTCACACGATCTGTCTCATCGTCGCCTTAACCAGACACCAGGACCAACAGCACAAAGCAAATGCTGTCTTGGCAGCACTTTACTGAAGTCCCCATGCAGATGCTCTGCATATTTCACAGTAGAATTAGTAACAGTAATCATTGTCAAAGACTGAAAATGTCCCTGCTCAGGACTGCTCCTGGCAGTGAACGATGACAAATCTGTTCCCTTCACTTGACACTGTGAGATGTCCACGCACTGCAAAGCTCCGTGGTTTGGAGGCACTAAATCACATTCTGAGAACAAGCAAAACTTGGCCGTAGTACCTGAGGCTTTCCCTGTCTAACATACTGTGCTGTCAGGCTTTACGAGGTGCACTAGATCTCCACGTTTGGACTCTGCTGCACACCCTGTACTTTCTCTCTCCCTCACTTTTTTTTGTCACATTAAGTTGTCTTTTTTCAGACTACATGTATTCCCGATTTGTACATAGAGAATTTAGTAAGAGTTCTCTTTAAAAGCATCTTGAATAGATAAGCAGTCTTTCTGAAGTGTTCTTTGATGAATTTTAAACAGTAACACTGACATGTACTTTTTGAAATAAATTTGCAATGCTTTCTTTTACCTGAAACAAAAATTGTCTCTAACTGTGCATAACTCATAGTAATGTCCTTAAAGTACAGCTTTTAGGATATGGTTAGATATCTTGCACATAGCAAGTCTATTTAAAATTTTTTAGCCTCAGCTTGGGAAGGGGAAAGGCAGATTTATTTACTTTATAGTATCCATAGGTATTTTTCAGAGCTTCTTTTAGAGAATACAGCTAAACTGAACAGAAGATTTTTAGTGCAACACTATCTTTTCAAAACTAACTGCAAATCCAAAGCTGACGGTTATTTGCCCTACATGCACTTGACTCAGAACAATATTAATTTATAAAAATGGCTTATAAAAAGGTTTGTGTTGCCAAAAGAACAGTGTTCAGAAAATAAAACCCAGAGTTTTCCAGTGTCAGTGATAGCTTTAGAATACATTCTAAGTAATTACATACTTTAAATGACTTACTAGTTTTATGACATTCTTTAAAAGACAGCGTGTGCATTCCTGTTGCTTATAGCAGTTGTGCTGCTTCCATTTGTGGAAGCTAGTGTGAAATGGAAAGGAAAACTCCACAGCATTATTTCAGTAAAAGTGAATGAATGCATGTATGAGTGAGCTCTTGGGTCAGAAAGCTTGATTTCCTTTATTTTTTTTTTCCTGCCACATTGGAGCTAAACAAGTGCAAATTGGCAAAATGCAATTTAAACTTATTTTGAACGGGTGTAAGAAATAAAAATTTACTTGAGTACTTGAGGCATCAGGATTTGGCCAACTGAAGTAAAATATTTCAGTATTACTAGTGATGTAAAGATGCTTTATTTGAGAAGTGTCAGCTTTTCTTTGTGGTCAAAAGTCCCCCGTCCCCATAACATTAATGAAAGTCAAATTTACAGTGATGTCCTTAGTAATTATTACACAAAATGCAAGGAGGAGTTAAGAAACCTACCTCTGACTTAGAAAACCTTCATCTAGTAAAGCTTCATAGGGAAGAAGTGATTACACGCTTGTTGACATTGAGCTGAACAAATATAATCTGTTTTTCAGCTCAGATTCCAGCCCAAGATTTTGGGCCTGTCTTGTGTGTCCAGTAGGTTTATCATCCATTGAGATCCTTCAGTGTTTCTCTCAATGTTCATTCATGACAGCCTGATGACTGTGATAAAATAAGACGTTTTGTCTTGTTCCCTTGGATAAGGCTAAAAGGGAGGTATAATTTCCAGTTACATTCCACCTTTTATTACTTTTGTGGTTGCAGTGTTCTTTTTTTTTTAGGGTAATTAGCTGTAAATTCATTTTTTTCTATGAAATGTTAATGTCAAACAAAACCAAAAAGGTATTAGAATTTAGAAAATTAATTTAAAAGAGCAGAAAACATTTACTAAATGTCTGTAAATTTCCACCCCTTACAGATTTAACTGGATAAGTCATTCTCAGCTTTGTTGAAGAGGGAAAAATATCAAGGAGCAGCACATGCTTCATGATGGTAATTCTCTTCTCCTTTAATCAAACTGCCAGCATTCCTTGCTGAGCTTTATGAGCTCTCACCTCCAGCAAGTGGTTTTTAGAAACCCTTGCCAGGGAAGACAGCAGGTTAAGACATCAAGTATTCTCCTCTTTCTTTGGCCATCTCTCTTCCTTTGGCTAGATCAAAGGCCATTATGTTCCTGTTTCCTTGTAAGTCTGCTGATAATGTAGGTCTTTGTATAGCCCCAGAATCTGTATCTACTTGAGGAAATAGTAATCTCAACTTCCATATTTTAAAAGAAAGCCTCCTTTTTTATTATGGTCTATTTTTTATAACAAACCCTTGAAGATGTAGGCCAGAAAAACTCTCTGCAGAAGAAAAACTACAGTTTTTTAAATCAAAAGATTTTGGGAAACTCGCTGGACCTCTTTGCTGTCTGTAGCTGGAAATACTATAACAGCTTGCAATCGTTATTAAGCATATTTCAAGACTATCTTTCATATATGAAGCTGCATGCTTCTCCTTACTTGGTTTCTGCATTAGCTGTCAGTGGAGAGACTTGCTTTCTCCATCTCCAGCTCCTTCGTGTTCAACTTTTTTGAACTGTACAACAGAGACAGATTCATTCCACAGTATCATATTGGCATCCTGTTATTTGGCTGAAGGTTAGGGAATGCTAGTGAGTTGAGAGGAAGTAAATGAAAGGGAAATCTAATTTTTGGTGATAGAAAGGTCTTCCAATGCAATGTTAAAATTTGTGACGCTTATTGAATACTTCTCTTTCTGCCTCTAGGTGTTCAAAGTGATTAGTTGTAGCCTAAGCAACTTTTACCACCTCAGGCTTATCACAAGACTGAATTGTTTTGGCTGTAGACCTCAATAAACACATCCAAATCTGTGATATATCTCTCACCCAGGCAGAGAGATTTTTATTTTTTTTAACAGGAAGGCTCAGAAGCTGTCTTTCTGAAGAAATGTGGTCACCATTAGGGCTATGGACTAGGCATAGTAAAAGCATTCAGGCACCACAGGACTTAACCTTTACAGCAATCTCACCATTGAACCAAAAGAAGGGCACCTGAGATCCTTGTACAACGTAGAGTAGGACGTCCCCTTTGGAGAAGATGAATAAACCAGGTAAAATGTAAATTATCTAAATTGAACTGCTGGAAGAAATGTTGGACCTCTGGTCCAGCGGTCCAACCTCACTGCTCAAGCAGGGACACCTACAGCAAGTTGCCCAGGACCACATCCAGGCAGTTTTTGGAGTCTCCAAGGAGGGCGACTCCACAACCTCTCTGGCAACTTGTGCCATTGCTCTGTCACCCGCACAGCACAGAAGTGCTTCCTGGTGTTGAGACACAACTTCTTATGTTCCAGTTTGTGCCCACTGCCTCTTGTCCTGATACCGGGCAGCCTGGTTCCATCCTCTCTTTACATCATGACTGCTATGCTCTGGTGGAGCATTATTGCTGCCTGTTTCTGAGGGTCAGTTGACCCACACATGTGGGTGTGCATTTCCAATGCAGAGCCCATATTGTAGGAAACCACTGATCTGAGTTTGACCTACAAAGTACTATAAGATTATTTTGTCTTGTCAGGCTTTTTGTGTAGCTTATCCTTCTGGTTTCTTACCATGGTACATCCTAGGATAAAGCAGAAACCTTCAGAAGTGTCAGCACCAGCATTCACAAATGCGTTCACTAGTTCTAGTTAATTAGTGATCAGTTAACTCAAAGCAAAACAGTCTGTTACAGAAACACACTAGGTGAACACTTACTATGACTTTCCAAAACTGCTTGTCGTTGCTTTTTCTAGATATTTCTAGATAAGCTCTCTGATTTCAGCAGGGAACTGAGTTACAATTTTCAAATGTCAATGTGCTTTCTCAAACAAAGCTCAGTTGTAACCTACCTTTCAAATTCCCAGTCTCTTTTTCTAAATCAAATATGCTGGAAAAGGAAATTGTTCCTGAAGGACATTAGTCCTGCTGAATCAATACTTTTTATCACAAGGAACATCTTTGAATATCCAAGGAAACAAGGAAACTTCCACTCAGAAAAATACTAAGATGAATGTGTGTGTGTATATATGTATGTATAATAATATATACATTCAGAAAAATACTAAGATGAATTTATATATGTATGTAAATTCATATATATACATGTTCATAGTATTTTTCTGAGTATATATGAATGTATATATATACATATGTATATATATATACATACACATACAGATTAACACAAGTCTGTTATATATGTGGCATTCTCTTTCTAGGAAAGTAAATTTAAAAAATAAAAATTAAAAAGCTCCTGTTCCTTGTCACTAATAATATCCCACACTTTGAGCCTGACACAGTGTTGAAATCAGCTACTACTACTTGTGTTGTTCTCATAATTTTGCTTCTAAAAAAATGTATGCCAAATGAGCAGTGTATATTTGTATTTGGTATAGCTGGGTATTAAAAGACAACTATGATTATGATACTGTGCAAATATTATTTAAGATTCATAAACAAAAGTGGGGTTTCAAGAATCAACTCTGAGTACCCAGTTTTGATGCTCATTAGAATTTCTTCCCTTATGCCTGTCCCATTTCAGCAGTAAAATCCAGGCTTTAATAGCTTTTGCATGGACTTCCTAGTGGGTTTCAACAGCACTTCAGCAGTGGAGGACAGTATCATATCCCATTTTACAGAAAATGAAAGCAAGTTACAGAAAAGCAAATTATTTTTCCCCAAAGTCATCTATTAAGAAAGGGGCAAAGCTAAACTTTATTATAACTTCCAAGAAGTAGCTCAGCCATACATTTCTATCGCTATGTTGGCTTTTCTTTCCTAAAATTTGGCTGCAAAGACATTTCTAATTAACATTAGGTTGTGTCAAACCTTCTACCTTTTATAATAGTAGAATGCAACCATTGCTTAATCCTTTCTCTCTATCTCACACACTTCTTTGTAAAGAAATTTTTTTAACTACAGGCACAGATTAGGAATGGGGAAAAAATCCCTGTAGTTTTAGATCACTGGCAAGAATATGGGATGTAGTGCATAGTTCACGTGCTGTATAACATTGAAAATACAGAGAACTTCATAGCAGAAGTGTACGTTTTAGGTTCGCACATATTTGTGAGAATGTTAATACTGTGTTATGGGAATAGTGCTGAGTTCCCTGTTATCATGCAAGCAATTGCTAACTGTAGACCTCTGACTTTGTAATTTGTTCTTTATGGACTAGCCTGCAGCCAATAAGCAAAATCAATAGTCTTTGCTGAAAAGTAAGCAAGTGCCAGTGTGTTATGTGACAGGTGAAGATACATGTGCTTACCAGGGGTCAGGGGGCCACATCAAATTTCTCTCTGACTTCTTTTCAAAAAGCTAAATCCATTTAGGGAGCATTCGTCATTGGAAAATGTTGCAGTGGGGAATTAGACAGGCTCCTGCTCTTCTTTTCTCATTTAACGATGTTTGTTTTCAACAGTCTGTTCAATAATGTCACTGAGAAGAAATTATGTGAGAAGAATAAAGTGCTTATAGTCTATTTATTTATTCATTCATTTCTGCGGAATAACACTAGCTGTTGCATTCTCATGTTTATTAATGCTATTGTGGTAGTCCAAATATTTATTTGTTCTCCTTTTCCTTTGGAAAAATGAAGGTGGGACAGAGCAGCATGGAACAGATTACCTACTGTTTAAGCGTAAGGTGAAGGTTGTAGCTCCTAGAAATCTTATATAGCCTATAAGCTATTGTTTACTCTACTTGAGTAGGATCTAAATACATGCCACAATTTTAGTACTGCACAAAGATTGGGAAGTCTTTTGTTTTCCAGGTGGAATGACCAAGCTTGAGGCCATGAAGAAATGCTAGAAAATGTAACATGAGCAGGCTGAGAAGGATTCTGCTGGCCTGTGAAAAAGCAGGCTGTTTGTGGTGGGTGCTACTTGTGCAATTCTCTCTCTTTTGCATCAAATGTGGAAAGTATTCCAGTGGTCTGGTTCACAAAGAAAACTGTTCAAACCAGCCCTCATCTCTCGACATACTGGATTATAATGAAAGGCAGAAAAGCAAAGTGAATAATCCAACAGGGGAGACTTTCCTTAGCTTCTGGGGTGGCTTAGTCTCATAAGCAACCACAGAAAAGGACTTAAAATACTGAAGTTATATTTATTGGCTTTTAATGCTTATGTGCCTAACTTAGTTCTCCTGAAAACTTTACTTTTGGTCTGATAGAAAAAATGATAGAAGGCTTAATGCCATTGTTTGCTTCTTATTGAATGTAGTTGCTCCGTTTAGTAGCCTGGAGTGTTGCCATTGTACTATCATATACACATGTGCATTCCTACGCAGGAAAAACAAACAGTTACCGTACCAGTTCAATCAGATTAAAGGTTCCACATGTCAGAGCTGAATACCAAAAAACAGATTGGTGTGTTAGATTTCTGTTGTGTCCTGTTTGATTTTTACATGCATAATAAACATCTCTTAATTTTTCTACCCAGCATTTGCTTTCTCTAAAAACTTTTTTTTCACTGTAAGCTGCACAGATCATTACCTTCATACTTTCTCTCAGACAAGCACTGCATTTGATGATGCTGAATTATTCTCAATGCTTCCAGAAAGCTGTGGTTGAAGCTGTTCAGTCTGGTTGCTGCCATGCCCATGTCTGCTCTTACTCTGAGTTTTAGGATTCAGGATGCTTTCACCATGTTATATCTAGTGAAAGCACAGGTTCAAGGTGCTCAATAAGAAAAGAAATTTCTAAGATGAGTCACAGGGACACTCAGCCACCAACAGTAAGAAATGAAGAAAACGCTTTTTGAAAAACTCTTTTTCATCATCTTCAGAGAAAACTGGTGCTACCTCAGACTTTAGTTGCAAAATATTTAAATAACACTTTTTAGATATAAAACCTGTGGGCTCTGCAAATTTCTATACCACCGATTTCAATTACTGTGGGATCATCTCTTCCTACGCTCTTTTAGTGCGCTGAGAAATAGTTTTCTTCTTGACATGAATTCCTAGGCAGATGCCTGAAGTTCTGATAGACAACACGGGAAAAGCAAATGGCTGTGTCTGGATTTTGCAGCTGATTATTTCTCAGGGAAGGAGTCTGTAGGCAGACTACAAACAAATCAAGAATTTGTCTTTCCAGCTAAGGGGTTGCAAAAATAAAATTTAATAGAATTTTATAGCTTGAGAAATTAGAAGATAAACAAAAAGCTCTTCCAACCTTCCTGTTTCCCATTCTTTTCATTGGGTAACACAGTTGCTGCTCTACAGTGACAAGATGAGATAAAATTAAAATGACTTCAGAAATCCCCTGAGCTCCAAGCTGCAGAGGGTTGAGGTTAAGCTTGAGGTTTGCCTGCTCAGCTCCTTTTTTTGATTGGGTCTTAAACCTTTCCCACACTAAATAAACACCTTTTTATAGGCTTTTTCTTCACAAATGGCAAGTTTTGTAACCTTATATGAAAAGCTCTTGTTGCTGATTCAGACTAAATGCTCCTTCATTGCTACCAGTTCCTCTGTCACCATGGTCCTCGGAAGAATAGTGCCATGGGCTGGTGCTTGCCTAGCCCCACTAGCCCTGCGCCCTTCTTGGGTCTACATCAGTGCTTCACGTTTCATCTGTTTCGAACTTTGTATCCTGAGTCTGATTTTGGTCACTGGAATATATCTGTTGATCTTATTGTGTGATGCACATCGCCTAAGTGCTGAGCACCTAGCCAAATGCTGTGTCTGTGCAGACAAATGATTGCTTGATTATAATACAGTGGGACATATACATGCTATCTTTAATTTAGCTAGTAAAGGTAACAGCAAAAATGTACTGGGCATAGATCCGTTGTTTGCCAGCAACTGCAGCACTGTGCCAGGTCCCCAGAGCGTTTGTACAGTTCATGCTCGGGTCTGTGCTGCCACATTTTCACAGCTATCATTACCACTTTGCTACCATGCCATCATTTGTCTGGGTAGATGTAACGTTCCGAATTAAACAGAAAAAAGACTAGTTTAACCAAAAGTCTCTTTCTTTTAATTCTCCTAGAACCCTATCATTTATTATCTTGTCTTTATCTTGCTTTTATGGTTGCAAGTATCTCATCAAAAGAAATTACCAGCAAAATTTCTCTGGTGCTTGTCTCTCTCTATTTCATCATCAGCACACAATGTATACCATTTACGATAACAACTCCTATCGCTTTGGTGATGGCAGTGCTACACATTTGGTATGACACATGCAAAGGAAGATGCAAGCAGCTCATGTTCTAAATGATAACAAAAGTTTGAACATGCATCCTTCTTGGCACTAGTCTCCAAAACTGTGATTTGTTGAGACTTTAATTTTGAAGGCTATCCAGATCATGTCACATAAATCCACATTTATTTATTTATTTAGGCCTTACCCAGCTCATCAGATGAAATACATTCTTTTTTCGCTGTCTTCATTACACATTACTATCAAAGTCTTTCTTTATGGTACTTTATTTATTCTAGTTTTATTCACTTTCTTTCTCAGTGTGCCACTTAGCAAAGTATCATGTTATCAAGGAGGGTGGGCTGTATATGCCTGCATGATCAGCTGCAGAAAAAATATCTTACTTTCAAGTTAATCCTTGTTCTGGAAGGGAGTCAAGTAAACTCTTTGCCCAGGCAGAACCCACCTAGAAATCAACAGTGTCTGTGTGAGTGCAAAATCCTCTTCCATATACTTAGCTGTTACTCTCCTTATTTTACATTTGCCTGTTTGCTTTCTTCAAACCAGTCTGAAGTGTAACTAACAGTATTTTATCTTTGGTTACTGGATTACAGTTGCATCATATATTCGTGCTGCATTTCTCTTGCCACCATTTTTGTATCTTTCAAAACATACAGTAAGAATGACCTAGTTCGTACGTATGTGCTTGTAGTCCATGGGATTGTGTTGCTGAGAAGATAACGTGACTAATACCTATTTAAAGACTAGAGAAGAGCAGAGAGAGATTCTAAAACAGTTCACAGAACTGATTCTTATTCAGATCATTCAGAAATATCTTAGTGGAGAATCATTGACTTGGAATAGTTTTGTGACCAGCATTTATCCACAACATAAAATGATTCCCACTGACCTTAGTGAATTTTCAGGAAGATTCTTAGAGTGGCAGAATGGAAACTAGTATCAGATCCAGGACAAATAAAAATTTAATAGATCAAGTGTAATCATTTCTTGAGCATTTTGTTAAAGGTCTGCAATCATAAGTGACAAATTAATTCAATTAATTTTGCTTTTTTGGTTTCTAACAGTGAGTAATATTCTAATGATTCATGATCTGAAATTCATCCTAGAGCAAGTTCTGCAGCTAATACCATTACACATATATAGAACAACGTTTTTAATCACATGAACCTATTTTCACCAAAGGAGGCCTTTGGTCTGCAGGTTTTCACAGGCAGTTCATTTTAGATGCTTAATATTCATACCTTCTTCGTGATGGGAGACCTAAATAAATTACACTCAATTCTTAATCATAAATATTCGTACTGAATTCACCATCTAAATGATTCTTAAGCCTATTAAGAAATGAGTATAACTTCTGTATATGTACAGCTATAAAGCTTGCTTTGCTTTAAAGTTGCTATTTTACAATGCTTTCTACCAGAAAATGAATCTGTTCCAATATTTTTGAAAAAAAAGGTGCGCTACATAATTCACACACAATTCAAGTGAATTAGCTTCAGGAAAAAAGAAAACGTGCATCAGGTTGTTTTTACACAAATAACTTTTATTTAAAGAAAAGATTAGGGTGTCAATTGAATCAGAATCACTTTTAAATGGATTGTAATTCCTCAAGTAGATTTGCAATGTGAAAAAGAATTAAATAAACTTTAGTAAAGCAGATTCTTCCAGAAAGAAGTATTGTGTCTCAACAGCTTTCTGGAGAAGTCTTACATTAAAACATAAGGCAGTCTAGGGTTTGCTTTATGGCTGAGCTCTCTCTGCAGAGCAGTAACGTTCACTTCATTTTCTATCTCTAAACAGGCTGAAAAAAAAAGGTATCAGTGTTACTCAGCTGCAATGCAAATAAATATTCATAACAATGGCACATGCATAGCTAATTGAACAGGTTTTGTTAATATTATACTAGATATTCATGGACATGTGCCTTTTTCTATAATGAAAATACTGCCTAAGGCTAGCTTTGTTTTTCTTGTCAAGAACAATTTATGTGCTTTCATTTAAATGAATGTAAACTTCTATTCTCATGACAAAATAATTCACTATTAATTTGGGCAAAGAATTTCTTTATTCCCTTTGTGGTATATTTTATTGAAAAAGAAAACCCTAAATGTATCTCAGAAATTTTCTCTATGCATTCTGTCTAATTTCTGCAATAACTAGCATGAATATGTAGGGATTTCAGTGATTACTTACTAAGTAAATATGGGATATGGGCACGTGAGATATTTTATTTAAAATTAATCTGCAAAGAATTTTCTTGAAATTAATGATTCCTTCATGGATGTTTTTAGTTCTGTCTCTCTCCTTTCCCCTCTCTACCCCCCAGGCAAATTAGAAATATATACATTAAAAACCATCACACTTCCCTTTTCTTTATTTTTTTCCTCTTATTTTTTTCTTGTTCTATTACTTGTAGCTGAGGTTCTGGTCCTCAAGAATGTTTTGAAGGGTGAAGAGACCTAGAATACAGTAAAGGCAGATCTTACAAATGTAACATGGATGGAGACCATTAGCTGCTGAGAAAGGACTAAGATTTCCCTCTCCCCCTTTATCAGGTAGCAAAGTATATATCACTTCTTTCATGGGACTCTTATTGTCTCATCTTATTAACTGTTTACACATTCTTCTCATTTAAATTTCAGTGATGTTACTTAAAGGTAACAAATGGTGCTAAGCACTGATTTAACTAATGAATTAATTCAGTTCAGATGGCAAATTAAGGTTATCTAGTAAATAGAATATAACTCTTTCCATTAGAAGAGTGAACCTCAGGCTACTCTGCTGCCTGTAATACTGAGGTTATCGGCTGCATTATGATTCTTTCACAAAGTATCTAAATTACAATTCTTGGCAATGCTCTTTTAATCAAGTGCTGATACCTACTGTGCAGCTCAAGCACCGAAAAGGGGAAAATGTAAGTGTAGAAAAAGCAGGTAAACATTAACTATTGATGGAGATGATGGATCCCAGGCTATGTAGTAGGGAAGCTCTTGACTTTAAAAATGACTTTTAAGCGTTATGCATCAGTACTTTAAAGATATCATATATTTGGCTTTCACAAGTGATAAGGCTTCCATCTCCTTATAGCGTTCTTTCAGGTGTTTCTAAGGCAAAGTATTAAAACAAAACATGCAGAGCTGCAGTAGCTCCTTGGTATGTTCTCTTTTGGGTTTTGGTTCCTTTTCTGCCCATGAGAACCTAGTTAGTTGTGAGACCTGTTCAGTTATAAGCATCTCTCCCAAGCAAGGGAGGTGATATTTTCTTTGTGATACATAGCCTTACCTCACACTGGATTTGAGATGGTGTCAGAATAAACAAGCTACCTTCATTCTTCGCCTACTGACATCATTAAGAACATTCAGACGTTAATTAATTTGGAAAGCTAGAAAGAGGGTGGTTTTCCCATTAGGAAGAGGCAATCTAATGTTATTGGTATGGCCTATGGCTTGTGGTGCCTTGAAGTTCAGAGAAGCTATTTCCAGTTATACATACCCTGCATCCTGGCAACCTGCATAGTCCACATGAGTATGGAGAATGTATGATACTGAGTTTAAGACAAGGAAAATGAAGACACCAGACAGGCATATGACCGCTCTGGGATGCTAGATCTTCAGAGAAAGCTCTTAGACCTCTGAATAAAAAGGTCTGATGTATTTGGGGCCTGATATTTCTATTATGAAAACGCGTGCACACACAAAAATAAATAGATGGAAGGTAGAATGAAAACCCTGCTCTGAAGGAGACTGTAAATGAAATAATATTCTAAGGGAAAAAAAATCAGAAGAATGGTTTCAAATTCATTTAGAAAAAAGTGTTTAACTTTTTAGCTAGCATAACATTTGTATTTATTATGTGACCTTGATTGATTAGATTTTTTGTTGTTTAAAAGAATTACATTGGATTTAAAAAAAAAAAAAAGTGGAATTTTAAATAGTCTTTGAAGATCACTCTCCACCCATACAATAATGCATCTAGGGATGAGGAGAACTTAAAACATTGTAAGGCTTGAGTTTCCAGGCTCCAGCCTGGGCCAGCACAGGTGAGCTTCAAGCAGGATCCTTCCCATCACAAGCTTTTCTTCCCTACAGACTTTCCTACCCAACAGAGAACTGTGAACAGATGCAGACTTTTATGACGATACATAACAGTGCCAACTGGTGATTTTTCTATCACCAGGGAGACTTTTAAAGTGTTCTTGGCCAAGCTCAGCCCCCTTCATGTCAACAGGAATTTACTTGTAGTAGAATTTATTTTGCGCTGCTGCACGAGTCTCTTGAAACTTATGGCTCATTTCTTTTTCATTCGTTGTAAACATCATCCCTTCTCCTACACATACGCAGTCTTGCTTTTTGTATCATTTGGCTTCCAGTCCAGCAAGTGGTATAATTGCACCAGGCTAATAGTATTCAGATGGGTAGCTATGCAAACAAACAGAAAATGGGGCTATCTGATTCAGATTCTTCAAGGCCTTGAAGATCTCCAGGAATGGGGAATGCTTTGTAAACAACACTGGGTACTGATAAGAAGCAATAACTCTAAAATCCTTAATTGAGTCAGTTTTCATGGCATTGTTTTGCTCTGTGTTGAGACAGGTAAAGCTAAGAGTGTTCCACAAGAATCACCATGTTTTCAGGCTAGTGAAGGAAGTATTAGCAAAATGCAGACATACCTGTCCCAAGTCAGTGGTCATATTTCTCAGTTCAAGTTACTGAAACTGTCCAGACTCTCTAAAACCATAAAGAATTTTGCCATATATAGTGTATAAAAACACATTCACAAAGCTTATTGTAAAATAAATGCTTTATCATTAAATCCCTGTAAGATTTTGCTACATCTTATCTGCCTGTCCAAATTGTTTCTGTAAAAGCTATTTAAATAATTACTCAGAGAAAACATTATATTTGGGAGAGAAACATTTTACTATCAGCAAGCAGAAAGGTATTTTTACGTAACATAGCAGAAAAAAATACTTTGTGGTGTTTACCATTGTACAGCAAATGCAGGAGTCTCAATTCACTGTACAGGGTAAGAAGCTGAACAACATGCACTGCTGCGTCCTTTGCTAAAGGAACTCTCATCATCAATTGTTAACCTTACATACAGTTGAGAAATGAATTTGATTGTAGCTTCTGTCTTTCTTGCAGTCAGGCATATTGGGAAGCAACAGATCTTAAAATGAATTATGTTCTTTTCATTACAATGCACTGGCTGGGTTTAGTTTTAATTGTTGGGGGGTTCCATGCAGTAACAAACTATAGATCCTCTGACAGTCCTACTATTCATCTGATGTAGGAATCTTATAAATATATTCTTGCTGTGACTTTAATATTCATAAGTTTCATTTATTGTTTTTTGTTGGTTTTTTTGTTTGTTTGTTTTTTAATTCATTGGAGGGGAAAGTAATATTAATGAGTATAGAAACTCTGCCTGGAAAGCCATACTCATTTTCATCTGCTGCTGGCTTCACAAACAGCTTTAGATCACAGCTCTTGTTATTACGGATTTGTTTTCCAATCTGATAAATGGGAACAAGGAGGCCAGTTTCCCTTATCAGCGTGCCCTGAGACATGCTGATGGGAATGCTGTATCTTTTGCCTCAGATAATTTAGCAAAGCAAAAACTATTGGACAACAGCATGCATATTCTACTCTGTTCTTCCATGCTGCTTACTGATAATAATGGCAAGAAACAGAGAAAGAGAAGAGTAGATGAGTGACTCTCCTGCTTATGTGAAACTCCTGACTCACCAACCTGGGGAGAGGTGTTTTGTAGAGATTTGTTTGTTTATGCATTCCTAAGTCTTTAAAAAAAAAAGGAAACCTGGTTTCCTTGCGTCCTAGCAGAAAACAGTGAAAACTCAGTGTTTTCAATGTTTATTGAATCCCACTCCAAACAAATTAATAGCTTGAGTCCAATTCATCACCTCAGAATGTATTAAAAGTGCTATACTATCACACCATTTAATGATGTCTTTTATAGTCACAATAAGATATTTATAATGAGAGACTTAAACTTTCATGTTTCTTAATTAAGGAGATTTTCTAAACTAGTTGTAACCTGCATTTGGCCTTATGATGCCTCCCAGAATAACAATGATCTACCAGTTAATATGTAGGGCTCACGACTGATTGTTGCTCCTCTTCTTCTGCATATTAAGTAGTATTCATTAATTAA
This sequence comes from Anser anser, assembly GCF_964211835.1. NCBI lineage: Eukaryota > Metazoa > Chordata > Aves > Anseriformes > Anatidae > Anser > Anser anser. The sequence goes on from NC_139722.1 coordinate 101,507,064, forward strand.
TATTCAGCTTGCTTGCTTCTTGCACACAGGACATCATCTTTGCACTGGGTTCCCAGTAGACAAAAGAATAATTGTAGTTTAAATGAAAAGCTTTAGAGATCCCTCTGAGTGGGGTGTAAAGATTACAAACATGAAAAAGAGTTCAGAGGCTGAAGACATCTAGGATTTTCTTTACAGAAAAAAAAAAAAAAAGAGGGCCTCTAACTGGTTTGGTTTGGAACAACCAAGCTACCTATTATCCATGTTGATAGCATGCTACAGAAAGAATCAAATTCGTTCTCAACTGTATGTAAGGTTAACAGTTGATGACAAGAATTCTTTTAGCAAAGGATGCAGCAGTGCATGTTGATCCAGCTTTTTATCCTGTACAACGAATTGAGACTCCTGCATTTCCTTTACAATGGTAAACAACCTTAGGATGTATCCTAAGGATGTTCAGAAATTGGACCTAGGTACCTGAAAGTACAGATTTCTACCAGTTTAGTAATTTCATTACATTTACATTCCCACTTCCTTTTTTTTCAGAACACAGTATTTCTAGGACTGTTTTTGAAATAAACCTTGTTTTATTATGTGACTTATCTGTTTTGCACTTTTATATAAAAGCTGGTTTATCTGGTTTCCATTTTGCAGAGAAGAGATCAAAGTTTCCAATTCAAGTCTATTTCTTGATGAGCCAAAGAATAAAATGTTGTACACAATTACTTTCGCGCATTTCAGCTGATGGCTTTGCCAGGATGCACCATCAGATAGCAAAAGAGGTTTACCAGGATTGTTGCAAGTGAATCTTATTTTGGAAACAGTGATTCTACAGTCATTTTTCTTTGTTTAATGAATTCATCGCTACAGAAATTACATTATTAACGTGCTCCAATACTGAAAGCAAAAGACATAAACAGATAAGATTGTGTTTTTGAGAAACGAGATTACAAAACACAAATACATTTATCCTGCATTCAGACATCTTGCAGTTACTACAGAGTTTACAACTGCACATCTACACTATCATCTGACCCTATCTACAGTCTTATAAAAACACGCAAAAATATATGCTTTGAAAAACTTGCCCCACCAGAAACTAAAAGTTCAGGAGGTTGTGCAGCCACCTACAGAGCAGAACTATTTTGCAATTGCCTGTGAGTTTCCATGTTCTTAGAGTAGCTCGCTGTCACGGGGCTGGGGATTTTTTTGTTCATTGCCTTTTTTTTTTTTTTTTTTTTATACAATAAGTCTCCCTTTGGGACATGTCACTTGAAGCTTGTGTTTGTCATGCTCCTGGTGCAGGGAAAAAACACACACTAAATTCAATCTTTAAATTAAGCTGTAACCAAGCTTGTATATTCATTAGAGGAGAAAAATTCTCTTCTGAGAAGTTCAAATTGTTTATTGATTTTCATTTCTGTGTTCAAGTGAAGCTTGAGTAAGTCTGTCTCACTGCAGTCCCTCTGGGGCAACACTGCCAACAAGTGCATCACATTTCAACCCAAGTGAGCAGTTAGCAACAAAAATCTGAGAATTCCTTTAAAACTATATTAATAAATAGTTATAGGGTGGGTTTTCCCGTTCAATATAGTTGATTCTTTTGCAAAGGGAATAACAGTCTTAAATTGCAGACTATAAATGACAATTCTCTAGACAAGACTTAAAGTAAAATCAGTAAGTGGCAAGTGCAATTAGTGGTGTGCTGCTTCAGGAGTGGGAGGATGGGGGAAATAGAGAGAGGAGGAGGGGAACTGCTACACTTTTCTTAAAATTTTGTGGTGACCTAATGATGTGACTCTGTACAGTTGTAGTCATCCTGTGAGTCTCTAAGCGAGGAGCAAAAAGAGTTACCAACACTTCACATCTCTGTTTTCAGTCTCTTTTTAAGAACAGTTAGCAAAAACCAAAATCTTACGAAAATGTACAACTGGTACAACTTTGAGGGAAATCTAGAGTCTGTTTTGAAAGTGGACTGAATGACTGAATTGTAGTTTTCCTGGTAGTATTGTCTCTTGCTAACAATTTAAATATCACACTGGCTGGTAAAAAGTAAGCTGAGCTATTTTTCTGGTTTCTCAAGGTTAATTTTAATTAAGAAATCTAATTAAATTATTTTGAATTTATTAAATATTTAGTCAAATTTTCACCAGGATGGATTATTTTTACCAGTTTCCTTCTCAAGTTCCCATGTAGGTAGTAAAAGCATTTTTAAAAATAAAACTTGTTTGTACGTTCTGGTCTTGTTACTGGGTAGGAACAGTTTGTGTCACCACTGTGAGATAAGACAAGGAAAGATAATTCCAGCTTCTCTTTATAGAGATAAGCAAGAAAGCAGCATTTCATGCTGAACAGAGAAACATATTAATTCAAATATAGAGAGGATCCCAGTACATTCTTTGAATAGTCAAAGGCCAAAAGAGTGAATAAAATATATGGAAACATTCCTAGTAGAAATTACCAACCACGTTCTTCAAATTTAAGTTAGCGATGAATAGAGGGTATAAAAAAAATCATAATAATTTAAAAAAGAAATTGGGGTGAATGAGCATCATCTGTGTATCTGTTTCAATGCCTTGCATTTCTTACAGGAGAGAAAGGCAATGATGAGTGATGTTTCCTTTTGAGTAAGGTTCGTAGATACTGGGGGGGCATCTATTTCCAAAGTCAGTCCTGCAGGCAGCCAATTAATGAAAAACTTGTCTAGGGCAAGGACAGAGGGGAAAATTGTAACCAAAGAATCCAGCTTTATCCTGCAACGCATTCACATAAACTTCAAAAACAAACAAACAAGCAAAAAAAAACCCTCATTCTATGATATTTTTGCGTCCAATTCCATTGGCTCTGCTATGATGGGTCCCTTTGCTGCCTCTCTGTGCTGTGTGCCTGAGCACGGAGAGCTGCCCTTGCTCTGGGTGATGTCTTACTGCTGCCTTCCTCCACCAGCACTCATCAAATGCGTGTTGAGCTGTTCTCATCCATGGGCTCTTTTGTAGTCCTGGCTCTTTTTGCATCTATTTCTTCCCATCCATTCATTTTTTATAAGTTTTCTAATCCTTTACTTTTGGGCTGTATAAACCCCAACAGGAGCTGATACTCTCGTGTTTAAACATGCCTTTTCTTCCCTCTCCCAGCTTCCATCACAGGCTGTGTCTGTTAGCGGAGTCTGCAAAGTGATTATTGGCCAATGGTACCGTAGCAAATGGGTCAGCACAGAGCAAATTATAATATGACATTTAAAAATACGGACTGTGTTCAAATTTTCATAATTTCAGAGGATTCCATGCTTTTTTCTCCTGAGATATTCATGTTGCATGTAGAATGGGAAGTTTTGAAATATTCATTTCAAATAGCTGTTGATTAAATCATAACTGGTAAGTCATCTCTTTCTGAAAGCTGTTCCAGACAAGATTTATTCAAGAAAAATTAAAATAAGATTATAAAGCTTCCCCTGAAGATTAATTTTTTTTCTTTTCATTTAAGGAGGGAACTTTGAAAATGCATGAGTGATGTCTTTTAATTGCCGAATGATTTTAAATGCCAAGTGATGACTGTTAATTCCACTTAATTTCTGCAACCAAATTATTTAGGCATTTAATAAAACCTTTAACTTCTCATTATTAATGCACAGACCTGAAGAAAAAGCAGTTGGGCTGTTAGTACTGACAAACTGCTGAACACCCCATTGGTGTGGAGACAGAGCTCTATTTCCAAGCTGCAGGAGATTTTCTCCTTCCCTGTATCCCATTCCTCCTCCTTTTTAACCCAGCAGGCAGACTTTGTCCAACCATTGGGTTCTGCGTCCAGCTGTTTTATGTCTTTATGTACTACCCTATCTTCTTGCTGATCCTGTGATTCGCCATCCTCTTGCATTGCTCTTCGCGTGGATTAAGATGACGGAAAACCCATGGGGATGCCCTGCTGTAGTCTTAGGTGGTGCTCTAGCTACAGGTACTTCTAGCTGTTCTGGAGTTTCTCTCCATTTGATTTTTCAGAGCTGTTCTGTTATATAAGTATGTACATATGTATGTGTATGTAAATGGCTTTTTTTTTTTTTTTTGCGCAGGCTGCTGAAAGTGTCTCTTCGATCTTACGTATTTGTCTGTTGAAATATTTATTACAACAACATATATATATATATATACACGCCATAGATTGGCTGGGCTAATAATCGGTAGTTATGGCACTCAACCATTTTAGCCAAGAGACCTGAGTAGGGTCTGTTACGTTCCAGAAAATACACGGTACGTAAACTGTGAGTGGTGACTAAATAGCAAAGCTACAGCTGAAGGAGAAAGAGGAATGTTCATTCCCTCCTCAGCCATTTGGGAACTTTAAATCTTTTCCAGTTAAAATGTTAGCTGTAATGTTTGTAGAACACCATGAACATTTCTGACTGTGGTAGCATCTCACTTTCCGGTTCAAAATGAACAGCATTTTGCTAGAAAATTTCCAGAGTACCATAATCACCATAACAGCGACAGACTGATCAAATGAATCCACAAATCCAGAAGTAAAGGAAAGACGGAACTGAAATAAGGTCTTGTACATGTCCTCTATATAGCAGGCAAAATAAGAAGTGTCACTGAGAAGCTGTTGATTACTAAATCTCGTTAGTTTAACTTTGTTGGTTATGATATATTGGATACTGTATTTCTCAACTCCTCTACAGCAGTTTTCTGTTCCCTAATGTTTCTCACTTATTCTATATCATCATCACCTATTCTTTGTTGTTGGACATCTTTGTTGGTCTGATGTAAATGTTAATGTTCTTTAAAATACAGATGTCATCAACAAAGACACCAGTAACTCTACTGTTTGTTTGCAGCTTTCACAAGGGTTTTGAAAGTCTTCACACAATCTTACAGTGTTACAAAGTATTAATTCACCAGACCTGAGCTCTCCTAAAGATACAGAGTTCACTGAAGACTTGAAAAAAATTTTAAGTTATTGGAAGGAATGATATGGATTGTGAAATTATTATTTTATTTTTTTTTACCATGTCTTTCTTACTTTTTCTCATGGAACAAAATATTCTGTGGCATTTTGGACTCTCTTAGTTTGCCACATGGCAGAATTAGTATGCCAAGCTGTCCTACAGCTGTAGAAAAATGTAGAATTTCTTGAAATGGTGAGGTGGTTCAAATAGTGGATGACCTGTTTACGGGAGCTAATACAGCGTAGGAGGTAATATATCCTTCCACTTCTTGAAATAATTAATTCAACCATATTATGTTAAATCAAAGATGAGTTGCTTTTCTTTACATAAATGAAAAATTAGGCAAGTACTTGACTTTTTATTCACCCACCCACAAACTCTCCAGAGGAGAAGTGTTATCTCCATCCATTTCAAACAATGCAAATGATGGCTTAGATCCCACCAGCCCTTCACAGTGTGAAGTGGACTTTGGTGAAAGCATTGCCTTTCACCCCTATCTCTGTCTTAGTTCTTCCCTTAACAACCATTTGCTGCCATTAACTGGACAATTTCAAACTCCTCCAAAGTCCTGCAGCATCTGGTCCATGGGCCAGATGCCATAAATGCTGATTCATGCTGGAGAGAGCCCCAAATCCAATTATTACTGCTTAAGGGAGAGTTGGTTTTTTTTTTTTTTCATCCTCAGATGCTATTTGTTCCTTATGCTATGTTTTTGGCCACATAATAGTAAACTGTGCTGAGTAACCTAGACATGTAAAATATGAGGCTTCATCCCACAGCATTCTGTTCCATGTCATCAACTAGATGTATGACAAGTTACCAAGATATAGGACATTTTTTTTTTTTTCTGGTGAATTGTTTATTAAAAATAATGTCTAGATTCCTGTTATTTCATTTTGTTTTGATTTTAGACAACTAATGGATGGATTTTATTTATTTAGTGTAACCTAGTTTGGGTTTTCATCTTGAAGGGAAACATTTGAGCAACTATGTTTTATCCAGAACAGTGGTCTTTCAAAAGACCTGATTGAAAGGCAGAGGACAAATGGAGGAAGGAGAAGGATTCTCTTAAAAAAGCTTTCTCTGTTTTTCAGTAAATGATTTCCAGAATCTCTCTTTCAAAGATTATCCATTGACTTCTCTTTCATCATCTAACACTCCATTTTCACTCTTTTTATTTATATATATATATGTGTGTGTGTGTGTGTAATATGTATAAAACTGGGAAGGGAGATTTTATTCCCCAAGAGTATTTAATTTCTTCTCCAAAACTTCTGTTCCTTTCAATATATTGTCAGCTGTCTTAGGAAAGTCTTATGCTTATTTTTACTCATCATCTTTATCAGCCTTGAGTACATACATGATGCCCACAATATCAAAGCATATTTTTCTTTTTCTCTGGTGCGAAGAACTGCCCAGTTCCCCATCCAATCCAATGTCTGGTGTATGAAGGCTTACTTGTCATTAAGCTGATTTGTGAAAAATACAAATCAGTTTTCATAAGAGTCTGCCAGCCAAAAATTAATTCCGTCATCCACCGAAAGCTCTTGGGCCTAATTCTTGCTGATTTCCATGAAGGTTCCCTGATTTACATCCTGAGAGGGGAGAAAAATCAGGATGCTGGTGTGTAATGTGCTTAATATTAGGGAAGATACCAAGGTTCTATTTCCATCGATATGAGTTCTGCCAGGCAAATATCTCAGAAGGAACTTAATTTAAAAAAAATGTTTCTTGGAATCAAAGCCACCTTAGATTAGACAAAACAGACAAGGACATCAGTTTTAAGTTTCTGTTTCCCAAGGAAGCTTGTTTAGTTGCTTAGTGTCAGAGGCTTCTAATTATTCTGGATATGTTTTTCACTTTTTTAATCAGTTCACACACTACTGTTTCTATTAGTACAAAAATCTGCCATATGTTTTTACAGTGAGCAAGTTAATCTGAACACTGACCTTCACAGTATTGTCACTGGCTATGCTCAAAGCTGACTTTGTAGGAAGCGTTTTCATCGGTGGTGTCAAAAACCTTCAATAATTAAAGTTACTATCACATATGTACTTTTTTTTCTTTTCTTGTAATAAAAGAAGTCTCCTCTAGAGCAAACAAAGAGAGAAAAAATTAATTGATCTGACACTTGAGCTGAGAAGACATACTTTAAGGAATACCACTTAAAGGAAAAGGAAGTTTGGAGTCTCAAATAATTAAAATAAGAATTTAGTCAAGCAAATGAAGGCATTTTCTTTCAATATGCTACTTTGTGTAGGCTAGCAAAGTCTTTCTTTATGTCTTATATTGCTAGACTTTATTTCTGAACTTCAGAAAAAGCAGCAGGTTTAAGTTCAAACTACCTTTTTCTTTGAAGGAGGTAGAAGAAATAAAATTAAAAAATACAATTTTATTCAGGATGTATGTGGTATAAATATATATTTCCACTTAAGGATGCACCGTTTTTTTTTTTTCTGTAAAGCTTTGGTAAGCTCTTCTGTAAAAGTAACCAGTACTTCACCTAAGGAAAAGATATGACTACAAGGTAATACATTCTAAATATATATATATATTTTTTTTTTGGAGGGGGGGGGGTAGGGGGCAGGGGGGAACACTGCTTTGTCAATAGATTGACAATAAAAAGTTGAAATCCTTAGAAATCCTTAGCATTAAAGATTAATGACTCCAGACCAAACAACCCCGGTTCCCTCAGCTGCTCCTCACAGGACTTGTGTTCCAGGCCCTTCACCAGCTTCATAGCCCTTCTCTGGACATGCTCCAGGCCCTTGATGTCCTTCTTGTAGTGAGGGACCTAAAACTGAACGCAGTACTCAAGGTGCGGCCTCACCAGAGCAGAGTACAGAGGGAAGATACTTACATCTTAATCCATCAGTTTACAAATCCTTTATGTCCAGCTGTCAGTAGAGGATATTTCAAGGCCCCCAAACTTTTTCTACTTTTGTGTTTTAGGTCAGCTTGCAATTCTGTGAGTACTATAAGCTCCCTTTAAATTAGTGAGGTTTCTTGTCAATAGGAGTCTGCAAAATCAAGTTTTTAGTGGAGTATCTATTTTAGCCTGTCTTCATTTTTGCCTGCAACTTCATTTGTGAGCTACAAGGAATTCATAGCAATATACTTTAACAATAGTTAATATTTTCTTTGATTATATAAATAAAATAAGACAGGCATATGAAACAAGATCATTCCATCCGTTTGCGGTGTTCCTATAAAAGGGATGGAGGAGGAGACAAACATTTATTGGAAGGGAAGTTTCCCTCCCTGTAATGGCCACAATAAATATGTGTGTTGAAGAAAAATGAATGCAAAAAGAAGACATGCACACCTGATGTTGAAGAAAAGCTTGTTCATGCTTAATACATTGGAGAAATTGTTCAAGAGCTGCTCATCCATGTTAAAAAATATTACCTCTGTAATTCTGCCAAGGACAGTGAGACCTATTGTAGTTGACTGAATAAAGTACTGGTCGTTCAAGTTAAAGTGTCATAAGGGCAGCTATAATTTATACACCCAATTTTTCTAACACATCCAAAACATTTTCTTAAGAATCAGGAATTAAAGCTAATTAAAGGCAGTGCCTCTATGCCAGGTTTTCTGAGCTGTGTCTCTTGTCTACCGTGCATTACCTTGCCTATTTGCACAACCTGTCCATTTTAAATTTTACCTGACATCTTGTGTGTTTATATCTTCCAATTTTAACAATCATGGCAGAGATTTGTTTAGTTTAAAATAAGAATAGATTTAAAAAGTGCTAGTCTAAACTTATATGTAAAGCTGAAATGCGTAATGGGTCACGAAGGACAGGACAGAGCCTATAGTCTGTGCAGGAGTTATTGTGATTAGATAAGCTTTATGCCAATCATTATCAGGAATTGTATTGTGGGTCAGTCAGGAACCAACCTGGAAAGAAGATTGAACATATGGATGTGAACCTAATGGATTTGTATTTTAATACACATGGAAAGCTGATGTTAAAAAAAAAAAAAAAGGGCTAATAAATCTCATGACAGCATCTCTTGTGCCAGCTCACCAGCTTGTAGGACTGAGGTGAAAGAAAAAATGAGAGAAACCATTAAAGTAAATGCATTTAAGGGTGCAGGAGAGCAAGAAGGGAGATTATGGCTGAAAAGGCACTATGCCAAGACCTAGCATATCAGTCCTATACCCATATATTCACAAGAAGGAGAGCTTTGTCCAGTAATAATGGTTTGCTGGGTCTCAACTGTAAAGTCTGCCAGGTAGGACTGTGGATGCAACTTTGCTTTTGTCTGCTCTCTGCTGAAAGGCTGTCTCTGACAGCTGGATTCTAGTTAGAGCTGGTCCTCAAAGCCAACAGGTGAAGGCGGTGGCAATATTGTCTTTCTGCTTTTTACCTACACTGACTGGATACAGCAGTAATCCTATGTCATGAATTAACTACATTGTCACAGCAATGGTATTTTAAATGATCCCTGTTCCCAACTGCCAAGATACTTCTGCCTCACTGAAGCCAATCCAGCTGCTCTTTGTGCTCATACTGTAAATCAAATCAACAAAAAAGTACATTTTGAAAAAGAAAAATCTCTTAATTTGATTATTCCCTGTCTCCCCAAAGCAGAGGGTTGAATGGGCTCAGACAAGAAAGCAGTAACATACGTGGGGAGGGAGGGAGTGATGAGAGAGGAGTGAAAGATATCTTTATGACCAGAGGCAGTACAGCCTAGATCCAGAATTAAGACTCCAGGGTTTGGACTTGCTTGCAGAGGTCTGTATGTATGTGTCTCAGTGTCTGCAGTCAAGCAGATGTTGAATGCATTCTGGAAACTCAGAGAAAGTGGCTGAGCTGAGATGTTGAGCAATTAGAGAGGAACTGGAATGCAAAAAAAATAAAAAATAAAAATCATTTAAGTGATTGTTTTCCACCTGAAAGGGCCTCATTCAGTTTTTACTCATTCACCTTTTAGGCAAACACTTATACAAGTTGTGTATAAACATTAATAACTTTCCACCTGGTATTCCAGCTAGCAGAGGCAAGCTAAGAACCAGTCTTTGCTTCTGCATCTGAACTGAAACCTAACAAGTACCTGCCACTTGTACCTCCCCCAAACCATGGAAAGCAGGGGATAGGTCTGCCACAGATGGGAGAGATGCAGGGAGCTAATAAAATCAAGAGCAGTAATATTTTTCTCCTTCAGTTTCTGAAGGTTGTATGTGGAAATGTTCAGCACTTTGTCTTGTGCGCTATCGTTGTCCCCTCTTAACTTGTTTAGAATCATAGAATAGAATCATAGAATATCCCGAGTTGGAAGGGACCCATAAGGATCATCTAGTCCAACTCTTGGCACCGCACAGGTCTGCCCAAAGTTTAGACCATGTGACTAAGTGCACAGTCCAATCGCTTCTTAAATTCAGACAGGCTTGGTGCAGTCACTACGTCCCTTGGGAGCCTGTTCCAGTGTGTGACCACCCTCTCAGTGAAGAACCTCTTCCTGATGTCCAGCCTAAACTTCCCCTGCCTCAGTTTAACACCATTCCCGCGGGTCCTATCACTGGTGTTTACAGTCACCTGCCTCTCCACTCCCCTTCGCGAGGAAGTTGTAGACCGCGATGAGGTCCCCCCTCAGCCTCCTCTTCTCCAGGCTGAACAGGCCCAGTGCCCTCAGCCGCTCCTCATATGTCTTCCCCTCTAGGCTCTTCACCATCTTCGTCACCCTCCTCTGGACATTCTCCAACAGTTTAACGTCCTTTTTGTACTGTGGTGCCCAGAACTGCACACAGTACTCGAGGTGAGGCCGCACCAGCGCAGAGTAAGCGGGACAATCACCTCCCTTGACCAACTAGCAATGCCATGCTTGATGCATCCCAGGATACGGTTGGCCTTCCTGGCTGCCAGGGCACACTGCTGGCTCATATTCAACTTGCTGTCAACCACAACCCCCAGATCCCTCTCTGCGAGGCTGCTCCCCAGCGTCTCATCGCCCAGTCTGTACGTATAGCCAGGGTTGCCCTGTCCCAGGTGCAGGACCCGGCACTTGCTTTTGTTAAACTTCATGTGGTTGCTGATTGCCCAGCTCTCCAGTCTGTTCAGATCTCTCTGCAAGGCCTTTCCACCCTCATCTGAGTCCACAACTCCTCCAAGTTTGGTGTCGGCAAATTTGCTCAAAACACCTTCTAGTCCTACATCCAAATCATTTATAAAGACATTGAAGAGGACTGGCCCTAAAATGGAGCCTTGAGTGACCCCACTAGTGAACATCCGCCAACCAGATGTGGCCCCATTAACCACAACCCTTTGAGCCCTGCCCGTCAGCCAATTGCTCACCCCGTATGATGGTTTTGTTAAGTTGTATGCTGGACATTTTGTCCAGTAGGATCCTATGGGAAACCATGTCAAAAGCCTTGCTGAAGTCCAAAAAGATTGGTTTAGGTTTCTTCCCTTCTCTTTAAGACCGGTCTCCCAGATAGTCTAGCAGAAAGAAATGGGTGTTTCTACTCTCATAATCATCAATTCCTTTCCTGTAATAGAAAAGTGTTAATACACAAAAGATCAATTCCATTACAGAAACTGGGGTGACACAGTTTACTCCCCATACTTTTCCAATCAAATAAATGTGAGTGCATCAACTTATCTAGTCAGCCAAACACTGAAAGTTTCCACAACCTATATAACTGTTAGTAATGACAAAAAGGTTTCACATTATCTACCTCATCCACATTTCCTCAGAGATCAATATAGCTGAGCACGTCTTCTGCATTCTTCCATAAGGAGACAAATAATAAAACTTAGTTGCATCAAATGTATGTAGAAACCAGTTCTAAATGGAAAAGAAGGGGAAAAAAATCTAAAAGAATATCAATACAATGTTAGAATTACATTATTTGAAACAAGGATGAATGGGATAGCACAAAGTCAAAAGGATTTACTCAGCAACTTTCCAGAGGTGATAAATGATCTTTGTTAAAACATGGTCGGCACAGTGCATTTTACTAACATGTAAAGTATTTCAGTTTGGTAATTTGAAAATGTCACAATGTTGAAATTCCTCAAAGGGCTTTGTGGTGAGGGAAGGGAATATTAACACCTCATACAGGATTTACTTTGCTAACTTTAGGCAAGTTCTAGCCTCCTGAAGAGCCTTAGTTACTTAGATTTGTGCTTTTCTGCTGCCAATACTCTTCAAGGTGGTTTGGTGGAGGTTTAGGGCTGGAACTTCTGCAGCCTCTGCTTAGAAACCCTTTTTGAACTCACAGTAAATACTTTATGGGGGAGGAATAGACCTCAAAAATACAGATAGATTTGAAGTCCTCAGGTACCATTCACATCCATGGAAATGTATTGCTTGTTCCGTGGGTCTCACTCAGTTCTGCTCTCTGCAAGCAGGGATACTAGCCCATCTCTACCATGCAAAGGTACTATGAGCTCATTAATACTTGTGATTTTGTATGGTAACACTGAAGATACTGCTTTTAGTTTCTTTGTAGTCATTCACTTTTGTGCCTTTGAAGTGGTGTTAGTTTCTCTCTTTTCCTGCCCTATATGAAGTAGCTTTCTTGGGCCTATGTTCACTGACTGGTTTTAAGGCCAATAATGCAAACCTTAACTTGTATTATTAAGCATTTTCAGCAGCATTCAGTCCCTAATAGAGAGGTTAAATATTGTGCTACATGGGAAATATCTCTAGGTAAATTCTGTCTTTCAAAGCTAGGTTCGTCTACTGCATTGTCTGTAAGACACAGTTCAAATCTGTTTTGGCTCAGTGAGGAATATGGCTTATAATAAAGTATGTAGTGTAGCAAAAAAGCCTGGCCTACAGGCACCAAAATTATGCCATGATGTGTTTTGGTTTTCTCATGAGTAATTAATGAAGTTTGTCTGTTGAATAAAGCCTTGACTGTTCACCACAGATTAACAAACTACTGTGAAAGTTACAAGGAATCTACATAATTCTATGCAAAGAAAGCAACTAGCCACCACCACCATCACTTTTCTGTGAAAATCCTAACCAGCTTACATTTGTTTAAGGGAGGTCATTCTGATATTAGTGCTCAGGTTGGCATCATCTTGACCCTAGGACTTATGTGACCAAAACAACTTTCAAGTCCTGGGCAGCACCCAATTGGGCTGCAGGATCCGACCTCTTATTCCACAGGCTACAGGCAAGCCACCATATCTGTTTCACATGTCAATGCTAGTGTTGTTCACGGACTCAAGTAAGCTCTTGTGATTTGAGTTTTGGAGTTGCATCGTGTCGAGAGACTTCTAAATGTACCCTGTGGTTGGATTAGAACAACCCTTTTTAACCCAAAGCTATGTTTTGAAACCATTATTCATACTGACTTCTGTAGGCTTACTTGTCATATAAGTTGTTACCCAGCATATCAGAACCTTGGCCAGAGCTACTAAAGTCATGAGTTCACCTTGTCTATTCATGCAGTTGCACATCTGTACCTCCAAGTATCCAGGACAGCACTATCCTGAGCCGCAAGCGGTACCACTAGAAGAATTGTTGTACGTTCAGACCCCTGAGAAAGAGCATATCAACTGGAAAATACCCATTAATACATGAAATTATTTGTAAGACACAGTCCCCTGAAATTCACGTTAAGCTATTGTCCTTGGTGCTATTGTGATATCATTCTGCTATCAGTCTTACAAGACACTCAGATTGAATCACATATCACTAAGTCTTTCTGAGCTGAGGTAACTCCTCTCTTCCGAACCTCCCAAAGTAGTTACAAATCCAAGCTGTACTGTAAAGAGAGAAACCTTTCAGGGATTAAATATCATTCTAAGTAAGAAACAAGTCCAGAAGCAATCCATTGAAGAGATTCCATTTTCTAACCAGTGGGTTTGGTGTGTGTTGAAGATCGTTATTCTGTTCGTTTTCTCTTTATAGCCAGTAAGTTGTAAATACTGGCATTCCTACATAACACCAAATAAATAAATAAATAAAAGCTACACAGAATAAAATCAGTAAAACAATTTAAGGCTCCAGACCTTAAATCTCTACAGCCTCGAATCATCTCCAGGTCCTTGATGAACAAGGGTCCACATGGATACCTTTTCAAACAAGCACCAAAGAAAGAATGAATAGCACGAAAACCATGCAGTGGTAGGTTTCTAGGAGTGTTTCGTTACAACTTCATTTATATGTCAAATTCATAGTAGGGCAAAAGATGACTCGGAGTTTCCCAAGGTGTTTGAGGGAAGGTTCGTGAGTTCTCATTGTCCATTCCCAGGTCCAAACTCTCACTAGGTGTCCCATAAATGTATGTAATACAGAAATGTAAAGGAAATCATACCGTTTGCTTGATGTCTTGAACTTGCAACTACCAGTAGCAGATATAAAATGAATGCAGGAGTGCTTTATAGCCTCTGAAATAAATAAATTACTTGACATAACAGGTGCAGGAATGTGGATCTTGCCAAAGTCCATGTGTCATTCTTTAATCTACAAAACATGTGGCCTCTTCATATTTATGGATGCCCTATGATATGATAATGTAGCGATGAGTTAGAAGAGTGAAAAATTGGCCATTAAGAGAAGAAAGTCATCTTTTAGCTATACTGTCTTTGTCTTCATGATACAGCATAAAAATAACCAATAACATAACTTGTATTTATCAAATTAAATACATGGGCTTTTAAATATATTCCAGAAATAAAAAATAAAATAAAATTTAAATTAAATTTAAATTAAAAAAAAAAAGATTTATATCCTTTATCTTAGGAAGTGAGTTTCAGTAAAGACAAAATGAGGTGTTAGACCTGTTTCTGCACCTTCTGTGTTGATTTTTACAGGTTAAATGTGTCTTACTCCAGAGATAATCCCATTCTAGACTGCAAACAATGGAGCAGAAACTGACTCCTAATCTTATTTGTACAACATCCAGCACTGTTGTAATAAAAATATTTAGTAATGGCAGCATGCATTCTCAGGAACACTCATGCAGTACAGAACTTTTCAGTAAGGAGCAAAACATTAAATGTGGAACTTCTTAATCAACTTTGGCTTGTCAAAGAAAAAGCCCTTTAGGAAAAGTGTATATTCATTAAATTCTTGTTCAAAGGAAATGTTTGAAACATTTTATAGCTGACAAATACCATGTTTTGGAATGGCATTTCATTTCACAGCATGTGAATTCATAGTTAAAAAGAACTCAAAAGGAAAAAAAAAAGTTTTTTAAAAAATGTACTGGCTAGATGAAATAGATGTTGTGTCAGCTGACCAACATTTTTTGGACAGAGATTATGGATGTCAGTTCAAGAAACTCTTCTTCATTTTTTAACTTTTTCCTCACAGGTCGGGGGAGGATACTGTTAAAAAATGCATAATGAATAGGAAAACTATTTCTTCCTAAACTGTATGTGTGCAGCTTGAAAAACTGTAGCAAAAGGAAGCCTCAGCTGAAGTGAGCATACAGTGTATTGATTTTTACGAAGAAATCTTCGGATTCTTTTATTTCTTTTAGGGAAATGCACTGTTAAGCTTAGTTAAAAGGGGGAGAGGCAAGCCAAGTCCTGGGATGTCTTTCATGCTGCTTTCTGAAGATGGCTTTAGAAAACCAGAAAGTAGAAAGCTATTTTAAAGTGATTTGCAGGAAGGGTATATACCTCTACAGAGAAACCTTCGTTTGGGTCATTTGGATTTCTCTCTTTTCCCTGGAAGCAGCTAGTCAAAACTGTCTGTATGCAACAGAAAGATAAAAATTTCAATTAGGTTGAGTGCTGTCATAAGCAGACTACATGAGAAGGCTTGAGATAATATGCATTACATATTGATGTCTATCAGCCCTGAGAACATAGCCATGTTTTATTCCATGCCCCTTTTGTAGGTTTGGCAGCAGTGGCACCCAATAAAGGCCTAATCATATTAATTTATGCCCCTATCAATTATGCATTCAGATTCTCCCGATGGCTTGTCAGTTTTTATTCACTATTTTCTGAAAAATACGCCTATTACAGTTACTGAGCAAATAGGAGGACTGTCAGAAACTGAGATTTAAGGAATATTACTTAAAAGGGGTGGGTTTCTTTAATTTATAAATCTTGTATTATATGTCATGCATTTGTTAGTTTTAAAAGAGGTGACAGTGCAGGGACAGATGTCACATTAAGGACTTTCTGAAGACAAGGGGAGAAGAAGTCTCCTTAAGAAAGCTCTGTGATTTATTCAATTTTTCTTGAAAGCAAAGTGTTCTGTGGTCTGCAGATGTAGTAAAAATGTATCAGCTTTGTTAGTTTAATATGAATTTGATTTTGTGTCTCTCAAATGATGTCTATCAATGAAGTACTTAACAAAAGTATTTTCAGTTTGTAAACTGATCTCTTTTCTGGTACAGGAAACTGTTCTATATCCAGAAATACATTAGAATCTTGAACTGCATTCTGGAGTCAGTGCCTACATTTAGAATAGTCGTAAGCGGTAAATATGACAGATAAATAGTTGTAGTGTCTGAAGTACAGGAACTGCCCCATTCAGTAACATCTACCAAGGAGTAGCCTATACTGGCAATTTCAAAATTACCTTGATGTCAATGTGTGATGTGAGGCAAGTCCAGCCTGCCCCATTCGTACATATTGCACTATTTGAATGGGTCCATGAGTGATTTGTCTAGGACTAAAACTGCTTTTTGGAGGCAAATGTCCCAGATCTCTCCACAGACAGCACTTAGATTTGTATCACTGAGCAGTCTCAAAGATCACAGTCAGGGCTTCTTTCTGTGAAACTAACCTGAGCTGGGCTGGAGACTGGGCAGACTCCTGGTCCTTTCCTGCCAAACCAGTAAAAAGGACCAAAGTTTATCTCCAGCAGCCGGAGATCCTGTCTAGATCACAACCCACTCAAGGTCAGGCCACTCAACTTGTGTTCTCAGGTTTACTGAAATACCAACAGAATAACGTCTAATGAAAAAGTAGATCTTGGCACTGACTCTCTCACATCTCACTTCTTGGTATTTCAGACTTTACTGCTGTTGTTTTACCCATTCCCAGCCAGTGACCACCACTGAAGATAAGTCTCTCTTCTTCCATCCTCCCTCACTTTAACAACATCCACTTCAGCTTCTTCTCTTCATCCCCACTCAGCTCGAGCTTCTCCCTCTTACCTTTATAGCACTTAACCCAATTTCACATACTTTTATACCATTCTCTATGCTACCAGGCTTCCCTTCACCATTCTTTTAAGAGTACAGTTTTTAACTAAGGTCCTAAGTGTGGAAAAATAGCTTAGAGAAGACAAAAAAGGAAGAAAACCTCAGAAGTTCTAATGCTGTTGTATTGTCCTATCTGCTATGCTGTGGGTTGGAGTTGCCTCTCTCTTGGTTAGCCCAGAAATGCATTCCTTCTGTTATGAGTAGTATTCAAGGACACTGGTGACAGGCCCACACTCCCTAGGCAGGGGTCTGGGCCCCCCCACTTCAGTCTGTGCTGCAAGCCTTGCTCCTGACTCCTGATAGCATCAGTTCAATGCAGTTAACATACCATGGGATCTCTATCCAGGGACTTTGCTGGGGCCCTTCTCTTTTCGCAGGGTTTCCAACCCTTCTGCCACTGAGCTTGGCCATCTCCCCTGCTGGAAAGTTCACCAGGATAAGAGCCATCCTTTTTGCATGATGAAGTCCTGGTGAGCCCTGCAGAGCACTTTTTGCTGTTTCAGTGAAGGTATTTCCCCTTCCTAACAAGAGAGGAAGATTCATATGGAGGGGATCTCTTTTGATACTAGTATTTTCATACTATATAGGCAACAAAAACAAACTGTCAGGTCTCACCCTGGCAAAATCCTCTCAAGCTTCCATACACATAGATAACTGAGGCCTATGGGTTTTGTTTTCTTCACCAACTCCTGTTGTTGTGTGTTGCTTTTCTGCCTAAGCACTTAAATGATTAATGAAGACTGAACTTTTGCCTATTAAACAAACTTGTTTTTCTTTCCCTATAAATTCATCCACCCTTGCAAAGTACTTCAGCTTTGCAATGGGCTGTACCCTCCCTTACTTCTGGCTCTTTGAAGATTTTGCTCTTTGTTCAGCGAAGTTCTCAGTTCCAGGAACATGTACCACATTACCTAAATCATCCCAGTGTTTATTTTAGCCTGACGTTGTTAATGAGGCGTAGCTATGTTATAGCATTTAAAATCTTTGTAGTATCTTAAACATATTGTATCTTAAAATATCCCCTTCAGGTATATAAGTATTATCCAAATCACATAAATGGAGAAGTAAAAACAAATGTTTCGGGATTTGCCTAAGGCCATGTAATAAGTCAATGTCAGAGCCAAGAGTCAAACCCACCTATTTGTGGTGAGTCATCCCATGCTGGCATGATTTTGTGTATTACTACTATGGAAAACAGCCTATTCACTGAGTGCAGTACTTGTCTCAGTCATTTCGTGAACTGACTTTAGCAGTCGCCTTCCCTTTAATAATAACTTTCCCAGAAATGCTTGTGCTAACCTAACTCCATATACTTCCTACATATCTACACAGGGATTAAGGAGTAGCATATGGAACACAGCTTGCATTGCTGTGTTGTATTTTTTTCTTTCTCTTGGAATTTGTTTTGTGTGCGTGTGTTTGTTTTTTCTCAAGAAGGCTGGAAATGAAAAAGAAATAGAGGGGACTCTGTTTCTAATATGCTGGGAAGATTTCCTTTGCCTGCCCTTGAAATTAAAAAGTATCTGGACAGCCGTTTACCTTATGGAGTTGAATAGTAGTTCAAGCTCAATTATTTTCCTTTCTTTATTTTTTAAGGGTTCAGCAAGACTCTTACGGAAGGGGGTGTGTTTGTGTATATGCATGCAAAGGGGAGAGAAACACAGAGGCAGCAAATATGTTTGAGAGCGTTTTTGCTGATAGTAGGTAATCCAGAAAGTGATGAAATAATAAAGTGACAAGACCTGGCCTGAACATCTAGAACTTTGATGGTGTTTGGCAGGGAAAATTAGACCAATTAAAGGGTGCCTCTGGGATGCTTTACCTTACATGACCAGAACTGCTACACAACATCTTGGTGCACTTGGCACTTTTACATGGATAACATTCGTGTGAATAAGAATGGTTTTGCCAGTATGTTAGTCATCTGTGTGATTTTACCCTGCACTTGGAATGGGTGCATTTCTGCATTGCTTTTTGTTTTATACTAGCAATTTTCTCTTCATCATTACACTAGGCATTTTCACTTTAGTGTATATGGATCTTAAGTGTTTCCCTTCACCGGCAGCCTGATGATTATACAGTAACACTTGCTAAAGAAAACAGAAGTGGTACATCTTTTAAACAGAGTCAAAGGCACAGAAGAGCACTTTTGGATTGCACTGAGATATTTTTTCTCTCTTCCTAGAAAAACAGTATGAATCCAGACAGTATCATAAAAGGACCTAGAAAGAAGAGAAATATTGTCAGATAGTACATGAATGAATCTGCCTGGAAAACAAAGCTGATAATGCTGTACTTAGGAGGGAAAGACAAAACCCAGTCCTTGGATGGGAAAAGAGATGTCATCAAGTGATAAGACAAGGGGAAATGGCCTCAAGTTGCACCAGCGGAGGTTGAGGTTGGATATTAGGAGAAATTTCTTTACTGAAAGGGTTGTGTGGCATTGGAATAGGCTGCCCAGGAAAGTAGTTGAGTCACCAGTCACCTCTTTGTATGGCTTAGACACAGTGGGAACCCATGTTGGGGTTTGGTTTGGTTTGGTTTGGTTTGGTTTGGTTTGGTTTGGTTTTTTCTTTCATGTCTCACCACCTAAACAGTTCAGGTACAAGACACCGGTAAGATCAGAGATACTGATATATGATACTGCAGTAAATAACATTTTGACCTTATTTTAATCTCACACCTTAAGAATAAGAGTTTTTGGATGGGTTTAGCGACTATGAACTTCAGGTTGGAAACACACTTCATCCTTGTGTCTGGTTGATGTGCACTGCTATGTATGCTGCAGTCAGATGTTTTATCAAATGACTCTTGGTTTTAGGATATCATGTTAGCATTTGATAGACAGAATCATCAAAATATTTTCAATTGAATACTTTCCTATTACAAAACAGTATTCTGTACAAATGGAGATAGTGGTGAACAGATCTATTTCTACTATACTTTCCATCCTTTTGAAAAATAATTCTAAAAAAGGAAATGTGAGTTCCTATACACAGTTTTTGTCTGACAGGAAAGAATACACACAGGTGCTGACACGTTCTATTATTGTCTTAATTGTTAATGTTGTTTTAGAAGCCATCATTCCAAACCTGAATTATTGAAAAGGAATGCTTGCAGTAGCAATTCACAGAGAGAAAAACTGACAGAACTGATGAGGAGGATGAACAGAGTTTGTTGTTAAAAGAATCTGAAAATCTAAAAACTTTCAAAACCATATGTAATTAAAGAATATTTTAGTGTCTGAAACTTTGATTTCTCAAAAGTTTAAAAAGTAACAGTTTGGTGTCAAGGTGACAAAATTATGTTAAATTAGAGGACCTCATAGTTTATAGTTCCTAAAACTCAGCCCAAAATGTACTTTAACAGTGAGATTGTTTCAAATATATATATATATATATTTTTTTTAATGGAGAAGCTGTATGGATTACATCACTTTAAGAAAGGAAGTAGATGGCTAGAATGAAGTATATTAAAGATGGTGAATGTACTATTCCTCATCTTTACACATTGACCTTGTTTCTGTGTTCAGAAACCATACATAGAGTTGTCGAGTTGGTCAATAAACTAATCCAGCCATCAATAAAGCACACCTTCTTGTTTATTAATATGTGATTAAAAATGTATATGATAAAAAGATATTGACTGAGCAGAGTTTGGGTGACAAGAACAATTATAGCTTCAAGCCTAATCACTACATGAGCTGTTTAACCCAGTGAAAGTCAATAGTCTATTTCTGAACAATTACACTTTTTGTTTTAAATAAAGTGTTTGGATTTTGCTAGTGTTCTCATTTTCTCTTCATGATTTAGGCATGTACACAGAAGGAAAAAACAAAAAACACACAATAAATTACCCAGGATAATACAGCTTGATGGTCTTGGTTTGATAAAGTTGTAAATATGTAGCAAATGGGATTTGTTTTAATTATAAATTGCTACACACAAATATATTAACATCAGAATAAGTATATCTCTTTTTTTCAATTGTATTACTATTTGCACGGGTCTTAATCATAGTTCTACAATGTCTGTCCTAATTTATTTATTTACCTTATATAATTTATATATATATAATATACATATAATTTAGTTATATATTTTTCTTGTTATTTTAAGCTAACGTCACCATTTTACTGCATTCAGTCTAAGTGCTCCACCTTCATTTCATTAAAGTAGTTTCATAAATCTAACACGAAATTTCAAATAGAACCCATTTAATTCTTCCCTGAGCTATTCTTGACTTTTAAAAATTTTTCAGACAGCAAAATGTGCTTTCACTCCAAAGTAACAATATTGCTTATATCCTGATAACAACACAGAGAAGTTTGAACTGGGTACATTTTAAATACCAGTACGTTCCAATACAGTGGCTATGCTGTAGCAGCTGGGACTGGTGAGTGGTCAGACATTCCTAAACAAGAGCACAGGGTCACTGGCTTATCCCCACGTTGTTAAAAATTAGCTGTGGGGCCTAAGCAAGCGACATTGAGTGTCTGGGCTATCCACAAGCAGAAGTCTTAGCCTTTTTAACACTGGTTTATCTTGTCAGCATTCAAGATCCAATGAAATTAATAGTACTCTCAGAGGTATTTGCACGTTCTAAGTCTTGAAGTGCAGGATCAGAAAGTTCCTTATCTATTCCATAAGTATCACGTTCATTCAACAGTAATAGTGAGTAGCATATCCACAGATATTTTTCCTACCTGCTGATCATGTCATCTTCTCAATTCCTTTGCTGAATAAAATGACAAAGAGTTCAGAAACAAAATGTTTTCCATTAATGCTAATACAATCCTAACATTTATTATTCTAAAATGCATTTGGTGTAGGTGAATGTAAAATTCACCTTGTCAATTGTTGGTATTTGAAGTTATTGTTTAATATGGAAGAACAAATGAGCAGAAGGAGAAACCTGCCATTGTGCTTACACAGCCTTAAAAGTCTAGGCTTCTTTGAAATTGATGCTGACACTATAAACATGTTTTTCTGAGGAACTTCATATTAATATGACATATTAATGTCCTGATGAAACATTAAGTAAAAGTCAATAAGCTTTTCCCCTGACTGAAGTAAGAGGCACCGTTTGAATCTTAGAAATCAGAGTAAGTCTACCAGGAGATAATTTCCACTTCCTTATGGTGTAATTCCAGCATTTTTCCTGGGTGCCTGATTCTGGCCAGTACCATGCAAACCATGGTACACTAGCACAGGTGGACCATCTGTATGATCCAGCATGGTATTTCCTATTCAACAAGAAGAGCTTTCTTTTTGGCAAGGGAAAAAGATAGAGTGTCTTGTGAAGTAAAATGGTCAGCCTTGATTCATTTTGGATGTTGATGTCCGAAGCACAGAGAATGCTTAGCCAGCAAATAAATTGTTTCTATTAAAATAAATGAATAAAATTAATAAATAAACAAACTCTTTAAATAGATGGCACAGTCAGTACCTCAGACGTACAGGTGAGGAATCAACAGCTGTGAGTAAAGAGATTGCTCCAGATGACAAGTCACGTCATCTAAGATATGAGACTTGCTCCGGGTTCTCTTTAGGAGAAGACAACTCTGTAGCTAAGGAGTGGAGCTCAGGGAAGCCAGCCCTGGCAGCCTAACCACCTTCAGAGCTTATGGGATGCAACATCTCCGCACAAGGAGCCAAGCACAGTATGAAAGGTCTGAATCTCTTTTCGTCTATGGCACGGACATGTCTGAGTGACTGCCAATAGGTTCTAATCTGAAGAAAAAGTAGGGTTTGATATAAAGGTTCCTTTGCACTTTCAGATTAATAGGTGTATCTCTCCCACCAAAAAAGACTATTACTAAACAGTAAAAAAAAAAAAAAAAAGAGTCTTTGGGGTAAATTTATTGAGCTAAAAATCTATTTTTCTGTGTTTAAATTTACTTGTCTGCTTAACTGCAGACTGACTCTGAATGCAGCATTGCTAATAGTATGCTTTGTTCCAGCCCATTACTTGATTCACTCATATGTTTAAAAATATTAGTACATTTAAGAATGTTGGTACATTTATGACTCTATTTAAACACATATACTATAGATCTTTACTCTTCCACTAAATAAAACAAGAGTTTAATTCATTTTAGTTTTTTTAAAATACTCTCCCTCAGCTTTTTATATTACAACTCTAGGGTGAAGTTTACAGTTCTCAGTATTTAGGCAAAGTTCACCTGCATTTTGATGAAACAAATAGCAAAGGTATGTTAATTTATTAGTAAGGCATATTGAAATAAGTGTGTAGTCATTGAGAAAAAACATACTTTTCAGGTTGTCATAACATAATGGTAAATCATTAACATACGACAGTGTTTAAGATTTGTGTGGTGGCTGGGAAGTAACTGCTATTTTTATTCATCTCAGCACCATTATTTATGAGACTGTTTCATCTTCAGCCTCATCCACGTATATGTACGAGCCTCATCCTCATATGTAGTTCTACATATTTTGCCTTCTTCATCATCACCTCATTTTGTCCAAGCAGAAGATGGAGGCTTATTGACGTTTCTGCTTGCTGTTGTCCTGGCCCATACATGCTGTATAAGATAGAACATTGGTATGTCTATCACACTGAAAGCATGCAGCGACTGCTTTTACAGTAGTTTCCATTTGACAGCAAGCATTCAAGTATTTCCAATTTTCAAAATTTCCAGAATTTCCACTTTTATTGTTGTCAGAACATTTTATCATGGATACTTAGTTTAAATGCAATTCTAATATTTAGAAGGAGAGCTAAACTTAGTAAGAGTCACACATTTTAGCCGCCAGATCTCAAGCACTTTCCACTTCTCTGCTGGTGTCACAACTAAGCCTGTATACACTTCTCATTCACATAAATGTGGAGTAACTGTGACCCCCCCAAAAAAAAACAAAGTATGGAAAATCCTCACCCTGTGAAAGTAGTTTAAGCACTGTAGCTCTTCATGACAGTTTGAACTCAGTGAGGGACAGGCACTCTGCCTTTAAGGAGGTTGCCCCTTGCTTGTGAAAGTTAGACTGGGTGCCTAATTACCACTTCTGCCTTTGCAAGCCTTCATGAGTGAACTACTGAGGCCGTACAGCAAGTCCAGACTATCTTAATCATCTTAAATTTACTTCCTCAGACAGCTCTGCCTTTCACCTTCTCTCTGGTGGTGATACGGGTGAGCGAGTGGGGAGTTTTGTAACGCCGAGTGTGACAAAGATGGACCAGCCACTGCTGGTGGGAAGAGGCATCCTCATAGCCAGAAAATTAGAGTCATCATTTATTTCACTCCTCTCTCTCTAAATTTATGCTGGGAGGGTCCAAGGCAATTATATCATCAGTGTATTTATGAATAAAACCTTTGCCTTTGCACATGTACCTATGAAATATTGCAATGCTATTGCAATGAGCGTTAACCTTATACTCAAATGATTTACCATGACCCCTACTGTTGTTTTGGAGCCTTCCAAGATACATGGAGATACAGTCAGATCAGTACATCAAAGTGGGTACGTAGTTTTACATGGTGATCTTTCCATTCATGATTGAGATATAGTCACCTCAGGGGGTGGGATGGTACGGGATTATCATCACAAGCAATAGTAAAGCTTTATTGACGAGGATATCAGATCTTTGACTTGGTCAGATACACTGACAAGAATAGCTTTTTTTTTTTCTTTCTCTTTTTTTTATTATTATTGGCCATGGTGAGAAGAATTTAGCTCTGCAAAGAGACTGATAATGTAGGGTATATAAACACGGAAGTTAATATACTGTATCAATATGACTCATACTATGTCTGGAAGTTGGTTTTTTTAAGTTGTTGTGTTTTTATTAATGTCGTTCAATGGAGGTGCAGATGTCACACTATGAGCTTCTGTCTGTGATACACAAACACTTGCTGTTATCTGGGTCAAACTCAGTTCCTCAGCAGCAGATGGCCATCCTTGCATTGCGTAACTGAGAACGCACTAGTTGTTCTGTCTTGTATGTTGGTATAAAAATGATGGACTTTGAAGCTCATATTGCCCTGCTACTAAATACAAGTGCAACATCTAATAACAATGCTAAAAAAAAAAAAAAAAAAAAAGATATATGCTCTGTTCCCTAACTGGTCAGTCTTGTTTTGCTTGGTTTTGATATCAGCTGTCACTTTTACGCACTAGGTACTTCACATATTTGAGGTCCCTAGAAAGCATTAAGTAATTTACTCTATAGAGTTTCAATCAAGTCTGTGGTTTGCTAGAGAATCAGACAGTTAGGTTGTGGTGGTAAAAGTGATGTTGAAGAGGTCCTTACTCAGAGGAAATGGCACTTTATTTGTTACGAGTTACTACTCAAAATAATGGTGGCTGCTGATTACATCAGGACTCCTGAAGCTATCTTTATACTCTGCTGTCATACAGTCTCTGCATTACTAAGAACTGGATCTGTTTTCTCATTTTACATTTGCATTTATTTATCCCATTTGTTCAAGTTATTACAGGTACAATTTTACAATGCCATCATGATTATTTCTGGGCATAAAAACTGATGCTGAACTGCAGCTTTATTCTAAATGAGGATCTGCTGTGAAGCAAAGTAGGAGTAGCAAATTATTGTCTCACTTACTGTCTTGGATCAGTGGATGAATTTTAATCCATGGCTAAGCAGACAGTTAATTTGGCTGTTTCGGTGACTACAGCAACTGCTTGACTCTAGGCCAAGGATCCTCAGTCTGAGGTCAGGACCACATGCCTGGTTATTGCACTTCCTAGCTTTATGACTGCAAGGAGAGTGATTCTGGAACCTCACCGTGCTGTAATACAGAAAACACAATTCTGAAAGTTTGAGTCATTTGGACTGTGCAAATCCAGCCCTCCGCAGAGCAAACTACATTGTTAATGGCTCATCCACCCACTTGAAATCATGTGAAGATTTTAGTCCCTTTCCCAGTGGATAGTTGCCAGTGTTATCAAATAAATAAGCAATTAAATATGTGCTAATTGAGCAAAACAAGACAGAGGGTAGTTGGACTTTCGAGTTCAATCATTCTTTTGCTATTATGCTTAACTTTGGTAAGACAGAAAAGTTACTTGTGTTGAACCTGATCAGCAGATGAGCTGAAATAATAAAATTATCAATCTGCTACCTTTCTGAAGCAGATGACTCCCCAAAAAGTAAAATAAAAATAAAAATTAATTAATTAATTAATTAATTAAACCAATTTATTAAGATAAGTGAGATATCACTAATAACTCTTAAATTTGCCAGGGGTCTGAATGAAGTGAAAAAACAAGGAAATAAAATCTATAAGGAATCAAAAATCAAGGAACAGATATACAAACCTATACTTCAAAGGAAATTAAAAAGAACAGCAATATATTAGGTAGGGAATAAATCTTGCATAGTCAAATAATATTTTACACATACAAACACTCAAACTAAAAGGGCATTACAGACCTGGTAAACATTTAGAAACAGTACAAAGTAGTAGGAAATGACTGAATGAAAGCTGATCACACTGCTCAGTACCAATCCCTTGCACGGATGTTTTATCATACAGCCTTTAGTTATGTTGTCATGTACCTTCAGATGATCAAGAATTTTCCAGGAAACACAGTTTTCCTCAAAATTCAGACTATGTCATAGCAAAAATGTTAGTTCTGAAGCAACTGGGAGGATTAAAAAAAAAAAAAAAAGAAAGAAAAAAAAAAGCGAGAAGGAGATTGTGCAGTAACTTATAGGCAAGTTGCTAGGTTGTATGCTGAAATGGAAATGTCCCAGATACAAGGGCTGTCACTGGTAGGGACATGGGTTACCACCTTATTTCCATGTTCTCAGACACTCTAGACTTGTTTCTCTTTTTTTTTTTCCCTCCCTGTCCATCCATCTTTTCATGAATAATTTTAAAAAAAAAACCAAAAAAAAAAAACCTCGTTTCATCCATTCATGTTAAACAGTAAAAGAAAGCAATTTGAGAGGGCAGTGGGGCTTTTCTGATTGACTTTTTCACAGGCAACCCTTTGTCATTCAGGGTAGTATGTGGAGCAAGGCTTTCTTCAGCAGTTAGTTCCTACTGTTAGGTTTACCTGTGCGGGACTCTGTAGGGGCACACAACTTAAATCCCAGTCTGAACACAACACTTATTTTTCTGCTGTTCCTCTCCCCACCTCAGGATAGTACAGTGTGTTTAGCAAACATCTTTTACAACCTGAAAGCCACGAGATAGTTGTATCCTTCTAATAAATCTGTGTTCCAAACAAATGAGATTACAGTCAGAAGTGCCCACTAATTTGGAGTATCCAATTAGAGATGCCAATTGCTCGTTTTTTTTCAGCCTGTTTGGCATTCTGCATCCCTTGGCATAGTTAATGTACCGTCCTGTGGATTTTGTCTGAAGCAGTGAGTGATTCGCTTGAGCAAATCAGACCCCAAAATTTCATGATGGGCCCTCATAATACGAAAATCTCAGCTCATCATTACATTTTGAGGTGAGTTTCCCCACATTACAGAAGCTTTGAGGTGAAATGGGAATGGATTCAAACTTGTTTAGCCAAATTTAGCTACCACATTACCATGAGGCCTTGCTTTCTCTTCTTGTAACAGTCTGCCTTCTCTGCAAACAGTACCCAATTCTGTGACGAACTAGACAGAGATCTAGTGAATAAAAACTACAAAGTTGTGACTCGCCCCCAGAGGACGTGTGCCTTGCAGGGCTCCATTTGTGTGTTAGGAAATTGGTGGAATAAACTCCGTGTGGTCTTGTGCAGGGAAACTGAATAAAGGTGCTCTGAAACCCTCGAGTTAGTCACTGCCTTAACACCTGAGTGCCTGGCGTTACAGCTAGTGATGAACGTGTAACGTGTTCCACTAGCTTGGTGGTCACTCACAGACACACAAAAAAAAATTATTTAAAAATATTTTGAATAGGCTCAGAAATACGTCTCTTGAAGGTCATTTAATTCTTTCCAGCATCAGAAAACAGCTTCTATTCAAAACAACAAGCATTAATGCTTAACTGAGGAGTTGAAATGCATCAGCTAATAATACTGAAATAAAACATTTTGACTTTCAGGATTTTACTATGTTTCAAATAAAATTCAGCCCAGCTATTCTGGACATCCTGTAATTACATATCCTTGCTCTTGGCTGACAACATTAGATGGTTTTGTTATCCTTGCCCTGCCAGTCCCTTTTCTGCCCTCCAGGCTCCTCAACCGAACACTTTCTCTCTGCTTTTTCCACGCAACCTCTGTGTCTCCTTACCTAATCAGTCCCAGGCTCCTGCCTCCAAACACCAGTCCCGCTTTTTCTCTCTGGGCTGTTTGGCTGCCTCTGTTGCCTGCTCTGTCACAGGGTGGATTTTTCTCCCTCTCGTATTCATGCAGAGACCTTTCTTCTTGAAGCAACCTTCAAATCGTTTGGAGCTTAGAGGAGATAGGATTCCTACCTCTCAGATCCTGTGCCAAAGCTCGGGCTCACAGGGAAAATTTGGAGGTGGGGATTAATGTGGAAATCTAGCTTTACCACAGTATCCTTAAGCTTCTGTCCTCAGTTAGGACCAATATTTATCAATTTAAATATATTTTTTTCTGATAGAATAAAAGAAACCATGACTGAGAGTGTGCTCATTAAAAAAAAAATAAACTCATATTTGCAAATTAGCCATATTTGGATAATTTTTTTGAGAGAGGGAAAGGCACTTTTTAAATGGAAAAGGTCACATTTTGAGTCTGTGCTTCAAAGCCTGAGGGCAGCAGAGCATTTCAAAGGAAAAAGTTTCCATTTTTTTAGTATGAGCAAAACTGTTTATTTTTCCATAACCTTGTTCTTGGAAATGGACAAATTGTTTTGGCAGGTATTTTCAAAATAATCATCCCGGTACAGACAGTCAGCGTATCAGTTTTCAGTCTAAGTGATGATGTTTTTTCTAAAGCTACATGCAACAGAAAATATGGTCTGTGCTGGGAAACATTAGCCAAGCACAACACGAGGAATGGCAGTGCGTCCACCTCCGACTGTTGTCACATATTATGTCCTCTGAGGGTTTCTGATTTTTTTCAAACAGTAATTGCCTCGTGGAAAGGCAATAGGGTCAGTGGCTATTACTTTCCTATTTTACAGGCAGAGAAACTAAAACAGGAGGAAAGGAGAAAAAAAAACAAAAACAAAAACGCCAAAAAAAAAAACAAGGGTAGGTTCCAAAACTCCTGGCTTGATTCTGCGTCCCCCATTTTGGCACCACTGCTGCCGCCTCTGAGGCGTGCTGTCGGTGCGGTGTGCCTCTGCTCTGGAGGGTTACTGGGAGCCTTCAGGTGACACAGACACATGCACCAGAGAGAACATCCCTTCGGTACTGTCTAACTCTCCGAGACTGTGACTGGAGGTCTGGGGTGGCTTTAGGAGGGGGCAGAGCAGGCATGAGGGCAACCAGCACGTAACAGATTCATTCAGCTAAGAACAAGCCCCCCTCCCACGCTCAGCCCTGCAGCTTGCAGGAGTGTGTCTGTACAGTGCAAAATGAAAGCATTCACGTACCGAGCTGATTTCTGAGGGGCCTGACGCAGCACGGCAGCAAGGCCCCATGGCAGAGGAGGCTGGAGAGATGTCGGGCTGCGGTAGGGCGCTGCCGAGGCTGAGCAGCTCACCCGCATGGCGAGCTGTGTCCCAGGCACTGCCTTTCTGGGTGCTCCACGTGCCCTGCCTGGGGCGAGCACCCACGAAGGCACGAGGTGGAGGAGCTGCACGAAAGCTTAGGCCACTCTCTGACTTGGTCCAGAGGATAAGAAATGCAGTTAGGTGTTAACAGCAAGGGACGAGACAGCCCGTGCAGACCAAGAGCCTCTGCTAAAAAACACCCCAAGAGCAAAAACCAACTCCTTTGCTTAACCTGCAGCCCTCTTCAGACACAGAAGGGTGTAAAAAAAAAAAAAAAAAAAAAAAAAGGAACTGCCAAATCAAACTGCTGACTCCTTTTTTCTTATCAAAACACCACAGCATACATCTTAACAGCCCGAAGTAAATCAAACGCAGGACCAGCTGGAACTGGGCAGCTCTTGACCCTCCCTTGATATCAGGTGTGTGCCGCACTTCTCTGGCAGATTAATTTATGATCTCAAGTAATTGAGAGCCCCTAAAACTTTCAGTCCAGCTGCTGGGACAAGGCTGAAGGTTTTCTTTGGAAAACGTCACCACTAGGAAAAGTTGGAGGCCTTCCCGCTTGACAGAGATATTCCACTGCTGATGGCAGTGACTTTGTGTCCCCTATATCTTTTATTTTTAAACTCGTCCAAGATATAAATATGGGGTGAAAACCGAAGGCACGGCCACAGCCTGGATGCGTGCAGCTGAGCGACTGTCTGTCCCCTTTGGCATCTCGGGCTTCTCTGGGGGAGCCTTGGAAGCATTTGTAGAAATGCAGCCCTAAAGGGACCTTTCAGCTAGAAGAAGTAAAGGAAGGTCCAGGGAAGCGTATTCAGGGTAGGGAGAGCAGATCGCCTGCCATCAGCAGCAGCTCGGCAGAGAGCGTGCCCGTGTGTGCAATCAATATAATCTATTGCGAAAGAAAGCCTCGGTGTTTCTGCAGAGGGGAAAGAGATTTAGAAAGAAGCTCTTTAATTATTACCTGCAGAGGAGTTAGACTTTAACTCCACGGTAGCATACTCCAGTCTCTCTGCTTAGAGGTTGGCGTGTGGGGCAAGCATCTAACCCGCCTGAAACCTGGGCTGGAATGCAAGAAGAAAAATAAGGAGAAAAAAAAAAAAAAAAAAAGAGGACAAATATAAAGGATCAGCGAGGCAAGAGTGGAGAGGATAGCCACCCACATGGGGCTGTTTTGACCCCCCTGCACAGCATCACCACCCCCCCCAAGGCCCCCAAACGCCCCGCACCTTGCTGAGCATCCCCAGCCTCTCCGCGCAGCCTCCGCGGGGGGCGGCGGCCCCGGGCTGGTGGAGCAGCTCCGTGCCCAGCCGCTTCCTTCGGGAGACCACCCCCCAAAAAATAAAAATAAAAAATAGAAGGGGAGAGCCCTGGGGCAGGCGGGCTTCCAGGCACGCCGATCCCAAAATGCGAGCAAGGCTCTTGGTGCACGTGATATTTCTTTCAAGGAGTTTTCTTCTCTGGCAGGTCAATGTGTTAGTTAAAAGTTGGTCCGGATCGGTCACTTACAGCCCCCGATGTGCGATTAACACATAAGGGGACCACCTCCCCCCCCTTTATCTTTATTTTTTGGGAAGATATCAGAATTTAAAAACTCAGTAGAAACCCCATTTGCTCCCTACTATTAACTAGCGGCCGCACAGAAAAATCATTAGGGCTATAACTAAATGCGGGTCTGGTTTTGAAGAGCGCCCTGCAAAATAGCCCCAAAATATTATGTAGTAATTTGATTTCTTTTTTTCCTTTGGCACTACAGGTGCTGGCTGTGTTTTCCCCTCATTTCCCACCCCATGTATATTAAACAGCGGGAGAACATCGCTCCATTGTTGGGCATGACCCGAGATTCCGCCGGCGTCTTTTGCTCCTCGGTGTAAAATTGCGAAGTGGGTCTCCGCGTAAAACTCGCTATATTGCTTTTGATAATTACCTTGCGGTCTAAACTTTTTCACATCCCGGTTCTTAAAGAAAAAAAAAAAAAAAAAGAAAAAAAAAGAAAAAAAAAAGAAAAAAAAAAAGAAAGAAAGAAAAGCTGAGATCTCAGCGTGCTGCCACCCCTGTATGGCTCAGGCCGGGCTCTCGGCCGCTGTTAGGGGAACTTCAGCAGCGGGTGCGGCGTTTCTGGGGGCGCCCTGCCTGCATCCAGCCGCGGAACCCCCCCGGACCCCCCCAAAGCCCCCCGATCTCCCCCCGCCCCCCGGCTCCCTGTAACGCGTCCCCTTGGGCGCCGCGGAGCTGGTGCTTGGCAGCCGGGAGGGGAATCTGTCAGATCTGAGCGCAGGACAAAATAACTCCCAGCGTTATTTACGGCCGGGGGGGGGGAATAAATATACAAAAAAAAAGATGCGGGAGGCCACCCTCCTCTCGTCCCCAGGGTTTTATTCCTTTCCTCCGCGGCATTGTCCCCGCACCCGGTTTAAGCCCCATCGCGGCTTTGCTCGGCCTCGCCAGGCAGCGGCCGCGGGGCGGTGCGGGGTGGTGCGGAGCCATGCGGGATGGTGCGGAGCCCACGCACGGCGGGGCGGCCCCGGGTGCGCCGCTCTCCGCCTGCCCGCTTCTGGCCGTTTCTCGCAGCGTGATGTTTTTTATTTATTTATTTATTTTTATTTTTTTTTTTCCCTTTTTTTCCCCTGCCCGGTAGGCTGCGGCAGGTGAATGATGAGCCCCCCGGCTCCCGGTTTATGAGCCGTGAGATTGGAACCGCGCGGGGACAGCCTCGGCGAGGCGAGGCGAGGGGCTCCGGGGGGTGGGAGCGCGCCCCCACGCGTGTCCCCGGCCGCCTGCCCCACGCCGCGCGGGTGCCCCCCGCCGCCTGCTGCGCGCCCCCGCCGCCTGCTGCGCGCCCCCGCCGCGGGCCGGGCTGCGCGCCCCCCAGTCCCCCCAGCCCATCCCACCCACCCGCGGGGCGTCCCGCGTGGGAAGGCGCGGGTGGGAGCCGTGCCGCAGCGAGGGGGCCGGGGCCCGTCCCCGAAGGGCCAGGGCAGAGGTTGCCCTCGGAGCCCGCGGGGCTGCACCCCCTCCAAAAAAAAACCCCACCCCAAATCTGGCTCTGTCCCGGCCAGGCGCCCACGCGTGGCGTGGCGTGGGGCGGCCGCGGGGGTAACCCCCAGGAGGAGTGTTTTCGGGGCTTTCTCGTGAGTGGCTGCCTCGCTCCGTGGCTGACCCAAAGCCCCAGGCTAACGCTTCGCCCCTCTCCTTTCCTCCCTCCCAAATCCTCCCCCCACCCCAATAATCCCAATCTGCCTCTTTCCTATTCCCCCCCCCGCCCTTGCTTTTAAAGTGAAGGCGCGTTCAGGAAATGCTGCCTGCCGCCTCCCTCCTTTCCACCCGACCTAGCGGGGAGCCCCTCTTCACCTCCACCACCCTAAAAAAAAAAAAAAAAAAAAAAAAAAAAAAAAGCCGCAAACGCACCGTGTTTCCAACCTGGAGTTAAAGTCGGTGCTAATCCGGGTCAGCTCCTGCCCCTGTTGGGAAGGCAGGGAGGGAGCGTGTAACATATGGGTTGTAGGGGGAAAAACCAAAGCAAGCCCCCAAAATAAACAAACAAACCAGAACCTCGCGCACAATCACGGTGAAGTCAAATTCCTTCCTACACACCCACAACTTTAGCTCTGTCTGCTGCCTGGGGGGTTTTAATCTTGCAAAGAGAAAGGGGGGCTCCCTGCGCAAAATTACGCCTTCTCCTCTCATTTGTTAGCTGATTCCATCAAAAAGTTCGCTATTTATAGGCTACACACATGAACCTGGAGTAATACAAACCCTCCCGTGTTGTTCCCCTCGCAAAGTGGCCGGTCGTGAAGCATCCAAGCGGTTTGGTGTGTGCGCCAGTGAGAGAGAGACACACAGAGAGCGCTACAATCAAAAAGGGGAAAGAAGATCTCAAGCTGAGAGACTTATTAATTGCTAAGAGCCGCTCTGCCACCAGCCATGTGAGTACCTAACAACGATCACCTTTTGCACAGATGGTCAGCGATCAGGCACAGACACTTTCTGTCCTTTTCTTCCTCCCTCCCCTTTCTTATTTTTTTATTCCCGTCCAGTCTCTCTCCCACCCGCCTTTTTTTTTTTTCTTTTTTTTTTTTCTTTTCCTTTTAGTTTGAGCTCGCACGGCTTATTCCTCCCCACGAGGAGGAATGAAGCGTGGGGGCGAGCGCGGGGGAGAAAATGTGCCGGAGCAGAGGAAGGAAGGAAGGAGTGGTGGAGGGAGAGGAGGAGGAGGGTTTGTTAAGCGATCGCCTTGTCCCCTGAGCCCGAGCCGGCTGGGAATTAGTACCAGAAAGATAACGGAGGTTACATCCCTCCCTCTTCCTCCGCTTTTCTTTTCCGGGAGCACTCAGCCCCCCAGACAATTACCCCGGTAGCAGCGCGGCTAACGAGCTGTATTCAGCAGGACCCACTTGGGGGAATTAAAAGGGGGGAAAAATAGGAAAAAAAAAAAAAAGAGAGAAAGAAAAAAAAAGAAAAAAAGGAAAAGCGAGCGAGAAGGACGCGGGGACGGGGGCTCGGCGCCTGGCGTGCGGGCAGTGGAGAGCCCCCGCGCCCCACGGGCAGGGGCAGGCGGCAGCGAGCAGCGGGCTGGGCTCGCCGTGGCCCCGCTCCTTTCCCCACGCGTGGGCTCTCGGCTCCCGTGGGCTCGCCGTAGCCCCGCTCCTTCCTTCCCTGCCCTTTCCCCACGCGTGGCACAGCGGGCGCAGGCGAGCCCCACAGCAGCGTGCGCCTTTTAGAAACCGCACAGCGGGCTCGAAGGGGGGCGAGAGGGGGGGGACACGGCCTGTACCGGGCTCGGAGACCCCTCGGAAGCCGGGTACGGGGCTCGGGGTGCGGAGCGAGCCGCTGGCAGCGCGGAGAGGCGCGGTGCTGAGCCGGCCCCCAGCTCGGAGCGGGTTAGCGCAGCGTTAAATTCACAGGGCCGGGGTTACCCGGGGCAGCATCACGGCGTGTGCCCGGGCTGTAACCTTTGCTCGTTTATACACAAAGAAGAGGGAGAGCCGGAGTTGCACCTGGAAATCCAAAGAGCAGGGTGAGTATCGGTATTCGCTCCTCTCCCTGCCGTGCCTGGGAACAAAGTTCAGAGGCAGCCGGCGCGGCGCTGGGTGCGGGTCCCCGGAGCCCTCCCCCCCGGGGCTGCAGCCGTCGCGTTTCGGGCCGGCACCAGCGAAACGCCCCACAACTGCCGCTCCTTCGGCTGCAACTTGGCTGCTTTACGGAGAAAAAGTGACTCGGATCCGGGGCTATTTATAGGTGGCAGTAAAGCCTCCCTTTCAATAAGGAGCCGCGGAAAAGAAGCGTCAGGAAACCGGCCGCGTTATTGATTCAAGGTGCCGGGTGGTCACAGCCACGCTAGGCTCACAAAGTCCCGGCTCCTCTTGGTTCAGGCAGCGAGGAGAGGGATAGGAGCCGTGCTCTGCTGACCCCAGGGTTGGCCACAATTCAATTCCCAAGCACAGGTATAGGGCACAAGAGGGTTGGATGGAAGACTTCCCTTTTCTTTCAGACACACACATAATACAGGGCACCCGCAGGGCTGAAAGTGGGCCAGGGCTACACGGTAGGTATCAGATCACACAAAGCAGAGGAAAGAAATCCAGTTAAAAATACATTAGTTGAAATCAGAGGACAAGCTTGATTTTTTTTTTCTTTTTAAACAAAGGTGCACGTTAGAACAAGCTAGAAGCACTTTGTGCCTGACGGTATCCCCCACGCCCACTGAAAATAAGGCAAGAAGCTTGCTCTTTCTTTGCATCTTGTAAACCCTGTTTTAATTAGAATTGCTAAAGTAGGACACCCCGGTGGAGGATGTTTTCAAGTATCCACCTACCTTTCTGCTGTAAGCAGAATTGCTGCCTGCTAAATTGCTTGAAACGCAAAATTCTGCCCCACCCCCAACTTGTTTTGGCACCTACTCACCCTTTCCCCCCCGAAATTCCAATCGCTTATGAAAGGTGCTCCATTAAGAGGAAAAGAGAAAGTCCAAACAACCAGCAGCAATGAGCTGAGTGGACTCAGCGAGCCTGACGTTGCTCTTTACAGCAGAAAAATGTTTGGACAGAGAGCGTCCCTGAAAACTAATTCCTTTTTTTCTCTCTCTCTCCCTCTTTTTTTTTTTTTTTTGAAGTCCAAAATTGGGTGTATCCTAGCCCTTCTCCTTTAATTTATTTGATTAAATCATAACAAAGACAGACTCATCAGCTTCTCGTATTTCCTCACATGTAACCATACGCGAAACCTTTTATATGAAAGCAAGTAATTGGCTTTAGTTAACCGAGGGCAGAGACTGGGGCGAAGTTTTACGCCCGTTCCCAGAGCAGCATTTCACGCGAACGCGTGTTACAGCTGCACCCAGTGCTCCTCGGTGGCGACCCTCGGGGTCTCAACTTTGTCTCGTTCCCCACAGCCGCCCCCTTTCTCCCACCTCTCTGGCGGCGAGGAAGGCTGCTCGGGTCGAGAGGTGAGGGTCGGGGGCTGGTTCAGGGAGCGCCCCCCTGGTTTTTACGCTCGGGACCGCTCCACGCCAATGTCCACGTCCGTGGGTGTTTCGTACCGTGCTCGCTGGTTCTTTTGCGCTCCTAATTAAGAACTAGATAAATTTCACCTTCAGGGAAATGAAGCCCTGTTAGCTCACTTTTAGTTTAAGTGAAAAAGAAAGAATGGAAAAAAAAAAAGACTCAAAGTTTCTCAGGTGGAGCTCAGATTCCCTTTGGTTATTACTCAAAAGAAGAACCACGTCAATTACCTCTTTTCTTTGGAAATGCCTGTCCGAGAAAATCCTGGCAATTCCCCGTGCCCGTGCGCGGGGCAGCTGCAGGCTGGCCGCTGCTGTTGCCCCGGCAGCCCAGCGAGCCGAGCGCCGCAGCCTCCCCGAGCAGCCTCTGCCTCCGCCCGCGCCTTTTGCTGCGCTCGGGAGCAAAATCCCCGTCGTCCAGGGATAAATCGCTTTCGGAGAGCAATGGGGCATTTGCAGCAAGCGCCGTATGAAAAATAAAAATAAAATACAATACAATAAAATAATAGCACACCCTGGTCAGAGGACAGGAACCTCGCAGCAACAGGTGACCAGGGGCACCTGCCGCTTCTCCAGGGTGTTCGAGTGCTAAAGCCAGGGAGGGAATTTTACAGCAGGAATCACGCTCGGGGCCGGGGAGAGAGAGGGGCATCCACCAAACCGTGCTTAGCGACACTTCAGCGAGAGTTTTAGGTTGCTTTGAGGCCACCAGGAGCTCTGCGGCGGGGCGCTAAGGGCACCTTGCCTTGTCCTCCCCCTCGTCGCCTTCCTGGGGTCCCTCAGAGCCCCCAGAGCCGCCGCCGGGGCCGTGCTGCTGTCCGGGGGTCGGCGGAGCGGTACGCCTGCTTTTTAGGGGAAGAGGTTCCGCTCTGGGGTCAGCCCGAGCCCTGCTCTCCCCTCCCGGCTGGACTCTTTGTTCTTTGGCCCTTTGTCCTCTCGCTCCTCGGCTTTGCCCGAAGTTTCCAGAGGGCGGGCTGGAGGTGCGGCGGAAAAGTTGCAGAAATCCCCGGAATTAAATTTGCCGGGGCAGCGACAGCAGGCAGGGCTCCCCTCCGGGGGCTACGTCCCCGAGCGATGTCGCTTTGTGTCACCCGGCCGCGGGACAGGTTCGTGGCGCCGGGAGCCGGCGGCGATGCCGGTGCCGGGGGAGCCGCGGGGGCTCCATGGGGTGCGGCGCCGCCCCACGCAGCCGCCGGACCCCTCGGCGCCGCGGGGAACCGCCGGCCCTGCGGCCGGCACCCGGACGTGCGGACCTTTCTGGTGCACAGGGGCAGAGACGGTCAGGGAACAGACCGCGGTGAGACGGGGCGGGAGGTCACGGCGACGGAGGATTTCTGAACGTCGGGTTTTACGGGACGCGCGCTCGTTTGTCTGAGTTGCACAAAGCCAGGAGGCGTTTGGCCTAATCGCTCTCTTTTCGGCGTGCTTCCTGGTTGCTTGACAGGACTGTGGCAAAATGCTGTCACAAGTTGAACAAGTTGGTGCTTACCTTCAGAGCAGACGAAATATCCTGACGGAGCAGCGCAGCAGCTTAAAGGACAATCTCAGCATTGTTAGTGGGAGATCATATAGTACTTCTTGGTGCCGGTAATAAAAGGAAAACCTACTCGTTCAATACAGTATATGGTGTAGCCTTGTCCTACCTTTACAAACACAATTAAATGCTAGAGAAGTAAAAACTTATTTTTCCTTTCAGTAAGAAATCACCCATAACTTTGCAGATATGAATTATCCCCCACCCCCATTATGTGAAAGTAGCAAAACACATCAGTGACGTGCATTTGGTATTAGGAAAGCTGATGAGAAATGAAGTTCTCATATGGTGCGCTGGACCAGGTCACAACAGGTTGCTGACAAAGCCAGGTTTGAGTCCTGAACTCTGGCAGACTTCTCTAACAGCGCTGCCACGCTCCCATTTTTGTAACCAGTGACATAATGGATGACCATAACACTCTGGAATTCACTGAAAGACGATTTAATGTAATTCTCTCTCTCTTTTTTTTTTTTTTTTTAAATCAAGAGACGCCCACAAATGTTTATACCAGCATAATGCAAATTCATTATTTTTATAAATGTAGAGATCCTGTATTTTTTTTAAAGAGAATATTTTCACAGTACTTCTGTATTAAATAAAAAAGGCCAAGATTGTTTATCACAGTGAGCCAAATTTCCAAAATTTGCATATTTTCTTTTCAGAATAGCAGACAAAACATGTTGAGAAATGAGGTGAGAAAAGTTTGAGGTAGACTAAATAAATATTTTAGATCTGGATTTTTTAATGTACATACGCTAGTAGAGATCATACCATCCTTCTGACACATGTTAAACCCTAGGATCAATTCTTTAATGAAATAGCTTTTGATGTGAGGTGGTGTGAGGCCTGTTCTGGCTTTGCTTTTTCCTCATGCTGAGGGGATATAGTTCCAGTAAAAAGTCTTGGAACCTCACACCTGGAAAATCCAGCTATAGGTATTTCAAGCTGGAAACTCGAAACCAGAAACTGTCCTTGAAAACTCTGACCTTTATTATTTCAGGCCGTGGTTCACAGTTGAATGTAATGATCAGTCACTAGCAAAGTAGAAAAAGATGCAGGCATTGTATCAGATGCTTTGATGATAGCTCAATTTTCTAGCTGAGTGTGTCTTCACACACAAGTCGACTAGTTTATTGCTTAAATCCAGAGGCTGGCCACATTACTCACTATTCTGTTTATATCCCAATGCTCATAATGTGTTGTTGCAATATCCAGGTAAAATGTTCAATGCCATTTACAACAAGGAATCTGCCTTGAGCAATACTATAATCAGTAATAGCTAGCGTTACCGAGAGGAACAGTTTCTGGAAATGAATTATCACCACATGAGTTAACAAAGGTACGTCTGTAATTTTGTTCAGAACTAAATAAAACTAGACATCCAAGAAAGAGAATACAAATTTAATTGGAAGAAATGGATCTTACAGAATGCTGTGTTTAATCAATAGCAGTTGCTTCTGCCTTTCGGTAATGAAGACGATTAAAGGGCCATCGCTGTTCCCAGGCTGTTGTTTGAATAGAGGGGTTCTGCAGCATGAGAAAAATGAATTTCTGTCTCAGAAATACCCACTGAAGAAAGGGTGGTTACACTTATTCACATATTGATTAATCTTCCCCTTTTTAATACTTTTTACTGATGTACATAGATTTTCTTTTAATAGATAAGGAATTTATATATATTAAAACCAACAACTCTCTGCTGCTTCTCTTGGAATCTCTTCCATCAAGTATAGGTTCCCAAATATTGTGCTGTATTTCAGAAGGCAAATACGTAAGGATGTTTTAGGATTTTGTTGTCTTGTGTTTTGGAGCAGGGGACAAAGCTACTTAGTTGTTCACTACACTACTAAGTTGTTTAAATGAGATGTCAAGCCAGACCTTTTACCTTGGAATTTTTATCACCTTTGCCTGTCAATAAATACTTGAGGCAAATAATGAAAATTAAATTGCTTCCCTTTTTATTTCACTTGCACTTGTTATTATATATTATATCTGAAGAGCATCAGTGAAGAGGCATATGGCATAAAACAGGAGGAAATATAAAATGAACACTGTTTTAAAACAGATACCTCTAGGTATAGGTGTGAATGCATAAAGATTCATTTAAACAATTCTTAAATGGAAAAGCTCTAAGTTGACAAGAAAGGTAAATAGCATGTCATAGGCACTTAGTAGATGATGTCATGCTAACTTTAGGAAAATGTATAGCAGCGGTCTCCTTGACATCCCTGCAGAAAATTAGATCTTGACAGAAAGGAAGGGAGAGCATTTAATTATAAGAATCATTTTGAGAATGGAGGGTTACAACTTTAATATTGTATTTCTTTTCTTTTATTAGTTTATCTCAGTCTTTACTAAATTAAAGATTTTTTTGTTTGTTTCTTTGTTTTTAAATGCCCATGTTTTACTCTATCATTATATACTCAATAGAACTAAAAAAAGGCTTCAGAATAATGCAAATCTCAAGCTTTCAGGTATTGCAAAGGCCTTCTGCACTTCCTACATGTGTAAAATTACCACTAGCCATGGTGAATAGTGGTAGATATTGGCTGAGATTCAATAGATGAATAAATATCAACTTAGATTTTTCTTTTTACTGTTATGTCATGTATGGGGAGAGCTGGAGCTCTTTGCATTATGCGAGTATAAGGGTATACTTAGGATGTCAACTGAATGCAGTAAATATGTTTGCAACAAATGCTGGTGATAATGATGTTTCCATCTAAGTATTTAATGTTTCAAAATTTGTCTGACTTTTATTAGAATAATAATAGCAAACTTAGAAATGAGTTCCCTGTATTTAGATTTTGTCAAAAAAAGTCTTATTCAAACTACAAAAAGTGTTTCTCTGTATTTTTTTAGTGATTCACAACCTTAAGATGCAGCAATGCCATAATGCACACAAACTCCCTCCCTCAAAATACTCAGGCAAGATTAGCACATTATTGCCTGTGCACATTTTTTCAGCACGTACATCAGTAATGTACAAATGGATCTAGTTTTAAGCACAGAGAGGAGAGAAGATAACTCTTTATAAATTCATTTTAAGTAACTGATTAAGTTTAAAGGTTTATTTCTGTTTCCGTTGCAGTTAATATGAAAACTTGTGACTTTGAATAGCTTCCTCTTACTATTTGGATTCTGGAAATGCTCAGAATTCCTAGGCAGGGTTTTGGTTTTCTTGTGCAGAAATACATAACAGTAACACCATCTCTCCATTGAAATGTATGATTACAGGGGCCTTAATTTTTCATGTACTTGTATTTCCTATTTTTAGATTTTGTACCTTGTAGTAAGAAGCTTGCCTTCCTCTCTCAATCTCCTTCCTCCTCACTGCCATGGAAATAGTTGTCATGTCTGTAAGTGGGATATTTGTTGTTTAACTGTTTTAAGATTTCATACAAATATAAGATAACAGTTATTTTTATTATTATTTTTTTAATTTTTAATTTGTATCAGATACAACTTACTACATTGCTGCCTGGCTGGGGAAGTTGCCAGTGAAATGGCATAAAGTTTAACTCCCATTAATGATGACTAGTAAAATGGATGAGGAACTTACACATTTTCTTTCAGTTAGGAAAATATTAGAGTAGATGGAAAAAAAAATGAACTCAGTGATTCTTTGCATATACTTGTCAGTCTACACTTTCTGAACAAATTATATCATTATTTAACATTTTTACTTTTTTTTTTCATTTGTATTTTTAAACTCAGGAGAAAAGAGTACGGCATCTAAAGTTTGCCTGAAATTTAAAATAAAAAATGTAGGTCTTTAAACAAGGAATGAGAATAGTGCAGACCCCTGAATTATAAATTAAGAAATCTTGTTTCTGTTTTGAGCCTGGATTTTCTCTGAAGAATTTTCTTCCCATCACACCCTTATTCATCTTGTCCGTTTGAAAAATGTTTAAAGAGGTAGGTATTTTGGTAGGCTACAACATGGTGACTCCTCAGTGTTCATAAGATACCTGGAGCTCTGCATGTGATGTTTTTGAATTAGTAGAAAGTGTTAAATATTAGTAAGAAGATAAAATCTTTTACATAAAGCAAAAATAGTGTAATCCAGTTATAGTTTCCACTGACACATGGAAATTGAAAGATTTTGCAGCTGCACATGTACATACACTGCTACTTCTGGGGTAGGTGGTGTCAGTATATTCCAGGAAAAATAGAAACAAATGGAGTTTATACTTCTAACTTGGATGATACAAACTCAGCGGAGGACAAATTACTACCTTTTTTTTTTTCTCATTTCTAGTCTGTAATAATATCTATCTAAAGGAATAAGTGATATATATATATATATGTTTCACAGCTAGGGAAAAAATTACTCGAGAAAATCTTGCTTTAAAGGAAGTGTCACATAGAAGAGGAACTCTATAGGTCCTAATTTGTCTGTCTTGGTAGAATGAAGAAATTATTGAAATCCCAGCATCCCAGCTTCCTCAAGAACAACTTGGTTTCTATAAGGAAGGATTACCAGTCATAGGCCCATATAAGTGACAATGAC
The DNA here is from genome assembly GCF_964211835.1 of Anser anser. Lineage (NCBI taxonomy): Eukaryota > Metazoa > Chordata > Aves > Anseriformes > Anatidae > Anser > Anser anser. Next base: position 101,549,281 of record NC_139722.1, read on the forward strand.
CACTGTCAGTTGCCGACTGAATTGTTTCTCAGTTCATTCATCCATTACCTAGCAAATAAATTGTCATCAATTCTTTTAGAGGAGGAACATGCAATACACAAAATATTTAAATGTTGTCTTTTGACTTTTTTGTAGCAAAGAATATTTATAGAATAAATACTCAGAGTAGGGGAAAAGAGACAGTTGAGGGACTGTGGTGGGACTGGCACAGATCCTTCCTGAACTGATAGAAGATACAGACCAAATTGTTTATCACTGGCATGCTAACATCCTGAGATTTACAGTGAAGTTTCATTTGATCTGAAAGCTTGGCACTGCATCCATTGAAATCACTGAGGTTTGTGTTCTGCAGCCTAAAACTCCTGCAACCATGTCTAATTTTTACAAATGTTTTATTTTGACATCGTAATTTAAAACATTTAGAAAAAACAGACATGGAGAACCTGTGAGTGATTATGCTAATGACATTTAAAGAGTAAATTTCATCTATATTTTCATATGTGGGAACTAAGAGACAGAAGGAGACGAGACTCCCTAAAGCCCAAGATCCCCAAAATATGTGGGTGATTGACTTAGGACTGCAAAGCAGGTTGCATACACCTGGTACACACGTGATGTGGCCTTCACAAACTACCAAAGCCTGGTTCCAACTTTTTCCTCAACAGTTTTGTGACACTCTTTCACCTAGTGGTAATGTTTCTTTCTTAAATCTCTATAAAGCTTGTACCTGCGTGAGGGTGAGAAGAGCTGTTTGTCTTTCCAGTACCAAAATAATTCCTTGAAGACTAACTCATGTATTTTCAGGCAGAAACACCTGAAATCAGATGGAATTGCTCTTAGATAGAAATTTGTTGCACTGAGGCTGCAGGGAGCAAAACCAGCATCTGATGTTGTACGTCCTCTGCAGCAGTGTACAGATGAGAGAGGAAAAATTGAGATAAAATGGAAAATAGTGAAGGGTCACTTTTGTTGGGCTTGCATGTAAAGAGTTGCCTCAAGAAACAATATGTACTTGTGGAATAGAAGGAATCTGCTTCTGGATGCTAAACCTGGGTGGTACACTTAGTAACTTAGGAATGCATAGGTAGGAACATAGCGCAACAGTTGTCTAACAACTGGAAATCAATACTATGGTAAATACCAATCTCTTAAAAAGAGACTTTATTGTTACAAAAGAGGCAAAAAAAATGTTTTGGGCAAAATTCTGTATCCTTTTGTGCATCTGGCTTTGTCACAACAAAACAGCAGGCATGGAAGCTGCTTCCCCCTCCCTTTGCTCTCCGGCCTCCTGAGCAGCCTGCTGCTTCAGTAACATTTCTTTTACTGATAGTGAGCATAATGGATGCAGGGGCTTGGTACTGGGATCAGTGAAGTTCTCAGGATGGCTTCAGAAAGACTTAGATCAGATGTTCATGAGCTAGTGGCTCTGTTTCTTAGAAGTATGGCAGCAAAACATTACAGTGAAGTCTCCTAACTAGTAAAGCTGCTCTAATGAGTTGTACTATAGTGTACGATAGTGCAGTGAAAAAAAGGAAAAAAAAAAGTACATAAAATTATCCTTATTGAGAAGAGTGAATAGAGAAAATAAAGGACAGAACAAAACTCCCTGTAGCTTACATAAAGTAATTTAGAAAAAGCGGTTTGATATCAGAGTTGCTAATATCAGGCTCCCCGAGGTTTCTTCAGTCCTCCTGTAAATAAAGTGAGGACAGGTTTCAGACCAAGCGAGCTTCAGGATCATGTCCAGTAATGATATTTTATGCACGCTTTGTGTTGTGCTGGTGTACACAGGCTCTAACAGACTTCACACCAGGCTGAAAGTGTTCAGCCAAAGAAGAGGTGCAGTTAGTTAGCTCTCTCATCTGCAGAGCATAGGGGAAAGGCAAATGGCGATATAGAGGTGTTTGCGAGCGAGGTAGTTCCTCTAAGTGAGTTACTCCAAGCTTTGCCTTGCAGAAGCTGATCCCAAGGCTTGTAGCCAGGCTTGCAAATCTGCAAGGGAGGCAGAGCCCCTGCCTGAGTGCCACACAGCCCTTCCTGAACCTTTCTCTGCAATTAGGCAGTGCCAGGTGGCTACGTCTGCTCTTTATTCTTGTCTTTCTTTCTCCTTTTACTGTGGCTGGAGCTGCAATCTGAGCAGAAAAGTGACATGGGGAAGGCCTGATCCCTATTCTGCCCTGTTGAAGGCTGTGATTGTCTAGCTAAAGACTGAAAGGTCAGTACTCTGCAGCGGGTCTCCTTGTTTGGTGGAAATGGTTGAAACTCTGCAACTAACTACCAGCAAAAGACTGGTGTTGTTTTGAAGCACCTTTTATTTTATATTTAATCATCTACAGGTAGATATCTGCAGATTTGAGGACTACCCTTTTTATTCCTTCCAGAATATTCTAAGACACAAAAGTAAGACCTAAATATATATATATATCCCTGCTTTACTAAATTTATGTAAAAAACAAAACAACAAAAAACTAATAGATTTAACATATTTTAGATAGTTTAAGCAGTGCGTACTGTCTTATATATGACAAGGTTTCTTAAGCTTTATAAACTTTGTTTGTAAGCTATTAATGAACAGTGCTTCAGTAATGCAATGCAAACATCATAGTTAGAATGGAAATAAACATCTTATCTTCTTGGCAAAATTATCATTACCCTGTACAGAGGAAAGCCCTCTGTAGTTGTCTTTGTTGCCACCACTGCTGCACTTTCTCCCCAGGATAGCCCATTATTTGCTGCATTCCCTCAGCAAGCTTTTTCATAGGACTTTTGGATGACGGAACTTCATCTGATTAAATGCTCTGTACAGCACCTAACAAAATTAACTTCCTACCCTGAACAATGCTACCATGCTATAAATACCTAATGAGAAAAGGGATCTCGTAGTGTCAACCTGGAGTACTCACCCAAAGTTTTGTAGAAATTTCTCTGTATTGGCACTGAGGTGAGAGTCGGGCTTGAGCACAACAGCTCTCTCACCTTGCCTTTTGTGGCATGAGAGAAGGGCACAATGTTTTTGGACTTATTTCTGCAAAATTTGAGCACTCATAATTCCTGCTTACATCAGCAGGAGAAGAGAGCACACAGCTCCTGGCACTAATTTCTGCCCTGCCCAGAAATTACCTTCAAGAGCCTCAAAATTGTCATTAAAATTCAATTGTTTCCCTTCACATTTACACATCCGCCCCTGGAAAAACAGCCATTGTGTAACTTCTGCCCCTCTCCCTGGAGGTGTTACCAGGAGGTTAACTCACAACGGGGATGGGAAGGTTGTAGCCCAAATGTTGACTGAAAAGACAGAGGCAAGAAAATGAGTTTACCTTCAACCCCTCTGGCTCCAACACTGAACTATGTAATAATGTAAGTGTAGGATTTCATTGCTAGATTTTCGCATTGGTTCTGCTTCTGTCTTGGCTACCATGCAAATATTTACTACTTTTTATTTTATTGCTGTTGCTTTATGACATGACCACTTGGCCAATATTTCATGAAAAAAAAATGCAACAATGCAACTTTTTTTTTCAAATTTTTTATTTTATTAAATATTGTAGATTTTCTTGATTAATAGGTCCTTAGCTAGTATAAACTGGTATGACTCCACTGATTTCACTAGAGCTACATCAGCTTTCACCAGTTGCATGCCTACTTTGTAGTATGTGGCTCTGACCAGCTAATTACTTTACCATAACATGGTATTCATATATGGTCATGGAATTTAAGGTTCTGACTGGTGTTAGGTAGTTAAATGTAAATAAGTATACTAGTCTTTAGAGTATGATCTTTTTCATTTTTCTCACCATTTTCTGTCACAAACAACCAAATTAAAACTGGTGTCCTCTCCTTCCCACCGGCCTCTTGGCTGCCTGCTAGGGGCCCGCAGGTATAAAACGAAGGATGGGTTCGGTATCAGCACATTTCACTTACAGCACTAGAAATGAGCATCTTTAATGCACCAAATAAGCTAAATGACAGGGGAATGCTTCCAGACGGCATTCCAGGGCTGTGAGGGCAACCCAGGAACCTGTGGTCCAACAGGCTTTGTAACACTGAACCATGTTGACTGACAAAGGCCTCCCTGCACGCTTCTGTATACCATTTTTTACCTACATCTGTCACATCTTTGAAAGCACAGCTTTTTGTTGTGCGTGAGGATGTACTTATGCACTCTGAAAAGTCAGAAGACTTGCCAAACTTTGAAGGCTAGGGACTGTAAATGGGTGACTAGCAGGGTCAAGATGGAGCTGAGGTCCTTCAGACCAAAATTATATAAGGTCCAGTATTGATGTGTTCATCTTCTGATTTAACATAACAGGTGCCTCCTCTACATGAAGTCCTGCAGTCTTAGGGAAAACTTAGTTCATACAGTGTTGGGTTTCCATAATGAAGCATCACAGGTGCTTTCTTCTTAACTGCAACAGTATCAGTCCCTCTGTCTTTATATAAAACATAGCAATTAAAGAAATCAAGTTCAGGGATGAAGGGTTTCATGTTTCCTCTTCTTCCAGTCTATAAACTGTTCTATGTGTAGGCTTCTTCCGCTCTTCCTTTTGAAGCTCCACCATCAGCGTTTAAGGTTATTCAGGCCAAAGAAAAGGAGCAACAGGGAGCATGACTGCAGCCTGCTGTGACAACACTGAATTATGTGGGGTAATCCTGGATCTCTGGCTTCCAGGACTCATTTAGCATTCATACATTGAGAATAAAACACATTAATGGGCTTTTGAGAATTCCTGAGATATGACCTGGATCATAGATAGAGTCTAACTGCCATTAAACATAATACCTTCTTGGCAGCCATTCCTCCTGTGCATCCTCTGCCTTTAAGATCTATTTTGGAGAGGCAAGAGGCATTTTGGAAATCTTGTAATCAGCCCCTGTCTACAAAGGAATCAGGCCCACTGCAGGCTGTTTTATCCTGTGCTTAGCATCTTGTATGTATGGTATGTGAAAGGGGAAGAGGGCTCAAACACCATTTGTACTTTAAATAACTGTGCCAGTAGTTACACAATCCATAATGTTTGTATTTTCACTAAATGCAGTGTTTGTGACTAACTTCTAGAAGAGCAGAAATGAGATACAGTTCTAGTATTGGTTCAGACTGGGCCAGCCCTGTACCACAGCCCATCTGTCAAGGGCATCAGGAAAGGTGCCAGTGAGCATAATACAATTTGTCTGCTACATATATAGAGTATCAGCACTTGCTCATGGCACTTTGGCAACTTCCATCTATGTCAAGCAAGACAAAGTCTGATTCCTTTACTACTTAATACAGTTGGTTCAAGTTTCTCCAACACTTGGCTCAAATCTTGCTAGAAGTCAGGCTGCAAAAGTCAGGAGGTGAACTTTCTTATTCTGCGAGGACTTGGATCCAACATTAGGTGAGGGCCCCACCCTGATCCTGATCTCTGATAAATATACTTTTCAATGTTGCGTTACTGCTAGCGTGTGAGCCAAATGTCTACACTGATACTTATGTTCAGCCAAATGGAAGCTTTTTTTTTTTTTTCTTGATTTATAAGTATGTTATGTTTTACAGACATGAGTAACCCATGTGGGATATCTTTCCCACAGAGTAAAACCAATGTAAATTCACATGACTCAGGGATTTGTTTCAGTGCTCGTGTATAAACTCTCATTAGAAATGATTACGCTTGAAGATCAAAAGAAAAGTACACTCGCTTGTATTAATGTTTAATGCATAATTCACATTGTTAGAACAAAAAACAAAACAGTCAGTGGTTGTTATGACAAATATTAAACATTGGCACTACTAACCAATTCCCAGAGAGGATCCTTCTTTTCACGGCACTGGCTGTGTGCTGATATTTCCTCTTGCATCTGTTATGCCGTTGTCTCTGAGACCTCTACATTTTAAAGACCTCTTCCTTCCCTACAGGGATCAGCAATCCCCCTGTACTAGCACGAGTGGGGCAGACACGAGACACCCTCTCACTGCAGGTGGCTCCTGTTTCCGGAGAGCTCTCAGTGGCAGCAGTGTAAAATAATCTAATCCAGTTGTTGACACAAGTGTGATTTTAGATATGGCATGTTCCCGTATGGTCCAAAGCTCTCCTGGCCTACAATCTCAGCCTACTTTCAGCTTTACTATCAAGACTAGGCCCATGTTCGACGTTACTCAACACAACAGGATTAAAGAGCTTGATTTTTACCTTGCTTGTTCAATGGTTTCTTTCTTACCAGTGAGCTTCATACTTAAATAAGCAGGCTAAGCATGAGGGAGGTGTATGTGAAATCCATTCCCCATATCCTTCAACCAAGACCAGCACAGTACAGCAAAGCCATGCACATAATCACAAATTGAGCTTAAGAAGAATCACATTTGCAGAATCAATGCCTGTTACATGGAGTAGAAGGGTTGCTCAATGTATATATAGGAAGATCCATGGATGCCCTCTGCCTTCCCACACCTTACAGTCTTTCACACAAAGTAATTTTTTTCCACATATCTTCATAGCTTTTATTGACTTTTTCTATGCCAGTGTTTAAATTTGTAACACCTAGCTTTTATATTTATGCTTCTCTTTGGAACTTTACTGAGCTTACATCACTTCTTTCACATCTATTTTCTTTTTTCCTCAAAAAAATGAGTTTGAAATGTAGGAGCCTTAATTCAAGTCAAAGAGTCACCTATCTTCCAAGGAAGGTCTGTGGCACAGAATGACATTTGAAGAGCTTTCTGCTTGGCATGAAGGTGCAAAAAAAAAATTTCCCTTTCTCATTATCGTTTTGGTAATTTTCCTGTACACCAGTAGTGACACAATACACCTAATTCAGAGCCCTCCTGTACCCATTCAGAACAAATAACTGCCTGAGACTGAGGTAGGCTCTTCCTGAATCAGGTCTCTAAACAAACTGTGAAATTAGCTTCCTGTTCCTAAGGTGCCTCCTGAGAGCCCCATTGTTCTGCAAGCCATCCTGTGCAAGTTTGTGAGGTTCCTCATGCAGGAACTAGTATTGTTGCATTATAAAGGGTGCTTCACATAGACACTACTGCTTTGAATGGCATGTAGTCAAAGTACAAGCAGATCATGGCTGTTTAAGAGGACATAGCAGACCTTTGGGTTTTGTTTTCCTTTTGTTAACAACCTACTCAAAAACCTTACGATCAAGAACCTGGTATTTTCTCCAGTAGAGAGCTGACTGTCTGTTCCAACACAGCCGAGAATGTACTCAGAGTACGCATTGTTTATTTTTTTTGGTGGTGGTGTGGGTTGGTTTTTTTTTTTTTTGAAGTGCACATGGAATTGCTGTCCTTGACTTGATCATAAGTGCACAGCCGTTGTGAGGTTTCTGTTAAGAAAGAAAAACCTGTAATGAATTAAATATGCCTCGCAAGGAAAGAAGTAGGTCAAATGTTGAGCTAAATTAACCTTATGTTATATAGAAAAACTACACACATTGTGTTGTTTTCACGTGTGCAACTTTGGACTTGTCTACACACAAAATTATTCCAAAACTCTTACTAGCTACACTGCAATAATTACTCTCGACTAAAACCATGTGTAGACAAATTTTATGCCAGCATAAGAATTCACTTTCTTGAATTCTCTTAATCCACTTTAGAAGTGGATTAAGTGAAACCAGGAAACAGCTCTGTCATTCCAGAATGAATGAGCCACCTGGGCACAGTTCTGCTTTACATTCAGACTCTACCTTAATCCAGCACAATTTTGCTGGGCTGAGAGACTCTTAAGATATATCTACATAGCAAATGAACTTGTGATTATAGACATACCAACCTTTCTTTTACTCTCGCTGGCGTGAGTAACAGCAGTAATGAAAGATGGTGGCAGACTCTTCAGTGTAGCCTATTAACTGGAGCATACATGCAGAAAGCCTTCTGGTTGTGAACAACCTATGCTGAAATCCACCTAATCACGCCCTCACTTCAGATACTACACACGTCCCTGTACTGATGCCAGGGTGGGAACGCCTCTCTACATCTCTGGTGTGTACACACACCAAAAATTGCATATGCGATAGGACTGTGCAGCTGAACTAAATGGAAAACAGGTGAATTTAACTTCAGAGGTTAATCACATTGGAGGAGATGCATGGCTCACACATTTTTAATATACACACCTTTGACAACCAAATAGTGTCAGCTGTGCGACTGCATAGGCCAAATTAAATATGCTGCAGACAAGCACAACTCAGTTGATTTCACTAGGGCTGAATTTGGCTCCATAGGCGAGTTCTTGCTTATTTGACTAATACTTGTTTTGTTGCCTATCTGCTCATTTCATTTAATGAAATTAATGCACTTTAATATTCCTTTCAATGCATTCCAAAAATGGCAATTTGATTAACTAATTTGATTAACTAATTCCCTTTTAAAAGTGTAAAAATCACAAGTAAAATCTCACTGTTATGAGAGGTATGGAACAACTGCAAATGGCATCTTGGGTAGCTCTGTCATAACCTTCATCTTTTTAAACAAATTCCCCACATCAATCAGGAGAGCTTCATTTAAAAATGAATGGCAAAATATAGACAACAATCAGCGCTTTTCAAGTCTACCAAAAATGTACAGGTAATGTACCCTCTGCTTTGCTGAGCTCTGTTGAGACAGTATACTTAAGACAAACAAAAATTTAGTCTAAATGCTGCTCAAAACAATTTCAAAACAGAAACATTAGACAAACTTGTCTTTATAGCCAAGCCAGAAAGCACCTCGAGCAGCTTGGGTTAAAAATAAAAAGTACTTTCAATTTCGCTCTCCTTAAAATGGTTCTTGGACTCCCTAATATTCTGAGAAGGACTTTTTTTTTTTTTTTCCCCCCCCAGTTACAAAGCAAAGTCTTTTTCCAGTGGAAATAGACGATCTCAGCATTTAAAATAACATGCTGCTCCAGAGTACTGAGTCTGGCAACAGAAAAGGTTTATGCGTTTATGCTAGATTCTCCCTGACTTTATCCTCTTAAAAAAACTGGAAGAGCAAAACCTGATTAGTAACAATATTAAGCAAAGGCAATCTTCCCTTTTATTGTATTTAAATGAGGAAAATGAAAGCGATGATGCTAATATTAAAGATGAACAGATGTAGCTGCAAAAATAATTTAGTTTCAGCCCTGTTGTGTGTTCCTTTGTGAACTCCATCGTGCTAGCTATGTGTATATTGTGAGTCCTTGTCAAAATAGGTGGCAAGAAATGCAGCATGGCATGGAGGAACTTGACTTTGGGCTTTCCTGAGCGCCCTGTGGTCAGCGTGCAGCTGTAGTTTGGGATATTAAAAGTGTGTGTATGTAACAACTTAGCTTTAGCTGAAAAGGAACACAAGTCTGCGCCACCATGGATACCTAGGAGTGAGGCCTAGCTCTGGAAATACTTTTGCACAGGAGTAAATCCACACATCTAAAGGCCCCTGAATTCACATATACTTACAGGATTTCCCTCGTAAGAGTCCAAAACCCAAGGAAAGATATCCAAGCGTGTTGCCAGCCCCTGCCCCTGCTCATAACAATGCCCTGGGCACGCAGGTGACCGTGCCCGTGGCAGCAGGCCTTGTCTCCCTGCGTGGTGGCACAGGGTGCTTTGGGACACAGCTGCACCCCAGCAGCAAGGCGTGAGGGTGGGCTGCACACCCCCAGCTCAGCCTGACACCATTTCACCAGCGACCTCCATGCCACGGCCCCTTCTGCCCTGACCCACAGGCTGCACGAATGGAGCCCGCATCCACCCAGCTGCCATGCCAGCCTACACCGCGGGGGCTCGGGGCTGATTTGGGGGGCCCGGGCCTCATCTGCAGTGCCTTTGGGGTGTTTTATTTTTTGCCCTAATTCCATTTCCCCCCCGCACGGGCATGGCGGGCTGGCAGCGTGTGCGTGGCAGCGTGTCGCCGGGCGTGCTGTCCCGTCGGAGCGCATCCGGGCTGGTGGAGGGTGGCAGCCCTGCCACCCTCATTTCGGTGGTTGTGTTTTTTTTTTTCCCCCCCCCCCCCCCCTTTTTTTTTTTTTTTTGCGTGTGTGCTTTATTTCTCCAGGTGGGACGTGGCGGTGCCCAGCGAGGCTGGCCTGGCGCTGATCGTCACCCTGAAGGTAAAATGAAAGACAAAAAGATGAACGCATGCCTGCTCCCCCGCGCCCGCCACCATCGCGGGCCGGCAGCCCCCGCCGCGCGCCGGATTTCCTGCCTCGGCTTTTTTTTTTTTTTTTTTTTTCCCCTATCGTTTCGCCGAAAATAAAAAAAAAATAAAAAATAAAAAACCCCGCATGCAGAGAAACGTGCACGTACCCGGTAAACGAGCCCGAGCAAAAAACCCGGCCGCTTCCCCCTTCTCCTGCCAAGTTATCATTGAGAAAACAGCCAGGCGGAGTGACGTCCCGGGTCAGGCCGAGTGCGGAGCGGCGCTACCAAGGCGGCAGGGAGGCCCGGAGCCGTCAGCGGGGCCGGGGCCGCGGGGCCGGGGCCTCCGCCGCCCGCCCGCCGCCGCCCTCCGCCCGCCGGGGCCGCCCCCGCCGGGGCCGCCCGCCCCGCGCCCCCCTCGCCCCCCGCCGCGGCTCCCCGCGGCCCGAGCCCGCCGGCGGCTCCCCCCTCGGCGGCGGAGGTCGCGGGAGCCCGGCTGGAGGAGGCGTGTGTAAAGATTTTGCAATGTCCCTGCATGGTGTTGTAGACTTTGCGAGCAAAGAAACCGGCTTCGGCTTCTTTGAAAGCCCCGGCGACTCACCTGACTAGCCTGCCTGCCTGCGGTGCCGAGCGGACCAGGTAACGCCGGGACCCCCCTCCCCCGGCCGCTGACATTGCGGCGGGGGCGGCGGGCGGCGGCCGGCAGCGCAACCACCCCCACCCCCCAAAAAAAAAAAAAAAAAAATCCAAAACCTTGGGAACCGGCAGCGCTCCCCCCCAGAAAAAACCCAAACCTTGGGCACTGCACTTGCCCCGAGTCCCCCCCCCCCCCCAAGCCGCCCCTCCAAGCCCGCACCCCACCGTGGTGTTGGTCCGTCGGGCAATGATTGAAAATTATTGGGGTGCGGGGGGATGAATTTTATGATTTATGATTATTATTAGGGCATTTATTCCCCGCCCTTCCTGCTGACCCCGCAGGTCTCCCCCCTCGTCCCCCCCCCACCCCCCCCCCGGCCGGGAGCGCCGGGGAAGTGAGGAGGCGAGAGGGAGCTCGGAGTTTGGGGCCGGGGTCCCGGGGTGGCGGCGGGCTTCAACTTTAACCCGGGGGGGCTGGCCCCGGCCCCGGCCCCCTGCCCGGCCCCCCCCGACCGCCCCGTCCTCGGGGGGGCGAAGTGCGGCAAGTCGTCGGGTTTGGGGGGGCTGAGCCCGGCCCAAGGGGTCTCTGCCCCCCAAAACCCAGCGCCCCCCCCCCCCCTCAGGCCCTCAGAGGTGTTTTATTTATTTATTTATTTATTTTTGGGGGGGGTGGGGTGAGAGGCGCTGGGTCCGCGTGCTGGCCGCGATAGCCGGGGACGGGGCTGGGGAGCGGGGGGCGAGCAGAAAGGAGCCGAGGAGCGGGGAGGGCAGGCGGGTGGCAGCGTGGGCAGGGCTCGCCTTTCCCTCCCGCAGCCCCCCCCCGGGCCGGCCTGCAGCGGGGGGGCTCCAGGGCTGGCAGCCGAGCGCAGCCCCGCAGGCAGGGAGCTGACCCCCACGCCTCACACCGCCGGCCGGGAGGGAAAGCCGAGCGTCCTCTGCAGAAAACCACCCAAGTTCGAAGCGTTTAGTGGCAGCCCCTCTCTTAAATGCGAAGTGCAAAACTTATCCGATGCATTTTTATTTTTCCCCCCCCTTCCCAGCTTTATTCCAGAGCACAAAATGTTCCCGTGTAGCACACAAGCAGTCAGTCGCTGCTAGGATGGGAGTAGTTTACAATCTAACCTACATTAGCTTATACATGGTGCGCGGGTTGCGTTTGCTCTGCAAATATGCCAGGGCTGAGAATGGCGAAATGACTCATATGGTTGTGTTCCTCCTTGCTTCGAGAGTATCAAGGTGGCCCTTGTTCTGCGTGCTGGGGGGCTGGGGAGGGGAGGGGGCGGTTAATGCCTCCGCTGGAATCTGGCAGGTCTCCTTTTAGAGGACTTTCCAGTTTAAAATGTGCCAGGGGCAGAAGAAGGTAAACATGACATTCAGCGTGCTCATTATCAAAATAAGGAAAAACAAATCGATTGCATTAACTGTGTGTGCAGTATCACGGTTATTCCATAGTATTCCCCCCCTCCTCCCCGAAATTAAAAGGTTGCCGCTGGAGTGCTGTGTCCCTATCTCCAGCCTAGCACCACTTATTACTGCAACGGCATTTCAATATTAAGTGATCTTGGAGATATTTCATCTTTCATTTTGAATCCTGAATTTGAATCAGCATTAGAATGTCAGGGCTGCAAGATAAGGTATAACAAACTAAGTAGACAGCTGAAGGGCTGCCGGTGAAGGTGCTGCTGAGAAGGATATCTTGGGCCGTTCGCAGTAACCTTGTTTACAGGGACGATTCAATTGCAACCTGAATTTCAGAGAGAGCCTGCCTGGACTAATGCCTGTGTGTTTGAAACTGATCACGAGTGTCTTGCACTGTAAACCCTCTCTCTGCCTGCATCGCGTACTCACTAAAACTTTTCTGGAAGGTTATTATGATTTTCTGATATGAAAATTAAGATGTTTTCCTAAGAGGAACACTGCTCTTTGAACTGGTGTACATTAGCAACAAAGTATTCATGAGGTTTGATTTTTTTTTTTTTTTTTTTTGCCTCTGATGTGTCGGGATCAGTAGTTACACCGGTCGTTTTAACTTTACGTATAAGGCTTTGATTTATTATATTTAAGTCTCAGCAGTTTTGGACGTATTTTACAGCACTCGAAGGCAGTTCAAGTCAGCAAGTGAAAAGACGTACGTTGTAATGAGGAACAACTCTGTCGTGGTCTGCTCAATTTTTGTTTTCTTTTCTTAAAGCTGTTCCAGGAAAATCACGTGCATTTAGAGAGTGGGTGCTAAATGCCAGCAGCCACATTAATGAAGAAAAAATGCTGTCGAAATACTTTGGAATAATAAATAGGATATGTAATGGTCAACCACAAGATAAAAATTTTACACAGTGTTTTTATGGCTCTAAATTGGCTGCATTGTAAACCAAGCTTACTACTCTATTAAGTCATCATACTTTTCAATTATTTAAGATTTCTAGCCAAGCTATCTAATATCGTCTTCATTGTGCATATCAGAAAATTATATATAAGGTTGTAATTCCTTGTTGTTAGTCTGTGAGGGCTTTATTGCGGATCGGGGTTTAATTTTGACTTATCAGGACAAATATTACAAAGCATGCACGCACGAAAATGATATGGAAATAGCCCCAGTCCTATGGAATGGGGATAGTTACAGCACTGAAATGTACCTAATACAATTTGAGATCCACTCACTAAGAAACCTTGACAGTATCTGCCTTCCAGGTACTGTGCATTTGGAAATACTATATCTCCATTTAAATGCAGATCTTCAGTTTTCTCCAGGGGGCAGTTGGTGAATCTTTCGATTGAACCACTAGTACTAGAAAAACTAACTGCAGATTTACCCATGAACAAGAGACCCTTTCAAGTCTGCCTGTTTGAAATAATGATTTTAAAATTTCCTAATATTGCAATTTTAGATTGATTTTAAATGCCTTTTCAGAAGTCACACAAAAGGAATGCTGCCTTTACTCCAAGTAGCACAATGTTTGCACACTTATTTAGCAGCCTTAAGAGAGATAACATTACAAGCAAGTGCTTTGTTTTTGCATGGCTATTGTGTATGCATGTGAGTTTTGTCAAACGGACAGAGCAGTCTTGCTTTGATTTTGACCTAGATTCCTCCCGATTCTTCCTATACAGCTAGTACCTGCTTATTTCCTGCTGTGAAAATAGGAGAACAACTGTTGATGCTATCTGGCAGGGGCTGCGTGGGCAATGGACACTCACATCCAGTGAACTCCCCTCCTCCTTGAAGACTTCATTATTAATGGGTATACTGGTGCTACGGTTAGAAGGGAGTGCAAGCAAATATTCCCTCGTGTGATTTTTCATTCTTTGAGAGTCTGATTCAAAGGAAGACAGAAAAAAAATGGGTGTAGTGAGTTTGTTTCTCTTTCCATGTTGGGCACGCACATTTTGCACACTTGCATTGGTGAACAGGACCATGTTTTACTTAAAACAAGTCTCAGGGCCATCTTATTCCATAGTCACTTGAACCTCAGTGCCAGTAGGTGTCAGTCCTCCTTCGAGGGGCTTGTCCCACCCAGTCCAATTTCCGTACTGATTGCTAGATATCTGGTTGGCGGTGCAGCCCAACCCTGGGACGTGGGGAATGGGAGCTACCTCTTGGGGTGAAGGCAGCACGAATGGCCTGGTGCAGGGGAGATAAAAGATCCTGGCCTTTTCCTGACCAGTACCAGGTGCTGCATGCATTCATTGCTCTCTCTCTCTCATCCTGAGCATCTCTCAGGATGCTACCCTTGTCCCTGTGCCAAGCTGCAGAGATAGCACCCATATTATGCTCACCTGTTAATGGCATATAACCCATTGGCTTCAGTACCCTCGAGAAATCACGCATTTCAGCCTCTGCGTGGAGTTTGTGCAGATCTGGAAAGTTGAAGCTCATGTGCACCAGCATTAATGGCAGAGGTCCCATTCAGCTTAATTGATGGTGCTATCAACATCTGCAGGTTTGCATTTCTGGTGGAAGCTACAACAGGATGGACTTCTTAAATGAGCTTTTTGCACACTGAGGTTGAAAGGAAAGTTGAGCCAGATGCATTAACATTCTGTCCGTATCATTCTTTTGATATCAGTTGAATTTCTACAAACGGGCAGAAGTAGGCATGAGAAGGAGATTAGGAGACAAGCTCTTCACAGACGCATGCTTTTTGTTGGCATGCCAATCAGTGAAGATGCTCCTTCGCTAAAAACCTTGTTCTAAGTCAAGTCTCGGCATGCACAAACCTGCACATGCATATACAAGCTGAGCAGGGCCTATCCTGTGTAACACAATTTTTGCCTTTAATATCTGAGTAAGATCTCATATTGTAACTCAACCATTAGGGGAAAAGAAAATGGAACTTTCTCAAACAGCTTTTCTGTTGGGGAATCTAGTGGCAGTTGCTTTGAAGCATGTGTAATTGATTATCATACATTTATTTTAAAAAGGAGACATAACAAGGAATCTAACATGATGTTTTGGAATATATCTTCTCCCCACAATGTTCTTGAGGGAAATGTAAGGTTGCAGGCATCATTTCATGCCCTGTATGTTTTTGAACATAAATCAAGGAAATTGTTGGAGAGTTATAGATGTTCATAGCAACTGTAGCTATAATAAACACATGCAGTATATATTTTCCAAGCTATTTTGTATGGGTGAAAAGCTGAAGCTGGCGTTTTGTACGAACAATTCAACTTAATCACTGAAAATTTATTTCCTAGTTAGTGTGGATTACCAGCGTAGCATGAAGTCGTACACCTTGGCTTAAGTACATCTGGTTGTGAAGCCTTGGTTAAAATTGGGAATGGATTTAAATTGGATCTAGACACCTTGAATGAATTATTTCAGATGTCACATTTATTGTGATGCCTCCATGGCAATATTTACATCTATATTATCACTTATATTGGTTTCAAAATATGCTGGATGCTTTAGGGAGCAAATAAAAGACAAGAACAGTATGAACACCCCCACCCCCTGCACACAATTTTAATTGCACACATAGTACAAAACGTGACTATAGTAAGTAAAACAGGAAGGAGAATCCTGGCTGATCAGGTGGTGCAGAGCTGCAGGTTTGAACAACATGGAGCTTAGGCATACAAGTCTCTGGGTGATTGCATTAATTTTGTTTTAAAGTCTTAATAGATGAAAAGGGACAAGTGACTTTTGCGGAGGAATTTCCATGAGAGGAGGATAGAGACTTGAGTGAGGATGAGGGAATTGTTCCTTTCACCGACAGGGACCCAGACGTATTAAACTGATAGAAAGAAAATCCAGTAGTTGCAGTTAATTTGTATACGGACAGCCTGGGGATAGGACACATTCAGGATCTGTGCAGAAATTAGATAGGTCTGGATGAACCGAGTTTGGGACTTGAAGTTCAAGCAAAATGCTGAGTTTCTGAATAAAAAAGGTAGGGCTGTTCCGTGGAGTCTGGTTTTCCAAGCGCTTTCAGGTGTAGCCCTCACTACTCTGTGTATTCCTATTGCAGTCAGAGATGGATAATTAAAAATGGTATCGCTGCTGAAAATTCGGAGACTAGCTAAAAGGTCTGACTTTTAAAAGTGTTATGGTGTGTCTGTTGGACTTGTGTTTTATTGTGGTTACTTTCAGTAATTCTTTTTTTATTACAATAGCCAGAAATCCCTTTTTAAAAGAGAAAGGTGATATATTATTGCTCGGCTCCTGGAAACAGGGTTTTAAAATACGCAACATCTGAGAATTTGCACCATTTGTTCGTAGTATTAGTCTTCAAAGACATCCTCAGCAGGCAGTCATTTAACTTTAGGACCTGTCTGAATTAAATAAGAGAGCTTTGTAGATGGTCACGGCTGATGGAAGTAAGGAAGGCCTGGCCTGGCCCACCTGTGGCACCGGTACCACCCCGGAGGAGCAGGCTGTGGGGTTGCTTTCCAAGTTGGTTTCCACCCTTTCCCCTGGACTTGGGTGGAGGAGGGCTGGAGGCATACAGCCTCTGACACTGTGTACGCTCAGCACTGGCTTCCCCTTCTTCATTTCTCTCCTAACTCTTGCTCTCCATCCTCTCCGAACAGTTTTTGTGGCCTCTCCTTAACGTCTGGGCTGCCTTTTGTTGTCCTCTGAAGGCTGGAAAATGGACATTGGGTTGTGACTGCACTCCTTGCCTTATACCACTCTGTGAAAACAAAACTCAGTGAGAAAGCCAGAAATGGATTAATAAGGAAAAATAAGGTGTTAATAAGGAAAAACAGAAGGTTGCAGGTTGAGGTATAGTTGGGAGGACTGCGAGAAGAAATATTTTTGCAAATCCTGTGTCCCCTGTGGTTGGATCAGTGTGCATTTTTAAAAAAGAGTTGAAGGAGCAGTGTCCATGGATCCATAGTTGTGATGGATGTGACAAGATTGTGTAGGAGGGGTAAGGAGAAGCAGAATCTGTCCATGAGAGGACATCCTCCGGCTTTGACAAGTTCTAGTTTGGTGGGGATAGGGCAGCTGCATGGGGCTGGATTACTGTTCTTGTGCAGAATTTGGAAGATTCAGACATTCCGTGTAGACACGGGTATTTAGGGGCTCTCAGTGAGGAAACTTCATTCACTGAAATTCCTCTCCACTGGGATTTTACTGCTTGTCTTAAATGAGTGTCTTGAATTCCACCTGCCAAAAACAGCTTGTTTTACTTTGTGCTGAATTTCTAACAGGAAAAAACAAAAAACAAAACAAAAAAAACCAAACCTTTCCTGCCGAATTACGGCCAAATGAGACCAGGTGGACAAAGGTTGAGAGCAAAGTATGTAAAGCCTGGGCAGCAGGTTGGGTACTGGAGCACAGAGAGCAGGTTGTCCAAGGTCACTGCCGCTCTTATGGCACAGCTCGGAGCTGGACTCAGGAGTCCAGGCTTTAGTCCATTACCTCTCTCCAACATGCAATCCCTGTCTCACAACTTGAGCAACGGAGGCAGAGAAACCTTGCTTTTGCAATGTGCATTACATTTAATGGCTCTGGTTTCAGCATGGAAAGGAAAGGTGATGTGTTGAAGGTTACACAGCCAGTCAGTGGCAGAGGCTGGAAAGGGCCCAACTCCACCACCGGGGTGGCAGTTCCCTTGCTTGCCCTGTATGTTTCTTGTATGTTTCGTGTCGGTACTTTTTTAATCCAAGGACATGAACTATGAGTACCCCTGAAAATTGGTCCAGAACCCCTCATACTTGTTTGTGCTTGCGAGTGTGCGCACGTGTGCAACGTGCGTGCTCAGACATTGTGCGTGAACAGGTTCTCAATTATTTTCCTGTTTGAATCACTGAGCCTGCTGTCTTGATGTACTGTCAGTTTTGCTTTCTGCCCTTTGGAATAAAGTTCAAAATATTAAAGAAATAACACACGATATATTAGGAGCTAGAATAGTCATAGCGCCCAAGGGGAAAAGAGGGTGGTGAATAATCTGTCTTAAAAATACCCAGAAAAAAACCTTAGCTACTCCTAACCAAACTCTGTGGTTGTGCACTCGTAAAGGGCACTCTTCTGAATTCTGTTTCTTAGGGTTGCTGGTTATCCTGCGGGGAGAAGTAAGTCCTTCCTGGAAAGAAGCTCTGGACACGGGTGCGGGGGACGCGTGGTCACGTTTATTCTTCTGAGCATTACCCTGGGCTAAGTGCTGAGGCAATTAAATTGGAATTAATTGTTGATAATTATTTAAAATCAAACGTTGCTTCCTGGTTTAGGAGCTGAAGCAGCTCTAAGCAGATGTATTTTTAAATGTCACTTTTCTGGTTTTATTAGTTCACGTGGACACCAGTAAGAGCTGCAGGAGCAGCCCCAGGTTCTGCCCACCTGTCCTTAGTGCTGGGGTGCTGAGCTGTGGGCTGGGATGGTGCTGGCAGATGCTTGGAGTCACAGCGTGACCTTAGTCAGAATCCCAAACTTTGCCAAATTTGGGCCACGGGGCTCCACAGTTCTGGTCCAACAGGGGACCATGCTAAAAGGGTGTTAAAAAAAAAAAAAAGGATATTAAATAGAAGAATCAGCCTCCTCCCCCTCCCCAAATCTGTTGGTTTGTATTCTGTATCAGAATAAAAAACAGCTGAGGCATGTGTGACTGATACAGGGCAGGTTTGGGATGAATTTAGGATAAACGAGATGCCCATTGCACTTATTTAACAATTCTAATGCATAAAATGCTTTTGGGTGCAGCTAGCAGCTCCTCATCTGCAATCAGGGCAAAACAAAAGATATAGAGGCAAATTCTGCAGTTTGTAGTCCTGACACAGGCAAAACCTCCTTTTACAGCGAACGAGACTTTTTTTGCTTGTGTTGTGGCAAGCAAAGATTTCAGATCAGTATTAATAGAAATAATAGAGTAAAAGTACAGTTTCAGAAGTCCTGCAGGACATGCAGCAAGCCCCAGTGATTCAGACTGGGTGAAGTTGTCAAAGGTTGCTCTGCTCTCCAGAGCCTGGCAATAGCTCCACTGAAATGTGATGCCATTGGTTTTCAGCAAAGGTTTCTTTCTGCAGGGCTGCAAACAGAGATCAGCTGCTACTGTGTATACACAACTAGGGAGCAAATCAACCAGCACATTTAAGCAGCCTTTTTAACCCCGAGACTTTCCAAGATTTCTTCTTCACACAGGAAGTTTCCTTTATATTGTCAGATTTAGCACTTTGCTCATGTAATGAGATCAGAGCTAGGATCACTGCTGCACAGTAGAAAGACTTCCTTAAGACATTTGTCCTTGAAACTGCACCAAACTCTTGGAAGAACCCAGAACCTGTAAGTATGTATGCTATAGGCAACAATAGCACAGAGCAAAGCTGCAATCAACCATTATACAATATCCGATTAGCAGTGCAGTAGGGTTTTTTTTCAGATGTTATGTTACATTCATTTTCAATTTGTTCTAAGGATACAAATCAATTCGGGCTTCTGATACAGTGACTTTGCAGTAGATGAGCTAGTAATATGTTTGATTTAACTATTTGTTGCTCTCATGTAGCTTGTGGGACAATTATTGTAGCCATCAAACCGTGGAGAACTTTTCTTATGTTTTTAGGCATTTTAAATGATTTTGGTATCCATTGTGCAAATAAGTTTTCTCTTTGCTTTCTGATTTTGGCAACCCCACCCTATGACAAACTATAAATAACAGGGCAAATGGAATTAGTGCGCATTGTTCTTAGGTAGCAATAAAATGCATTTATTTTTGCGGCTTAATTTACTCATTAGCAATGTTCCAGTGTTGGGGGTATTTTTTGTCTTAATTGAATTCTACTCAAAGCTGTCTGTTTTGTGTTTTACTATCCTGTATGTGTCTGTTTAAGTTACTTTGCTGGGACTGCAGTCTGGTTAAACCTGTATTTAAGCACTATTTATATTCTGAGCACATTTCTGGTAAAATAAGTGTTTGAGATTTTTTTTAAAGCCTCTAAACAGTATAGTTTTATTAGCAGTGAGCGCCAGAGAAGGCACAACATGGATGAATGTCAGATGTAGACCACAGAACCAAGTCCTCCGTGCACTAAGTCAGAGCCGAACCTGTCCACTTTTGCGACTACAACTAATAAAAGCCTGGAGCTCCCTTTCAATAAATTTTTAATATGCAACAATCCTTATGTTTATAAGATTAATTTCTCCCAGGTTAGCCTGACTGATGGCTGGATTGTGGTTTCTTAAGAGCTTTCTCCACGAAACCCCCCAGAAGAGCTGCATTCCATTTAACTAGTGAATGTAAAAACTGGTAACCATGGATTCAGCCACCACTAACTGTCGAGAGCAATGACTTGTTGTAAACAATACAAATGAGCCAGGATAGCAGAAGCAACCAGACATGAAATGATTTTAATAGAAATTACGGTAAAGGTCATGTGATACTGTATCGGCTTGAATTCAGTGTTAAAGGGAAAGTATTTCAGTTTTGCAGGTTTGATTTAAATTGTGCGTCTCCACGAGCTTCATGTTTGCGTGAGACCCACAGAAGGGAAAATGAAGCAGCCCTTTGGAAATGCCTGTGCTTAATTGCACGTTACGGCTTAGGCCCTGATCCCAAAAATGTACGAGTAACTGTAATCAGTGGGATTATTCGCGTGCATAAAATTAAGTACTCGTGTAAGTGTTTGTAGGATCAAGGCCTTTTTAGGTAAGTTAGAAAGGAAAAAAAATATGTATTCTAAGGAAATAATAACCTGTCACTAACGATTAATCGTGGAAATGTGAGTTTTTGTGCTGTTGTGTGGTTTGGTTGGAAATTGTTTGCTTGTTTTGATAACAGGAAAACAAGTTATATTTATCCCTTCGTTTTCAAATGTTGTGACTTTCATTTCTCATCCACCATTCCTTAAATCTTCTTCCTAATTTATAGCCTCTCTCTTTTGGATAACTGGTACACCGGAGTGTCAGCTATTATAATACAGCATGATGATAGGCACATGCAGATCGCATGAGCAGTCGTGTGTCCTATCTCAAGAATTTCCATCCCTACAAAATCTTTGCTGACTCCCAGCTGTCACATGGCTGTCACTCACAAATTCTAACCATAACCAAATCCTTTTCCGTGTGCATGCGCTATCCAAGCCTTGCTACGTCCATGTGTATGCAGGCACAAATGTCCCTGCTTAAGCACTTTCTCTGTGTAAATTGGGCTCTCCCCAAGCCTGCTGCATTCCACTAATATTTCTCCATTAATTTGTTCTTGGGTGCAACTTCCCTGTCATGCCTCTGCTAACCACACGCTCTTTTAAGAAGGAACCTGGAAAAATAATAGCAGTTGGTCAGAAATGCAAACAAAAATAACTTTCTTCTTTGTTTAATATAACAGTTCAAATCAGTATGAATCTAAATTCACAACTTCCACAGTCCCCTGAACTGCTCCAGAATTTTAACTCTTAATGTTCCGTAGGCAGAATTGTCACCTTGCAGCATATTGACCTAATGGTTTGAGTATTTGCTTTTCATAACACATTATTTGAAAAATTAGCACTAGTTCTAGTCATATACTGTTTTTAAACCAAAAGTATTTTAAATAATTTTTTATCAGTCTGTTCAAGCTGACCAGTCTCTGTCAAGCTTAGGTTGCAACTGAAAACATGCCAGTAGATACAGGACAAATCTTGCTTTCCTTGTTCTGAGGTGACTTGTCAAAATGGGTGGGATTGCTTGTGTGAGTCAGAAAGGTAAGATTTAGTTTATACATAGATTAACAGCAGGCCACTCACTTCATACACGCAAAAATAGACTGACTTCTACTGAGGGGAAAAAAAAACCACCAACAACAGCAACAACAAAAAAACCCACAACTTTGAAAAGTGAGGGGAAGGAAAGCTCTTTAACAGGAATATATGAAAAAAAGCCAAATTACAAAATATTTTCTATTGCTTGTTTATGTCATTGTTAGGAGTGTATTGGGGGTGGTGACAGAGAGGACATTGCTATAAATCAAACCTATAACTACAGTAAATTTTTACCAAGAAGGTAAAGGAGGTGACTGGATGGAAAAGGCACCATCTTAACTTTGCATACACAGCACAGCAGGGATCCAGAACTGAAAGTAACATGTTGATGAAAGCACTGAGACTTGAGACCAATATCCAAGTGACCTGGGGAAAGTACACTGGGCTCTTTACCATGGGATCATTATGAACTCTTAATAATTCGTGCACCCCTTGAAAAACAGGTGGGGGAAATAAGGATCAGTGCGCCTGGCAGAAGAAACCAGGCTTCAATCTGGAAAAATAGTGAAGTATTCAGGAAGGAAGGAGCGCACAGTGCTTCCATGAACTTTGCTGGTATGGGACATTGGGCGGTTTTCCTTTGCTCAAAATATCTTTGGCATCATTGCAATCTGTGACATACGTGCTTGTTTACTCTCATGTATTTTGCATCAAATACTGATTTTGTAATGTAAAACTTTCAGCAGCTAGTGGATGAGCTGCCAGAACTCTTTCCCCATCTGCAGGTAGGAAGAACCGGAAGGCAAGTCCCTGTTCCTCTCACAGTTTATGAAGTTCAGGTGTTGTGTTGGTGGGTGTCTGCAGAACACTTAGACCAGAATTCTCATTTGAAGCGGTGGATTTGAGTCCCCAAAATAGAGACCCCTGTATTTTACCTGAAGTCTCAGTGAATGCAGTAAGGCAAATGTTGCAATGTTAGGTGGAACATATTTGGGGACTAGCAGAAATACATACTATTAAAATAATTGGTAATAATTAATTGTGATCTCCCTTATAAACACAGTAAGACAAAACAATAATAAAAAGTTGTATTTTATGTTTGTAATTCTAATCTATGATTTTTATTTAAAGACTGCTTTTATCAATTAGATAGCTTTTAGGCATGGAAATATCACATCAACCATTCTGTCAACTAAATTCAAGTGGTGCAGGAGATAGAGATTAAACTCATATTTAGGCCTGCTCAAACTTTACTTCATTGTTGAAAATGCCAGTGGTGGTGCAGGTAAGTGAGAAATAATTTGGGAGTTCGTGTCAGGTGGACTCCTGGCTATCAAGAACTGGACTGAAACTACTTAATTCCATGAAGCATAGCAAACTATTTGGTCACTGAGTGACAGAACGTTGTTCCTTAAATTATTAACTCTGTGTAAGCAGTACAGTGTTTTTCTAAATTTCCACTGGTTTCTAGTTTTACTTCTTAGCTGATTTGGGTAAGTGAAGCTTTTTGAGGACTCAGTCTTTTGGACATTGCTAAGTGTACTTCTTCCCATGGGTTATCAAAGTCCTGTGATTTATGGGTTATAAAGTTCTCCAGGTCAGGAAAACTTCTGTGGGGAGTAAAGAGAGGACTGCGTTCAGAATCAGGTAGATGAACTTGTCATTACATTTACGTGACTAGAACACATCTTTCATTATTCTGCATTATTCCTTTGTACAAAATAAGGTTGTTCTTTGTGTAATTTAGTTTTATCAGAACTAGACTGTCATTGACCATGAGCTTTTGCATGCGTAGACTCTCTTCTTCCTGGCAGGGCTTTAGGCCCAGATCCACAAAAGGATTAGATGCTTTAAGTGGGACTTAAGTGGGATTTAGGCATTGAAAGGCCAAACTGAGATCCTCGATATCCCCGCTGAACTGCCACCTAACCTTAGAAGATGCCTAACCTGTGTGAGTGTCTACATTTTCAATATCCAGCTTTCCCAGGTGGCCAGAGATCTGCTTTGGATGTTCTCAAGCACTTCCATCCTGACAAGGTTGAGCCTCTCTGCTCCCATCTTTTCCCCCATGTCCTGGCAGACTTCAGAAAGCACGAGCTGCTCTTACAAAATGGTGGCTCTGTGTGTGTGATGTATCCCACTTTTTCCAGTTGTCCTTCTAGGGAAGAACTCTTTACAAAGTTTCTTTCAGGAGCAGCCTGGGAACCTTGAAAAAGATGTCATAACAGAGAAATCTGAGTATTGCTGTATAAGCATATAGGTCCTAGAGAAGAGGTGAGACTTCAGATGCAGCGCAGCTTTCGTTGTCTCCTTCTGGCAGTCTTGGACTGTTCCCTGCTTGGTGACGGCCACTCATGAATTTGCTGGTATGAGACTTGGGAGCAGCTCAGTCAGAGCCTCTAAAAGTTGGGTACTGGGATGGGAAATTATTACCGCACCTAGAGGCTTCCTTGGAGAGTGCAGGCCTTGGTATATTATAACAGCAGTTCAGAGTGAAGAACTCGTTCAGATTCTTCTGTAAGGAGTCGCACAGGATTGTACCTGTCAGTGATACATGGCAGATTTTAATTTTTCTGAAAAGTACACTTGTTGGGGTGTTCTGCATGCAATCCCAGAAATAATAATCACTTTTTAGGACTCCATTCTCAAGAATTTCCTTGAGCTGTGGCTGGACTGATAGCTGTCTCACTTTGCAGAGGTGAAAGCAAATAATGTCTCGATAGTAGCTGACTAAGTGGTCCTGTGCCATCACTTATTTCTCAGCTGTACTCCTGACATTTTGTGTGTTCTTACTATGTCTGTTGTTTGTTTAAATCCTGCTCAGTTCCTTGATTTATTAGTTTTCTGTAGACTTTTGTTCAAGTAGTCCCAAATGCTATCCCATTTCAAATAGATGCAACCTTATCAGCAAATAGTCTTTAATCAATAACCTTAACTCTTTCCCCTAACTCTGCATAGACTCTTTTTGACATTTTATTTTTGAAAATATTGTATATAATTTAAAAATATCTGTGAGGGGGCAGTATTTAGGAAATCTGCTAGAATTTCTCCTGAATCATTCCCTCTCTTTAGCCAAAAGATGTATAGGTGCTTGCTCTTCCTTTTTCTCCATGTTAATAGATAAGAGTATTTTTTTTCCCTTTTTCCTTTTTCTTTTTCCTAAAAAACAGAGCTCTTTCTCGGGGAAGTGCCTAGTTTTCTAATTTGTCAAAGATAGCTGGACTACATACAACCTTTATATTATTTATTGCTATTTCAATTTATGTACATGTGCAATCTGGTAAACAGCAATGCAGAGCCTAAAAAATATTTTTTTTAGAGGTATAGCCTAGAAACTATGCAAATAGATGTACTCTTTGAAAACCTGGAAACTGCAATCACAAAAAGCCTATATGCAGAGCATAAACTTAACATCTAATAATGATTGTTATGCATGTTCCTTACAAGAACATGTCATGCTTATATTTAGGTAGATAAAATCTGTAGGACTGTCTATGATAATGACATCTTAATAGCTAAGAATATTATTTATGTATTTTTAAAACTGATATGGGGAGATCTGTAATGGAGAGTATGTGTTAAACCATCCTGTAACTTTCAATCCAGTAACTTTGTGTTTTCAGTACAGCATGCTTGAATAATGGCACATTTATTTTAGTATAATGCATATAAACATTGGCTCCCAGGCACATCTTTCATAATTTCAATTGTATTTTTGAATTATTTGTCATATAATCCCACTGTAATGCCCACTGGCATTTCAAGGACAAACAGATTCATAAAGTTTGTTAGTGTTGTGAGTGTTTCTGGTTTGCTGTTTTACCTCTTTTATTACAGAAGACTTGCTCCTGGACTTCCCTGAAGACACCAGCATACTACACAGAGCACAAGTTAGGTATAGCATAGTAAGGTAATGTAAAGGCAATAAACCTATTGCCCTCCGATTGCAGGAGGGAGCTGGTATTGTGAGTGTTAAATCATAATACATAATGAATGTATGACTATTATATGTAACCAATTTTAGGTATAGGAAGTTCAGCAAATATTGTGTCTTGGTGGTTGCCAGATCACTTGCATGCTTACTAAATCCTATATACAGCACTTCCGTTTGCTGGGTTACTCATTGAGCTTTTAATAGTCAACTTAATTTTAGTTAAGGTTCAGTTTAGTAACTCTTGCAATTAGTGGAAAATATTGCCAGTATTCATTTGGTAAACCATATTACTATGTTATGCATGTGCACAGTACATGCGGAGATGAAAGATAACAGATCGATTCTTATGGATCCCGTAGTCACTGGCTTCTAAGGATAAATTATAGAACCTTTTAATTATTGGGGGTAATCTTGCAGAAAATTGAATCTTGAGTTTGCATGTGTGAGGAGGTTTGGTCTCCCTTGCTCACCATAGCTTCCTAATCCCAAAAGCAGCTCCGTACACTTGGATCCCTGGTGATCTGTCAGCCCATGCATTTCACATCGGTGCAGGTGAAATGCTGTTTCTGAGATGGGCTTAGATACACCGTAAAAGCAAGGAGTCTTATTTTCAAGGCAAGGTTCTCAGCTTTGTAATGCTTACTTGCTTCATCTCTGTGGAAACAGCTAGTGTACAGGAGGTAAGTCTGTTGCTTGACTCTTCTTGGATATTTTTGTGGGTTTTGTTTTATGGGTACAGGCAGAGAACTGCAGGTGAGACTTGAGCAAGCCAGGTAACATCCTTCCAAGTAAAGTACCAGGGACCATAGCAGTAACTAAGAATTAACTTGGAAACAATGTCAGAGGTACAACGTAACAACCAAATGCGTCAAGAGGATTTTTTATTTTTTTCAGAGCAAATAGATTAAAGCATATCTGGTTGATGTTGCTGGAAAATGCAGGCCTGTATGTTCCCACAGGAAGGATACTACATGGACAATTATGGCAGTGTCTTTTCCATGTTGACCGTGGTCATGTCTGAATTAGGATTTCTCAGATCCATAACTACTCCAAATACAGCTCTCTCTGACAAAGTCAGTAGGAATTGTATAATGGAGTAGGCACGAAGGCATATGCAGTTTGTATCATAATTTGGCTTTTGCTCAGAAGTAGACGCCGCTTACTTTTGTGTGGACTGAAATTCAGGAGCACGTCTCCTAGTGCAGCAAGCCCAGGATCCTCTCCGTTGGGCTGCCCCATCACAGCACAAGTCAATCAATGTCTTGAGAATGTCTTGTGGGCTCAGGGTCCTGCCCCAGTTAGAAATACACTGATGTAATCAAAGCTAATAATATTCTTTGCCATATACACCTCGTGTAGAGAAGGTAAGGCTGGCAATAGGCTCCTGTCAAGCTGCATGAAGAACTGGCAGCTGAGAGCTCTGATTTATAGGAGGTTGTAGTTAAGTGAGGATCTTTACATATGAAATCATTCTCCAGCTGTATGGAAGAGCACACAGGATGATGTCTTGGCTTCGCTGAGATCAGTGGGAATCTGTCTTAGTATCTCTGTATATTCTGTATACTCCTGTGGTACTCTTCTTGCCGGTGACAGAAACCCCAGTGCAGATTTCAGCAGAATCCTCACTGTCACATTCAGTATGATCTTTACAGCATGGGTATTGATGCTAGTAATATTACAGAATAAAAAAATACTGCCAAGAATGGGGGTTTTAAAGCTCTCTATTTTATGTGTTGACACTGTAATTTTAAGTGATCCCAGCACAGAAAGTTTTTTGTTTGTTTTTTGCCAGGAAGGGTGTTTTTTTCCCCCCCAGTTTTCTCAGGCATAGGATACTAAAGATCAAGACCCTGGATGCTAATTGTAAGAGAGACTTACAAAGCATTGGTATTTTTCCTCTTTGGAGAACTGTTTATTTATAAAATATTTGAACTCCTTAATAGAAAGGAGCTGTTAGAAATTTCAGGCAGTTATTCCTCTTTGACAGAAATCTGTATTTAAGATTCTGTTAGTCTCCTTTATTTATAACAAAACCTTTGAATATAATTTCCAAGTCGTTCAGCTATGATAAGTGATGTGATAATGAGGACAGAGTATAGGTCACAAGTCTGCAAATATGTGTGAGGAGGTGGTGAGCTTAACTTACCAGGTGAAAGAAAGGTTAGTATAGCAACTGCGTGAACGCTTCAAAGCATGCAGCTAGTTTGCTGCACTAACTTAATTATCCCTGCTATAGATACGTTTGATAAACATATCTGTAGCCCAGATTCTGTTACCTAGCAGTGGGAAATAGCAGAAGGCTTCTGGTTTTTTGCCAGTTGACTTGAAGCCTTCCTTTATCCTTCCTTGTGTTAGATTTTTCAAGGTCTTCCCTGCCTCTTTGCTCATTTGATGAAAAGAGACCTTTCTTTTTAGTGGTGGAAAATATTGTAAGATGGGAAATGGTGTGGCCTGATGGGGATGGGTGTAAAATGTTTAAGTGTGATAAGGACTTCATCCTATTTTAATCAAACACTGCCTGAGCCAACCCAAAACCAAACTTTTATCACTCCTACTGAATCAACTGCATTCTGGTGTCATCACTGCGTCTCATCAGGCATCTTGCATTCTCCCTGTAATACTACAGGGTGTTTTTGAGCATCCCAGCATTGTTGACTTTTTCCACAAACAGTGTGATCTGGAATGCAAAGGAGCGGGATTACCAGCAGTACCCATCATGCAGAAATGCGAGATGGTGCCCTGTTCTTTGACACTAAAATTCGGCGTGCTGTTGGCAAGCTGTGGACTTTAATAGGCAAAGACAGTAGGGAACTTCTGAGCTTTTTAGTCCTTCTGCTTCTGGAAAGTCTGTTACACAGTGAGGTACAGTTTTAAAATGTTGTCATTTTTAATACCCTCTCCCTTACGTCTGGCTGACAGATTGGGAGTGTGGAGGGTGGGAGGAGGCAAAACAGACAAGCTGAAAACACAGGATGTATACATACATTAAACTGGAGCAAAACAAAAATAAATAAACTTATGTGAACACAGAAGGGGTCTGTTTTAAGGCCAGTCTTAACTCCTCTTTTAGATGGCCTGTGGTGAAAATCATTAGCTAAAATGGATGCTATTTATGTCTCCTTTGAACTGAATTTATGCAAACTAACTCATTAGCCAGCAGTTCTAACTGGAGAGAACACCCATTAAATTTTGGTAGATTTTTGTTCTGAGCAATACTATTTTCATTGCAAACCTTAGAAATAAATAAATAAATAAATAAGCGTCCTCTTTGATATGCACGCTTTTTCAAACACAGTTTATATTGGTTAGCTCTCTTGTTCAGAAGCCCATAGGCACTGATGCATGCTGAATATCATTTGTTCAACAGCGACCTAAAAATCAGAAATGTAGTCCCAAGTCTGATTTATACGTGTAAATCTGGAATTCATCCACTCTCTTTTGAGGTGTTACTGTGGGTTTCCACTTCCAGAGCATGGATCAAAACTTTTCTGTTGACTGAGTAGTTTTCTGATTTGAGAATGCAGGTGAACACAGGTGTGTTTTATGGGTTTGCATTGAATTCAGTACTCATTTTGACAGCTCACACCAAAAGTAAGGCTTTGGGCCTTCCAGATTTTTATTTGTTCCACTTTGGGCATTTGAATTTTGTGAAGAAGCTGTACTTCTGTGATGATTTCTGCAAGGGGATGAGTACTACTGACTCTTGCCTGCTTCTAATAAACTCTCCGTGGTTTTCTGTTGACTTCCTCTGTGATAATACAGTCACTTTCATTTTGTGTTGATGATTAGTAAACCTTTTTATCCCTATATACGTGAGGGAGAATAAAAGTTTTGACAAGAGGCATTTCTAGTTTGATTATTGTCTGTTTTTGCTACTGTAGCAGAAAGGAGGAACACATGAAGTATTACTTGTAAATGTAGTAGCAAATAGAGCAACATAGAGAGCAACATAGATACATCATGAGCTATTACTTTTAAACACAGTGTGTTTGAAACAAGGTATTAAAAGCAATCAGTGGATGGAAAAATAAGGAAACAAAACTATTGCTTTATGTGTATGCAACTTTATGTGGCAACTAAAAGAGAACTGTGTACGTACCTGGAGGTAGTGAGGTAGTTGAATGGAAAAAGCAAGTGCCTGGGGGTCAGGAGCAGTGGGTTGCATTCTGGCTTTTCCCCTGTACGCACGCCTCTGCAAAATATTTTGAGATTTCTGGATGAAAAGCATTATAAAAGAGCTAAGTGTTACTTAAGCCTGCTTAGTTAGACAGTAGGCTTTAGTCTGTATTATTTTCTGATGTATGTTACATGAATAGTGTGTGAAACTGCTAGGAGAGCCTTTTGTTCTTGCACACTGGCTCTTTCCTCTGGCCTCTATTTTTCTGTCTTAATCACACGTTCTTGGGTGGTAAGGCACGCAGCAGCTATTTGCCATAAGGAGGTGCATAAATAGCAAGGATATTGAACCAGGAACAACAAATAATTTTATGGGCAGTATTCTGGAAGAATACAGACCTCGGTGTGATAGTGTGGGGAGAGGAGGAGTAGACACTGTCCCGTGGTAGCTCATGTAACTGGTACTTTTTCAGTGTCCTGCAACATCCTCCCTATCCCTTCTCCTAAAATGCCAATTCTGTCCTCCTCAGACAGTGACAGGAGACTAATGGCTAGCTTCAGAGCCATGGCAGACCTGTATTTATTGCTTTATTAGTATATGTGCCACTTAAAAGCATAACCCCTAAGGCAGGACTTGCAAGCTTTCACCATCATAGAAGGATCTCTCTGTAGTGTGATGCAGTGGCTGCGGCAGACCCTCTTCTGTGCTGAACCGGACACAGAAGATGCATATGGCAGTTCAAGCAGCACTTGTTGCCCAGACGCTTGTTCTGTGCTCTCCTCTGGGCTCAGGGCAGCAGGCCTGGTTTCTCCATGCCAGTATGAGGTGGCTTGCTTAGTGCAAGAAGTGTGCGGTGTAGCTGGGCAGCCTGGGCTCTTAAAAAATAGTCTGTAACTGCAAGCGCAGATTTCTAAAAACAGATCACTAATCTGGAAAAATTGTGTGTTTTGTGTTAAAGGAAGTCTTTGAGCCACAAATAGATGGGAGTTGGGAAGAGTATTGTAGAGAATTGTCACTATATGCCTGCCCTGTGATTTTTACTAAGCATCTGCTGTTTGCTGCTGTCCCAAACCAGCCAGTAAACTGAGGTGGACCCTCACTTTCATCTCTGTTGGTCACTTCCCAAGGTCCAGCAGAACATAGATGACCCTGAACATGCATGTGTGCATGTATTCAGCTGAGTGGACATTGGAATTTCTATGGAATAGATGGCAGTGGGGACATTAGCCGCTTCTCTTCATAATCTCTCTTCTAACAGTTTCTCTTAGAGTTAGTGTTTTCTGGCTGTGTATGAAAATGCTGTTGACTGCTTCACGCTTGGGATTCAAGCAAATTCCAAAACCTTGTTTCTCTTTTGTTGCTGTTGGTCTATCTTCTGCAGGGAGAATGTGAAGTCCTGTAATTCTAGCCCTTTGTATTTGTTTGTGTTCACCAGATGCTGTGTTTTCTATTATCATTATTACTTTGCTTAATTCACTTCTCAACTAGTCCACAGCTGTAAAAATAAGGCTGGGTTGTGGGGAAAAAAAAAAGAGATGAACTAAACACGATGTTAAGTAGTCTCCTGTCACAGCAGAAATTGAGACTAGATGCTTGCAGTGTTAACGTTTCACGGGGCAGGGCTGAAACTTCTCTTAGGTGTGGAACATGACTGTATCACCGTAGTGAGTGGCAGGGTATTATTTTATCCTGAAACAGTGATTTCACCAGCTTGTTTTTAAAGGACTGTTCCATCTCTGGAGCCTAGGAGCTTCTCCAAAATGCTATTTAGTTAATTTGAAAGCAGAATTGTCTCAAAAATATGTTTGTCTAGAGTTTCCATGCTGTCTATAAATGTTTGATGCACGATGGATCTATTTATTTTTTTTTTATCAAGCACCTGCTTTCTTTGCCTAGCTCAGTTATGCAGCAAGGTTGTTTTTACAGTACTAAGAAGTGAGCAATATATTCCATATGCCACTGAGCTTTGTAAAGAATCTTGCTGATGACAATTTCACAGCTGCTGAGAAATAGGCCAACCCTTCCCCATAAAGAGACAGTAAGGAGAAGAATATCTATTCCATTGGGATTGGCCATGAGTCCTCCCCAACTTCTTCCCTCTTGAAGGAAAATGCTAACACTTCCGAACTATGTAACAACAGATGGTGTCAGAAACCAATTTCCATTGCAAAGCCATTTGGTCAGGAAGTATCAAAAAGTGTTTTGGAACTGTGAAAATGAATTCTTGGCTGCTGGGCTACCAATGAGAATGAGACACGAAGCAACTGCTGAACAAACCCAAGAGCCTGCTTGGGCCTGAAAGAAATGGCTATGATCAAGCGGTTTAGAAATTAAAGCCTTTACGTATGTAGGGTGTAGACTTCAGAAGTGTTATATGTATTATGGGTGTTATAAAAATCAAGCTCTTAATTTCTGGTCACCGATTGCTTGACCAACTACCAAGAAAGCAGCCTTCAAAATATGCAGAATGACCTCCAGCTGAGACAAGCTTAATATAGCTCCTACTGGCTTAGTCAGGTGGAACCTTCCCTTTTGGCTCAGCCGATTTGCTGCCCACAGACCATGAAAGTCCCAGGGCTCTGTTAACATACAGGGACACAAAATTAATGCAGAAATAGCACAGGCCGCTCTACTGATGGGTTACATCTAGGAAGTTGTGTGCGTCCACAAGTTGCTGCACACAGCAGGTTCCCTTGGTGATTTCTGTAGCTGACCAAATGTGCCTCTTCAGAGAGAGCACTCTGAGAAATATAATGTGTTCCTTTTAGAAGTGAACTGTAGATGGGTCTGTCTGTGCCACAACTCTCTGAAATAAACATCAACATGTTTTTCCCTCCAGCATTCCCATTGTGAGTCTTAGCTGCTCATATAGCTCTGTATGTTTGAAATGGTTTGATAGAACTTCCCATAGATGGGGGACATAATGGTGGTTGGTGAGCTATCTTATTTTATGTATTCTGTTAGAAATGTATACCAAATTATACGGTAATGTCATGTCACCAGAAACACAGAGCAGATGGAAGTATCTTTCCACATATTGACTCATGTTACTCTGATGAAAGGAATTTGTTTCTCTCCTTCTGTCAAGCCTGCTAGCCTCTGGCAAAGGATACAACCCTCAGTGAGGAGAACTTTACCAATAATGTTCAAGTGACCATCTGACTTAAATATTTTATTGTTGGCTGATACAGTTAGTCTGCATCAACAAAAGATTGGGGGAGCCAATCCTGTTTGTTGTGTTTGTGTAACATAGCTTAAACCAAAAATTGTTGTTCCAGGTTGAGGAGACCCCAGGGAATCAACCCTTGAGGAAGTAAGAGCTCAGCTTTTATAAGAAAACTGTACCAGCTTCAAGGCCCCAGTATCTATCTGTTTGTTTGGGAAGGCTGACATCTTGGGCCCTTTGGAGGTTAATCCAAATAAAGCAAGAGGGCAAGAGCCAGGTCTCTGACCTGTACTTCTCCACGGAAAAGTGGCACCCCCCAACACGGTTTGTATGTTCTGTGCGTAAGCTACCAAAAACACCATCTGCAAACCGCCAGCGAAATCCTGACAAATAAAATAGCTATAGATTTGCCGTGAGCAACTGAAAAACAGATTCCTTCTGTGTTTCTGTTTGTTGTGTGTGGTATTTGCCTTGATGAGAGTGCAGTTCTCCGATTGAAAGCATGTGAAACTGAACGCAAAAGGGAGCCAGGGTAATCATTAACTGACTCACCTTCTGGATGTGACAAGTAATGAACCAGTCTGAACTTGCCTGGAGCTTTCTTTGGGACAATACCCACAGGGGAAACCCTCATGCGCTCAAGTGAAGCGTTATCAAATGGGCCCTCTATTTTCCCCAAATGCCAGCTCTTTTCTGTCTTGTCTCTAACCACCTGAGGACATATAACTGCTGATCTCAGCATCCTAGCCAACATTTGCATCTCGGGGCTGGAGTACAAGATAGTCAAATCCCAAACACAGGCTTTTTTTTTTTTTTCTCCCCAAAAAATTACGGATGCTTTTTGTTTGTTTCATTTTTTCCTACTAGTAAGCTCCCACAACCAGGGAAACATTTCATCTGCCCTCTCCGGGATTTTTGCATTTGCAAACCTCTTTAACCAGCATTTGGCTCTTTCCACTTTCTTACTTTGATTTGGATGACTGCCTGAAGCACCTGCTAATGGCCTGAAGCGTTCAAGTCGAAATTTGCAGTTTGCGTACCACACGCACTCAGACTGTTAGTACCTGCCTTCTGGAGCACCTGCTACTCTATTTGGGCTGGAGAACCTGCTCTCTACATGTTCACAGAAGCACCCTTCACAAAACCAGCTCTCTTTGGTTTTCTCCTGCTGTCTTCCATTCTCAGTCCATGCCGTACCCCGGGCCTCAGCTTTGCCTTGGCCTTCAAGGTAACATCTATATTTTTGTGGTTGTTGTAATATCCAAACAAGGAGCAGAGTTTCCCTAGGTACAAAGGAACCAGCCATGTTGCAAAGGTAAAACAGTCATGGTTGTGATCTTAAACATTTCACCTTAGCATGCCAGACTGTGCTTGTTTATTTGTCAAAAAAGGCTTTATAGGGAAATATTGAAGTGGAGATACTGACTGAAATGGGTGAGTGGAGGAGGGGTAGTTGGAAGCAGAAGCCAAATGAAAATTCAGTATTCAGAAAATGTAGGAAACAGCATTGCCATTCTACAGAGAAGGACCAAAAGAAGCCTGAGAGGCCTGAGGAGCGTTCCTCACTTTCTCCTGCTGCCTTTTGAAGGTGATTTCCATGTGGATGCTTCTGATGCCTAAATGTAGGGGAGGCTGTTAGATTTAGTTTATATGCTGCATTTCATGAGAAAATCCTCCTCCCTGGCAAGGGACAAGCCTCCTGGAAGATCAAAGTGCAGGATATCAGAGGTGATGTCTTCCAAGAGGGCATTTTTTTTCATTTTACGGAAGCATTATCTTTTCCCAGACTCTCAGTCTGTGCTGAGGTTGTGATTGACATGGACCTTCTTTTTCCAAAAAGTTGCTTGTTTTCTCCATTAGAACAATGATGTAAGCAGTTATAGAAGCCTAAATACTGGCTTCCTGCCTGGATATTTACTCCTAGGTTACCTGATGGTCCCTTTTCCGTAAGACTCATCCTTCTCTCTACTGGCTGTATTCCCTCATTCAGTCACACAGTGCTCTCCACCTACCTTACATGCTAGCACCATGTGTGCTTTCCCACAGGAACTGCAAAATATCTCTCTGCATGCCTGTGCTGCAAACTTGTGCTCCTCTCCATCAGAGACATCTGCTCGTGCAGAACTGGGCAGGGCAAGGACTGATCTTTCCTCCTTGCTGTCATTGGGTTGCCTCAAAATAACCCTAATTAATTTTGTGGAAAGGAGAGTTTAGTTTGCTCCTATGATGGGATTGCTCTTTGTGCGGATCTCTTGCATGCTATATTTAGGTATGTTTTTTGGAACGCCATGTGACCCGAATCAGATAACTTCTGAACTACTAATCATGTCTTTGACACTGACGCCCTCCATGGCTTTGGGGCATTTTATGGTTGTTTTCTTATATCCACAATGAAAACAGAAGTGCTTACGTACCTTCTAAAAGCTGTTGCCAGGATTAACAGATACTTAAGACATTGTTTTTATCTAAATATAATTTTGTTATTTCTAGTACAATTGTATTTTTATTGTTTCTTAGATGTTTAGTTTCAGAAAATTAATCTTAACCATCCTAGTTTTTCTTAACGGATCCCTGTTTAACCATTTCAAGAGAAATAAAGAGTTTCTTCTGGGTTTGTAGATGGAAATAAGGCAGATAGAAAAAAAAAAAAAAAGGAAAAAAAAAAAGCCCTCGTTTCCTGCCCCACACAAACTTTCTTCCCTTGTTTATTAGTTGGTCAATCCAAGTAGACTAAAATCCCAAAACATTGACCTGAACTGTTTCCCATCATGTTAGTGATGTCCCTTTTCTTAAGAGGGGAAGTTAGTTATCTGCTTGTTTTTTTCCTGATTCTTCAAGTTATGCAGCCAGACTTGTATCCTGTCATCATCCACTGCTCAAAGCCACTCAAGCCCTGGGGGCAGCCAAACCAGCTTTGGCTCCACATCATCATGGCTTGGGTTTGGAGCCTGTCATCCATCGCACAGCATCATCTCTTTGTTGCTCATGTCCATAATTGCCACTTCTCATGTCTTGGCTGCAGGGAGCTGGGGTATCGGCATTTTTTCATCTTCAGCTTTTTTTGCCCTGATCCCTTAAAGCCTTTTCATAGGCAACTGGATCAAAATGTCTTTTTGGTTTTCAGCAGTAGTGCAGGAGTATGGTTTCACCAGTTAGTCAGTCAGATAAAGAATAGGAGAAATTACAGAGATACTTTTCATCTTTTAGGAAGCAGAAGACAAAGAAGAAGAGAATCTTTCTTTATTGGAAGGCAAATTTATGAAGTCTAATTGTGAATACTAACATTTTTCTTTTTTTTCTTCTTTCTTTAAAAAAAAAACCAAACTTCAAAATGAAATCCTTTGTCCAAGTGCTTATTCTTTCCCTTCTACAGTAGTAGTAAAAAGCAAAATGATACATACAACAAAGATCAGCTTTGAGAAAAAAGCAGATAATGAAATATCTGCCAAAGAGTGCAATATGTGTCTGTCAGAGAAAAAAAAATAAAAAGAAGAAAAAGAAAAAAACATTCTTATATTTGAATCTCTGAAATGTAACTGCACCAGACTAGTTGGGGAAAATTTGTTTGAAGATATATTACGTTCCACGATCAAATGGAAAAAATGGCACCTGTCATCATATTTAGAAAACAGCTGGGTAACATGGCGAAGTGCCATAGTCTCTTTTCACATGGCCTTTATGCTGAAACCATCCAAGCTCCGTTCTCAGCAACTGGAGAAACCCTGTGCCTTTAAATGGTTACAGAAACATCTACTTAGGGGCCAGCTCTCATTGCAGCAAAGCCTGCTTCTGATG
Source organism: Anser anser (assembly GCF_964211835.1). Taxonomy (NCBI): domain Eukaryota; kingdom Metazoa; phylum Chordata; class Aves; order Anseriformes; family Anatidae; genus Anser; species Anser anser. Next base: position 101,586,127 of record NC_139722.1, read on the forward strand.
CTTCTAATTAGCAGTTAATGGATTATACTTTACTTTTATAACCAACCCAGCAGGCACTCTTCTATAGTATTTTTCAGCTATTTTTGGTAGAAGATATATGCGTTTTTGCTGCTCTTTGTGCTGTCATTTTGAGCACAGAGAAAATATTAGGAATAAATCTCTATCTGAGATTATTTTAGCACTCAAATGCTTAATTTAAGTCTGATTAAGCATTTGCTAAATGTATTTTCTTTTATCTAATGTCTTAGAAAAACAGTAATGTGTTAATTGCTCTATCTGATCTAGACTTTGATGCTGAATCTCCTAAATACATGCATTTTGTTAATTAAAATATTTATATACCAAATGAAAAGCCTGTTTTTTCAAAATCTGCAAACACAGCTCCAATACCTATTCATTTAGGAAGAAAGAAATGCTCATCCAGCTGAACACAGAACAGGTACGTGCAGAAGCTTAGATGGTTCTGGAGTTAGATGGGCTTGAAGAAACTGATGTTTTTTGTACTTAATTTGAGTTAAAATAGCAACAAGGTTAGTAGCATTAAAGATTGTCAATGATGTATCTGTGCGTACATGCATATGTGTATATACACAATATATTTAGTATATATGTGCCAAATCTGGGTATATGCACATATAGCTATGTTTAATAAATGCATTTACATAGGTATTATGTGAAAGATTCTAATATTTCACCCTCGGGGAATTAATTTTGGTGCCAGATTCTAGCAGGAAACCCAGCTGACTGGTGCTGCCTTTGAACCTGCTCTCCTCAGTCGGGCAACACTTCCAGTAGAACAAAGTCTGCCACGGGTTAGGCTGGGACAGGAGGGGGAGCTCGCACTGCACCAGCCTGAAGAGGGGAGGACAAGTTACCCAAGCCCAGGAAAAGAGGGGGAGCGACCACCAGGCGCTGTCAGAAGCAGGGGAGATGTGCCCTCACTCTGCTCCCGCTTACTGTGGTCCCTCCTCCGAAATGGAGAACTGGGCTTCTCCATCCCGTACTCATGTCACTAAAAGGCAGTTATTGGTATCATTTGGTTCAAGTGGTAATTAATTCCAGGTTATATCCATGGCTTGAAGCAAAGGAAACAGATTGCAAAGCTCCCCATGTGAAAGCATGTTGGTGTTCCCATCCTGACGCAGCATGCGCTTGCTAACTACAAGGTAGGCACTAAACTGGTAAGGTCATGTTTGTTGAAGGCAGCGAGTTGCAAAATGCTATTCAGAAAAAATGCGGGAATTGGTATTATTTTTTACACAGAGAAAGGAAAGGAAAAAAAAAAGGAAGCGTTGCATAGTAGTATTCTGTGAAATAGCTCCTTCCGTGAGAGGTGATGGGGATGATGGCAACTTCCTTTCTGTCCTGGTTTTAGAGGAGGATTTCTTTTGGCTGTTGGAGTCACGTAACATCCTGGCAGAGGAGGAGGGCAGCTGTGTAGCGACTGAAGAACTGGTCATTCCCCTGCACCCTCCCTCTGATTTCTGTCTGAGGTGTTGGTCCAAGTAAGTGGCTTCTTCGAGCTGCATTTCTAACCTTTGTACCAGAGCAGTGAAAGCGAGACTGAGACGCCACCAGTTTGGTGGCAGCATCCTGAGATCTCCATCAGCCAGGGCTCTGATACCTTTTGCACTCCCCAGCTTCATCTCTTGGCAGTTTGTGCCAGGGCAGTGTGAACCTCACGTTGCAGTAGGTGAGTTTATCAGGGAGACCCCTAGCCAGAAAAGTATGGCTCCTTCTAGCAGAGTTACCTGGTTGGACTTCTCGGAAGGTCAGTGTGGGAAGTTCCCATAAAAGCTGAACTTTCATGCTGGCAGTCAAGACAGATTCAGAAATTTTTAAGAACGCTTCTTTTTCTTCTTTTTAATTATATGAAATGCAGGAGAACTGTGAATAGGGTATTTTTAGATTGTGCATTCAAATATATACTATCATAGTATGACAGCAAATTAGAATTAAAATTCTTATCAAAATCTTTTTTTTTTTTAAGAAATGTACTGTAACTCGTAGTGGAAAGTTTGATGAAGAGCAGTGTGCCATTCTGCACAGAAATTCTGCTCTTGCAACTAAATTAAACATCACTGGTTGCTCTCATTTAGATGAACCCTTTTGGAAGTTCTTTTTTTAAAGCCAGCGGATTGGACTTCTAATTTTAACTCCTATGGTTTATAATTAGAAACATTTCCAAACTTGTTTACAAACACCTGCACTTGACAGTGTGTGTCTGCAATTTTAGAAGGACTCATGTGTCACTTCCAGTGGGGGTTGAGAGGGCATCTGAGTTCTTTGTGTTCATACAGTCAGTTTCAGGACACTGGAACAAAAGCACGTTTTTCAAAATAAGATTGCAAATATGCAGTCTTTTGAGAGGAGATTGCATGCAAATAGGTCTTAATAATGAGTTGTGGATTATTTCAAAGTCAGGAGGATTGGTGGTTAGTGGTCACTTGGAACAAGACTCAAATGAAACTGGCATGCAAAGGAGAAATTCCAGTAACTAATTTTAGCAGTTTGGTCTTTATATTGGAGAAGATGGTGTACAGATTTTTTGTATTTTTTTTTTTCTTTGTGCATACTGCTTTTTTGCCAGCTGTCCTTCAGAAGTTATTCAGAACGAGTTTAAAATGACTTCAGAATACATCGTCGAGTTGGTTGTTTTTTCACATGAAGTTAGAAATAAGTTGCTGAACATATGAACATGCAGTGAAGCAACAGAGCATGGTTACCTTTGAGCTTGAGTGGGATGCGTGTTACACAAATCTGCATGCAACTTCTTTGCAATAGGGTGAATTCTCTGTTACTCAGTCGCTATATATGGAATTAGCATTAAATCCAAGTGGTAGTCAAAATGTTTTATTAAAAAAATTCATTACACCCTTTACACCTGACTTTAGCTGCATCACATAGGTTAACAATGTTACTTATTAATTTCTAGTATAGTAGAAAAGCTTATCCTCACTAAAATTTCATGCTGTGTGGGGGGGTGGCAGGAAGAACACTGCAAATACGCGTCAAGGATATGGCAGTGCCAGTGGTAGGCTAAGCAGACTTGAGCGGTAGTGGCATAAGGTGTCCTATTGACTGCTTTATGCTCTTGTTGTTACTAATTAGTAGGTAAAACTCTGGTTAATTAGACAAGCCTGTTTGGCGGTTGTGTCCTCTACTGGGAACCATGGTCAACCTTAGAGAAATTGCAGGTACGGGGGGGGATAAGGAGGCCACAAAGCAAAATGTTTTTTTTTCTGGTTTCTGCTCTTTTGTTTTCCAAAAAGCACAGATTCCAATGATGAATCCATATCAGTGTCAAAGGATTGTGCCCTCAGAGGTGCTTATTCTCTATCAGTGTCATTGAGAGTTGATACAAGTGGAAGAAGGCACCGGAATACCTTTGTGTAGGCATGGTCTTTGAAGTTAAACCTGGAGTCCGCAGCCTAGATTCTGTGCTTGACCCCTCTGCAGAGCACATAGCTTATACTCACTGTGGGGCTGTTCCAAAGCAATTGCTTACAAGTAAATAAACAGACAATTAAAGTAAGCATTTTGAGTACAATGTATAGGTCCAAAGAACTATCTTTTTTTATCTTTTTCCATCTGTAAAACAGTTGTGCCTTGTAACTGTTTTTCTTATATCCTATAAGGCAATATGATTTTAACAAGCATTCACTTTTTATAGCGAACAGACTTTTTTTTTTAATTTACTTTAATTTCAGCTGTAAATAGCTGAAATTACGATGTTACTTACATAGTCCTCAGCATAATTTCTTAGCAAGTATGAATGCAATCAATAAATCACTTTGCAGTCATATTAGATTGTAACCATATTTGAAAATAGCTTCAAACACAGTTTACAAACCCCAGTGCTGTCAGGGTCCCAGCTGATGACAGTTAAAAATACCAGACACTTGCAAAATTGCTAATGATTCAAATATGACCATAGAAATTAGAATCAAGTAGAATTAAAAACCACTCCTCACCTAACTCGAAACTTACATTTTACTGTGAATTCTACCTGGAGATAGCACTTTCCAAAGTGATGCTCTGAGGGTAATGTTGCTTCATGCCAGCGTTATCAGTTTTCCTCTATTTTTGTTTGGTTGTGTCAGCTCTATGCCCATTTTCCTAAGTGTTAATATGTAGAAATGTTTTCAAAAGGTTAGGGGAGGCTCAAAAACAGGAACCACGCAAGTGTGGAAAGATCCACCTATCCAGCGAAGCCTCAAAAACATGCAAAAACTTCTTTGATGTCTGAAGTCTCAACTGACCATGAAGTTACTGACAAGCATTGTCAGATTGATGTGATAAGAAAAGAAGACCTCTATGGGATACTTATGCAGCGATCTGATCTGTGCAAGCCTGACCAATTCTTTGGTATGAACCTTCAGATGAACTGGAGTGTGTGGTGCATACATGAAGGATCAGTTCTTGGGATAATCTGCCTGGCTCCTGTAGGGAAACAGCCCAGAGACATCTTTCTTTTGGTGTATTTAAAGGGATATTGTATTCCGCAGGAAGTGGTAATTAAGATAAACGGAGGAGGCGTGTAAAGAAAGAAAAAGGGCTTCAGAGTTCTGCCTTGGTTCTTCTCACAGTAACTCTCATTTCAGGTAAAATTGGTTCTGCACGCAGAGAGCCACATGGTGTAATTGAATAGCTTGAGTCACGGTATGCATAATATAGCGGCGTGATTTGGAGAACTGAGCTCATATCCAGGTACCTGGGCATATGAAGGTGTACCATATACCATAAACTGTAAGGAGGGAAAGCTCCAGAAGGCAGTATCTGGCTGTGGTTAGAAATCGGCTGTGGATGTAAGGCGACTGGTTGTGTAGTGCCAAAGGGTGTTGATGTAGTTCCCCAGTCCATGAAGTCCCAGCATTGAAGTTATGGCTCTGTCCCCAAAGCTGGAATGCACTGCAGACCCAGCGATGCAGATTCTTTATCCACTTTTCCCATAGTACATAGCTGTAAACCAGTTTCTCAAAGTCCATAAATAGATGTGAAAAATATATTTTCCATAGGAGAAGAAAAGGTAAAGAAAATTGTGACTATTACTACGGCCTACTGAAAATAATCAGTAGTTTAGCTTTTTACAGCATCTTGTTTTATTACTGGTGAAGAAGTTTTCTTTAAGAAGCTGTTTGATATTTCTGAAGTAATATCATGCTACAAAAATATGTATTTTTAATTCTTAAAGAGACTATTACATCCAGTTGTACTGCAGCTGAAGGGACATAGGTCAAATGTATGAAGTGAAACTGCTTCAGAATAACCTGCCTTGGTTTAAGGGACAGTTAATGATAAATTTATTTTTGTGACCCGTCTGCAAAGTATTTGTATACTAATTAGGACCTATTTTGAGGACAGAGCACGTGAGCTTGTAAGAAACCCCTTTTACAGGATGGGAAGGACAAGGGGATTTTTGTCCCCGGTGAGCGCAAACCCCATCTTCTTTACAAAGCATCACTGAAATACATGTACTATTTCTGAGTAGTGTATGAACCTTGGCTCATATGGACATGCTTCTTAAGTTGGCTCACAAGAATAGTTGTAGCCAGCTAAGATGCTCAAAAACAGAGCACCGGGAAAGAAACCGAACTGACTCAAACTATAGTCATAGTTTTTAACTTTATATAATGTCTTTCGCAATTTAGTAGAAAATTGCCTTTATGACAAGCAGCAAGACCTGTTGTGTAAGTAATCCAGCCACAGTGCTGTTTGGTATCTTGCTTTTCCCTTGAACATCTCTGCGATGTAAGGATTGAAGGAATGAGTGCCTGATGCAGCTTCTGCCTGGCTCCTTGGTAAGTCATTTGAATCTGTCTTTCCGTACAACCACTTTCTAAGTTGCTGAGCAAAAATAAGGAAATTTTTCACAGAGTTCTTTAAAAGAGAGCTGCTAATCAATTTTTCTTATTATTTTATGCCCTGTGATTTTTACACCACCCCCACCAGCTGGTTAATCATGCAAAAGCTGAACACTTCATTAGCCAGAACATGTTTGCCCATGGGCATTTCTGTAGTAAATTAGTTCTTTCTATTTATACAGGTAAGTCATGGCCAAAAGTCTTTAAGGTGCCAAAGGTAAGGCTTTGAATTAATTCTTTTTCTGAGTTTTCAAGAGAACTAGATTTAACTTTGAGCGCTGTTGATTTGAAATTACTTTTGAATTAAAGATTGCATGGATAAAAAAGCATTCTCAGATTGGTGCAAAATACATTGTGTCTTTCTGGATCTCTAATGTGGCCGTTCTGGTACTGCCTTCCTTGAAAAAAAAACAACAAAAACACATGTGTACATCCACCCTGTATATATATGCACAGTATATACATCTCCATGCACAGACTTTGTTTGAGGGGCATGTGGCATATTGACCAGTGTTTTTCCTTTTTTACTCTTTGCCTTTTAAACTATTAATTGAAAATATGCGGTTTGTAGATGCTTTTTTCCCTCAAATCAAATGGTGCCCTCTGAAAGCCTAGTTTAGCTCGACAATGAATTTAGCTTTCAGGCTTTGGCCATTGCAATATTGTTTGAATGCCACCATTTCCTGCAATCAATGTAATTTTATATCTACTTGGAATAGAAAGTCAAGATGGTGATTGCCTTAATTTAACTCAGTGTTGGATTCATTAAGGAGCTGATCCAGAATTCCTTTCAGATCAAAGTCTGTCTTGATTTCAGCAGAGCCTTTTGGTGCACAAGGTGTGCGGTATCCTTCTAAAATGTTGTCATTGTGACTAGTGAATAAAAACTAAATGTGCTGCTAAATTTAGGCTGTTGCTCATGTCAGCTTCCTTTTCTAAATGACGGTAAGTGCATTCCATAAATAGTATGCCTCTTATGTTGTCATATCTCTTTGGCTTGCTTTGCAGTATTTTACAGGATATTTGCAAATGAATTTTGTGTTCAGTAGGCAGGGGATGAAAATAACACTACTCATTGGGACTCCATTAACCCGCAGCTAATGAGGAACCATTTCAAGGGCTGGATGAGTGTAATTCAGATTAGCCTGCGTGCCAGACTGCTCTGCTCCTGCTCAGACTTGCGCTGTGCCATGCTCTCGCAGTGGTCAGGAGGGACAGAGCCCGGTGCGGCCGCTCGGGCGACAGAGCTGGTGTTCCTGTGCAGACTGGTGTCAGTTGAGTTTTCTGAGCTTCAGGTTCCCTTTTGGAAGGTAGGAGAGAAGAGGGAGAGCGTGGGGAGGGTTGTGCGTGTGCGCGCGCATGTAGGTAGGTGACGATGATCTTGACTTCCCTAGCAAAGTGTTTTGAGATGTAATGAAATACTCCACAAACGCTAAACTTGTGCTTGCTGGTTGATAGCATTGTTACCTGTAGAAAAGGGTACTATGTGATGACAGTAAAGGTGGTCCAGACTGGCCCTTAATTAATTTTATTTTCAAAATCTATATTAGTGACTGTCATGAGGGCACCTGGGCACTTTACATCAATAAAATAATCAATTTAAAAAATGTGTAGACCAGAACTCGCTGCTCACTAACAAAACTCCTGTTCTCCGTGACGACTAAAGGTCAGTCCAAGGCTGGCCAAGCAAGCAGGACTCGCATTTCTGTGTCTCGAAGCTTGCCAGGTGCCAACTCTGGCTTCATACCACCAGGAGCAGCTTCCAGATGTCCATAGTCTCTACGGAGAATGTCCTGCTGCTGGTCCGTGACTTATTAACCTCCTGGAAGTCTCCCGTTGGCTTCAGGGCCAGTGGAGAAGGTGGACGAAACCTCGTTCAGAGGCTGGTCCCAATTAAAAATGTGACTTCACCAGTTGCAAGCAGCAAGCTAAAATGCAGGAGACAGGGACTTGGGGGAGCTATGCTGCTGGACTGAAGCTGAAAGACCTCCTGAAGAGCAGGATAGAGGTCTCTTAACCAAAGAAATGTTATTGATGATAAATGGTACATTGTGCAAGCTTAGCAAATTCTCTAGGAATATAATGCTTCCCAATGTTTTCTTAACATGTGTTAATATTTTATGATACCTGTGCATTAAGGGCCGGTTCCTACAATGTTTAAGTGAGTTTGGGATGCTAGAATTGCCTTTATGGACTTTTAAAAAAAGAGTGCTGGTTACTAAAGATTAGTTAAATTTCCAATAGTGCTTAGCATGCTGATGGTATGAAATCAGCTTTTTGTCTATTTTTCGTACATCAGATGTGTGTATGTAATCAAATTAGATGTTGCAAAGCTTAATTTTATTTATTTGTATTGGTACATTTGGGGCAATAATCCCACTTTAATACATATCTAATTGTGAAAATAACACAAACTAGGAGATCCCAGACATCACTGTGATTTTTATGTGCGAGATAATAATATATTTTGATGTCTTGAAATCCAATTGAACTCAAGCTGAGCTTAAAAAATCCAAGACCTGATTCAGGAGAATTCAGTCCCATCTGGCCGGTGGGTAGCAGGTGTGCAGTGTGCATGTGTGTGTTGTGTGGGGAGGGAGGGAGGGGTTTGCAGGGAGTCAGACATTTCTCTTTTCCTCTAAAGCTTTAATTCCAGTTTACTATTGTGGTCTGAGGCTCTCTGCAGTTTAAGTTTCCGCATAATTACCAACATCTATTGTTGGTCTCCATTCCTAGACAACAAAATGGTGATGGGGAATGGCAGAAGCAAGTAAGTCTACAGCATTATGAAGACATATGGTTTCTAATTCTTAACGTTTCAATTTTGTTTCTAGTTACACGCAAGACTCTTTGTTTGGGAGACTGCACTTTTGCAAGTTGAAACACACATGATTCTTTAAGGCTGAATGAGAGAGGCTTCATTATGGTGTTGGGTGTCAAGGTCTTTTTAAGAGTTGTGTTTTCCAACAGCAACAAAGTGAAAGTTTCATCTTTTTATTATAATAAAACAGAAATATATTGTGTAATTTCCATTTTCAATAGATAATAGTCATTCTACATTTTTGTATTACTGCTTTATTATTATTATTATTAGAAGAATTTTAACAACCTATTGGATACCTTGAGCAACCTTACTGGTTTTACTTTATTTCATGTAACCTACAGAATCATGTTCCAGTTATTCTCATTTTCCTCTTTCTAATTCCTTTTCGTCATCTTTTTATCAGATGCTGTCAGTTACTTCTTCAACCGTGAGCTTTTTACTTCGGAGGTTTAAGAACCTGTTCTTCCTTGACTTTTAGCATTAGCTATTAAGTTAGCTCCCTTTTATACTCCTATCAACTCTACCTTTTCAAACTTTTAAGTATTTCCCGTTCCTTTTATTTTTCACTGCTGTGCAACTTCAGACTGGAAAATCTTTTGGCATATGTGCTTTTTATGGGAGTTGGCATGCAAAGCATTACTTAAGAAAAGAAGTTAGCAAGCCATCATACTTCTTTTCTAGTTTTTAACTTCATGCTACTACAGTAGATGACACTTTCCTACTGTATTTCACGGGGTTTTCATGGTGAACTGACTTAATTCCTAACATAGAGTGGAGCTGGTGCTGTGTTGCCAAGAGAAGTCCATCTAGTTTGACAGACAAAATGATAAGTGTTTCTCTGGCCATCATTGTAAAGATCTCCCTTGTATTTGCTTTATGAAGTTAAATGGAAGAGGTCAGCCCCTTTGACAGAGCAGATTCTTTTTTCTAGCAATAAGGCTTTGCATGAAAACATTTTTTATTAAGCAAGTCATCCATACTGCACCGTAGGCTGTTTGAGTGTAACAGTATGTTACAGCCTGCAAAGTTAATGCAGTTAATATTCAACTGAACTTTTGGGGGGTTGCTAATCCCTTAGGCGGGCTTAGCAGAAAGGGCAAACGTATTTATAGCACTTTGAATCAGACTGCAGTGAACAAGTAAGAGTATGTGTTATACCATTCAAATGTTATACAATTTCAGGAAAGCTCAGTGCATAGTCATCTTTTAATAGTACTTATGTTAGCGATATACCTCATCTGTATGCAACGGAATTGGTGGTTCAGTGGACAACAGGTCTGTTAAAATGAGATCGTGTAAGGTCTTGAGATTCCTGTTCTGGTGATAAATTCTGCCAGTTCTGAACAGATTTATGGGCTGTTTAATTAGGAACTAACTGTATTCTTTAAGCTCTGTCATTTGTATTATTCCCTAATAGGATTTAATTGGACTTTGTCGTGTATCTGACTATGACTGAGTACATGCAGGGTTGTCAATAGCCTAGTTTATATAGACCACCGTATCTTACTATCTTTGTAGAAGTAAGAAGATCATTCCTGAATGATTTTTCCTGTGGAGTGGAAGTGTGGCATTGGTCAGAGCTTGCTTTGGTTAGAGGCCTGGGTGCATTGGGCAGAAGAGAACAGGGTTAAGTCACAGGCAGCAGGAAGTTCTCGGAGAAGCTGAAGGGCCCAGACTGAGAATCTCCAAAAAGAGGAGGGTCATGTTTCCTTGAGACAGAAACTCACCATGTTTATGTCATGGACACAACTTGTAGTCAGTGTACTGTTATACGGTAAAGCACATGAAGACCGCGTAATGCTACGAACCCATCAGGGTAAGAGAAAAAGAAATTACGGATCTAGATTTTCCACAGTTTTTGATTCTGTGGGATTTTTAGTCAAAGGAATAAGAGGTCCATGAACTGGTAGTCAACAAAAAGTTATTTGTATATTTTCTTTTATTTTTAGTGAGAGATGAATCAGTATGTCTGCTAACAGCTGTACTCCGTACAGTAGATGTTTAAGGTGGAGTTTTGTTGTCATACAAACATAGAATACAGGCCTAATGTGGCCATTCTATTCTAATTAAGATTTATTTAATATATTTTACATTTTGACCATTTTTACAATTTTTTTCTAGATACTGTATACTGTAGTGAATGACTGCATCATAGAATTTGACCTCAGAGGTGGCTCAGATGCCTGAATTTATGCGTGTGCTCAAATCATTGATTTGCCAGATTACCTGCACCCACTCCTTTTCCCTTTTGATCTGTGTAAACCACATTGGTCATTCATAATCATTCAGAAAAAAAAGTCATACAAAATAATTTACAAGTTGGAATTGTTAGGAAAAATGGAAATATGTTGATAAAGATATTTAGATCTGTTTATTTATTAAATTTTCAATTAAAAATAAAATGACTGAATACCAGGTTAAGTTAAAGTTATGTATTGGTGTTGTTTATGTCTGAAGTACCAGAAAATAACTAGTTTATTATATGCAAAATTTCAAATTCCAGAATATATTAAAATATTAGCTCAAAGGTCAAAAGCCTCTCCCAAAGAAGAATGGAAATTAGAAGGGAATTTGGGCTAACAAGGTTAAGACACAGTGGGTCTGTAACCAGTGCACACAGGTGATGTGACTGCCACTTAGGCGGGGTTCCTTTGATTCCTCAGCCTGAATGCCCCCAGCTCATGGTTAGATCATGCAAATCCTAACCCAGATTCACCCTTATGCCTCTACATCTGTAGTTGGAGTCCACAATATTTCTTTCATTTTATTATACATTATATACAGACATCCAGAGTAAACTACACAGATTATGCTGGTGAAGGTATCCTGGATCTTTCCTATATATCCTGCAGCCGTCTTGGAGCTTAGATATACATGAAACCATCTGCAGTTTTACTGGGAAAATAAAGAGTTAACACTCCAGTGATGTTAACTGTGATAAAAGCTGTGTGTGTGTTACTTTGCTGTACTATATACATTTATAAGCTCTTTTTATAGTAGCACTCCTGGTAGCATTCCCAGGAGCAGTCCAAGTCCAATCAGGACTGGTATGCCATTGTGCAAGGTGTCGTTCTAATTCATGTGTAAATGTGGAGTGGTTGCTGCCCTGAGGATATTACAGTGAAATTACAAACAGTATAAAAAATAGTATAAGGTGTTGAGGAGAAGGAGGGCAGCTGCAACGAGATGCATTTGCCCTGTTAGGGTTGCTGTACATACAGCCTGGTTCCAAGTGTTGGACATTTCACTTATTGACAGGTCTGCTCCCTTCAAGAAAATTAGCCTCTTTGTCTTTAGTCTGTCTTAGTTGTTTAAACAGAAATGTAGAAAGTATGAAATGAATCATTCCTCTGATTCTTTTAATGTCATGCTCTGTCTCTAGTCATGACCAACCCTGGATGTCTCAAGGAAAGTTGTAAGAGCCTCACAATGGGCAGATATGGGGTAATCTTCTCTCTACATGGTCTCATTCTAATATTTCATTATTAGAATTTAATTCAAGCCTTGAAGTTTAAAAAATATTTGTCATTTCCCCTCCTCCACCATCCACTGTGTTTAAAGTATGAAGTATCTTCCTCCAAGCCTCTGATCTGATCTATTCTTGAGGTAGTTCTACCTCTTACTTGATGTGCAGACAAAATTCACAGTTTGGGAACTACTGTGACGGTTTTGTTTCCTCTGATGCCAGAAGACACTGGTAGACGCCCTTCTGTAGGGAGGTGGGAGAAGGCAGAAGCATGTTGAGCACTTATGGCCTGTGTGTTTGCATGTCACCATATGTCAAAGCTGTGGCTGGATTTCTCCCATTTCTTTGAATATTTTTAGAGGCTAATTTACAGTAAAGTGCAATAGGAAATAACCATAAATAAATCTGGGAGTCTTTGTATTAATTTCTTCTGCTAGCTGTGTACATATGAGCAGCTTGCCATTTGCATATGTGAATCTTGTCATAACAATTTCAGGAAGTGATTTGTTAATAATCAAGTTCTCAGAACAGCTTTAAATCAGTAATTGATGTAGGTCTGGATAAAGCAAGCCTTCCGCCTGCCTATTTTGTGGAGCATTTTTGGCAAGTTTCAAGCTAGCGTGAAAACTAGCCATCAGAATAAAATTTAGGACAGCTGGGATGCTTTGCAGTGAAGACTTTTGGCTCCATAGTTCAAATAATCACAATAGCAGCTCAATTTAGCCTTTGGCTGGATAGGTTTGGCAGGGCACAATGAAAAATAATTATTTCATGGCCTGCTTATTTGTCCCTTAACAAATAAACTCTCTGACCTATGCAGGCTTATGTAAATATGCTGCCGTATGTGGGGTTGTAGAACACTGTAATGTCCCCATTTGGAAATATGTTTTATTTTGCCCTGATGTTACAAACTTTTTTTTAGAGTTCTGTTTGGGAAGCAAAGAAAGGGATGGCAGGCATGAGATGCTGAAGCCCAGACAGCCAGGCTGAGTCTAAAAAGCCATCAAACAGTCTTCCTTCTGAAAACACATCCATTAGTATGCAGTGTTTTCACTGTTGTAATAATAAGAGCAATCATGATACGAACAAGTCCGTCTCTTCACAGCCTTCCCACGCGGGATGGAGAATGACAGCTCCTAAGCATTTGGATATTTGCCTGCATGTATGCTGCTTAGCTAACCACGTTTAAACTTTCTAGCCATCTTAGAGCTTCCTGGATATCCTTTGCAATTGTTGTAGTGACAGCTTAAAAATGCAAGACTTGGAGGGGGGAGAAAAAAGCTTAACAAAATGCTCTTTGTGTGTGTGTGTGTAAGGGGAAGTTTTATTGCACTTAGTGATGGAGAGACGTGCCGCGCTACTTTCTGTCCCTTTGATTTTAATATTTGCAATTTCTGTTGAACTGGCAGCAGACAATTCATAATGCTGTGTTTCTGTTTCCCTGTCTAGCGGGGGAAAAATACATGGAACAATACAGATCAATGTTTCTGTCTTCTGATACCACCATTTTGGTTCTCAAACAGTAGAAGGATGTCTTTCCTCAAATGATCCGAAAGATCTCCCTTAGAAGAGCTGCTTTACACGCTTGTGCACATACACACGTACATGCTCAGACTCTCACTGAGGTGGTTATGATCTGTTTTTAATAGTGGAGCTTCTTCTCAAAGTGTCATTTAAAAAAAAATCAGCAGTCATGTCATGCATCAGGATGAATTTCTAAATGTAAATGAGATTCTCTCAGTAATTTATTTACATTTGTTTTCAGCACAACAAATGAGACATCACGTAGCTTCATAATTTCCCATGACCGAGTCACCAGCATGAGGTGTGTAATTTACCCTGATTTAAGATGCTTATCTAGGGGTTCTTGCAACAATACCTGGTGAGGTTTTTATACTACTTTTTGCTGGCTTTTAACTAATCTACTTCACCTTCTTCTCTGTTTTTCAGTTGAAATGGAAGGCTTCTTGATGCCTTTTTTTCAGTAGAGCTGAAAGAGGAATGGCTTTGTTATTTTGCTTTTGTTTGTTTGTTTTGTTTCTTCTGTGTATTTCCTTCTCATTCTGGTAAAAATCATAGGAGGCTTCCAGTAGTCACAGTGAACGTATCTTGATTTGCAGTCCAGTGATGCTGGAAGGAAATGCTGACTGGGGACATTTCTGGAAAAAATGGTCATCCAGACATGAAGCATAAGTGAGAAGTGTCCTGCAGTTATTGGTTCTCCCCTTCTTTTTCAGCTGAAATACTGCATCTTGGACCTGCTCTTGGCTCTGCTGTTGACTTGCAGTCTCTTTGGTCTGCTGTGTGGCTGAAATGCTACTTACATTACTGGAGCTGTGAAAGCAAATTTTCAGATAATGTGGGCACAGTCATGTGCCACAGATCTCATTTGTTTTAAGCCTGTAGTTGGAACATTTAGATGTCTAACTACTTGCTCGAGTATTTCAGGTAGGTAGATGATTAAAGGTGCAATGTACCATGCATACAATTTTGTACCTCTTATCTTGCAGTCTCAATTAAGGCTTGACTAAAAATCAGGGCAATAGTATTTGCTATTTTACAGGGTAAAAACACAAGAGAACTGTGAGATTTTGATGAAAGTTTCTGATAGTTCAGTAATAGTACAATGTGCTACATTTCATAATTATTCTATGGCAGTAGTTATTGTGCAAAACCACGCCACATTTTTCTGGAAGTCTTCAGGGTTAAACATACGTGAGTGCTCTTTTTCTCAGTGAAACATGAAATTATTTTTTGTTCATTTCCAAAGCAAAATTCAGTGTTTTCCTTTAAACTGAACGAGCAGATTCCAAAAAGAATAGATTTGGACTGTTTTTTAATGTGCACTGTACATACTAGGACCCAGTTCAGATTTAATTTTTGGCCTGCTGGCCATTTCCTTAACATTACATGGGTCTAGCACCAAATTATGCTGATGGCCTGTCTATCACCAAATTATTTACAGAACTGCAGTTAAATTATAGAAATCTTCCAGACAGGCAGTGCTCTGGGCAAATTACTTCATCAAAGTTATTTTCCATGGTGTACTTAAGCAAAGGCTTACAGGAACAACATGAATCTTTTTTTGGTATGTGATTATGCATATGCAGTAACAGTCTCCTTTTTAGAAATAGCTAGCTTTATACCTGGGAAAACAGAAGAAACCCTGATAAGGAAATTACTGATGTCTGTGTTGTCCTCAGTTTGAAGCAAAAGTTTTACATTAAGTGTAAGAAGTGCAGAAATAGGGCCAGCAACAGGATGTCCATTTCTGCACACTGTCGTCTCATTCAAGGTCTTGGGACACAAGTTTTTTTTTTCCATAGACATATGGCTGCACACCTCTGTGCACTTGTAAAATCAGGTGCTGCACAGTTGCACACAAGTGCAAGCACACCAGACAGCTTTACTAGTTTACCTAGTTTCTCTTTCACACTGGCCACTGTTACAAGGAGTAAGTGCTGCATGTACGTTTGCATATCTGAAGGCAGATATGCAGTCTTTTCCTACATTACCCAAATCTAGCAAGATTTGAGCTGCTGTATGATCAAGAATATAAATACTAAAAGCAGCCCTAACTCCTTATTATAACTGGCATCCATTCAAGCTCTGTTCCAGAGTTTAGAAATATAGTCAGTGCAGAACATCTATATTTGGGTTTATATGTAATGGTCATACTTACTGGTTCACTTGGAAGCGTGTTGGCATAGATCCCTATGTAAGGACTCTGGGTCCAGTGTTTATGTTTAGCTCAGTGGGGTTTTTTTATCACTGCATTTTTTATTTTTTTTTTTAGTATTTCATTTTAGTGTGTTTGCACTGTGAAACAAGGATGCCTTTCCAGCCTCTGCATGGTTGTATGCTTTTGGTTTAATGCATATAAAAATTTGGGTTTTAGACTGACTCCCATGCATAAATTCTAGTGGGAAAACAGGTGCTTGAAAATCTCTGTCTTCCAGACCTCCATCCACCTATATCTTTAGAGTAAAACTTAGCCAAGTGTAGGTGGCACACTCAAACAGGGCCTCTGCACTCATGGCCCAGGCATTGAAAACGTCGTACATGTGGAGAAAGACAACAGGCTCAAAAACACGACAGTTAAAGGTCTTTGCATACTGAACATCCAATTTAACTTAATTTCCATCCAGCGTTGGGCAGTGTTTGTTGTTAAGTGAGGATTGCACAGACCCTTGGGGCCAGATGTGGGGAACCCACTCTGCAGCTTATCTGGGTGGGTTCAATTCAAGTATGTGAGAGGTGGGGCTTCGAAAAAAAACAGGCATGGGAAAGGCATAAGGTTTGGAGCTTCTCTGTCACTGCACTGATTGTAATTTACGTAGCAAGCTTCTCACAGCCTGTGCTAGTGCAGTATGGGGACTTATGCAATAGCTGGAGTAGAAAGAATTCCTCCTTCTCTCCCCTTCTGGAAATTGCTGTGGTTCATTCTCTTGGTTGAGGATTTTTTATATTGTCAGGATGTGAATGTATGTGTATGGATCTCCTGTTCTCTTTAGCAGAATCAAGACTGTTTAAGAGCCTCCTTGATTTACAAATGCTCTTAAACACAGGAAGATACTTACAACTGGCAACTGGTTTCTCAACAAAATGGAGGAGCCGTGCTCTCAGGGCCCCTGATTCAGTAGCAGTAAGTGCCAAGATGGCTGCTGCTGCGCAAATACGGCGAATTCAAGTGTCTAAAATACCCACGAAGTTCCAGATTGTATATCTCGCAAGTTCTTTACTCCCCCAGTTCTAATCCACATCTCACTTATTGCTAGAGTCAACAGTCTAATAGTAACAAAAAATAAAACCTTTCATCATCTATTGATTTTCAGTCTTTAAAAACTGACAATAAGCTATTTTTTGTCCAATTTCTCAATAAATAGGAACATTTATTGGTTTTTCAGTTTTATTGTATTGCATTAGAATATATTTTACTGCATATAGTGGGTAATGTAGCATCAGGAGACATGTTTACATTCAGCAAGTAACTTCTGAAACTGCATAGCTCAACTAGGATATGAAAACATATTTGTAATACTAGCTTAATTTAGATTACAATACAGAATAATCAGACTTGAGTTCATTTTTCTATTTATTCTGTTGTGATCTTTTAACTAATGTAGAAGAGGTGCCATAAAAAATAATTACAGATACATAATTTACTGATAGAACATCAGTAAAGGTGAACATCTACTTTCATCCCTATCTGGGAGAGAGGGAGGAATTTTGTAGTTAAGGAAGCACCACAGTATCTGGGTTTACTTCACAGAAATCCACCACTGATAGTCTTGCACAGCTTGGCCAAGTCATGACTTCTGCCTGTGTGATGCTGTGTGTCAAATGATTTGGCATGAGCATCTTCTTTCTCAGTGTCCTCTGTTCCTTTCTCTCTCCTCCTAAACAAGGAGACAAACTGGAATCTGATTTAGCTGTGGTAGACCTTGGGATGTGGGGTCCTGAGCCACCTCCCTGCTGCTGCCTACCTTCATGGTGGGAGATCACCTGGTGGGTGTTTTCCTTTCCAGAACCTTTGCCAGGAGATTCTTACAGTCAACAGTTGCCTCTTGCTTACTCTTGTAGTGAGAAATGGCAGTTTGATATTTTATTTTTATTCATGCTGTAGAAGCAGTTTAAGCTAAGTTCTAAGCTACTTTTTTTTTTTTTAATTTTAATTAAGAAGCATTTATTTATTTATTCATTTATTTATTTTGTTGACATTGGCCCCACAGACAAAGAAAGTAAGGTCCTAGTTGTTTCCATCCTACCACCAGGAAGCCTGAAGTGGGACTGTACAAAAGAGACTCTCTGCTTTAAGATGGTTGAGCCACTGCCATCTCCAGCCCTGGCCTTTGCAGAGCTAATGATCATCCTGGCAGGCTTCTCAAATTAAAATTTCACCTGGGTCATGAAACATTTTCCTTTATAGTACAAAAATAGAGACAGTTCTGGGTTATGGTTCATAACCATTGAGTGATAAGGATTGTGTAGATGATAGGAAGAAGAGAGAACTTTTGGGGCAAAAGGCTTCATTTTCTGTGAACTGGGTGTGATGCTGCAAGGCATGGGCTCTTTCTCGTAAACTGCTGTGATTGTGGCTTCTCGGTGTAATCTCAGTGCTTCATTGAGATCAGATTCACAAGGAGTTAATAGATATTCGGTGACCAAAGCCATTTATATTTCTCTTTATACACAGAAGTGAAGTGGAGCATGTAAAATTGGAAAGCAAAACCAAACCTGAAATTCTCTAACTTTATGGCTTGTGTGTGTGTTATTTTCCCATGATCTTTAATTACATTCTGTTCTTGGGGGGAGAGGGGGATGCTAATCTGGTGCACCAACTGAGGGAAAAACAAACTGTTTTGCATCGGGAGCCTAGATGACAGCACACAGCAAATGCAAAATTTGACATTCATATGAAAGTGAGCTAAGCAAGACCAACAGAAGAGAGCCAAAATGACTGCAGCAACAGGAATACAAGTGGTTTAAGGAAACATTTCTCTATTATTGAAATACCACAGTCAACCTTTAAGGTGGTGGTGATTCAATGTAGATTTTGTAGAGCAGCAGAGATGGCTGTTATAAAAGGAATGCATGATTGGATTCAAGTTCATGAGGAGCTAGGTTTAGAAGATGATTGCCCTTCCTTCTTTGAACATACAATATAGTGGAGTTCATTTCATTCCACTGAATGAAATGATGCTATTTTCAGGACTGGTGTTTGCTGTGTTTGCTAATGAATTTCCAAGGGGTGTTTGAGCCTGGATATTTACTGTAGAGATGCTTGCAGTCAGTTGGAAGAGGTGCAACTGAATGTGAAGCTAAACTCTGTGTGCGTACAATGCTGCTCCCTGTGATTCTGCCTGCAGTTGTCTATTCAACATCAGTCTGCAATAGTAAATAATTTGTAAGAGTCCAGCTGTGAATTAAACAACCTCTACAAACAGCATGCAGGGCACAAAGTCATGTGATATATTTTTTCTTCTCTCACTGGATAAGATAGTCTTTCAAAAATTATTCCTACTTCCAGTGAAAACAGATAGTTTCCATAGTAAGGTGAACTTCAGCTTGCAATTAATTAAATCTTGTTTGCAGCCTTGAAACTTCTGGTATTTTCAGGAGTATTTGTGTGAACAAAACAAAAATGTGTGAACATTGGCCAGAATGAGGTGGAATTAAAAATCTTGGGAATGCTCCCATGCCAGTTCCAACCCATGAAAACCAATGAACTGGGTGGATGATTTTGCAGGTATAGGAAAAATGGCCTCTGCCCTGTTCTTTGATTTTGACCTCATCCTCATCCCCTTGGCTTGGAGCTAGATGCTCCACAGGGTGCTGAGTTTCTGTACAGAAGTGAATGTGTTCTGCTATACAGCTTGACTTAGTAGCACTATATGCATGCAAGATGTAACTATTTATCAGAATTAGGGGTCAGTAGGCTATCTAAAATGGAATTCCCAGGGTGTTTTAATGCTGTGTTTAAAGACAGTGGAGAATCTGGCCTAAAGGTATCCTGAGTAAATAAAGCCTTAGGCACAGGTCTTACCTCGACTCTCCACTCATTATTTTTCATGTTCATTCGTGTACTGTTCAGATGTCAGTGGGAATTTTTGCCATGGTGGGTAGCATGTTCCAAAGGACCTAAGTTCTTCCTGGGGAGGAGGACCAGGGCAACTGTGATGTGTGCCAATTCAGCACCTCTGAGTGGCACATGAGAGCATCTCTCCTGCTCCTCAGTGGCACTAATGCATGAATTGTATAATCATGGAGCCAACTCCATGGGCAGGATGTCTTATACCTTTCCCAGCTGTGACTAGTGTGGATCCGTATGGTGATATCAAAGATGAAATGAACTTTTGTGTAATTGGATATGTCTATTGTGAACGGAGCGTCACTCAACAGCCATGTTGTGATCACATTCTGGACGGTTTACCTTTACCCCCAGGAACATGTGTTACAGTGAGCTTTAATCTGGGTTCAAATTTTAAATCTTAATTTTGATGTGAACCCTTTGGGGGGAGGAAAAAAGAAAGGTAAATTGTGCCTTGAAAAAGAAAGAAAACAAGTGAAAGGTGTAATGGAAGAGTGTACAATAATCAGGATGTCTTTTTTTTTTTTTTCCTATTTGGTAGATGTTAAGAAAGAAAGAGGACATATTATGCATCCCCCCATGCATTGCTTTTTGATCCAGCTCATTACACACATGTGGTCCCAACACCTTCAGCCAATTCCTACCAGCTCTGTTCACTCCAAGGCCAGTCTTGCCTCCCATCCCTTCTAGCAGCACTCTTGCTTGGGGCATTCTCTTGGGGTGCTCTCTACACTTGCTGCTTCTTACTGCTCTCAGCTGGGGAAAGCACACCACACTTGCACATCAACACCCAACTTCACACTTAAGCCATACAGAGGCCACTTGAGATCACTTACATTTTTCATTACCATTCTATAGTAGTTGGTAAAAAGATACAGTGGCTTTCTTAGCTGCTTTTTGTAAAAAAAAAAAAAAAAACTCTTTTGTAAGGCTGTCATTTTGAATCCGCAGTCCACCAAAGGCTTGTAATTCTTATGCCAAAACAGCACAAACATAAAATAGTTGCACAATTTAAGTACTTTCTCCTTTGCATCCCACTCATCATACTCCTCATCCACACCTAGAGTCAGCACCTGGTATTAACAAAAACCATGTTTGTCCCATTGAGACATTTCTTTTGTTGTGAAAATACCTTTTGTGTACATTTGTTACTTAAGTGTTGTGTCCGCTTGTTCAGTAAACCTGGAAGTGGTGTTAGGAGACCTTTGTGGTGGATGTCCTTTTTCCAAAAGTTTAATGGAAGTGTAATGCTCCAGGATACAAACACCTGGAGCTCAGAAAAGGGATCTGACATGGAGCAACAAGGGACCTTTCCATTCCTTAAGAACATCAAAGTAAGTAATATGGTGTTCTGCTACTATTTAAAATGAGGCAAATAATGCAGGATAGCTTTTCTTCACAGTGGGCAATTCAAGGTCATCAGTGCTGTTAGCCTCACATAGGGTGCGTAGTTGGTTCATTCTGATAATCTACACCAAAATCAAACAAAATAAAATCTGTAAAAGGTACAGGAGGCAGCAGGGAAAAGCCCAAGAACGGCCTTGAAGCAAAACATTAGAAACTGCCTGGTACCCTGACTGCCAGACCAAGGCAGAAAGTCTTGTGCTTGAAGGTATTGCAGGTGTGTTTGCCCTCAGAAGCAGGATGGGAGCATATTGGATTGGAAGCATGAGGAGGTCTGCAACACCATAATTCTTCTTGGGAAAAGGAAATGATGTAAGTTTCTACTTCTGGAATCTTTCCTCACAACTATATAAATTTAAAGAAATAAAACACAAACAGAAAATTGATTTTTGAATGACAGTGAATTATTGTCATTAGAGGGTATGTAGTTTTGTGTCAAGGGAGAAAAAAAAAAACTTGTTGTGCTATGTGCTACTTTCTGAAGCATTACTTAATGTACCAGTCATTGCTGGGAACATGGAGTCCTTTTAATGCTAGTCAGGTAATATGTCATTCTCTCTGTAGAAACTCTGTGCAGCAGAGACATGAGTTATATACTGATGTAGTTATCAGAAGATCATGTGGTAGCACTAATGTGAGTCACTACAGTGGAGTTTGCCCTGTTTGAAATTTTTACATAATTAAATATAAGTGAGTCATTGTCCAAATTCTGCCAAAGTGCAGATGTCTTTAATTTAACATATGCAATTCAGCTTGCATATGCCTTCCATAGAGTGAACATCTTTCCCTTTGTACACAAGTTGCAGTTAGCTCCAGCCTAGGAGCTGTTTCCTGTCACCATTCAGTGAGCAGCATTCCCACTGCAATCCCTGGCAGCTTTGGTAAAAATAGCTGGAACACTGAGACCTTAAATAGACCTCTCTGCTTCGTTTTATGTTCTGCTGATAATTCTTTAAATGCACGTGGTTAGATCAAAACAAGTGCATTTTTTGTTTCCTTGCTAACGAAGGATGTGGCCTACATTTTCCGGTGAAATACGTTCAGGTGCCTTCTGTGACATCTGTCTCTGTATCAAGGCAAAGAACAGAGGGAGAATAGAAAGGTAAGCAAGTTTCTTTAAAGGAAAGTGAGCTGGAGATGCTTACATAAATGCTGCACTACACATTCTTTTTTAATGATAAACTCCAAGATCGTGCATGGTTAGTTAAAACTCAGGGTTAGTTACAACAGATTGTTTTATCTGAGATTAAAACCACCCTGCATGGAGTTAGCTGTATAATCTACATTTCTGAAGATTTCACAAATCATTTGGTTTCTGAGGTCTGAAGATGATGATGTGCCATTCCCTCTCTGAGTCATTTGGCTGAAGAGGCGGCAGCTTTTCTTCCTTTTTTTTTTTTCCTCCCCCTCCCCTGTTTCTCAGCTGCAAATCGAATTGTTCGTCATCTAGTGCTGAAATGTAACAAAAATGTGATTAACCATCGTATTTAGAAGTAGGTAGTAGTCTTGATGGGCACAGAAGGCAAGAACAAGCATAGATGAAAATGTTGGAGAAATGTCTGATTAACTCATGAGAGATAGCGAAAATGAGTAAGGCTGCTCTTCTAATTTCTGAGTCACTGAGTAGATGCTATTTTTTTCTTATTTGTCAACGTCTCCCTTAATGGGGACATTAGATAATGTTTACTACTGTAAATTCTCTCCCAGGAAGGGAAGGGTTTGATTTGAATCCATTTCAGCTTCACCCACAGGTTGGTCTGGATGATGTACCAAGCGTTTGATGAACGTGCACTGACTTTCAGATTCATTGCCCATCCTACTGACAGGCAAGTTTTGTATGCGTTACTGATTTACTTCACATGTTTAGTGCAAACTGTAATTGGGATGAGTTGTCCATTGCTTGCAGGGCTTTGGCCTCTCTCTACAAGATCTGTACTTGTAATAATACTATTAACGTGTGTAGGATTCTGTTCTTGAAAGGTAACCTTGGAGTCTTGTGTCCACAGTTTTCCTTCTGGCCTGTAAAATGGTGTGCTACCTTTCTTTGGAGCTCAGAGTAGGAGGCTGTGCAGGGGAGAAACCTGTATATTTTGCTAAAAATGTCAGTTCTCCTATGGGAAGACTATAACTTTACACAAGAAGGTAGCAAATATGTCAGCCCATCCACAGAGTAGCCAGCCAAGGGGGGTTGTGTTCCAGACACCCTTGGAAAGCCCCAAGAACTGGCTTAGTAATTCACTGATGCCAGAGTTGAGAAATAAGTTTCTACCATAGTCTCTCTCCCCACACTGCCCAGTTAATGCTGCTAGCAAAGGAAGGAGGAAAAGGAAGTTCACACTCATTCACCTGCTGTAAAGCAGGGATTAGGTGGGTGAGCACTCCTGCTTGCCTGGTGACTAGTCAGACTCAGAACTGTGTGATTTTTGACACCTTATCATGCCTTCTGCCTATTTCTGTTATATTGAAGTGTTCAGCCTTGTTAGTGATCTCTGAGCTTGTTCTTGTTAAACATTTTTTTTTCTCTCCAGTAAAACCTTCATTGCAAAAATTAAAGCTGCATGGCTCTGCCTGAATAGCAAAGCACAGTGTCCTAAATGATGTAACTCAGGTTTTGGGAGCAGGATGATTGCAGTAGCATGAGACTTCTTTTAGAGTAATTAGTCTTGCTGAGAACCAGGGTATAAAAGCCCATGCAGAGCACTGTAATAATGCGGTTGCACCATTTCCAGTATTTGGTTGCCCCTGCACAGCACTGCAGATCCGAGCAGGCATATCCTCGATGATGGTCAAGCAGTGATTTCATCTCTTCAGGCCTGTGCCAGCACTCTGATACAAAATACGTGGGACTCATGCTAAAGGAACCAGTGGCACTCGTCTCCCATACTAAATCAGGAGGTCTTTGAGATCATTAAGAATTGCTTTTACAAAGCTGATGTTTCTGTTAATGGAGCTGAAGCCTGTTCTCCTGCCCTGCTCCTGCCTGGCACTTGCCCATCCAGGCTTCAGCTGCCTGCACTTGCAGATGTTGGGATTTCCATTTCAAAGTACAAACAATTCTAATATTAAAAAGGCTGTTTCCCCAGCGGGAATGTGGGTTGCATGAGCTTTTTGACTTTTCTTTTTCGTCTTTTGATCCTATGTGATAACACCTTTAGATCTATCACTTTTTTTTTTTTTGTTGTCAGCATCACAGTGGACAAAATGTCAGGTGAAGTTAAAGTGGAAAGCTTCCTTGGAGAGATGAAGGTTGTTTTCCAGGGCCCGTTACATGGATGAGTTTGCTGGGGTCTAGTCTGCTAGGACGTATCCTCACTTAACTTAAATTTGCTCAACTGCTACATAACCAAGGGATAGCCTTGGACATTAAGTAAACCTACAGATAGAGGAAAAAGGGATTTTCTAGAGCACCTGCATGCCTTTTGGAGACTTGGAGTTCAAAAACATCTGATAATGTAGCATTCAGCTGTTTTTTCTGTAATGACTTTTATCAATGAGCCCTAAAAGCATTGATATTTTCAGGGTTTATGGCTGAAGAGAGCTGCAATGTCCTTGAACTATACACTAGTCAAGGGAGCGGTATCTCCATCCTCAGCTGGTAAATTCCCATGTATTGTCAAGTGTGCTGCTTAGTTCTTTCTCTCTGGGATGTCCAGCTGGTACCAGGACCTTGGCTGACTGTGTGGTACACAGACACGAGGCTGGTACCACACTCAGGTGCCGCCTGGATTTCCCGTTGTCCTCAAAATGTCTCCTCATATATTATATAGCGAGGATAATCCTTTGTTTAATTTTTTTTAACATTTTGAAAGGAAAATAAGGGTCTCATTTAGGTCTTTCCATTTTCGCATGATAGTACAGTTGAACAACATGTACATGTGTTAATTAAACATCCGTTCTTATCACTGTTTTGGTAAGTGTCCTGTAAATTTAATCACTACGACACCTCTGTACACATTGCAATCCTTTTTAAGATCTAGAGAAAAATCCTGGTGGATTATTCAAAGCACTAAATCACACAGAATTACAGTAGTTATTAGAGGCATTAAAACCTGTGATAAGAAGCTTTATCATGCATTTTTGGGGAGGCTTAGTCTTTATCACAGATGACTGTAAATAGAAGTGAACAGTAAAAAAACTTGATAACAGTTTATTTTACAGTGCATCAATAATCAGGTACTGTAATTACAGTATAATTACATGATAATTATTGCATAGTAGGTAACTACAGTATATTAGTGTTTTCTTGTTTTTCTATTACCAAAACTACCTGTAAGATGTGAGCAAATCAGGGGCCTTAGTCTACTCCCGTTTACCATGGGTTTACGCACACAAATGCACACACACATTTAGATTTACATTACATTTGCATTATATATGTATTTTGATGGAGTTAACCCGTTTATATGGAAGAGGAACTAACAATATGACATGGTAAAGTATATATATTGTATTCCACATATACACTTATCAAGAATTAGGGCTATAAAAGAAGGGAATTGAATTTTGGCTGTGGTTACATTCGGCTATCTAATTTATTTTTCCCCCTCATTTTTGGCACTCAAAAAGTTGTGGTAATGTTGATCACTTAGTTAAACCTCTCAATTCCAGACCTACTCAGTGTATGTGTGTTTGTATCATATCTGCAGATTATTTATCTCTGTACATCCACATCTGAATACAGATTATATTATTACCAGTCTCTGATAATTGTATTCAGGCTGTGTATGCATGCCTTTGTTTACATATTTCCGGTAGTAGCTCTGAAGTGTTCTGTCATTTTTGGGTGTAGGCTGAGTGAAGATACCCAATTAAGTATGACTTCTAATTTAATGCTGTTTACAATGTTAAAGCTTCCAGTTAATTAAGAATAGTTGTGAAGCCTGCGGAAGAAATGTTGTACACATTGAAATTAAGAGCTTTTCTTGATAGCAAGTGCTGAACACGTAATATAAAAATAGTCCGTGAGGAGTATGGAGCAACTTTGACTCTTCTCAACTTTGCTTGGAGCTGTACTATAACTCTGTGCACAAATTTGGGCAGCACGCCCCAATGACGTTACAGAGAGTTACGAGAAAGTCCAAAGGAGGAGCATTGAGAATGATAAGAGAGCAAGGAAATGTGACCTGTCAGGAAATATTGGTGGGGTTGGGGGTGCTTAGCCTGAAAAAGAAACATTGGAGGGAGAAGGTGATGATGGGCTGTAAGAATATAAAAGATTGGTGGAAAAGAAAGTGAATAGTTTATTTTCCATGTGCACGGTGAGAAGTGGAAGGGTATGGGAGTTTGTTAAACTGAACCAAACAAAATTCAGATGAGGGATTAGGAATGACCTTCAAAGGTAGGTAAAATAAAACACCAGAACAAGCCAACTGGGGACCTTGTGGCATCTCTTTGATTTTTTTCAGAACAGACTAGACAAATATCTGTGAGGCATGACAAAGGTGTGTATATGGTCCTGTGTGGCAGCACAGAGGAGGACAGAAGACATCATAACAACACTCTTAACCTTGTTTTCTGTGCTTTGGTATGTGACAATCTGCTTAAGAATCATGATTGTGTTCCCAATTTGCTTACCAGTGAGTGGAGGGAAAAACAGGTGGTTTGCTCATCTGAAATAAAATTTCTATCCAGTAAAAGGGCTTGGAAAGAATCAGCATCCACAAGGGCTTGGTAAACTACTGAAACTCTTTGTTTCTGTCAAGAGTTGAGGGCAGTTGCTACACTGACTGAAGTTGGTGGCAAAAATTCCATTGGCGTGGAACAAATGTTAGCTTATAAACGCAAATGCCTGCATTGCTCTTCTTTGTGAACTAGTGATTGTACATGCCAGGCATAGCTTATGCTGTTTAATATTAAAGTATACAGTGAGAATAATTGCATTTCCAAACGTAGTGACCCTACTGTTAACTTCAGCTTAGTAACTACCATGCAGTTCCAGCATCTGAGGTGTGAATGCACACTTGACATGTTCTGGTTTCCTTTTCGCATCCTTTTGACTGAGTTAAATGTCAAGTAATATATTTACTATACGATACGTATTGATTAGGGAACTTTGTTTAATTTTCAGGGAAAAGAGTATTTATTTCTCTTCTCTGAAACTAAAGCTCATTGTGATACCTAGGGGAAAAAAAAATAAAAATTAAAGTTTTATTTCTATAGTAGCTGATGTTAGTAAACATTGAGAGGAATGACCCAGCTGGAGAACATTTTGTCTGAGACACCATAAATTCTTCCTGCAAAAGATATTGATGGTGTTCTTTTAGGCTGGTGTGTACAATTCAGTATGGAGACGTAGTTTTCCATTTTCGTTGTTTTTTAAACAGATGACCATTGAATAAGTACTGTATTTCCAATTTTCTAATTGTACTACAAGATGACCATGCTCTTGAGCATGTGGAAAGTATGTTGCATTAAGTGATACTCCTAAAACTGCATAACTTTCCCTCTGGGAAATGCTTCAAATACAGGTTTATGAGATGAAACTTCCCTCTTAGGTGCAAGTGACACTTATGGCCTCTCTTCCATGTAGCCGATTATCAAATGGTGTGGCAAATGCCAGACTGCTGAGGAACATGGAAGCACTACACTTTCAGGACGAAGGTTCAAATCTTAATGACTAATTTGGAGGTTGTTGGTTCCTTTGTAAGAATTTAGGAGGAAACATGAACAGAAAGATGCTGAGGTTGCTGTTTATGGCTGAGGCCACTTTCGTGCATTCCACCGAGTGTATTTACAGTGCTCATTATACTGTAGTGGGGCTTGTACTCCATTTCAGAAAGGGGACTCCAGTGATTATCTGAAGATAATGCACGAAGGACTTTCTAAAGTACTGTTTTGTCTTGTAGTATTTTCAGTGCTAATGTTTTTAGGATATGATTTTTCTCAAAATTGGTTTTATTTTAGAAAACATTCCTTTATGGAGGCACATTAGAGAGGAAAGGTTAGGATTATTTAAGGGAGGGGAATTAATTGTGTCACTTCTATGGGCATTAGGCAAATTGCCTCACTTGAAGTTAAGAGGCAGCATGGGAGTATTTAAGTATAGGGTGCCTGCAATGCACTTTATGATAGTCTTAGCTTACGACCTTATATCATTTTATTTCTCTATTAAATGAAAACATTCCACACCGAGACTGGGATTGTGCACGGTGCAGTAGTTAGCGCTTCGTGTTCTGAAGGCTGTGGTATTCCGTGATAAAACAGTGAAGGAAATGTAGGATACTCAAGAAGTTTGCATGATAATCCAAGACATAAAAGATGGTATCTGATAAGCATTAGGATGAAAGATATGAAAATGAGATGGAAAAGTGTCCGACTCAATATTAAGTTCTATGTCTTTTACACATAAACTTGTTTTACACTGCATAGCAGATGTCAAAGTAAAGAGAATGACTTAAAAAATAATTATGGGCTATCCAGAGATACTAGGCTTCAGAGGTAGTAAAGACCTTACAGGTCAGTCCAGTGATGGTGCTTAACATTTACACATTAATTTGACATTTTACAGGGGAGCACTCAGAAATCTAGAAACAGACTGTGCTCTCTGCCCCCAAACAGAAGGGGCTGACTCAGAGCACCCTCCTGTCATGGGGAGAGAGGATAGTGGCTGATAAAACATGCTGTTTCTGATTTCTATTTTACATGAAACAAGTTCTCACAGGAGGAACAAAAAGATGCCTTCAGACGCTAGCAATACTGAGTTGCTTTCTGTGGGGGGCAAATTCTGCCCCTGCTGATGTGTGTTACCTTTAGTCTGACACCATGGATATTGCTGCTTGGGGAAATAGGCAGAGGTAGCTCCTGGATAGGTTCTGATGCACTGTACATGGTGCTTGGCCCAGTGCTTTGCAGAGAGACCATCTGGACTGTGAGCAGAGATGCAGTTCTGAGGTGCCGGTGTACCTTCAAGTCGGAAATTGAAAAATATATGGAGTTTAGACATTTTCAGGGCTGGGGGGGCATCTGAATTCTCAAGATTACTGTTTATAACATATGCATAAATTCTTCTGAAGTCCAAGTTTGGGGTATATAATTCTTCCTTTGACACCAGCCGAATCCTACATTTTGCAGAATGGATATTTCAAGTACAGATGCTTTTGAATGAGAACAAAGACGTCATCGGTATTTTATTGCAAACCAAGCAAGTACTTGTGAACAGACAGCATCTTTGTGGAGCCAGCTGTTTTTCGCAGTCGAGATGTGCTATGTTCATGAAGCAGCCAGGAATAGGAACATGGAACAGTACACCACCACTTTCTTGTCAAGAGTTCTCCTTCTCAGGAATTTAGAGCTTCATTTAAGTGATGTAACATGAAGCTCCAAATGTCAAAGAGGTCTAGATCACCAAGGCTTTGCGTATTTTAGGCTACTTGGCTCAGTGTAATTCACCAATCTTAGATGCACTTTTGGAAAGGTGTTACTGCCCCAGTTCATCTAAATGGATGCTGACTTGCCTACTCAGTGATAAGCCTTTAATTGTCAAAGTTGCTAATAAGCTTTGTGATCAAAGGTATGTATAAGAGGAGAGGGAGGAGGGTGAAAAGCTCTTTATGAAAAGCTGCAAAGTCCAAAGTAAGTAACAGCCAGTGCTTTACAACAAAAAGGAATGAGATGGGTGGTGTCTCTGTGCACATTCATTAAATCAATAAAAGGCAAAGGCCAAGGAGACTGGAAAAGTGCAGGGCAGCATCAGGAGCCTCCAAAGGGAGAGCCAAGCTCCCTAAGGTCAAAGGCAAGCAAGAGTCAGCCAGGCCAGAGCAGCCCAGCAGAGCCCATGGGTATGTGCATTCCTCTCCATAGGGCAGTTAAGGTAAGGAGCTAGGGAGAGTGTCTCTAAAGCACTTGTGCAGACTTTCCGTGTGAGTTGTGGCTTGTCTTTATCTTTGGAGGAGGCTCAAAAAGAGAACTGCTACCTTTTTGGTTAATTGAGCCCATAATGGGACTTTGTTTGAGGTTTTGGTAGACGAAGTGTGGTTTAGCACTACGAGGCAGAGCCTAGGAAACAGAATGTGTGCATCTAGTGTTTGGCTGCTTATGTACATAATGTAAGTGTAAGTCTGGCATTTTTATGATCTGCCATTGCCTTTGAATGTGTGTCATGGCGAGACACCAAGATCCTCCACTGAGGAAGTGCTGCTCCAATCTTCTGGGCAGCACACTTCTAGATGAAGCAATGTTAACTCCTTCTTCTCTATCCAATATTTCCTCTGATGTTAAATAAATAAAAGCACCAAAGGATTTCCCCAAAGGGTTTGAAAAATAATTTTAGAAATGTTTTTTGCAGCAGAATCATTGGAAAAACGGAGTATTAATTTCTATGGGAATTGTTTCCATTCCAGAATTCTTTTTATAGAACCTATTTTTAAGTAGAAGTTCTTGCCATCTACTTTATTCACATTTGGTTTTAGTATTCTCACAATTGTATAGATCATACACAGTTGGAGGGTTTTTTTCATCTCCTGTGTTTTATTATCGCATCTGTAAAGCAGAAAAGGTGATACTAGCTCCTGTTGTGCAATACTCTGGGCTCACTAGTAAGTCTACTACTAAGTACTGTTGAAAACTTAGATGATGTAGTGCTTACAGCCTCAAAATCTTACTGCTGAACACTGATGTTAGTTGTGGTTTGGGGGAGATTTTTTTTTTTTGTACCCACTTGATTAGTGGGAATAGTGGAAATTGTGCAGAGCTCTTTAGTTCACGTAGGGCATAATTACTCTAGAAGGCAATAACTTTGGTTGTCACCTCTGGAACTAAATTGAAACTGCTTACTGAGAAGTGAGTGATACTCTGTGCCCAATATCCAACCTTAAAGCATCAGTCAAACTTCAAAAATTGTTCCTGCCGCTGTGCCAAGCCTGCTTGAGCTGCCCTCGGAGCTGCAGTAACAGTAGGGCGGGCACAGTAGATGGGATTCCCCAGAGGAGCCCCCCTTTCATGGGACAACCTCGGTGTAATCATCAGCGCCCGCAGCTTGGCACAGCCGCAGGGCCAATGTCACGGCTGTCCCCGGAGCTGCGTGGGTGGCTGGGCCAGGCAGGGCAGTGGCAGGCAGCACAGCCACCGTGATCCGTGTCCACTCTGCGGCTGCTGTTACACTTTCACTGGGGCCCAATCGTAGCTGGAAGAGTAGGTCTGGAAGAGGGGGGTCTTAGCACAGCCTGCGAAATGTGCAAATAAGGGACAGAAAAGGAACACGAGTTGGTTTAGTTGAGATCTCCCTATGTGTGATTAAAAATGTATACCTTCATTTGTTTTTCCTCATGCAACCAAAGCATAGTAGAAGAAAGAGACCTGCTCAGGCATCCAGGGTTTTGCCAGGAAGGTCAGCTTCCTGAAATGAGATGGACAAATAAATTAGGTAAAAGTGATCACTAAGAAAAAAAAAAAAAGTGAACTTTAGAGTAAGATCTTGACAAATGAAATCTTTTTGCAGCGCAAGATTTGAGGAGCAGCAGGCTGTTAAGTAATCGCAGCAGAGAGCACCATCTGAACAGAGAGATTAAAACAGGTTTCATCTTCTTTCAACAGTAGCTGCGGTGTGGTTTTTGTTGTTATGACTTTTTGCAGGCGTTGTATACACAAAAATCACATTATTCTCCTCCTGCTGACGTAGCGGATGATGTCGAGGTGCCTGCTCAGGCCTGTTCCTCAGCAAGGCAGAGCCTGCAGGGCTTGCCAGGCTCTGGGGCTGTGCTCGGTGTCGGGATTTGGGAACCGTCCTCCTTTGTGCTGAGCCCTCTGAGCTCTGTCCCTGGCAGTGAGAGTTGACCTCAGTGAGAACCACTGTGCAGGGTAAATCTCCATTCTCCTCCAGAAAAGCCTTGCATGTTGTCTCTTCTCAAAAGTTACGCTTCCATGAATTACACTCGGGAGGCGGACAAAGAATGTAGGAACAAATTAACTGTATCTGTGCATTTAGAAGCAAAGTTAATAATTTCCCAGGCAGCGCTTACAATGTCATTTTTTTTTTTTTTAAGTGACATTTAACTATCTCCAGGTAGATCTCTTCCAAATTCCATTTCAGACAGAGAAGAGGGATCAGCTGGAGGAGCTCAGGGCAGCAACCAGCTGAGCGCTTGCTTGGCGCCTGCAGTGAGCGCTGCACAGAGGGAGACATCAGTGAGGGACGGCGCGATGGAAAATAATGAACGTACCGACGGGCTGGGACCACAGGCAGAAAATGGAAATCTCAGTTTCCTGAGAGGCACAATCACACTTTGTTAAAGGAGTATTTTGAGGAAACAAATAAGATTAAAAAAAATTACTTCTCTCAGAAGCAATAGAAAAGGAATTTCTCATGGAAAATGAGTGCTAGCAGAAATATTTTCATGATATGAGTGTTGCGCTGTTGTGCTTGCAGGCTGTGCGGAAGAAGGAGAGAAAGTGAAACCAACTGGGAGCAGCTTGAACAGTTTCACTGTCAAGGCCAAGAGAAATGAGAGATACAAAACAATCAGTGGTACATTAGATAACTTTATAATTGTTTACTTTAACATGGAAAACATTTACTCTTGTGTGTGTGGAGTCATCTTTTTTTATTTTTCTTTGGTGTTAGTCTGCCTCACTTCCAATGGCAGCAGTCTGATCTGCTCTCAGCTGAGCCCCGCTGTTTGCTCCACATGTAGCTGGAGGTTTTGGCAGATCCAGGCATACAGCCAGCTCAGCAGAATGTATGCCGTAGTTCTGCATTTCCATTCTAACAGTTAATTATTTGCTGATTCTAAGCAAAGGTTCTGCATTCATTCTTGTGCCAAACGTGGTTAGCGTTAAACCCGTACCATGCATTAAGCCTCTTGGCTATGGGGTGCAGATTTGCTACTTAAATGTTTTTTTCTCTCTGCCAGCTGATTTGTTCTGGCTATCTATGCAACAGCAGTTGTCCCAGTGATCTGAGTAATCTTTTCATTGCAGCGGCTTTCAAGTGTCCGTGTTTTCATAAGGAATCAGGTAGTTCCTTCTATTCCATAGTCAAGTAATGGCAAAGAGCTTGGGGAGTGGGATTTTAGCTGGGACAGTGTCCTGGAGAAGACTTCACGAGATGAATGGTAAAGTACTTATACAAGAGGGAGAGGAAAAGTCCTGACTCAGTGCTGAGTTCAGCCTACATGCTGTCTTCTGGGAGATGGTGGGGTGAGAGAGAATGTGCCTGGTGGCACGTGGCGTGGAGGCACCGTCTCCAGCACGCCAAGCGTCGCTGCTGGGAAGCAGACTTCTCAAGCAGCTTCTCACAGCTCTGGCCATCCACTGGTTAACCTGATCATGGCTAGCATGGCTTACTACAGGGTAGGTATAGATCGAATGGTCCTGGGTTTCCGTTTGTGCAGTTATGACTCAAGTGACTGCAGCAGATGTGCTCTTGATGTGGAGCAGCAGAAGTGGAGGTGTATGAGAGCCAACATATAAAATGGTATAAATTGGATAATATTTGGGCCTCTGATGTCTCGGTGCCCAGGGACTTCTTAGGCCATAACACCCATTAGCAACATGGGAAGATAGGTGTGTAATTCTCACTTTGGAGGAAAATACTTTCCTTAGTGTCCATGTGCCAGCTGCATCAACTCAGAACACTGTAAGGAGCTCCATTAAGTTCTATTGGGTCCATAATCTGCACATTAAGAAAAATTTACATGATAGATGGAGCTGTTAAAGTCTAATTGGGTAATCAAAAATTAGTTAATGTGCCAAAATATGTATTTAGCTGATAAACTATAATGGTTCCAAAGGGTTCTGGTATTAATAGAAGGCATGGTTGCACATTAAGGAGTCAAGAGTAAGATAGTGCTCTTCTAACACGCGTTTCAAGCAAAGATCCCAAAGCTCTTGACAGATATTAAATCACTTATTGATTTGATTTTTCCAAAATATGTCCATCCAAGGCTCTGGGGGAATATATGTTAACAATAATGTCAAATTTGAACATAAATAATAAATTATAATTTCCCCCCACTTCCAAAGTCTATCAAGTGTAATATACACTCCTGCTCTCAAACCCAGTTAAAATCTGTCTAGGCTGGGTCATCTTTAATTAATCTGCTTTATGTACCTATGATAAACCGTATTCACTTTAGTGGTAAATAAGCAGAACCCCAGTGAAATTAACTGATTTGAAAAGGGTTAAAGTTAGTGGCAGAGTCAGTAAAAAAAAAAAAAGGTGATATTGCTGGTTACTTGTCCATTACCCTGAGGGCAACCAACACAGCATTTTTGTATTCACGGAGCCAGAAAGATGTTTGGGCATTCTGGAAATTGCTTCCTTGCCTATTTGTTCAAATTTCATTATTTTGTAAATGGAGGAAATGAATAAGAATTTTTAAATAACTCTTCTCTTGAATAGTTTCAAAATGTCCTAATGTATTATTAATAACATGCCACTCCCACATTATAATAGCATGTGGTTCTGTGTTTGTACAGCACCTATTGTAATGGTGACCTCGTCCAAGTGGCTTTTTGTAGGCTCTTCTACAGTACAAACAGATAGTGATCACTTTATTTGAAGAAAAATAATGTTTTCCTTGTTTTATGGAGAAAATGGAGGCACAAAGGTAAAACCTGTCACAGAACTAGGACTAGGTGCCAGGCTCAGGTGTGGCTTTGCTGCTCTGACTACTTGAGCACAGAGGCATTCCTAAGCTTATGCCTCTTAAAAACAATTTATGCTTTGGTGCATATGTAATGTGCCTTTCCTTCTTTATGGGATTTATAACTATCTTGAGTGTATTGAACCTATTGTGCTCTAAAAAGGCCTCTGGACATCTAGAAGTGCCAGACAAATGGCCAAAGTCCCTTCTGCTTGACTAGGCACAATTCTGAGGAGGGAAGGAGAATCTCTCCAGGAAAAGTCAGACATTGGGTAACCTAATCCTATTTCCATGCCATGTAAATATTTAAAGACAAAATGCAATAGCCACATTGTTGAATTTCCTACTTTGGATGACTGTCACATTTTTAATGATAGTTGAATAGTTTTGTATTTTATTTATGTGGTGTCATTTGTTTGCTGGGGAATATGAATTGAATGCTTTCCTTGCTTCTGAATTCGAAAATGCATTTTCCCAATATCATTAGTTGAAGGATGTTAGACAACTGCATGTTTTCTCTTCCACATAAATAAATAAATAAGCCAAGTGTCATGATTGTTTGCTGTCTAATATACATAGATCCAAATGTATATTGAAATGCTGTTTGAAACAGATGAGTCACTGCTAGACTTTCTGACATCTCCCTAGAAAGAGAAAAAAAAAAGATTCTCTTCAAAAAAAATGTAGAGAGGGAAAAAAAGAAACAGTCGCTTGTTTTTTTGGGAAACCTCTGAGAAAGGAAAAAAAAAAAAAAGATGGGGAATAATGAATTCATCAAGCTGAAAATGCACAGGCCAATGGAGCGCTTAGAGTTCAATAGAAGGCAAATGGAAAGAGAGCCCCCATTACTGTTGAGATACAGCGACACGGCTCCACTAATCGCTTGGTCATGCTTGGTAGACAGTAAGTCATCACAGGCCGTGACATGGTGAGAACAGGTGCCAGGGTTTGCTGTAAGAAGAAATTGTTTATTTAACATCCACAACCAATATCGCCTCCCTCCTTTACCTTGCATCTCTGTGCCCAAACCCATCCATCTCTGCAGGGGAAGAGCATGCCAGGCAGCACAGGGAGTGTTTTCGGTAGGCTGTGACGAAGGTGGTGATGCACAAACCTGGCCCATAGCTGCAATTAGGCACGTGCTGGTAATGAGGGACAGAATTGTTGTGGTCTTGGCGGAACCAGCTGGTGGGTTCAGTTGTGTCTCTACATGAGGAGGAGGAAGGTGGGAGTGCCTACTGACATTAGCATAGGTAGGCCGAGGTCTGCGTGAGTGTGAAAATGAGCAGGGTGGTACCTCAGGGCCTGAACTGAAGTAACAAGCTAGAGGTTTGTCTTCTGCTTCCAGTCATTGTTGGAAAAACATCATGGGCCCCTTCGGCAGAGCTTCCCGTCCTTCCTCAACATGGATTTAGGTGGTACCAGGTGAGCAGAGATGTGTATTGTACAGGCGCTATCAAAAAGCCAATAGTTAATATACATCAGGATTTACATTGGACAGGTCATGAAATACAGTGTCACCAGGACAGAAGATGTACAGACTGAGCTATGTAAGAGGTTCATGAATTCATTTTTTTTTTTTCTAAATAAAGGGTTCAAACATCATTTTGGTAGATTTTGAACAGTCTATGTCACCAATTTTTCACCTCTTGAACAAAATTTGTGGTACTCACTAGCTTCAAAATTCATAAAAGTGCCAACATTGCTCTTATATGGAATATGCCTCCTCCCCTATCCCATCCCCCACCTTTTTTTTTTTGTTATTGTTTTTTAAACTAAAATCTGCTAGGCTTTGTCTTTGAAAACTGACCATTTCAATTTGACCAAAAGAAAGACACTGAACTGAGTGATGCTGAGCTGGGAAAATGGTATCTGGGAACTTTCAATCATAACATCAGGGAGTCTCCTCAGACCCCAGTCTTTCAGGGTAAGTAAGTTTTGTTGCAGTCGTGCCCATTGATTAGTGCAATGGATGGGTGCTTGGAAGAACTGGGTGCTATTCTTGGCTCCTGCCACAGACTTCCTATGTGCTGATGAACAAGTCTTTTAGACCAAAGCTTTTTTCGTTGTGAGAATTTCCTTGCATTTTAAATCTGTGGGGAATTAAATGGAATGGACATTTAGATTCACTTCCCCACCTCCTTCAGTAATAGATGAAATGGAGAGGATATGGAAGCGTGTTTAAAAGATCAAATCAATGCACTTATTTTGTAACCAGGAAATAAAGGGAACAAGCTGTTTAAAAATAAAAAATAAAAAATACACATCTGCTTTTTTTCCCCAACCTCCCTTTGAGATAAATCAAAATCAGTCTTTGAAAGATTAATTGTGGAGTCCATATCTCACAACTATGTAGCTGAGGACTAAAAAAAAACACCATAATGTTGACTAATAAAACTGTCTAGCTATACAAACCTTTAAAATCAAGAAATTGCCTGTCCACATGTTTTTTCTGCCACATATCTTAATTAGCTCCACAAATAACAGTGTCTGCTTTCACTTTCTCATCTATTAATTAGCCTCATACTACTGTGAAGTGAGCAGTGAGAAAATAGCTATTCTTTGTTCCTTGTGTTATAATACGGGACATTACCTTCATTCTGACCTGAGGACAAAGGAATACTCTTTATGCACTTTATGAGAGCATGGTTATCTTACAAGGCCCCTGAATTCATTTGTGGATTTGCTTTAGCTCTGGAGAAGAAAGTACTTAATGTTCTGAACACACACATACATACATACATACATGTGTATGTATATATAAACACAAAATATTAAATCTAAAATAATGTACTGTGATCTGCTCCAGGGTGTTCTGCCGTGATTAAACTCATATTAGGAAAAAGAAAGAGATTGGAAGACCAGAAGCTAATTTAAAAATACAAAATTTAAAAGAAGCTAATTTAAAAAATAAAAATCTCGTGTTCTTGATTAAGGCAGAAACAAAGAATTGGGATTTTTTTTTTTCCTTTTCGATCAAAAAGAAGAAATAATAATGAAGAAAGAAATGGTAATTTGAACTCTGCCCCCTCTTTAAGAGCAATGCCCAAATTTCCTTGAGATAAATATTAGTCT
Source organism: Anser anser (assembly GCF_964211835.1). Lineage (NCBI taxonomy): Eukaryota > Metazoa > Chordata > Aves > Anseriformes > Anatidae > Anser > Anser anser. The sequence continues at coordinate 101,623,931 of NC_139722.1, forward strand.
GGATAGCTAGCAGATTCACCCACAACATTACCATTGCTCCTTGCAGTCCTTACTGAGACAAGATAAATTCTTTTTCTGTTAAGGCATGTGTGTGAGCTTGCTAAATGAGCTCTTAATTAACAGTCTTCTCAAATCTAGCACCTCAAGTACCTTAAAATTATATTGTTTTGGGGGTGCTGACCTGTGAAAGCAGAGGTTTTCAAAGGGCATCGCTTGTACTTATAAGGTTTCTGAGTGTCCAGAGTAACAAATACAGTATGGGTATTTTCTAGTCCTGTGAAAACTATCTAACCTAGTACCGAAATTTCCTTTACTGATGGCTTTAGTTTTATTCTCTGGAGTTGATCTTCAAGTTGTGGGGATTGAGCTGGAAACTGTTGGGTTTTCCTGCTGCCTAAATGTTTTCTATCATCAGAAAATCGCAGAGCACCTTGTTGTGAGAGGCTGTCTGTGTTCAGAACAAAGCGGTTTGGAGGGACTGGAAGAGTAGGGATTTATGGCACAGCATCAAAGTGCAGGTAGGTAACTGCTACTATACCCAGAAAAATGTGATCCCTACATAGTCCTAAGTTTCCACAAGTCAAACTTATTATGATATCAGTTATTCAACATCTCTCTGGTAAGTAAAAGTTCAGTCTGAGGATCTATCTACTGTTTCATCTTGATTAGCAAAAAATGATTAGGTCAGGCGTAGCTGATTTATCTTGATATAGTTGAAGTCTGTATACCCATCTTCAAGTTTAGATCATGTTTCCCATCATAATATCTGAGAGTCTTTAACTATCTATCATGAGAACTCTTGAGAACTCTCAGTTCCTCATTTAACAAGGAATAATTAGAGAATTCAGTATGTCAATTTTGTCTGATTAAAAAAAAAAAAAAAAAGAAAAAAATGTCCTCTTCCCCTGTAGTTTGTCAAGTTTATTCTATGTATCATCGAAGTTGGGTAAAAAGATAGGTCATTCAAAGAAGACTGTGTAGCATAGTATGAAGGTTGTTCTTTCAGGTTCATAAAGTGATCTGATTTCATTTTGAGTTCCCAATTGATGTTTGTTTTTATTTAAAATGTCTGTAAGGGTAACTGTTCAGAATGTACTATCCAAGATAATAGCATTAACTGGCATGGCTGCAAAATCAATAATAGTAACAAAAATATACCTCTACTGATTAAGAGTGACATAAAATAAATTTGTTAACGAAAATGGATGTAGTCAACAGTTTAAACACGTGTCTTAAATACTGTAACACAGTTCATAGGTCTTATTTTAACTTTTAGGTATTTTTTTTTTTTAAAAAGGAACCTTTGAAAATGTGTGTTGAATTTCTCTGCTTTTAAAAAGACAAGCAAAACTAACCTAGAAAGTGTTTTGCTTCCTCCAATAGGGCCCTCACCTATAAAAATAAACAAAGCTGTGGTAGACTTCACCTAGAGAAAGAAATTGAAAATGCTAATTCAGAAAATATAAACTAGTTTGAAGGACAGATCTTTGTCATCAGGCTTCATGAGAAACAGCAGAGCAGAAATAAAAATAGATCATTGACCAAAAATACCCTTTTCCATTTTTAAAACATACATACAGCTGATTTCAAAACTACCCCCCAAAAAGGGGTCTAACTCCAAGGTCAAGTACTCTTGAGGGTTTTGTTGTTGTTGTTGTTTGCTTTGGATTTTTTTAAGAGCAGGAGTCATTACAGTGATGAAGAAGAGTGGTTTGCAAGAATATAAAGCCTTGAATTGAGTCTTTGAGACCAGTATGGAAGCATACACTCAAAGAGCTGTGACCAGCAACAAGGCACTCCATGTCAATCATGTCACTTCCAAACCTGATAGACTCATACTGCAGCTTTTTGAGGTCCTTTCTGCACTGACTCGTGTTTTAGACATAGAACAGAAATATAGATGTGTGGGCTACATGAGTCAATAGCACTGCGTTAACTTACCAAAGTTGATTTTCAGTGTCTTTTGCATGAGATACCTTCAGGCTTTTGGTAGCTGAATGGGAACAGTCTGGGCACCCACCAAAGAGTCATCATAAAGACACGAGTCAACACTATGCCAATTTAATTTTTCCCTTATTTTGAGGGAAAAATGAAGACAGACATTAATTTAGAGGCCTCCAAACTGTCTGAAGTCTGCTTTTAAGGAGATGCTGCAGTTGAGGTCAGATTCTTATTTATCAGTTTATGTGGTATAGTTGAAAGTCATGGAAATGCTCTGTTTCTATAGGTCATCGTTATTTTCCATTTAGCTGTGGGAATAGGACAGTTGAAATATACCTCTTCTCCGCATAGAAAGTGCCCTGAGGAACCGATTTTCATTGTGCAAGGCCAACGAGATGACTGGAGGCTAGCAGTAAGGCTCCTATGAAACTGTGCGTACATCCCACAATTTCCTCAGCATCAAAACAAGCTGAGGAGGATGAGCAGCATGCTGAAAGGCAGACCTGCAACAGGGGCTCACCATCCACCCCTGAATCCCAGGAGGTAGAGAAATGAAGGGGGTTCTTCTGCCATTCTGCACAGGCAGGAGACTGTCCCCACCGGTGCGCAGGCAGTGTGTGTTGACATGAGGCTCCAAGACAGGCACCGTATGCTTTGCTCCATCCCATGGAACCTGGTCAAGATCTAGAGGCCTGAGCTAATGACTGTAAAGTCTCACACACTGAGACAGATCTTCAACCTGCATACACTGTTTTTGCTCAAGTGAGGGTCATCCATTCATACCAGCTACTTATTTTTGCTGCTGGCTAAAATGAAAGTTTGGCCAAGCTTTGCTTGCGTCCCCAGTCTCCCGTGGCATTCCACAGGAGAGGGGTGTTTGGGAGACTACTATAGACATGTCAGACATCATGTAAAATGTTTATTCATCATAGTTCTTTATTTTAATACATAGGCATGGCTTGAAGCAGAGATATAAAATAAAACTATATATTGACAGAGAGACACAACAATATGAAGATTCTAGTTCAGGACTATCAGAGATAATGATACCTAAACACCTTAACCTCAAACTCATTAGTCTCACATATCTCAATCAATATGGATTCTCTCAGAAATCAATTTTCAGCAGCAAATATGATTGTTAAATAATTCACAAGTTACAGGCCTTCGGGCAAGAAGAGGTTAGAGAAGCAGAAGGAAAGTGGCGATCTCGACCTGAGATGTGATTTCAATTAAAAGAGGAGAGCATCTGTAAAACACAGTTTTTATGCTCAAGGTGTCAAATTGTTTAAAGAAAAGAGGATTATAAATGTAAATTACAGTCTTACGCAGTCTGGTATTTAAAACACATTCTTATTTTTCATTCTTATTTTTTGTACATTAACAGAAAGAATCTATTCAATTGATCAACAAGGAATGTGCCATTTAAAACATCCAAGCCAGTACTACTGGCATCAATTCTTTTGTTTGTTTACTTTTGCTTTTTCCCTGTCTGCATTACACGGCTGATTTATTATGTAGTCTCAGTGAAACACAGAAGTGGCAAAAAAGTTCAGGAGATTTTCCCAAGCTCTTTGAATATTTCTGACTAAAAGCAGTTAGAATTTATGCCTACATTTTTTTTTTTTTTTCTCCTCTCATGCCTGCTTGCTTTTGTACCCATGTTTTTGTATTCACTCTTATGTGAATGAAAGTTATTAGCAGGAAAATTATTTTAGGGAAATAAAGGTCAAGCTAGGAGAAGCCGTATTAGGTGGGACAGTACTAGGAGTTGAATCCTTTTCTGAAGGCGTTATCATGCCTACTGCAGCACATCGAAAGATTTGTATTGATCTGCTGATTCTTGGATGTGGCCCTAGTTATGCTTGTGTAAATTTGGAGTTACATCACTGAAGTTAATGGTATAATAACTGTATTAGATTAATGCAAATATTCATATTCAGGCCCTGAATTCTTAGGATTCTTAGTTTTGTTGTAATGCCCATAGATGCAAGTTGTAGTTTTAACACAATTTAAAAATCATAATTTAATTAAAAATATTTACTAACCTAATTATTTCTATACTAGACATCTCTTTGAAGTAATTATAATGATACATTTTAATCTGATGTTATCTGTATTCTGCCAGGGATTTTTCAATGGGCATAATTTGGATAAATATCAAGCACTCCAAACACATTTGAATTCAACCCAGGTCAATAATGGTATTACTGTCTGAAGGCCCTCGATGGGTTTAGTCAGATGAGCTGGTGAGCTTATTCCAGTTTTGACAGCACTTAGATGCTCTGATGTCAGATGCCAGTATAACAATTCAAGCAGGCGGAAGAATTGCAGCAAAAAGGTACCTTTAACTAGAGCCAACTGAGGCTTTGTTTAATCACCTAACTACATTGCTAGGCTTTGAAGTTATCTGAGTTAAGGCTCATTGGTTTGGGGTTACCATGTATATGGCAAAAATTGAGTGCTGCCTATGTTTTTAGTTTCTTTCCAAAGCACTCCATCCTTCATGGCTGGCCGGCAGTCTTTCACCTGCAAGCAGTTTCGGCTACATCAAAAGAAAATAAAGAAAGCCCAATAAAGACAATGCCACTCCCCAGAACCTAGAAATGCCTTGTGAGTTCACCATCTCTAGGATTGTTCAAAATGTGAAAAAAAAAAAAAAATCATTTTAAGCTTCTTCCATGATTATTGTTCTCTGTGTAAAACTGTATGAAACTTTTCTCTATTAGGAGATGCATGAAAGAGGAAATGAGCTCTGATTTTCTGAGATGTGGGCAGTGAGTGAATTGCAATCAGGAGTGGAAGGCAGCACCTGGCTGCTGGTGAGAAGAGGGACAATACCAAAGAAGATCATGGAGATAATTTTGTTGTGTAGTGATGGGAGTGAGGACTTGATCTCTTTTGCTGTCTCAGCTTACTGTGAAAAAAAACCATTTGTGTTCATTAATAGAGTTCTGGTATGCGCCCATGTCCTGAGAAAGGAAAAGAGGGGCAAGGGAGTGTGTTTATATTCGGTGCTATGAAATTATCGCCAGCCATATTAAATGTGGTGATTTGAAGAATTCAGTCAAAAATGAGCTACAGTAAGCAAAATAGGCATAACATATGCTTATGCTACTCTACTTTTCTAAATCTGGTTTTGTGTTGAATGAACTTTGTTTTTAAAAATATATTTTGAAATGTGATTAGTGGTGAGCGTCAGTGAAATTTATTGTACTATTAAAATCCTATTGGGTCTTTGTTTATGAAATGTATTTTCCTGTATTTGAGGTTTAGGGAGGCTTGATAATGAGGCTGTGAAGATTCATGGCCCCTTTTCTGCAGCTTAATTTAGGCTCTATATCAAATATGTAAAATAACATTATATCTTTCTGCAGCCTGTGTGTGTGATACATTTTTGTATTATTTCCCTGCCAATGTTGTTTCTTTCACAAATGCAGAGCTGGAAGATGGTGACACACTGACAAGCTTAGTTTTCTATTATTTTCTAGGCTTGAAAAAATAAAACTGAAAGGTACTGGGGTCATTTTCTCATAAGTTTTATGAAGGTGAGATGTGCTCATGGCCATGTGTTCACCAAAGACTGTGTTATTCTTGATTTAATTAATGGACAGCCACCCAGGGAGATTTGTGAGGAACTGTTTTAGAGGCCTGACTTTTCTGCTGGTTGAGATCTTCTACCTGCCAGTTTAGGATGCCCGAAGACAACTGTTCCCATTGGAAAATGCCATGGTGTCCCCAGCCATATGCCTCAGTTTTAGAGGCGTAACTGAAGGATACTCTGGTCCTTAGCTGTAATGGACCTTAGAGGTTGGTGATCTCAGGGGAAAGGTGTTATTTTGATTTTCTTGGAATTGGTCTGGTCTCCTTGATTCAGCAAGTCACCAAGGACCTGCTGATGAGCGGTGCTGTGATCTGTCAGATGTGGGTATGCTTGTAGTAGTCCCTGGGTTGGTTCAGTCTCCTGCACCGACTTGGCACGTCTCTTCAAGGGCTGTGTTACAGCCTGTGACTTAGGGAAACACCGTATATTGCTCTTTCCTGTGATTTAGGAGCATTCTTTCATTCCTGTCTTTTCTTATAGAGCTGATTGTTTACCTCTCAGTGTTCAAATTTTCCCTGAGTACCAGGTTCATGGAGAGCTGTACATAGGTGACTCCGAGCAGTTGCTCTCAATTCCTCAAATATCCTTTTTATTAACTAAGTTAAATGATTGTCTCTGGCCATACACAGGAGAGAGGTTTCGAAGGATGGAAATATAGGAAGAATAAGGTAAAATCTTCCCATTTGTTAAAGGCGCATTCTTAAGTACAAGACAAGGGCATTGCTTTATGTTTGTCGGTGTAATTGAAATTAGAATCCTGCCCCAGCAGTCTGTATGAAAACTGATAAAGATCAATTTTGTTACCTCAATGAAAACTGAAATATCAGCAAATTGATCTCCTCTTGCTTACACTGATAGAAACCAAGAGTAATCCCACTGAAGGCTGTGGAATAACATATGTAAAACTCGTGTTCTCTGATCAAGCCCCAAAGTCTTTGGAAGCAAAAGCTTTCATTTTCCAGTACGTTTTTACTATTCGTAGGAGTGGTTAGGGAATGAAACGATCAGATTTGTCCCTAAGACCTCTACTAACAATACATCCCTGGTTTGTTTCTTGTTCACAGTAGTGTCTTTGAGTCCTACCTCTGCCGTGTTCAGTGTGTTGTTTAGCCAGAGAAACAAATCTTCAGGGCCAGGCTTTCCTTTCAGATGTGTCCTGGGATGTCAAAAGAACAAAGCTCTGTTAATTGTTCCTTATTCAAGATGCATAGCATGGCATTATAATACTCAAACAATATTCATTAGGCAAAACAATTGCAATAATTATCTTACAAAAAGTCAGACAGGGTAATTTCTTTTAAAATGAGGATAATCTCCAGAGGAGATTCTGCTCCAGTTTTGTTTTTGTTTGTTTATTTTTGGCTGAATGGTTTTAGATAGAAATTACTGAGGTGTCAATGACCTCTGGGTTTAATTGAATTAAGACGTTTAAATGAAGTTTAAGCAATATTGGTATTTGCTGGTAGGGAGAAAATTATGTCTGTGAAACATACTGCAAAAATGCCACCTACAGAAATTTCATGTTGAAGCCGGAGCTGGAAATCAGGTGGTGGAGGGCTTCTAGGCATTTTGGTAAGACCCTTGAAATTTGGAAAAACAGTTCTCAACCAACTTCAGGATGTTCTCATTTTTGATTCTTTTAGACATGACTGGTTTTACTGTGTCTATGGGGACTCATACAGTGGGTAAAAAATAGCAATAACATTCCTTCTGTTCAATTTTCTTTTATCAGCTATCATGAGCAAGTATTATCAAGACCCTGTACCTGGGTAATATTATACATGATGGGCACAAAAGAAGGACGTGCAAACAGCCAACAAAAATCAAATAGTCATTTTTACTGGACAGCATCATAATTATTTGTCAAAAATTAGGGCTGTTTCTAGCAAGCCAAGATTCTTCTACTTTGGATTCCGTACTGTGGCTTCAAGAAGATACCAACAGTACTGCAAGATTAATTCAATACTAGGGTGCAGCTGCATTGATCTTCCTGATGTCCTAAATTATTATAAGATACAACTAAAATTACAGCATATAATATACAGCAATAAATATGATCAAGGACATGATCCAGTAATATTTCTTCTAATTTTAATAATGAATTGGTAGGCCAAATCTTTCTCTCTGAGAAATCCAAGTGTATTTCAGTTTGCATAAGATTCTTTTGTTGTTGTTATTATTTATTTTTAACTCTGAAGGGGGTGTTTGTAGTAAGTAGATTGATCACTGACAGAGAAGACTAGAAGCTGATCTTATACTCTTATTCAAATTCATGAATAATTTTCACTTGTAAGAATTGCCCATTGAAGTCCATAGCACTTCTTATGTGAGACAAGATAATTCATGCAAATAAAGGTTTACAGGACTAGGATCTAGGATGTGTTGTTATAGGGTCATTTCCTGATATGGTCTTGGCTTTTTTACTTCTTACGTGCTAATTTTATAGGTTCTATTTTTCTGCCAGAAAAGGTTGTTACATCATTAATAGCGAGCTTATTATTGCTTTTAATATTTGAGTTATATCTGAAAAAGCTTGAAGATGTATTCATTTCCTTAGGAGCATTTAAATTAAAAGATGCTAGAGTCTTTGAGTTATAGTCTGTATAATTTTAAAATAATTTTGGCATTTTTTCCCCTCTGGCAACTGAAGCCTTTAACCTTATGGGACTCTGATTTACAGTGACACTACAGTCTTTTCAAAGGCAACATTATTATGTCACTGATACTGAAATGGTACAGTCAGAAATAAGCAGAAAGTAATTAAGGGACAGAATTATTACAGTAGAGCAGACTTGACCCAGAGATTAAGGGCCACATCCTGCTTGCTTTGCTGAAACAAATAGACCCACTGCATCTCATTCAGACATGCAGCACTAGCATCAAGCCAGAAAAAAACTCCAAGGAAGTCACCAGTGTAACCGAGATTAGAACCTAGCTGGGACAGAATTATGCATGTATATGAAGAAGGAGGAAGAGACTGTCCCAAATATTCATTTAATTTTAACATGTATAGGAAGAGAATGAAAATGTTGGGCCAAATTCTGCTCTCATTTACATTAATGCAGCCCCATGAAGTCTGGTGAGGGTAGAATTTGATCTGACATTAGCACAAACTAACTTTTACATTTGCCAGACTCTTATTTGCTCACAGCATGTGGCCAGCCAGAAATATAAATAAATCAAATCTGTTTCTAGGAAGAATCCAGCAACCCTTTGAAACTTTCCTTCTTTGCATTAGAAGAAAAGGGGTAGAAAAAGGGGAGAGGATGGAGGGTTACATAAATGAGAGCAGGTGCGGTCGTGCAGAAGTAACTATTCAGCATATGTAAGTGCAGTTGGAAAATCATTGTCTTGCAGAGAATACTTGAAATTGGTCCCTAATGGCCTTGGTTTTTGTCATATGGTCTTGATTATCAGGCTAAAATTGCATTGCCGTTGCCTTTAGTGTGAACGAGATGGATGAATAATTATTACGTGCACTGAATACCTTTCTGCAAAGAGGAACCAGGACATCCCCTGGTCACCGTAGCTACCATTGCGCCTTGCTGTCAAGAAAACTGCAAGTGGCCAATTCATCACTTTCTTATTGTTCTTAAAATATATGTTTATAATAATAAATGCTCATACCTGCACTAAGAATGGGAAATGGGAAACCTTGGCATTGTGAGAAATAATTGCGAGACCCATTTATTTCTGGGATTAAGGGGATGTAAACCCTAAGTGCCTTATCCTGTTTCTAAAGACCTTGCTTTATTTTTGTGTTTGTGGCACTCTGAGGCTGTATTAAGGAGCCAAATGAGTTTCTAGTAACTAAAATATGCACATACAAGATACCCCTAATTAGTTCAGAAATGATTTTTTCCATCTTTTTCCTTTTGATCAATTAAAATAGGGCTTGCACTCTGCCTTACTCCCATCTGCCTATCTTCGTCTCCATTACTCATTACTACTACAATAACAGAAATAGCAGTAATGAGGTTAACAAAAATCTTACTGCTAGCACTAAAAATAAGTCTCTGTGGTACTGAAAAGATCACTGTATCCCCACCGGCCCCTTCACAGAAAGGAAAATGTGATGGCAAGGTTCACAACCACTCTAAGATCCATGACCATGACCACATTGCTCATTCATCACCTGCATATTTACATTAAATCATGGCTGGGTGTGCTTACCCTCTGTGCAGTCCTTTGCAGTACTGGCAATTAGTTATGGGATCCTTCAGTTTCTAAACAATGTACATTGAGCTTCCTCATAGCCACAGACAGAACACAACAGTCTACACTTCCTCTTGGCGTGACAGCAGAAGGATTGTGTGTGTGCAGGGTACAAGCGTTTTAGGACAAGATTTCCAGTGTCTGCAGGTTTTCTGATTAATTGCTTGATGCCATTGCCATTAAAACCCTAGTGAGGTACCCCAGAACAGTTTTGATTAAAAAAACGGGGAATCACCCCAAATATTTAGGTCTACTGGTTACCTTTTACCAGTTGTTTTAGCAGTGACAGCCTATTATGAACTGAAATAAATAAATAAAATGTATGTGTGTGGATTAAATCTGAAGAAAAGAAAGAAAAAGGTAATAAAAAAAACACATTTAAAAAAACATGTTTTAAACCATGTTTTAGTATCTCCTGTTAAGTTCTCCAAATACTCTTCTTGCATGAGTAAATTAATCATTGCAAAACATTTCCCTTGAACTTACATGTGCTTTTATACCTACTTTATAGATGGCTAAAATCAAGTACAGGGTATCTCTACACTGAAAGCAAAACAAAATGTGTAGCTAAGTTTGGTTAAATATGATCCTATGATATATGTGATGATTGATCAAATTAACAACTGGAGTTAAACCTGAAGAGGAGCCTGTAATTAAGCAGAAGCTGATAGTCTCAAATCCGTGATATTCATTGCTCTTTTCTCTCATTAGCTATCCTAGGTCATCTGACCCAAAGGAAGAATGCTTTCTTTTCCCCCAGAGTAACAAAAAGTGCCTAAGGAAAAGCCAAGTAGCTGCTTAAAGTAGGTACCAGGAAAGGATGTGAGAATTTGGAATTCACTCCAATATCCTTGGTACCACTAATTATACAGGCAAATATACAGACAGTCTCTACCACCTTTGCTCTGTTAAGAGTTTGTTGTACTTAAAAAGGAGGTGTCTGGCATCCAGTAGTTGTGCCAAATAAATGCAAAATTCCGGGGGAAAGACAAGAAGTAACGAAAAGAGGACCTAACTCTGACACCCTGTAGAAGGATGCTCCTTGAGACAGATGAGGAAGAAATCCATCATGCTGGGTCCTGTTGCAATTATTTTTATTGAAGGATTTTATTAATGCAGAATGCAGAGGTAGTTCCGGGACATTAATAAATGGACTGAAGGAAGACCTGATGTTCTGATTTTTTTTTCATAAATGCAGTCTATACACCTAGGTAAGATTTAGGTGATTTGAATCTCACCTGCAGTGCCTCATTCATTCCTGCTGATACTGATTTGCAATGGAGAAACATTTGGGTTTTCTTGAAGTACCCTTTTAAAAGACTTGGTCTGTTCAAATAGTGGACATCAGTCTTTATCTGGGACTGTGATAGACTTCTTTGCCACATCTCACAAACATCTCAGACATCTTCTGTATCATACTGTGTTGCAAAAGGTCAAGTGTTTTTTACCTTTCTGCACTGCAATCAGAGAGCTGCTTCAGGGTGTTGCCAAAGTTCATAACTATGAAGGTACGTGCAGTTACTGCCTATCCGTGCATCTTGCTTCCTGATGAATGGTCTTTGGTAAAATCACATGGTGCCTTCTGGTAGAAATTAATGGAGTCATCTTGCTATGGATGAAATTATAACTGTATACCACAGGAATATTACGGTGTAAATGAATACTATTAAGAAAAAATAACAATAAAAAGAGAGAAAATTTTGTAGTTTATCATGTCCTATAGTTTTCTTCTAACTTTCTTTTCTAATTGAAAAAGCTGAATTGATTGAATCATTTGAGTCCTGATTTAGCTTTTAAAAAAAAGAAGCAAAAGCTAAAAATGGCACAGTGAAGCAACTGAAATGCTATCGCAAGCTAGTGAGATCGATAAGTTGGAAAAAAAAGGAAGAAGAAAAGTTTTTGAGTGACAGTGTAAAAATGGGAAATTTAAATACATCTATATCATTGCATTTTGCTCCATTGTGTATTGCATAAAATACACTTTGGCAGTGTGTTTCCATGCAATCGAGAAGGTGATTTATTAGTAACACTGAATTTGTGTTTATGTTCCAAACTGTAAACTACATTTATAGCAATATTTCTGTATTAAGGTATTAATGCCAGAAGTGCTACCTAAGCTTAAATTTACCAATATAACTCAAAATGTAGTTTATAGTGCTATAAATAGTAACATTGATATTGACACTTTCAGCAGCATCTAAGTCCCTGGAAAGCTGTTTCTGATGCTAAATGAAAATGCAAGGAGCTGACAGTGTATACATTCCAGGGAGTACAAATAATATTTCATCGTGCTCAATGTTGAGGTTCCCTTGTCCTTTTTGCCAAAGAGTATTTAAATATTTAGTGTCATTCCCAAATATCCCAGTTTAAAAGAAAAAAACAAAAACATTTGCATGAATTATTACATGCATGTAGTTATTATTTATAATAATGGTAACCTTATGCATTGAAGCATTAAACAACAAGCATAATGCATATTGTTGTTTGGGACTGATCATTGATGACGGGCTTTGACTTTGTTCCTTGGCTGGCTTTTTGGAGTCTTCTGCATTCTCACTACTACAAATGAGAATTTAAGCTCTTCAAGATATATCTTAGTATCAGATCTCTTTAAATTTTGCTTTTCAGGAGTTTGGAAAATAACATCTCCTTTTGAATTATACATCTTTCTTTTTATTTTTCTTCATTCAAATTTTTTAGAGGTCATATCACATCTGTGAAACATCTGGAATAGCAGCCAGGACTCTTGACTTCCCAAACCCTTCTTTAACTGAAGGGTCTGCTATATGGAGCCATACTACGGCTTCTTCTCTCCTCCTGCAAGACACATGGTAGGCCGTTGTATGTGTAACTTCCTCTATATTGTTCAAAGGAAAAGATGAGCAAGGAGGGATAGTCACATCATCAAAAGCTGGTTTTGACTATTCTGAAAGTATTAACAAAGTTGGTCCAAATTTTCCACACCTTTAGTTCAGACCATCTGACAGCTTAGATCTTTTTAAAAAAACTGTGATTGATCATGCCTCATTTTACGTAGTAGCTCAAAGCACTCAGTATATCAGAAACACAAATCCAATTCATTTTTGTTCTCAAGGGTCTTGAGCTCCAATCTCAAGAGAAGATGTTATGCACTTGAACGCTAGGAAAGGAAAGATGTCTGAGGGTTGTTTGTAACAACCTGTCCAACATGTGATTTCTAAAAAAAAAAATTACCAGCTGAACTGCAAAATGAATTATTCTCTCAGCCTTTCATGCTGGCATTTCTACTTGAAGCTTGTGGCATAAATGGTTAATGTAATTTTGCGTTATATGACACATGCTGAGTATGGCAAGGATGATGTTTTGTGGTTTGGGGTTCTAGGTTTTATTCTCAGCACTTCTAGAAAATCGCTGTTCAAGTATGGACAAGTTTATTTCCTACCTTGTTTTCCTCATTTCTAATTTAATATGATTGCTCCCTTTACATAAGCATTGTGTATTGCTGATTACTGTTGACATCATGAGAGGTCCCCAAAAGTACCAACCATTTTGTCAAAGTTGGATATGTCTGTGTACAAGAGGAGCATGTGTACATATATATATGTTTTGTAATGGAAGCATATTTTTGTTATGTGTTCATCTATGTTTATGATACAGGAATGCTACAGTGAAGAGTACAAAGATAAATGCCCTCATTTGGATAATTACTATCATGCTATAATACTCCCTTTTGGAAGAGTATTCTGTCCTCTTTAACTGAATTTGAAGCCATTCATCTATGTGAGCCAAATTGTACCGTCATAGTCTATTTAATACGTGTCAAAGTGGACTATATGCTTGTCTTAAACAAGTTTTGGTCTTTAGTGTATTTATTCACTAGGGATGAGCTAGAATTGAAGAATCTGAATGTCCCACGTTGATGTGAGCAATGTAGACCCCTTCAAGACTAAGAAGGGTCAGAGGATCCCCTCTTTGTAGACCTCCAAAAGTTCTTGAACTTGACATTTAACCTCCTGTCAGAAGTGTATTTTCAGCTGAGGAACAACGGGGGTGATTCAGAGGAGATGCTGCATGTGTGCAGGATAGCGAAGGTGGGCACAAGCAACCCAGCACAGAGCTCAGGAACTGGCTGCGAGATAAGGGCTAGGAGCAGATGTAGTTTTTTTCAATACTGTGGTTGTGCCTAAATCCCAAAAGTCTCACTGAACCATAACCAGTTCACTGTCTCATTCTCCTTTTTTTTTTGCCAGAAACTTGAAAAGCTTTTCGCGTTTTGAGAAGTTTTAAAGTAATGGTAAATAACTAATCAGTTTTATCAAGCCGGATTCCTCGCAAAATATTTCTTGAGCATTTGGTAGCTGACATTATAAGGAGAGATTAGAGCAAATGTTCTCTCTCACTGATGAAAACAACAGTGGGGGGATCAGTTCTCATGATTTTTCATAGTTTCTAGCTGTTGATGCCTGGGACTCCAGTTCACTGCTTTATATCCTGAAAATAACTTCTCACTTTGGTCCACCGGAGCCCATGTTTGATGTCTGTTGCCTAACGTAAGTTGTGGCTTTCTCGGGCTTTTTCCCAAACAGGTGATTATAGGGTAGTAGATGGTCTATTTTCAGACACCAGTCAGTATACTTTATGCTTTATTGGAACAGTATGTAACAATGAATTGAAAGGGAGCTTGTATTTTTGTAGTTCTGTGCCTTTATCTGTCCAGGAAATAACAGATTAGTGTATTAAAACATGCTCTGAGAATGCACTGGTATTAGACCATTGCTTTTCTGTTTCACATTTCGTTTAAAATACCTTTTAAAACCATTTCATACTGTATTCATGAAACATTCTGGTAAATACTCTCACAACAAGGCAAAGATCTTCCAGAAAGGTTAGGAATATGCTTTTCAGGTCTTTTTGAGTTTATTATAGTTTTTTTTTTTCTTTTTTTTTCTTTGCTCTGTATTCCCCAGTTTAATTAGATTTCTTCTCCTCTTTTATTTTTCTATTTTTTTTTCTTATGATCCTTTACTTTTCTTTCCGTAGCAATTTGTGATTTACTGGGTAATTCAAACACTACTTTTCTTAACAGTTAAAAATGCATGTATATTTAGGTTTGTGATCATGGGATTAGTGTATGGGAGATAAGGACGGAACATAAAGCTAAGAAAGCAAGAGGAAAAGACCTGTCCCACCATATACAGTAACTGTGTCATCGCTATGATATTTGTTTGAATAATGGACAAATGGCAAAACTCCCATTGATTTCAGCGAGAACAGAAGTTAGCTCAAAATGAGCAGCTTTCCTCCATGTCTAATATTCTGAGGACTCAGGTGTTAATTTGCAAAGAAAGATCAACACAGATGGGAAAAGTTATAGCTTGTGGAAGAATAGCTGGTTGAAATGCAGATCCACACAGTAAGGGCCTAATCTGCTCGATGCCACATACTGACTTCAGTAGAAGTCAGGGCCCTTGCAGGAATCCAAATTAAATGATAGTAAAAAATCTAGATAAAGGCTAGGCAAAGCCCCTCACTGGTGTGAAATCATGTGTACATATAACCTTATCCATACAGATTTGTACATATGTTTTCTTAGAATAAAATGCTTATAAAAGGAAAATGGCATCCAGGAAGACAAAGCATCCAAGGCAACCCATCTGCAGTCTTGTCATATGATAGACTTGGACAAATCTAAAGCTGCCAATACAACTGCTCAAGAAGTATGCCAAGGGAGCAGATGCTACCTCTGCAAGGATATTTTCCAAAGTTTGGCATTCGGGATCTTGTGATTACCATCCAGAGACGAAGAGATGAGGAAGAGATGAGAAGAGGAATGATGTTGTCTTGGCACCTTGCAGTGTCAGCTTCCCTTTCACATTCACTTGACTTATGTCTTTTCAGTTCTTTTTTTTTTTTTTTTTCTTTCTTTAAGAGAGTCATCTGGTGTGGGAGTTAAAAAATAAAGCAGATATGTATGGAAGTAGAATACTGTGAAAGTCAATGGAATCTTTAATACATTTATTCAAAAACAAATTCATGAACGCTTTTAGATTTATGATGCATAATCATGTTTTGGTTAGCAAAAGGCCCACCAAGGTAGTGGATGCATCTGTGAGATCAGAAGGCAGAGGGTACCTGTGAACCTGAGTTGCTGGAATAGAAGATTGTTATTATTTTTAGAGAGCGGCCTGAAAGAGATGCCATTTAGAGCAGGTCCTGCAGCACTCTGGTTTGTTCAGAGGGCTGGGGTGTCCATTCAGGGCACTGCCAGGATCAGGCCATTGCAAGGAGCCATTTCTTTGTGGGCAACGGCTTGTGTGTGATGCAGTGTAAGAAAAGAGGACAGGGGGCTGCCGTGGTGCCACTGCCAGCACCACGGTTGGTAAGGTGAGGTTAGTGTTCTGCCCCAAAACCAAATATAAATCCTTTCTTTAAAAAATAATTTAAAATTGCTGTACAGAGTGGTTTAAATGCTTCTTGTTTTCTTTCTCATTATATTACCAAGTGTAAAAGGGTAATGTGGGACCCAGGATTCAGGTGCTCGGCTTGTCTCGGGGCATTCAGCATCCATAGGCAATATCTGCAAAAACTTCCCTTCTCCGAGCTAATCCAAGGAAATACAAACATACCCAGTCGGTAACAGTCCCTCTTTCTAATGGTTTATATATTTTTTCCAGGCTTACGCTGATAAATAATATTTTTTTTTTAACATGAGAAAGTAGTGTTTGAGGCCATGGTAAGAGCCCTTATCAAACTTATCAGGCTTTTGAACTGACTACACCTTTAATCAAGACTCTCCAGCAGAACTAGTAAGTGATGACCTTTATTTTGTTGCAGGCTCTGTTCAGGGGCTGGAAGAGGGGGAGAAGGAGCCTTGCTAAGGTGTGATTTCTGATGTTCGTTTCCGCCGAGCGGTGACCACCCCTTGCTCTCCTGCCCTGAGGAGGGCACCGTCACCATCGTGCCACTTGCACACAAGCTAGCTCTGTGTTGTCGTACAGTGGCATCTTGCCCCTTCCTGCTGCTGGACGCCACAAAAGGTCACCCGAGATGATCTAAATACACTGTTTTCCTGGGGTGAATGGTGCGGGAGGGAACCTTTGGATCAATGCGGTGCATTTTTTGTTCTGTCAGGGCTCCCCTCCCTGTTGTAGTTTCTGCAGACTAGTGCAGTAATCTCGGTTGAAATCAGCCCCAGAGTGCTCTCTTTCTGGGCAGCAGCCTCTAACGTGTCCCAGGCCCTCCCTCAGACCCCTGCACTTTCTGTCTGTCTGTCTCATGAGGTGCAGATCCAGGGATGGACCCACTGATTTCACCATGCACCTCCCCAGCATAGTAGGAACTCCAGCTAGTTGCCCACCAAAGGAGAGGTTTTATATTGGTTTTGGCCCCGCTAGTTTGACTGGACCAGTGACTGGGGTAGTAGAAAACCCCAGTTACCAAATCTCATTTGCCTGGATTGCAATGTAGCAGCCACGGCAGATCATCCTGTAGTGCTGTTTTTATATGTCCCTGAGTCTAAAGTCATTTTTAAAATGTGAGTGATGCAATTTCTTGCATCTTTCATTTAATATGCTGCTTGGTAAACAGTGTTTTAGATTAGTATATTTGTAATTTAAATGAAGACAATACATCAAGTCAAGTCAGAAAAGAAGGAAGAAGTTTAAGGAATGATTGATGCCTCTTTCAGCATTATGCCCTCTTTGAAAAAAAAAAAAAAGGAAAAACATAAAGAAAGGGAAGAAGTGGGATTATTGAGGATCTAGTGGGGTAAAGGAGAAAGAGAGAAACTATTGTTCATGGGCAGAAACACACTATTTTTAAAACCACAGTCAGCTCTGATAGCTGAATCTGTTTTCTTCAAGCGCACTAATAAATTCTGCCTAATTCATTTTTTATTCTCTCTTGGGGTCTGCTTGCAGATTTGCCTCAACAAAGGAAGCATCATGTTACTTCTTTTAAATAATTGATGGCTCTTGGTCCAAGCCAGCTTGAAGGAAATTCAAAAATAGGTACTGATTGAGTAAATACCCTGCCTCCCCCCTGCCCCCAGCCCCATCCCTTATTTATTTTTGCCGTCTGGGTGACTGGCAGTTGCCGGTGATGTCATCGAGGCTTTGGGTACACCTAGCACTTAGCAGCTCTGATTTCATTTATGTATTTATTTGTATTTAAGAAAAGGCAAAGTTGTTAATTGTAAACTGTCTGGTGCAGCTAAGAGCTCGTAATAAATCATCGTCAGCGTTATGCTGTAGCGACAACCAGGGTAGACTTCAGCAGTCTGTGGTGAGAACCGGTACCGAGCAAGGCAGTGGGGACACCCATGTATGTGCTCTCCACTTTGCTAGGGGACGTGGTCTGCTCAGGGTACCCGTGAAACAGTGGTTTCCATCGGGTTGGTTGCTTGCTGCCTTTTCAGTGCCACCTCTTACAGAAATATGTTTGCCATGGAAAAGTCATTTCACTGGAGAGCACAGATTTGCTGAAGCTCTGCCATGTCTCTCTTTTTTAAAGACCCACTGTTTATAATTTGCCCCTTAGGTTATTCAAAGCCTCAGTGGTCTACAACAACAACAAAACCCAGCAATAATTTTTTGACCTTTTTCTTCTTTTTTAACTAGCTGTGGAGATACATTTGAGGCAGTGATCTTTTTTCTGCTGTCTTTGCAGCAAATATTGCCACAGCAAGAATGTTTTTGGTGCAAAGTACTGCAAAAGGTGAAACGGTGGAGGAGTTTGCATGTAGTGAGGTTTGCTGTATTCTGATTTGTAGTCCACTTGACTTCATGGCTCCTAAGTTTTGATAGCAGCAAGGTAAGGGACTAAACAAAAGTTAGTGGAAGGTGGCTTGTGTGTGAAATTGTTACGGCTTTTAGGCTTTCCCTGTAAGATATATGGACATTTTGTAGTGTTACTTACACAATGTCACATAGGTAAAGGATGCACAAATATAAAAGAGTCTGATGTCTGTGGAAAAAAAAGGGGGATTTTTTTTTCCCAAACAGACAAACACTACAGTTTATCTCAATTAAAAAAAATTAAGGCCTGAAACCAGTGCTCACCTATTAAGTAGCATAAGGTCTTCTTGACCTTGCAGCATTACGTGGGCACGGATGCCATTCAGCTGAACTACTCTAGTGTCCAGTACATTGGAGAAATTGTCAAGTATTTCCTCTAATGCCATGCTTGTGTTACCCACGCTCACGCGGCGCTCCTCTCTGCCCGCTAAGGGCGCTCAGGCCGCGGAGCAGTTTGAGCGCCTACAGCCATAGCGGGATCAGGCCGGGACTTTCCAGCTGGGAGAGCAAAGCACCATCAGGGGCATGTCCACATGAGTAGGTGCAGATGGACCGGAGCCGGCTGAACGTGGTTTGGCTCTTGTCTGGAAGCTAGTGAGTGCGATGCCGTCATCGAGCTAATACTCCTTTGTGTGGTAGGAGGAGCTGGAGATCTAGAAGCACAGGCTGCAGAGTGAGGATGGATCTGTCAGGAGTGTGCCTTGCATTTTGCGTATTTGTTTTCCTCTTTTACCTCCTGTAAAGTGAATATTGTCTTCAGTAGAGTAAGCACTGTAATGGCAGATAATCTGATTTTCAGAGAAAGCTTGCTTTGAGAAACGGAGAGGTGGAGCCAGTTCTGTGCATTTCTTCTCCTCCCATCCAGAAACCAACCTGTGGGGTCTGTACTAAGAAAACCGTGGCATTTAGGAAGGCAGGAAGGAGAAATGAATTCCCTGTTTTGAGGCCTTATAGTCTAGACAGCAAGAGGGCAATGCAGGAATGAAACCTGAAGCAATACTATCAAAAATGCCAGCCAAAGTAAGGTGTGTAAATGAATATTTGGGTGTTTAGAAAGTGCCCTGAACACTGAATAGTTTCTCTGGCCAGTGTCTCACATGTGTAAGAGGTCTTTCAAGTGATTGTGAATGCAAGACAAGCAGGCAGCTGCATGCTGTGTGTAGGGGACTGTGCACACACAAGGATAACCACATCCGCATTTTTGTGCACGACTGTGTTTTTTGGAAACTTCCCTGTGTGTGTTGCCAAGTTTGCAAGTGGAATTTAGAGGTTGTTCAAATTGTCTGTCAAAAGATCAGGTAAAAAATTAGTTTGATGACAGGAGAAGCTTAAAAGCAGGACACTGGCTCACTTTGTGTGTTAATGCAGTCTTTCTCCATAGAGGGAAACCAAAGACTTGCTGAAGGCATAGCATACTAAGGTATATCTATTAGTGTGTGCTTAACTCTGTTGCCTGAGAGCTTTTATTAAATGCAATGGCCAGGAAAATTGACCTCACTTTTTTTTCTTTGGGGGCTGGATCCTGACTCACATTACATACATGTGTAAAGCTGGCAACTTACTTATTTATCAGCGAAAAAGCATTTTGTTATAAAAAAAAGGGGGGGAAAAGATTACAGTAACATCATTGGGATTTGAAATATAAGCAGCATCACAGGATATGGGTATGTTATTGGATATAACAGGGCCCCTTTTTTTCCGTGTATATAATGCCATATAACAAATTGCATGCCACAAAATACACTCAGTTTCTCTGATGGCTGGACTCTCTGGTTATAAAGTGCTACTGCAAGCATTCTATTTAGGAAAGGAAGTTAAAAGCCTCTCCAGGGTACACAGAAAATGCTGATCCTGAAAGTATAAATGGACACATTTTAATCCTTAAGTTATTAATTATTACTCATGATTAATTGTAATTATTTTATTACTACTCCAAACCCTTGGGTCAAATTGCACGCTGAAGTCGGTAGGAAATTTACTGAAGAATCTCTTGATTTGGTATGTTATCATCGTTGTATTGAATATTGGACATTATCAGTTGCACTAAAGAGACCAACTGCTCTCATGCCATCAAATTACAGGATATATTTGGGTTGCAGGCGTAACTCCATTTCTTTCACTGTCATCAGATATAACTGTAAATTTAAAGCACAAAGGGAAGGGGAAATAATCCTTTCACCCACGAAGATGTAAATTAAAAGTTACCCAATGCTAAAAAACGTAACCCTAAATGAACCTTACGTTCGCAAAAGCTCAGCGCATACGTTCAGCACACGCACATGTTAAAGGGGACAGCAAGTACTTTGGGATCAGACTGTCTTATCGAGGGTTTTTGAGTGGGAAAGCTTGGACCCCCCCCTTGCTAGCCCTACCTTCCGCCTCCCTCTCCTCGAGTAACCAGAAGAAACTTTTTCTTCTGAACATATAGCTTGTAATATACATAAAAGCAGAGTTTGCTTTGATCCTGACAGCAAAATGTTTATTTTTAAACCTGGCCTGGGCTGCTGTCCAGCAAGGCTCTTTCCTTTGCATCACGCCCTGGGTCCGCACTCTGCAGCCGGCCTCACGGCAGCGAGACGTAGGGAAAGAGGGAAGGGGCTGGATGGGTCCTGGCGAGCTCCCTCCCTCCTCCTGCTCCCCCCATTCCCCCTTCTCCGGTTTTGAAATTCAAATTGAATGCAATTTTCAGCTCATTTGAGCCAGAATATACTCTTGCTGAGCTTCAGTGGCTCTTAAATTCAAACTCGCAGGAGAAAACAGATATCATCTGTCACTGAGGGTGGGAAAGAGTGTCCTCCCCACATTTTATTCATGGGAGGCAGGGCTGGACTGACTAATTCAAGTCTTTCTGACTAATCGCTCACTGGCAAACCAATCAGCTAATCGATGCGACTGGTTTCTTGTAGTTTGGTCTCTTTTGACGTTTTTATTTTTTATTTATTTCTTCAGCCTATTTAGTATTTATATTTAACGTCCTAGAAGTGCCCTAGAGTATCTGAATGCCTGCATTCAGATTCTTATTGTACCTGCTTGTTTCTGGTCTTATTGTCTCCATCAAAGACAATAAGAGGTCCCTTTAAATACCTACAGATAGAAATGCCAAAAATCTGATGGTTGGCAGAGGAGAGGTGAGGGGATGGAGATTTTCAAAGGAAGCTTAAAAATGGAGGAGTCAAAGGGAGAAAATTGTGTTAAATGCATCAGTTGTTGTTATGTCAGCTGTTTTAGGACCATGTACATCTGTGGACTACATACTGGAGCTACCTACTATATAAAACCTGTTTTGTATTAATACATGCACCAATATCTCGTGAGTCACCCCAAGGGAGGGGGGAGTTCTGCTTAAAAGTAAAAAAGAAATTCAATTTCCTATTTTGCCACACTGCTTTTCTGTTTTGTTTTCTTATTTTTGAAACAAACAAGCAAAAATCTTGCAAAGAGAACTAGATCCCACTTTCATTGAACTCATTTACAAACTCCTCTTTCATTTGGTGAAAATAGCATTGGCATAGAGACTGGCAAGCTGCCTTCAGAGGGAGATCTTGCAAGAAACAGTAATTTGGTAGGTGCATGGGCAAAACTAAAGTACAACCTGTACAACAGAGAAAATAGGTTACTTAATCTAACAGCATGATAGCATTTTAATGCTGCTCTGAGCAACATCAACTTGTTTCTGCTAAAAATCCACAACCTGATTTTTTGTTGTAGCAAAATCTGCATGCTATAGAGGATGTCAAAAGTATACGAGACATCTGCAAATGATGAGAACATGATGAGAACAGACTGGAAATACTATCAAACACCATGCTGGTCCATCAAATGTTTTATGTGCTCTAAAGCTTTGATATATTGCTCAGCCTGGGTTATAGTTGGAAACCTGGTATTCTGCAGCTTTGTTGGTGCCTGTTCTTTGTTTCTCATACTGGACAAGGATTTGTGTACAGTTAGGACCCAGTCCTGTGAACAGTTTTGCATTTCGAATGCTAGTGTCAGCCACGGAAATCATGCTGTAATTCCATCATAACTTTATCAGATGACTGAAGATTTTTTTCTGCTAGTATCTTCCCTTATCCCCTCACCCATGCATTTAGGTAGCATAGCCTAATGGCATAACAAATTACTCGGCAAAATAAAGGTGCTTAATAACCTTCACTGTTGTACCAATAAACTGATATTGTATTTTGTGACACTATTCAGCTGTGACTTTGGGCAGCTTATGTATTTCCGGTTTAGAGTGTTATAATCCCTAAAAAAATAGGGATTTTTTTTACATACTTTTTCAATGTGGGATGATTCAAAGAAATAACATTGGCCTGTGCAGTCAGTTGGCTGTTTGCAATAGCTAGGGACAGGTGCCTTACACAGAAGCCAGCACGCTGTTATCGCAGAAGTTGCATATTTTATATTAGAGAGTCACAGGCAAAAAAGCAGGGGTGAAAGACGAGGGCACCGTTCATGTGTGGTAGGAGCAGTCCAAGCTCACCTGTGGGACTGGGCCCCTCCACGACACAGCTGGCATTTAGGGACCTGTGTCAGGATCACAGCGCAGGTTAGAGCGGTGGCGAGCACGCAGCTGCCTGGGCAGTAGGAATTTATTCCGGTGGTCTTCACAGTCTTAAATGTTAGCTCTGATGCATTTGTAGTTTCTGAAGCAGGGGATTTGGGAATCTCTTTTTTTTAATTAGGCAATTAAATTCAGGTTAAGCCCTGTTTTAGGCACCTCAGTGCCTCTCTGAATCTTCCCCTTTGTCTCCAGCGGCTCAGTTAGACATTGACACTGACCTGCAAAGCTGGTACTACAAGTCCTTATAAAGAAATCTGATATTCCTATGGAAGTTATGATGATGTATGTAAATCAGCTGCCATATCCACACTGTCACCTCTTCGGCTGAAAAAGAAGGGCAAATCATTTTGTTGGTAGCTGCTGAAACCGTCAGCTGCACTGTCATTAATACTCTACCCTCTTTCCTGGAAACTCAATATGTCAGCTACCTGATGTACCCTTCCTCTTCCAAGAATACATCTCGCCATTCCTTCAAATTCTTCTTGAGCTGGGACCTCCCATCTGTCAGTTTATTGTTCTTCTTCTGTCCCATTAGTTTTTCCTGCCATTTTTTTTCATTGTCTCATGTTTTTTTTTTAGAGTTTTATCATGTGCTAATGACCAGAGTATCCAAGCTCCTTCCAGGAGTATATTAAGCAACACATCCAACTGCTGTTATACTCTTTTTTTTTTTTTTTCCCCTCTTCTTTCTTATGGGGAGAACAGTGTGGAGTAAAGCATTAGATTTTTTTTTATTTATTTTATTGCTGTGATATATACACCTACACTGTTATGACCATGGTCACTCTCTGCTTGTGAGGTATCCCCTGGACTGTCCTGTTGATTTTGGTGTTGGATCTGTTCCCCAGGGAACTGCCCAGATTTCTTTTGGTGATCTCTGAGCAAAGGCTCTTTGTTTGGTATTTTTCCAAAATGGATCTTCTTGGTCCCTCTCCCTGGATACCATTGATGAGCTTTCTTGTCCCTCACCCCCTACCCTGTCTACTGGCTTGACCCTGACGCTCCCAGAGTTCTTCTGTCACTGGTCCCAGGGTCTATAATTTATCCTTCAGGGGCCACACGGCAGCTGGAAGGCTTAAACACAAACTTCATGCTGGCATTTATATAATAAAATGTGTTTTGCTTCACAGCAGCACTACAGCCATGCAAATCCAGGTGAAATAAGAAGTGCCTGCAGGTTCTGAGCATTCTTTGAAGCTGTTGGTCAAAACACTTTTCACAGCTGTAGTCCTCTCCTGGATCTCACCCCTCCCTGCCCTCCTTTAAGTCCACAGCCATCTTTTTTGGTTTGGCCCATATGCAAAGCGTTCCTTCACAGAAGACATGGTTCTTTGTATTGTTCCACTCAAATTTCTGTCATCAACCATGTTCTTAAGGGCTGCAGCGTCATCTCTCTTTCTCTTCCCTTATGCATGGGTTTATACTCTTCTCACACTGAGGTAAAGAGAAGGATTTTGCTTAGCTTAGAAACAGTTGTGGTAAGGAAATTGTATTTATTTCCTGATTGTCCTTAACAATTCTCCCAAGTAGAGGAGAAAAATAGGCTGGCATAGCTTTCTCTTCCCAAAATAAGTCTGATATGGAAATATAAAAGACAGACTTTTGCTATGAACCTACCAAACATGATGAATTAGTAATATTTATTTTCTGTCTTTCATCTCATATTATCACGTTATTAGGGAGGGTAGGCTCAAAAGAACTTCACTTTACACTTATACCCATGTTCCTGTGGATCATGATGAACCTTTTGGTTCTGTCTCACTTTCTTGTTACTGTTGCAAAGTCCACTGACAGGCTGGTGAAGCTATTCCCCAGTTTTCCATCCGCATGTATTGAGTTCCCCATGTAGCAAGGTGCAAAGGTAAAGGGGTGTCATTGTGTCATGTATGACACAGTGATTGTATCCCAGTCATAGTAACCATCAAATGCTTTATACTATGGCATCTTTGGCCCTTTTTCTGTACCCAGCTTTAGAAGTTGTGACCACATTCTGCATTCTGCTTCCTATTCACCCTTGTGAGAGCACCTCTGGCAATAAAGTCTTCTCTGCCTTCTTTGACATCTACCTTTCTGTTTTGAAGGGCATCCCATGAGAAACATTATGCTGAGCCTCTACATCTTTCATAGTGCCTCTGGCTTTAAATGTAGTATGTGTTTTCCATGTCTTTTCCTCTTCCTGATTGTGTGTTTTTTTCAGGCTCTTTTTAAACTGATATTTTAACCACTTGCTAAAACCAAAAACAACCATTTACTTTCTGGGCAGAAAGGAAAAACTAAGTGTATACAATGTTCAAAAGATTTTTGAAGATATTAAATTAATGAAGATTTTTTTCTTATTAAATGGTCCCTACTGAAAGATGTTTCCTAGTTTGCAGTGCAGATCCCAGTAGGCAGCGTTGCTGCTCTGAATAATCTGTTGCTGAAGTGGGTAGCGGCTGTGTGTCATCTGCTTTTTGCCTTGGTCATCCACTTCATTGCGTCCATTGACTTCATTCCAGGCTTCTGTTACTGATGCTGAGATTTTCAGTCAAGCAAAACTCTGGCTGATGTCAATGGACATTGGCATAAATGGGATTTTTACTTAAACTGAGTCTGTGCAACTCACCTTGTTGCTGCATATATTCACGTGTGACTATCCGTGTTATTAAAAAGTAGTAGTAGCACCCCTAAGTTTTGTGTGTGAGTAGATTCTTTTGCTCTTGAGTGAGAAAGAAAAGACTCGACTACAAGTCATGAAACTCCTAAAATTGTTGTCCTAGCCTATGAAAAATACATGTTGGCATGTCTATATGTGTTTTCCATATGTAGGTGTGTATTCATAGAGAAAGACATACGCTTTATGATATCTCCTAAATAGCAGATTACTTGTTGCTATTCAGAGGTCACTGGGTGACCTGGAATTCCTGTTTGATTATAACATGCTCAGTAGAGATCACAGTTTCAAATGAATAAATAACCGCCAAAGACTGCGAGTGTTCGTGTGTTGGTGGTAATCAATGTATAATCATTTGTTTGCATTTTAATTTCATATCTACTTTTCCTTTTACATATGTTAATCCTTCTGAATGGTTATTATTCTTTATCATTCTCTCTATATTTTTTTGTTTGTTTCTTTCTTTCTTTACGGTGCTTTAAGAAATTTAGTAGTGCAGGATCTGAACTATTCTCTTTGAAATTATCTTTAAAACTGCTATTGACTGTAAGAGGGTTAGTGGTCATGTTAGAGAGCCTGAGAAAATGGCCTTGCAGCACAGCACATGTGGCATCTGATTCCTAAATAATGAACTTCATAAAGTCAACTATTTGCCCGAGTCACATTTTGTTCCATCCTGGCACAAACCAGACTGGCACGACAAATTGTATCAACAAAGAAGCATGACATTAGCCTTGCGTATATTTTCAACAGCCTTTGTATCGCCATGGCAACAATAGTTTTAATTATGGAGAGCCAAAATGATAACTTGTGTATCAGATGGGGCTCAGTTTTCCCCGTGGACAAAACTCTGATTAGACATTGGAGAAAAGCTTTGTATCCTGGTTTTTCTCCCAGGCTGGATTCTATTATCTGCTTTAACAGACAGCTGTTTTGCTCATGGTGTGAACTTGGAGGGGCTGAACCAGGCCGGAGGGCTGCTGGACTGCGGCCCTGCAGTAGATGAACTGACCCTCTTGTCTCAGGGGCTGCCTGGTGGGGTGCTGGTCGGCAAGTTTAAGACCAGTTGTCTCACTGAAGGACTGCTTTTGGCTTCCCTTTAAACTGCTGGAGAACTGTGTATTTGGAAAAGCCTTGTGTGAAGTGATGTCTAATAATTGGCCTTGACAATGTTCAAGATTGTGCTTGGGGGACAAACAAGAGGTTCCACTTCAGCGGTAGACATGAAAATTTGCAAAGCAGATCCACATCCAAATCCAGCTGTAAGATGGATGAGAAATAAATATGTCTGTCTGCATGTATGCATGGCTGGATGCAAGTCAGGAGTGTCTCTCTTCACAGCCACAACAGTATTGTTTAAGTCATGGGGCGTGAGAGGGCAGTGAGCAAAAATGTGTGTGTTACTTAGGCAACTCGTTGAGAGATAAAAAGGTTGGTTGATGTAAATCGGTGTTTTTCTTTCTTTCTTCCTTTTTTTTTTTTTTCTTTTTAATCACTTTCCTGGACTTCTAATGCATTCATTTCCTATTTGTGTGAATGGTGGCCCTTGGTGGCTATGGGAGGGTTGATTCTGGGTTGTGAACTTCCTCACAGTGTTTGAAGAGCAGAGAGGTCAGTGATGAGATGGGACATCTCATAACTTCATCTGGATCTTCTCTGACACACTGACATTTTTAGCATGCGTTTTGCTGATTGCAGGTCTGAGGCAGTGTCGTCAGGAGATTATGGCTAGAGATCATGAAATCACTGGGAATAAGACTTGCAAGATCACACCGTTAACTAGAAATTCAATTATTCAAATGTGGCTCCAGAATGCAGGGGGCTCAGCAAGCATGTAGGCTAATATTTAGACTTGCTGAATCTCTAATCTCACTCCTTAAAGTGTTACAACAGCTCTTTTTTTTTTTTCAACACAAAACCCTGTGCAAGTATTTCTCTGCTAATTGTGCTGTCGATTCACTTATACTTTTCTAAATTTAAAAAGTCCTGCCTCTAAGATTGTGATTTTGGAATTTAGGATCATAAATTAAGCCATTTTATGAAAGAAAATAAGAAGTTTGCTGTTGTTTTTAATAAGATTTATGGTAAGTATGGCAACGGTAAGTCTGTCAGTCTGGGCTTTGCTGCACATGTGTAGCTCTGTGCTTTGAGACCCTCAAAATGTCTGTTTTTAGGACATCAGCAGGGGGCTAATGAAAAGGCTTTGTTGATTTTAACGAATTGCAAGCCACTGTAGCCAAAATAAATATAATCTGCTTTTTGGATTAGTTGTCACACATGATTTTACCTACTAACAGTGATTAAAGAACCCTGGTGGACCAGAAGCGTAGCCGCTCTCTGGTGACTCTTGCTAAAACAGCAATAAACAGAAGTAAATAAAGACTTAGGGTATTAGTTATCTTTAATAAACAGTGACACTGCATATAATGTTTGAGGGAGACTTCAAAAACCTGTGTCGTGCACAGCAGTGTCACTTCTTCCAGCGCAGAGAGCACGGGTCATGCAAGAGGACCGATCGCGGTACCTGGTACCAGCAAGGCAGCGGCACAGAGCTGCTCATCTCATCTCACTGACCTGTGGCCCCACATCCAGGGCTGCCAACACCACCGAGCACCTCGCCAAGACCCTCAGTGTTCAGCCATTTTTACCCAGTGGTGGACCACAAGAACAAAGTTCAAAATGTTTGAAACTAGAGGGATTGCAAAAGGAAAATGAAGGGAATGTTAATTGCTTGTGTAATTAGGCAACCTCCTAACCACTGTAATTCCATCCAGTTAATGAATGGAGGACCAGTGCTGGTCTCTCCTACCTTAGCGTTTGTAAGCTGGTACAAAGAATGACTTGCCCCCGCTGACATCTTTTATCCCTGGTATTTTCCCTGTAATAAAGGGTGGGTGTGTTTCCTCATCCCATTCACGTTTGTTGTGAGAGGCAACAATTACCGCTGATGGCATTGTACTACTCCTTTGTACTAACTGTTGCTTTTAATCAGTGGATAGAAGAAACAAAACAAACAAAAGCATGTTTTCTCTTCACAGAGGGAACTATTTCTGTAGCACTGAATGTTGGCAACAATTTTAGGCTGTACTGTATGGGGGAAAAACACCTTCCTGAGAGGGGCAAGGAATGAAGGAGTTTCCCAGCAGGAACACAGAAAGTCAGAGCTTTTGAAAAATAAAATTAAAAAAAAAAATGGAGGGAGTGCAAAACACAAGAATGATTACTTTAGGGAAAAATCCTAGCAAAACAGGGAGGGGGGCTGAGCTTTCTAATGAGCCTTCAGCTTTTATTCATCTGTCCCTAACTGTACACCCCTGGAAGGCACATGGCACTGCTCTGCAAAGAGTTTCTCTCTTCTATGACAGCTAAAACCCTTCAAATTAATCAAGTAAACATCCTCAGGCGATTTAGAATTTTATAACTCTTTTCTGATGCATGGAGTTAAATTTTTGTTCAGTGTTTTGGGTGAAGTCGTGCAGTGGTTACAATATACTCCTGACTTTACAATCTATGAAAAAAAGCTTTGATACCCTGCTCAGGAAGGGAGCAAGACCTACCAAGGCTCCATCCCTCTCTTGGCTGGAAGTCATTAGGAGTTTGGAGAATTGCCCGATGGTGTAATTCAAGTCTTGACTGCATATCTTATTGGTTAAAAATAGGAGCCAACTCCAGCTCATCAGTTTTGCTAAGAAACTATTGATTGTGATTAGCAAGCTTAAAAATAATTACCTGGTGTGTTCATTGCTATCTTTGGACATACTCTCATATTCCTACTCTCATAGAAAGTATTGAGCAGCACAATAGGGCTATTTGATGACTAAGGTGTTGCACTGTGTGGAGGAGAAGGAGGGTACTGAGCGCTTCTAATTGTTCCACCTCCTGGTGACTGACACCTGCACTGGGGAGAAACCCCCCTGGCCTCACTGCAAATTAGCAGAGGGTGCAGAGGAGCTGTCTAGATCCCCCCTTGTTCCCATAGGGGCACATCCGTATTTCCAGTTCTTCCCAGGTGCAGTCATCACTGTTACCACTCAGCTTTTCTTTGGCAGCCCCAAACCCACCTAGCACCATGGCTGCTGCATCCTGCAGAGGAATAAATTACTGATTTGCTTAGCACCTGGGGAAAGGGGTTGAGTTTCACCTGGGTTTTAACACCTACTTTAAAAGCCTGGAGGTGTTGATTCATGTGTTTTGAGTTGATCCCAAGCAGCTGAGGCAATTAAAATACCTGGAAGGCTATCTTTCTGTCTTTGGAAGTTGTTGTCTGTGCAACAGGGACAATTGTAGCAAGTGGCTAGATTATTGCTACCTACAGAACTGTGTGTCCATGTTAACCTGCATCTGTTTCAGCCTGTTCAAGCCTGGGCTGCCACCTGAATGTGTGAGAAGAGTGACTTATACCTGTCAAGCTCCTGATACAGGTCAGTAGCTACTTCAAGCTGCTACCTTAGCTGGGCTTTGACTCTTGCCTGCTGTTGGAAAAGCTGCTTTGTTGCCATGGGCTGTTGAGACAGGCTAGGGAGAGTAACTTTTCTATTTAAGTGCATTGTCAGAAGTTGGATGATGGTACTGCTGTGTGATACTATGTTCGCAGGATCTTCTCACCTGGTTCTTCTGGCTTCGTATCCCATGTGAACACGTGTAACTTCAGATCACAATAATCCTTACTGCCTAGTTTGGTTTTGCATTTTTGATTTATGTTTTTTTCTTGAGTCTTGTTCTTGTATTTGGTGTGTACCAGGGTTATCCTCAGGGGGCACCTGACACGATAGCAGGGTGTAGAACACGAATTATGTGTAGTTTGTGAGATTTCTGTGGAAGCTTGTTGTGGGGCTGTGCGTATCAAACTGAAAACTCATCACCCAACCTACGGGCAAAGTGCAGGAAAGCTTTTCAGGCTCTCACAACTTCTGTGAAACTATAAGCGTGTGTTTGTGCATCCAGGAGAGGGATTTGTCCTAGTGTTTTACCTGTTGTTGTCTGCTTTTGATATTCTGACTTGAAATTTAGTGCGGGGAATCGCTTTTTAATGTGCTCGCTGGTGCAGCGGTCTTCGTATCAGCGCAGGTGTGAGAAGCGAGTGCTGGGTCACACCAGTGTTAGAGTGCCTCGTGCCAGTTTGGGGTTTTATGGTGCTCAACAGCAGGAAAGGTAAAATGAGGGTTGAATAAGTTAGCAGGAAAACTCTGGCTATGCTCGTTCACCTTTGCACTGCAGTTTGCCTTGGAGGAGGAGGTGCAGATAGACTGCAGCTGCAGTGACGGGGCAGCTTTACGGGCAGCTTTACTTTGACGGGGCAGTGAAGGGGCAGCTTTACTCCTCTTTGCTGCTCAACTCTTCTTGTCAGCAAGGGGAATTGTGGTCCTGCAGAAGGGAGGAAGGCCTGGGCTTCATGGTTAGAGAGTGTGTGATGGTAATGGACAGTAACTTCACTGGTAGGAGCTCCTGACAGCAGCTTTATGCACTGAAGGTATTGTCATGCGCTTAAGATTTTCTAAGTGACTCTAAACCTGTATACTGCAGCAGTTTCTCTATAAATACTTCTGCAAACTCTCAATAGAGTCATACACATAAAACATGTATTTCCAAACAATTTACTTCAAAAACATTTGGTCTGACTCAAAAAAATATTATTGGAAGAGATATTTTTTTTTCCACTGTATTGAAGGGAGCTTACAGTCTTAAGCTCTTAAATTCAGCACTCTTTATTAGCATTATTCCAGGACTCACAAGAATTTTATATACGAGTTTGAAAGATTTATAATATATATATATTATATATAATATATATTATATTATATATATTATATATATACTATATATATAGTATATATACTATATATATACTATATATTATATATATAATTATATTATATATATTATATATATATATATATATATACATTTTCATGTTTAAAAACAACTTGTATAACTGTAAGATCTGATCCATTGGGATCTACCAGGGCTAGAAGTGAGTGTTGTATTGCTTTCCTCTGGTTTGAGTACCTTCTTTCATCCAGGAGACTGCAATATGCTTTTTTTTTTTTTTTTTTTCCATGTCTGGCTGTCTTTGTGTCAGAGACTTGTATGGCTACAGCTACTGCAGGTCCTCAGTGTTTCACAGTGCTTCTGGGAGAGTGTTATTACTTTAAACATATCACTGGCTCATGAATACTGAGTGCCCTTCCTTAGCACTTTAGCAGTGGCTCTGGTACTTTTTTGAAAGAATGGCATATTTTGGAGTAAGTCTACTAACAAATACGATGAGTGAATGTGGATTTTGGACACCAGCAGGGAATTCTGGTCTGAAACAGGTCAAGTCTTGGCCATGGAGAATCTGAGCTAGTAAGAAGTCCCCCCACTTACTTTATTTACCACATGAATATGGTTGTTATACAGCCCATTGGCTAAGTAATCAGTGTGTGATCTTACACAGTCACTTTCCGTATTATATTTAATACTTCTTGATGGAAGCAGTGAGAAATGGGGAGAAATACTTGTGCTTGTCAGTAGTTGATTGTTCAGAGTAAACTACAACCACTAGCCTGACGATAATTTGAATTATTGCAGACGCATGGAAAGAGTTTAAAAAAAAAAAATCACAAGGGAGGTTTCCTAAGGATAATTTTATTAAAAGTTCATGTTTGAAGTGATGTCATTCTTTTCATTCTCTATGTTCAATTGCCTTTCTGAAGCTTGGTCTAACTATTCTGATGTGCAGCAAAAATATTACATCAAAGGTGAATGCTCGAGTCCTGGCTGAAAAATAAAAAAGAGGGCAGTGGGACATGGAAGGGTGGGGGGAGAACCCTCAAATGGCTAAAAGTTCTTAAAAGTTAGATATAAAAGAAAATAATCATTTCTATCCCCTGACAAATAGTTCAAAAAGTAGCCAACAGTTTGGATCTGGCATGTCACATTGCATACAAATGAAGAAACTGTCACCATTGGTTCCCTTTGAAACCTTTTGATCTGATCTTCTGTAGTAAAGGGCATGTGACTTGATCAGGGCTTCTCCTCTGTTACAGTCAGTCCTGATCTGTTGAAATACCTGTGACAGGTTTCTCCCCTCAGCTGATAGTATTTTATTTTTCTTTCCTTCTCTTCAATGCCTTTTCCTGTGGTGGGTATTTTTGTCAGGTGGTACGCTTCACCCATCCCTTTCCATCCTGGAAAGCAAGGTTCCAAATTTGTCAATTCCTAGCCAATACTGCATATTATGGTTTTAGTAGTAGGCTTGTAGCTGTTCTCTCTCCATTTGCCAAATGGACTCCCCCCCCCCAAAGAATATGGAAAGTAGAACTAAAATAATACTTTGTAAAAACAGTGCATTAAACACAGTTATTGCAAAAAAATGCATGTGAGATATATTCTGATAATTAAATTAAGGATTGTTTTGTTACTGAGTACCTTTGAATGGATGACTTGGATATGTACAGTCAGTAATGGCAGGGGACAGTAGTGGAAGAGTGGAAGGAAAAGATTTTACAGAGCTCTAATAATTGATCCTTTAAAAAGGCACAGTTTCTGCAAGGTGTTTATAATCTTGCATATGAGTTGCACTAATTTATGAACTTTAGTAGATATTTTGGTCCAGAACCAGTGCAGTCAAGCAAGCTTTCCCTGAGGGGCTGAGCTCTGCTACTGTGGCTATCAATGGCAAAACTATCTTGGACTTTTCTCCTGTGAGCCCATGCTGGGGGGTCAAAAAAGGAGCAGCTGGGCTCATCTCAACAGACTAAAGGCTGGAATAAAACACCCTTGGGCCCACGTCTCACCCCAGCCTTGCCAAGGAGCTACTGGTTGAAAATGGCCTTGCTGAGTTCGAAGCAGTGTTTACATGGGTGGAAGTTAATGGTCATTGTTTGCAGGGGAGGTCAGACTGGGTCAACTCTTTCAGTCTTCGACTGGTTAACCCGTAAGTATGCAATACTGACTCTTCCCCGCTGGGAAGTTGTCAAAGAGAAACCCAAAGATGTTGGGCTCCATCATGGTGCCCAGCCTGGCTGCAGGCTGCCTGTCTGAGCAGGCCCTGTTCCCTCTGCTGCTGTGGGTGGGTGGACAAGATGTGTCTGCGTGTGCATGGACAGTGTGCTGGTAGGTTAGCTACTGAGTCTGTGCTGCTTCTACTGGAGGGCCTTTCATAGGTTGGGCTGTCCAATCCTTCAGTGATTTTTATGGTGGTAGTGATTAAGCCTGTTTACAAGGTAAATGTCCCTCTGTGTGCTAAGGTGGCTTGTGCAGCATTCCTTTGGAGCTGGAAAAAGATGGTTGATGGGCTGCTTATACAGAAGAGTCTCGTTCAGAGTTGACTTCACTGTGTGGAAATCCTTTGGCAGAACCAGAACACATGGGACCAATCCAGCAGCACATCTCTTGTTGCTGAAATCCCTCAGCTCTTGGTTCCTGGTTTCCCAGAGCAGAAAAGCATGTGGGAAAGTCCTGCTGGGCCCAAGTATGTCATCAAGAGGCTTTGTTTCTCGTCTAGCAAAGCTAACGTGACTTTATTTCATCTAAAGAGCTTGGATTTTTCAATGTCTGTGCTTCTTCCTTTTTATTGTCTGTTGGGTGAGGAGCAAAATTTGGTAATGAGTAGTGGTGCCCAAATAATGGAGCCCAAAAAGGACTGGGTTTGGATGCTGAGTGGAACCGAGACTCCTAAATGGTGGGATCTTGGAATTCAAACAGTGTCCAAGTTGAAGTGGGTTTGTGTTTTATCCTCTAACACAAAGATGCAGGTCAGCTGTCTAGCTGTCCAGGTGGATGAAAGCTGTCTTCCCATGTTCCACAGGATATATTGACTCTCTGTTCAGTATATCACAGATGCCTCAGCCCTGGGGTGCAAATGGCCGGGAACAGAAACACCAGAGGCTGCTTCCTCCACAGCACCGGGAGGTGCCTGTAGGCTTGTCATCCTCCTGACAGCCTTGTCGGGGTGGGATAGGGAGCACCTTTTGTGGCAGCCAGCAAGGAGGCCTGCTGGCAGTGCAAAACAAAGGCTGGAAGAAAAATGGATGTGTGGGTGGAGATCAGTCTGCTACGGCAACCTCTCTTCCCCAGCTGGTGAGAGAAGGATGGGGGGGGACCTGACAGGTTCACCAGTTCCCCACCAAGGAGTGAGGATGTGGGGGAATGGGATGCTTAACACTCAGCGTGAGGGATTAGCAGATCCAGAAAACCACCCATTTGCTTTCAAGGCATCCTCTGCAATCAGCATAATTTCTCACGAGGAGAGGATTTCACTGTAGAACAGAAGGTTGTGGAATGGAGTGTTTACAAAGGAAGAAATAATTATATTTATGGACTGGGAGTATAAGACCTTTCTGGCCCTGATCACCTATACGTCTGCTTTGCATACAGGAGGCAAGTTATTGGATAGTTTAAAATGTTGGCTATTTTATAATAATAATAATAACAATTTAAAGATTTTCCCAGCTGTTAAAGGATGCAGTTTTTCTTTCATGGACCATTATGTATGCAAGACCAATTGGTAAACTGCGATATACTGTTCTGTAATTATTCTCCCCTGTAGCTTTAATGAGGAGATCTGTGTGCAGTTTGATGGGAGAATATACTCTGCCGACAGCTACACTGAAAATCAAGACAGGTGTAATCTGCTTACTGTAGTCTGTGAATCCTCACCATGTGGCTATGTTATCTCTAGTGCATGTTTATAGAAAGATGCTTGTAAAAGGATTTAATTTAATGGAATAATGGTAACTGACACTATGAAAATGAAGGGGCTCAAATAATATGGTGAGAAGAGTCATATAAATACTAGAGTAGATGATAAAAAAAAAAAATTGAGATACTATGTCTTTCAGTTAACATCATATGAAAGGAAAATACACATTAAGCAATGCTATGTACTAAATAGAAATATATTCTTTATTACTAGCCTAGTCTTAGGAAAGACTTCAGAGAAAACATCACTTTGGAGATATGTACCCAGTCTTGCAGTTGCCTTGCATGGGCAGAGGTGCTTTTGCTGGAGCTCTGCATGGGCATCTTTCCAGGTTTGGAGTGTTAAGAGTAGAATATCTCTTAAAGGCAGATACTCTGCTGAGCCATAGCCAAAAGAATAGTTGTGTGATGAAAGGGACAGCTGAGACATCATTTAGGAACCCACTGTACTTGTGATGGGGAGGGTTCATCCAGGCAACTGTATGATTGTGCCTCGGTTTCCTTACAGTTATCGCTGTACAGGTATTTTCAGAAAAGCAGCCCAAATAACTTATTCTTGTGAAGCCTATTG
Organism: Anser anser; assembly: GCF_964211835.1. Taxonomy (NCBI): domain Eukaryota; kingdom Metazoa; phylum Chordata; class Aves; order Anseriformes; family Anatidae; genus Anser; species Anser anser. Next base: position 101,659,937 of record NC_139722.1, read on the forward strand.
ACAAAAAGCAGTACCTTTTTGCTAGTAGCAGTTGCACGATTTTGTTCTTTTGGACAGATAATCTTATTTAGGCAGAAATGTGAATCTAATTCTTATTTCCAGAGGATGAGAGAAATAATACCCAGTCACTCTCCATGGATGTGATTTATTAATTATCAGTCATTCTTAATCACCTAATACTGACATGCATCTAACACACTGGAGAGTTTAATATCTGAGAGAATACTTACCATGATTTTTCTCAGCAGTCCATTTTTAAATTGGGTGCCAGCACTTTAGTTTTGTGTTTCTGATCCTGTATGACTTTTGCCCTTGAACAAGGAGTGTGAATGCACTGAAGATGGCATAAAGTTGCTAGTAAGAGCAATACTAAGTGATGTCCTGTTCTTCAGCAAATTAATTGAAAGCCTTTGGCTTACAGAATTTGGATATCATATGAATATTTAACATTTAATGTTAAGATACATGTTATCTGACTTGCTCTCCATACCAAGGATAGCAGAACAGCGTAATTTGACATTTTGCCTGATGCAGTAACATACTATGTATTAAAAAAAAATAAAATACTGAGTAGCACTTCTGTTGGGGAAAGGTGGGGGTTGGATGGGAGTTGAGCATTGCTGTTAATTATTCTTATTATGCTGATCTCACTCAGATTTTGAGCCTGGTGATTGCACTGACAAAGGAGCAGCCTTGATTTCTGCACATATGCTACAGTTACTTGTAAAAACTAGGCTCACAGATTGCTCTGAAGCTTTTACAGTTCCTGTAGAACATTTCCATAGTTCCAGCAGTTTGATCACAAATGCAGCATCTCTCTCCTAATGCTGTGCAGGTTGATAAAACAGTTGCCGAGCTGGAGTCCCTAAAGAAATTATTAATTATCTGGTTAATGTGCATCAGGCTGTGGGAGTGTGAGATTAATCACCAGTGCTGGGATGAGTTGCTGAAGTGGATTTTGGTTTTTTGTCTCCTGTCACTCGGTAATGGCTTTTCCTTCCTTCACCATCAGGTGAACAGGTGCGGAGATGCTGTATTTTCATTTTCCTGTAGTCAGTAACAGCCGGTGACCAGGAGATGCCTTTTTCTCAGTCCTGCTGCATGAGCAGTTTACAACATGGAGCGCTACCTGCTTAGGATGTTCCAGCTGCAGGAGATGCTCCTACAGCACAGGACTGACCTGAGCCTTCCCAGATAAACACATTCAAACACATGTGCTCAGGGAGGGGTGCTGGAGAGGAACGCTGGGGCTGGTTCTTCGGTATTCTCCAGGTCTCGAAGGGACTGAATTATATTTGGCTGTGGAATTGCAACTTGACTCCTATTTTGAACGTATTTATAGTACTCTGATTTTCTCAGTGAACAAACAATGAACATGCCTCTTTTGCTTAAGGTAACAAAAGAAAAATGAGCTCCTGCAAAGTAGCTTTTGTACTTCACAGGGCAGACACAGAAGAAGGTTCTAGTGCGGTCTTTAGTTGGTACCATCCTTAAAGCCGAATGTTGCGTAAATATTTGCCATGGGAGAACATGTCCGACTTTGCCAGAAGTGGTGAATCAGTCAGGGCACTCAGTTGCAATGCTGTAGCGCTGGCCCTGTGCTGTTAGCTGCCATTAAGCAACAGCAGCTGCACCAGAACTTGGTCAGCGAAGCTCTGATGTTTCTCCAGGGGTCCCTACGGGATGGCACATGCTTCCACTGCTCAGTGCGCTGATGAAAATCTGAGAAGTAATTTATTTTTTAAATTTTACTATTGTGATGCTACACAAACCCTTTGAACAGGAAGCCGTGACAGCTCTGTCTTGGGGTCAGGCCCACTGACTGGAAGTGTCTTTTGCTTCAGTGAGGACTAGTGAGGAGAAAGGAGATGAGGTGGGAGGAGCTGGGTCATACTCATCTAAAGCAGAGATTTTTGCCTGAGGCCAAGGGAGCACCCTCTAGTTAAGAAGGGAAGAAACTGTAGACGACAGCATAACAATCCTTGCAGTAGTGTGTGCTGAAGGCCAGAAGCAGAGACTGACCCTCCTCTCTATTTGTAGAAGGGTTTGATAATTAGCTAAATAATAAAGCCCAGTCCAAAAACTGGCACTGTTGTAGAGTCTAGTCATTTGGGTTACTTTTGTCATCTCTAACACAAGTGCTGTTTCTCTTCTCCCTGAGGAAATTCCATAAATGGCCACAGCTACTGGGACCTTAAAACGCGTGGTACTTGAGACTGGAGACCTGTTTTCAACCTTCTACTTGACTGCTTTGTCAACTCTTTTTTTAATGACATGAATGTGTAGTACTGGCCTTCATCAGCTTCTGGTTGTTTTTTTCTTGGCTGAACTAGTGTTTTTTCTCCTGGTGGAACTGAACATTTTTGATTACCTTACCACTTCAAGCAGGTGGAGACATGCTTATATTTGAGATGGCCTTCAACTGCTCAATCGTTGATCTCTTGCTGTCTGTGTTGTACTATCCTGAATTGTGCTTCAGCTAAAGGTATTACCTTGGGAAGGGAGGATAAAGGTGTGTGGTATTTAGAGAACTTGCATTTCACAGCAGCTGTATGCTGCAGGCTGGGATCCCTGAACAGCCCCATGATGACAGAAACATCCATTTGTTTGGCAGGCTGTGGTACAGCTTCACATTAAACACGGATGACCCATTTGTGTTTGAAAACCCCTTGCCAGCCAGTCAGTATGGCAGCAGTGGGGTTTTAAATATTAAGCAGTCTTCGGGGCACCAGATTGAGTATTTGCATCGTAGTTGTTTGGTTTTCTACTCCTTGTAGAGCTTCCTGAGCTTGTTGTGATAAGTAAAACCAACTTTGTTAAGCTCAGCAGTTCCAAGCACTGAAGAGATAACATGGTGGGGGGGTGAATGGGACCTTTAGGGGACGAGACATGTATTGCTGTCTGTATTGGGATGCAGGTCACTATTTGTGTATGGCTTTATTTGATAGTAGCTAGTGCGAGTCTTTATGCAGGCTTGTGTGAACATGCACGCAGGTATGCTTGCTCTTGGTGGTGCACAGAGGTGATGTAAAAGGAGTGTGTGTAAAATTTGGTAAATGGATGAACCATGAGGACACTAACTCAGCCGACTCTTTCAGTAGCTGTTGATCTCTGGTGCTTAAAAATAAGTAGAAAGCAGTTTTTCAGATGAGTAAATTGTGCAAATCCATGCCTAATTTACATGTACGATCACCTTGACTGCTTGTACAAATCAGGTAATTGCGCATGCAAATAGCTAATTAACACAATTAGCTGATCTGCTGATGCAGTCTCAGGATCTGTAAGTGTACACTAGCCATGTAGTGATTCTGTATCTACAAACCAGTTGTATGAAAACTCTTTGCCCTGATAATTGTTAGCAGATGCAGGGGGTCACTTAGGTTTTTAAGTCAATTTTGGGGCTTTGGGATGAAGTGACTGATGGGGATCACAGCTGTTATTGCAGATCAGAACTGGGTGGGGATCCAAAAACACTTGGGTTTACTGGAAAAACTTCCCTTCAAAGTCTCGAGCTGGCATTCCTGCCAACACATGCAGCCAGCACTGAGACCTGCAGCAGGCTGGTCTGCCGGGTGGCACGGGGCTGCGGGTGTGCTGGTCTCGCAGAAATTGTTCCACGTGAACACAGGGCCACGCTGGTTTAGCTCTATGTCTTCTTAAAACTTTCTGTGAACGGTGCTCATTAGTCACCTCTGTGTTACTATTTTTAGATGCATGAAATATTTTGGATTTAAAGCCTTCTGCTTCCTTTTGACTTCATTGAAAAGAATCTTCTGGGGAAAAAAGATTTAAAGGGTGAGTTTTCTGGTTTTTATCTATTTGTCCAGCTTGGAGATCTCTTCATCAGCATGTCAATGTTAAGCAAAAATACCCAGGCAAGTTTAAACGTGCAGATTGTTAAAGTTCTGGGACTGCCTAAATGACATTAAAGGGATTTCAGAAACATCTTTCTTCCACCTTTGTGGTGCATTTATTTCTACTATTTTTATAGCTGTTATGATGTGGGGAGAATCCTTCACTGTAATAGTGATTTATGCTTTCAAAGCAAACCTGTTTGTAGGAACTGGTTTTAAGTTGCCATTATATTTTAACATCAGCATTTGTATCTTCAGACTGAGTCTACGTGAAAATAACTAGGGAATCCTCTGACTGCAGGTATTTCCTGAACAATTTTTTAAAAAAATCTTTCCTATTTATAAAATAGAAAACTTAAACTTGTGTATTAGGTTTGTGACTTACCCGACTTCTCTGAACTTCCTTTTTTACAAGTTTATTTTAAAACAAGGATGAAACATGCTGTTATGATGCAACTTCCAGGATTCAAATCATAGCAAGAGGTCTGTATCCGGGACCATGTGGCTGTGTTCTGAAGTCTAGCACTTCGGTTGTTCTTGCACTTACGCTTCTCACAGAGATGTCTGTGGTATGTCACATTTTCCTTACTTGGAATATTTCAAAGCATGTTGAAAAGTAATAAGTGAGATGCTGATTGTGCAAAGATTGTTTTGGCAAAAGGAGCACCTTGTTACGCACTCCACAGCAGCACTCTCACGTCCTTAAAAACTGCTCTGTGAAGGGAATTAAGTGTGGCCAGGAACCCTGGGATATGTCAAACAAAAACAACAACCAAAAAAAACACACCATTACACAGTGTCTTTACATATATATATATATATATATATATCATCTAGGTGGTCACCAGATAAGGCTCAAGGGACTTCAAATTATTCTGTATGTGAAAAATCCTCTTTCTGGTAGAGCAGCATCCATCTAGTGGTAGTTGAGTGTAGAGTCAGGAGAGAGAAGAGTATCAGCCCTGGCGGGGTCATGAAGTCTCTCATCTGAAGGTCAGAGCATTTCTGAACAAGTACAGAGGAAACCCCTCAAACACAGGAAGAAAATGTGCTTAAAGGTACGTTTTTAAGAAAACAAAATGAGGAACAAAGTAGGGGAAACTTCCACGCTCCTTGTCTGCAAAGAACGCCGTGAAGAAGCATAAAGCCCGTAGGTCCCCTCCTTCCTTTATCAATCTGTGTAGTGGCACTATTGGATGTGGGAATTAAAAAAGCAGAGTCGGAGGCTCGAATGCTAGTTTGCATGCTGATACTAGAGTGCACTTCCAGCCCGCGGCTTGTGCTTATCAGCTTTAGTGTCCGAGCCCTGGGAGCAGGCGGGAAAAGCTTGCGCTTTGGTGTGTGCACAGGCTTCCCCCACCCCTCCCGTGTGTGCCTGGCAATTTAAAGATGCAAAATTCATTGAATGACAAATTCTGATTAGCGAGGAGCTGAGGCCTCTCTGCCCCAATAGGGAGCAGGGGAGGATGTGCGCTGACTTTATTACTGCCCGTGTCAGACTTTCTCCTCTGCTGCCCTGCTCCTCTTTAAAGGAACAGTGACGGTTGTTTGCTAAGTGTCTTACGTTTTGGCAAAGCCCACAGCTTTTATGATTTCATAACTGATTACTCCTCAATGAATTGTAAGTCATTTAAAAAAAAAAAAGACTGTAAAATTCTTTTGCAACATCAGATTTCCACATTGAGTTTACTGTAGTTTGTGACCTGGAGTTGAAAACTAATTGGGGAATGAAAAAAAGTTATAGTGAAAATAAGCAGTTTGCTTTTAAAGGCTACCAAACTGAACAAGTCTGGGAGAGAGAGACAAAACAGAAAATCAGACAAATGAAGATTCTGTAGCTCTTTGTATCAGGATAGCTTAAACCCTGTTTCTACCAGGACACAGAACTGCTTGAAGAATTGTGTCTAAAGGCTATAACATGTTTAAGCATTGTATAGATGTGTTGTGTTTTTCTCCGGTCCTGACACTATCTCTGGGTTATACAGTGTCAGATGGAGAAAGAACGAGCCATTTATCAATGGCTAAGGTTGTATCCACCAAGCACTGAAGGAGCACCCCTATTCCTAGGCATCGAACTTGGAAGATCCTAGAAGATGTTTTTCTGTAGTTACTCACAGACATTAAATAAACTGAAAAGGCCACGTTGAAGCAAGTGCTAAATTGCTGTGATATGCAGATGACTTCTCTCCTTGCCCTTCCCTGTCTAGGACTGTAGTGCTGGCCAGCGAGATGGCTGGCTGCCTTTTTCTGATCAAGTGATGTCTGAGGAACAGCTGATGGCTGAACTCATCTAAAATGGAGTTAATGGTTACAGGAGGGACCATCCTCCGAAGAGTTGGTAGTGTTTACACGGTTTATGTAAAGATCTGCATTCACTCCCTCTTGCCTGCAACACAGGAGTTTTCTTGAGGTTTCTTGCTTGAAATCTCTCCTGTCGTGGTGGCCACAAAGCATGATCTCCGTTATCTCTAGTTGGTTAGAAGACAACATTCCCTTCTGGCAAAAGATGGCCTCTTCCTAGGTACTTACACCTCTGCCACGCAGCCCATACTCATTTGGTGTCCCTAGCCATGAAGCCAGTAGCGCTTGGGCTAGTCTGTTTCCTGCAGCATGTAGGTGTGTGTGAGGAGCCTCTGAGAGCATTGTGCCACTGGCTGCCAGGCAGTCTTAAATCCCATTTGAAGTCCCAGTTGTTTATCTTTCAGTTGCTTTGTGGTTAGGCCTTGCTTGAGTATTTTTATTTAAGTCCTGTGACGAAAGCCGTGACGAATGGCTTTGCAACCTCCAGCACAATGGAGTGCTTTGCAACAGCGCTGTTAAACACCTTTCCACCAGCCCCCCCCCCATCTTCTAGTGGGGTCATGGACTGCTGTGCTGTGATAAGTTCATTCTTTGTTGATTTGGGGGTTCTTGGGGTTCTATCAATGTGAAACCTGTTAAAATCTGGTGCTCTGCACCCAGTGCGAAGTTAGCCTGTGCTCCAGGCAGGATTTCCTTGTGGGATGGTCTGAAATGCCTGTATGGGCATCCCCACAACCTTCCAGTCATATGTCTCGTCTCAAGTACTGAGCGAGCATTTGACTTTGTTCTTGCCTTCCCTATCACCACCACAGGGGATCTCTGCTTACATCAGGCGGCTCTGCTGGCACCGGAACAAAATGCTGCTGCTCGCGTTGCTCCCTTTGTGGAGGGACTGAGGGAAGAAACAAGGTGTGGGTGATACTGTTTGATCCTCAGCATGATGGCATCCCCACATTGTGCCTGCTGCTCCCTAAAACTCCCTATTTCTGTGGAATATAGGCTGTTATACCTCTAGAAAACAAAGGAAAGTATGTTGGAGCACAAAAACAGAGAGAACTGTGTTTTGTCTTGCAGCACCTTTATTTACAGAGTTTATCCTGGGAACCTCAAAGCATTGCTAGTTGAGTTGTAACAGAAACTCAGTACACAATGACTGACTTCTCCCAGTGAATCAACAAGCACGTTGTATTGACATTTAAGTTTTGAGGTCTTTGTATATCCCTGGTGCAGGAATGAAGCTTGCAGATCAGCTGCTAGGAGATGTAGATGCGTTATTAGGGATAACTTGGTTTATCTCCTTTGACACTTTTCTGATATCTCTTGATCATTTAAGGTCTGGATTAAGTGGGAAAAAAACATTACTTGCACGGATGTTGTGTAGCTTATGCCTCAGATCTTTTATGAGAGAGTTTGGGTGCTTAATGTCTTCTGATTGAAAAAGAAAAATCAAAGTCATGTGTACGGCTTCCTTCTGTCAGGTGCTGAGATGAGGTTTAGGTAAGCACGTAACAGCAACTCAGATATCTGAAAGTCACACTTACAGCTGCACCTAATATGATTGTACATAAAAAGAAAAAAAATAAGGAAAAGGAACAGGCTTTTGTTTGTGTTGGCTTTTTCTTTTTTTGTGGTGGTGGAGGATTGGGGTTTTATTTGAACTTACTGGGTTAAATGATGCTTAAGGCATACTATGCTCGATGTCACTCTTGGGACCTGTATTTTCCATCCTGTGATGTGGCATGATGATGTTTTTGCAAGGCAGTGTTGTGTCAGGAGCCTGCTGGACATTCGACCCCAGCATCAGAAGACAACGGCTTTCCGGGAGCCGTGTCCGCAGAGCAGCGCAGATGAGAGGAGGTGCTTGGCAGTCAGCAGCTACTGGGAGTGAGTAGGAAAAGTAGGTCCGGATGTGCTTGCCTGCCCAAAAGACTGTACTGATCTTCAGAAATACGTTTTTTGTTCCAAATCCATACTCCTTGGAAAAAGTAGCTATTGTTTATAACTAATAAATTAATGTCTTTCATACTGAACCTGTAAGAGAATGCAGAAATCAACCATTTCTGTCCTTCAGTTTGATTGTAAATGTGTTTCACAGGAACTCAGCAGGCGTGTATGGTGCTCCTGATCTGGCAAAATATCAGGGAGGTTATCGTATCACTTCACTGAGATATCAGAAATGCAGTGGTAATACTGAAAAACCCATCTTAGGCGTTGATGTGTTTAGCAGCCCGACGCACCCTAACCAAGGCAGGCTTTTGTTTATACTGGTCTGTTCCTCTTCAGCACTTTTCATCTGAGTGTTACGAAAACTGGACTTCACCCTGTGAAGTCGTTACCATAACCAGTTATAAAGGGAGAACCAAGGCTCAGGTAACTTGCGGCTTTCCAAAGGTTACCTCGTATGTCAGTAGCAGAGCATAAAGAAGGGTCCGTCCATCTGTTTCCCATGCTGCTACTTTTTTCCACACTTTCTTTAACCATCTGGGAAGAAATTCATCACTATGCAGCGTCTAGCACAACTTACGTAAACAAGGATCACTTAAATTGTCGAGTGAGACCTTGTGCTGGTGCTGTAGAGAGGGATAAATTGGTCCAGAACTTTGTGAGCTGCTTCACAAAAGACTAATGAGTGCACGCAATGTGACTTGCAGAGAAGCTGCTCCCTAGGAGAAAACGGAACCTCGGCATAAGTAGATCTGCAAACTAATGACGTAAAAATAGCTTCAATAATGAAAAGTTGGTAAATAGAGGCATGGCAGCAATTAGGATGTGTGTGAGAGACAAGCTAAACAGACCTAAGTTTGAAGGAATTTATTGTCTCGGAATTCTTCTGGTTTAACTCAGTGCTAGGTCACTTCTAGTTGAAGCAGAAGAATAGTTATTTGTAGAAGCCTAAGGTCATCTTCCTGTAAAAACAAAGCAAAACAACTACCTTCTGCTCGAGCTTGCTCAAAATAATTAAAATGTGTTGAAAGACTTGAGGATGTGTTTCCTTCTGAAGATTCCTGATCCTCTGTATTCTGCTTGCCAAATGAGTGGCTTCACTATTGATTATTACTTTTTCATGGAGACAGCAAGGGACTGTGAGGTTCTTAATAACTATATTCAGATCCCCTGTCTTAAGTATGGTTTTATTAGCTTAAAAATAATAGGGGGAGTGAAACATTTTGAAGTTCCTTTAACTTTTTGTTTCCCTGGTATCCCAAATGATTTCCAGGGCATGCTCAGTGAATATCAGAAGCGTAGTCTCATGTCTCATGCCTTGAATTGCTGCACCCCAACACTGCTGATTAACAGGATCAGATGTGAAAGCTCGACTTAACTGTTCTTGGTCTCCTTTTCATCCCATAGTTGAAAATTTTCTTCTGTCTTTTCAGATGTTCCTAAACATGGCAACAAGCATGGCTCTGCAACAGATGCAATTCTTTCTAGGTCTCTAGGTAACATTTTAACCTGTGTAATGTTCACAGCATAGCATCGTAAGTAATATTCCAGGAAATACGCTGCCGCTTGTTAAAAAGGATAGGACCCCAGAGATGCCTTTAAATATGCCTGTAAAGTGAGAGGTGCCAAGAGAAAGATAATATGGCTGATTATAGTTATTTACCTTACATTTTCATTCGCCCTTAACTGGGTGTAATTTAGGGGCATGAAATCTCTTATTGGAAGTGTATTTGCATTAAACAGCTCTAAGCAACCATGAAAGTGCAGAAGCTGAAAAATTGACAGACTGGGTTCCTAGAATCCCAAAGTAGCATTTTTGTAATAAGCATACAAACAAATCAAATAAACATGTTTTGCTTCAACGATTTAAAGAATATGGTCTTTGGAGTAATTTGTCTTTTTTTTTTTAAGCTATCATTTCTAACCTTTTCATTGCCTATCTCTAGTTTGCAGCTCCTCCTAACAATCTGCAGCAATTTCCAACCCAGCTGTTGAGGTTGCACAGCATTGTGCCTTTGTTTAGATTTCCATGAGCTATCAAATCTGACTATAAAGGGGATTACCTGGCTGGTGATGTTGTTTTTCAGGTCTGCACTTTTTAAGAAATAATTGTTTTACAGTTGCTTAAAAAAAAAAAAAAAACAACTCTGAAAATCAAACTTTGCAGTTGGATGGAGTCCAGTCTTGCAAGCAGGTGCCTTTTTTCATACTCCCCTTCACTTTCCTTGCAAATGATTGTAAATTGTAATCAACTGTAAGAGTAGTGGATATTTTTAATCAGCTCATCCCTCTGTAAGAAGACTAAAGTTTTCATGAGTGTTTTTTTAGAATGAAACTGTGTACTATTAAACAGATATGATCTACCTCTGCCTCATGGTAGCTGGTAAATTACTTTATATCCCTTCTCTCTCCCACAAGGCAGTCTGTTTAACTGAAGCTTGTGAAATGTTGTGATCTTTGCATGAATGGACTTATTGAAGTGAAAAGCATTAACAATATTTATTTCGGTGGATTGCGGAGTTAATGACTGAAGAAGAAAAACTGGTAAAACTTGCTTTCTATATATACAACAGAGTCTACAAGAAACTTAATTCATTTTTAAGAAAGCAGACGTGTCTGTGTCTGAATCTGTTACAGTATGTGTGATCCCCTTATCATGCTGGGTTGAATGTCTTCTAACAACGTTATTGAAATATATCTCCAACATTCATATTTGAGTCTTTCTTGCATTGTGGGTATTAAATGGAAGCCAGTGTCTGTCTTTCTCTGCTCAGTGCAAAAGATATTTACTGTAGGCGACCAAGCTGGTGAGGGGTCTGGAAAACAAGTCTTACGAGGAGCGGCTGAGGGAGCTGGGCTTGTTCAGCCTGGAGAAGAGGAGGCTCAGGGGCGACCTCATCGCTCTCTACAGTTACCTGAAAGGAGGCTGTAGAGAGGTGGGGGTTGGTCTATTCTCCCACGTGCCTGGTGACAGGACGAGGGGGAATGGGCTAAAGTTGCGACAGGGGAGTTTTAGGTTGGATGTTAGGAAGTACTTCTTTACCGAAAGGGTTATTAAGCATTGGAACGGGCTGCCCAGGGAGGTGGTGGAGTCACCATCCCTGGAGGTCTTTAAAAGACGTTTAGATGTAGAGCTTGGGGATATGGTTTAGTGGAGTACTTAGTGTTAGGTCGGAGGTTGGACTCGATGATCTTGAGGTCTCTTCCAACCTAGAAAAATCTGTGAATCTGTGTATTTGAGTGTCTTCAGTTTTGGTTCTCATTTTGCAAACGCGGTACACTTTAATTAAGGCTTGTCATTTGAAATCTAATGATTACATTTACTGTAATGTCTCCATCTTGAGGAGGTGAATTTGACTTAGAAATCCTCTCTGTCATAGAGGGGCTGATAACGGTTTGAAGAGTTCTTTTCCTGGGTGAGAGCCATTCTCCTGGCTTGTGCTGCTCTTTCTGGGTACAGGGTCGTAGTGCTCGCTTAAAGGATCACACTGTGTTGCTTTGTACAACTTAGAAGCACTAAAAATGGACGAGAAAATCCCTGAAGTTGTGTATATATACACATTTAGCTTGGAACGTACCTGCATGGGATGGTCTTTTCCCTTTTGTCTTTCAACACGGTTTCAGAGGTGGCTTATTGATTATACTGGAACGATGAAGAAACTCCTCTCCCTGAATTAAGCTTCTGTTAGTCTCTGAAAGGACTTTGACCAAACAGTGAATTGTTAATACACTGAGGTGGTTTTTTTGTTGTTGATTTTGGCTTTTAAATAAACCTTCCTATAAAAGCAGGTTTTGGTTGACCTTTCACCTGCTCCTTTCAAAGGGAAGAGTTGTCTCACGTTTCTTCTGAGGGTACTGCCTGCATCTCCAAATCTTCTACTGCTGCTGTTCAAGCACCTGCTTTTAATGTCAAGTCAAAAACCTAACTAATTTTACTGTTAAGTAAATGCCATTTTATGTCTGCTTATTCTGCTGGAAAGCATAGAAAAGAACTTAGTTTTCAAAAAGAAGTTATCGAAGCCTCAAATTAATTGATTTTCAGTGTTGCAATATTTTAAACCAAACTTGTGATTTTTTTCCCCTAGTTAAGATTATATCATGGTGGTGTGGTGTTGTGGGGGCAAGGGTCCTAAGCTTTTTCCCCAGCCTGTTGTGGTGCAGGTAGAAAGCTGCTGCAACATTCAGACTCAGGAGGACGATTGTGTTATGCCTGTCTCTGTCAGAAAATGCTGGGGTTTGTGCAGAGGACGGGCCTGGCAGTGAGCTGAGATGAGGGGGAGATGCAGGGGGTACCCCACAAGGCACAGGAACATGTCCTGGCTCTGGGATCTCTGGTCAGGGAGGCCATCCAGCCCTGAGCTCTCATTCTGGTGAGAGAGCCATGCCATGGTTTGCATGGCAAAACGGCAGGACGAATGGTGTTTGTGCCATGGGGGTTGAGAACAGGGCATGGAGAGAGGTGGTAGGAGGCTTGTGGGCTCACCTCAAAGTGTCCTGTGCAGTATGTGGATGCTCAAAAGAGAAGGTGACAGGCTGGCCGCTGGCTCATTGTCCTCAGCTGTCCTGGTTAGGAAATGATTTGGCAGGTGGCATCTGATTAACTTGCGGTCTTTCACTGCGTCTGGTTTGCACGTCCTACCAAGAGCAAAGCCTGGGTTTTCAGACTCTGGCACCCTGCTCTGGTGCTTCTCACCCAGGTCTCTGGAGAAGCCCTGTGGCAGCGAGAGGACCGAGGTGCCTCCCCCAAATCACACCCAGCTGTCTCATCACAGGGCTCATCCTTCCTGTTGGGAGCAGGTCCCCCGTGCGGCAGAGGCAGGAGCACACTTGGGCTGGGATGCCTTACCCAAGGCATCAAGTCATACCCAGACTTCGGGTTAAGCAGTGCTAAGGGCCCTGGATGGGCCGTCTGCAGGGTGGGAGATTGCAGTGAATGACAAACATGTGCCAGTGATAGGTACAAGCTTTCTTGACCTGCCTTAATTTTTCTAATCAGGCCTATAATTGCTAAGGGAAGGTGTAGACAAATGCAATAATAATAATAATAAAAAGTCAGAGCTATAGCAAGGCTCTAAAAGGAAATACATTTTAGAAATATATTTTGTTGTTTAATTAATAAGGATTTTGTTGTCAGGCTAAAACAGACTAAAAATAAACAGCTGTATAGTACTTCATTAAGCTGCCTGCTTGGAGTGATTTTCCCATTGATTAGTCTCAGGGCTAATGCTGGTTCATTCCTCATTTCATTGCTAATTAACATCAGCTCTGCTCCTGACCACTTGACCGCACTCTCTCTGTGAACATGTGCTGGTTTGGCAAGTAATAACTGCTCCCTCCTTCTTAAAAGGCAGAATTAAGGCAGAAAATAGCTATCAAGCGTAGATCTCTAGCTGCTTCTACTGTAAGGAGAGCAAACTGTAAAACCGTATCGGCCTGTACGAAGGGTAATAAACGTAGTTTACAGAGCACAGCAGTTTGATTGAGGAACTATGTAAATACAGATGATGAGCTCAAGCTGCCATATGAATTGACAGGCTTGGCTCATCTCGTGTCAGCCAAGTTGATTCAGGCTCTTCTGGGATGCTAACGGTGCAGATTACCTGACCCAGGGGCTTACAGCCACTGGCCTTTAGGTAAGGGGATGCTTTGAATGTGCAGCACTTGTTTCTCCAGGTCTCCACAATGTTCTCGCAGGCTGAATAATGAAATGCTTTGGCAGAGAGGGTACAGCAAGAGCAGGAAGCAAAACACCACAGTTATAGCTTTGTTAGGCTGCTTCCATGCAAGTGGAATATAGATGAAAATAGAGGGATGAAATACTAGAATTGGCATGGATGCACTCTGAGAAAATCTCTAACAACTTTAATGAAATTAGCAGCCTCTGTTCTGGGTGAAAAGGTCAATTTTTCCATAAAACCCAAGTAAACTGGCATTTTGGAAAACATCTACTAAACTTGGCACAGAATAAATAACATTATCCCAAAGTCTTGGTTCAATTCCAGATCGTAGCATTTTCTTTTAATTGAATTGGGTATTGCATTTCATTTTCAGAAAGTCTTTTTTATTCCTACATTTTGAAGCATTCATATCTCAGAACTAATCAGAAACTCAGCCTTATACAAATCTATCAATCAGGAACAGCCACTGGAGAGAGCTTGCCTGAGTGATAATCCTTTTTTACCTACTGTTGAGCAGAATCCTAATTCACTTGTTCATCAATTATATATTTTATATATATATATATATGGTATTTCCACCATTAATTTAATGAATTTAGGGCTCAGTCTTGCAAGCAGTTCTGCACATGAGTAGCTTTATTCATGTAAGCAAACTGCTCATGTGAATAAAATTAACCATGTGAGATATCTGTAGGATGAAGCTTTACAGTAGTTATATGTATTCATACGCGAAGCCATCACCTTCCTAACTCCCCTTTTTTCATCTTTAATAACAAAAAGCATCCTTTACTCATGAGTAAAGTCATTCCTATTCTTAAGGCCATAAATAACCAGTCTGGATCAGGAAGGACTCCCAGTTCAGTATTGCTTGGTTGGTTGTGTTATTTGGCTTTCCTGGATGGTCCTAGAATTGGCCTCAGAGCAGAGACAGAAATGTAGAAAATTCTGTGTTGTTGTCAACTGACTGTAGGAAAGGCTAAAACTGTATTGTACTGCAGACTTGATCCAGCTGGAAAATGGAAATGGAATTCTGCTTCTTGTTCCCAGGATACATCCAGCATCTCCTGTTTCTAAAAAGATGCCTATGATATTTTTAACTTTTCTCATGATATTTCCATTTCTAGCCCTGGTCAGAAGCAAAATGAAAGAGCAAATACGAACATTAATAAAATAAATAAAAAGATGATAAACATTTCCTTGCATTCTCTTGAACTGTAAGAAATATTGTCTGGGGCAGTCCATATCTTGCTTTGTCCGTCTCTTGTTTTTGGTAGGTCAGTAGTTACACAACCCTGCTTGCATTCACTTAATTTGTATTTTGCTCTCCTATGGATGCTTGCTGGGAGATGGTAAAAAATAAAACTCTCAGGGGATCAAAGGGACTCCAGTGGTGCTGGAGGGAAGAGCAAGCAAAGGAGCCAGGTGCTGTGAGCAGGACCATGGTGTGGAGGTGATGGGTGACTGGAGCATTGCAGGTTTAGATAAATCAGTAAACTTGTGGATGCTTCCAAATCATTTAATAGTACATGTGAAAGTGGAGTGTTGGTGTTTTTTTTTCCCCCTCTGCCTCTTCATTCAAAAGATGTTGAAGGAAGGAGATAAGAGTTTTAAAAACCCTTATGAAGGTGGCATATTCTAAATAAGATCTTACAGAAGGCTGACTTGAGTGATGGAGAGTTTGTGATCCTCAGCCAAGGGACTATTTAAAATAAAAACCTTATGATACAGATGCCAGATGCCCTTTCTGGCCTTGTTACTCTCAATCCTTAAAAAGGACTCCTTGAATAGTCAGAACTGAAAGTTAACATGAACGGCTTGGTCGTTTGAACTGTAAGTTGGCATATTATATTAAATGAGCTTCAGTGGCTTCTTGTTTCACTACAGGCTAGAATTTGGTGAATAAAGTATGATTAATAGCTTTTGCAAACCTCTGGATGGACACCCAAAGGAGAGGAATAATACAGTTGTGGTATTACAAGTCAGCAGCATATTAAATGTTATTTTTTTCCTTAGGAAAGGATTTCCTGTAGAGGTCCCGAAGAAAAATAAGTTTCATTAGTCGAGCGTTGAGCAGAGATAGAGCAACAGGATTGATTGTAATAAGCCTCTCCTTTTTACCGAAATCCATTACTTTCTGAGCTATTAAGTGATGAAAGGGATTAAGAGAATAAAAAAATATAAGCGGGACTGTATTCGTAAATCTAATAAAGTTGATAACAGTAGAGCATTTTGTGAAATTTGCATGTGAATTTATAACATCCTAATCCATCGGCAGGCAGCATTGTGCTGCAGAGGGTAGGGGCTGCACCATGCATACAGGATAAAAATGCAAGAGCAGAATTTCTGGCCAAGAAGCCTTTTTTCCTTTTTTTTTTTTTTTCTTCCCCCATATGGATATCCATATGTTTTATCACAGATTCCATACTTCTGGTGCCAGGATCCATATGTTTAACTTTTGCTCAAATAAAAGACTAAAATCATTCTTCATTATCTCTTTCTTCCTAGCTGGTGTTTCTGTAGACATAACCAAATGTGAAGCTAGATGTTTGAGGCATACTTAGATAGGATGCAGTTGGATCTTATCAGAGGTATTTAAAACCAGTACCCGGGGAGTTCAAGGGCTGGGTTGTCTTCTGAGTATAATGCCCCTTGACAGTGCTTGAACAATGCAGGGGCTGCTATCATCTGATTGCAAAGTCCCAGCGTGCTCCCCCCTCCTTCCCCCCAAAACAGCTCCTTTGGGAGCAACAATGAGATTTTCCTTGGTTTTGTTTTAATTCTTAACCTGCACCCTCCCCTTCCGTGCTTCTGCCAAGGGGTGTGTGATGCAGGGAGATGACATGACAGAGCTTTGCCTCACCTCTGCATCTCCTGCTTGCCCAGTGCCTGCGGTTGGTAGAACAGCAGCAGAATTTAGAAGTGCTGATATGGAGAATTTGGGGTTGGCTGTAAGAATGGCGCATCACCATCTCCTTGACATGACCCAATCTGCTGTGTGCCAAGCAGATATCGCTCACTGAGCATCATGCCTCATAAGGTTTTCTTTTTCCTTTTTTTTTTTCCTTTGAAATATTAATATAATACTTGCAAAGTGGTAAAGCTTAATTCAATATCCCTGGTTAGCCCTGGGATTAGGTACCAAATAACCATCAATAATAAAATCTTCCTATTGGTGCTCTGGTCAAATCCCATCTTCACATGGGCTTCCAGTCCATAACTTCTTTGCTGGGACAGCAGGCAGCAGCTATGCAGCTGTGGTGGGTGCATTTACTGTGCGTTTACTGGAGTCTGACTGCCTACCTGCAGGTTCTGACTACCCTGTGGCTAGGGCATTTATAATTCACAGAATGGTTAAGGAATGCCCTGCAATTTTGAATGGAAGAAAATTAGGGTAGTCATAATTAGAAGCATTATAGTACGCCGTTTCAAAATAAAGGCAGCAATGTGAATATTTTATTCTTGGTTCCTGCCTCTTGCCTGTGAAATGTAACCCTGAGGAAGCTTTGGAGTTGTTCTTTGTCCTCTGCGTTCCTGACAATAATAGAAATTATTGTGAAAGGTTAATAACCATTGCGCATCAGAGGTGTATTATCTTTCACGTGGAAGAAAGGAAAGGCAACTACCTTCTTTGAATAAACCAAGGAGTATAGCATCTTGACTTCAGAGAGGAGGCAATAAATGCTAGAAGAACTCCCCAAAAGCAGCTACATCTCAGACTTATTAATTTTCAGGCTAACCTCACTTATAGACAAAAGCAAAATTTACCACTGATACTATTCAAAGCAGACACAGCTCCTGATATTATCTGTACAGATGCTATAGAGAAACTTAACCTTTCTTTTGAGACTTACTTTTACAAGTATCATCCTCTTGGTTTTGGACTTAGTTTGCATTTCAGTGGAAATGATGGATTATTTCTCAGCCGTAGGGAGGTTATTTCACAACCCTTCTCAGGGTTGTGGCTCTGGCAAGGTCAGTGGCAGGTTGGTAGTGAGTTGCTGGTCATGAGCTACTTCGTGGGTCTTGATTGATAGTGCAGCAAGGCACTGCTCAAAAGGGATGGCTCAAGGGTGTGCCTCATATGTGGCAACCTTCCACGTGTGGCCGGGCCGGTGGTCAGATGTCCCAGCCCAACCTCCCCTGGCTGCCCGGTCCGCACATGCATCTGAGCCATCTCCACTGGAGGTGTCTCAGCGTGAGGGGCTGGCATCCTGACCCTAGAGCTGGCAAGAGGTTGGCAGTCACCTACCTGCTATGTTCCCAAGGAAATATTGGGAGGGTAGACTCTAAATATTAAATGTGACACAAGCTGATTGTCCACAAAAGTTGCAAGTGACAGCTTTCCTCCTGTGCCTTGTAAAAATGCTGTGCTTTTTTAATTTGCTTCACTGCCCTCCCCTTATCCTCCTCCCCCCCCCCCCCCCCCCCCCCCGGACATTTGAATACCAGATTGAGCTTATTTTAAGATTCCTCAGGGCAGCGGCACTGCATTCCTTCCACTCTTCTATTCCTTACCACATTACCTCACCGCATCAGCACTTGTATCTCCCGCTGATGGCATCCAGTTTCCATTCCATTCACAGTGGCCAAGGATCATATCTCTGATCCACTTAGAAACACAATGATCTCTACCCCTGAGAATGCAAACACTTTCTCAGTCAAATCTATTGATCTACAGTGCTCTATTTCTGGCTTTCCATTCACTCACTTGATGTTCGGGATGCTGGGTGTTCTTTCTGGGGAAAGAGTTAACTTGGTTACTAGAAAATCTGTGGAGAACGCTTCTGCAGAATCCAAAGATAGATGTGATCTTTTGTACGCACTTGTGTGTGTACAAATACTACATTTCTTAACTGAGCAAAATTAAAACCTCCCAGAAAGCCTCACACCAAGCTCTGTGACAATGACAGGCAGAGTATGCTGTTGTATTCTTATTCCAAGCCAATTCATTGGGAGAGCTAACGTCCAGTTGAAACAGGCTAGCACAAGATGACTTCTGCAAGGGAGGACGTAAACAGATCTCACCCAGTATCCACACTGGGGGACTTCTAATCTGAAAAGAGGAGACCAACAAGAAAGGGCATTGGACGTGTGGGATGAAGTTGTGTGCCAAACATGCAAAATCAGTGAAAGTGCTTTAGTGAAAGACTAAAATTTTCTTAAGACTGCTGCTGCCCAAAGAGCATAAATCAGGAGATGGTGTGCCTTGGCTCGTAAGGGCTTGGCAGTGGGCTCACTGAAATAGCCAGGTAAGTCTCCTGCACCTCAGCTGAGCGCTTAGGCTCTGAGGGGAGTCATCATGGGTGCTCTCAGAAGTGTACTTGTCATGAAAAGCAGAGATTTGTGGGCATGAATATTCTAGCCTCTCTGCATAGGTTATGTATTGAAACAGGCTTCTCCAGGAGGGCAGTCTAATGGGTTTCACATGCTCCCCAGGAAATGCTCATCTTTCATCACTGATAGCACAGACTATAGAGCAAATACACCTACGTGCTTAAGTTTGACATTGTTGGTGTTCAGAGATATTCACCATCACTCAGAATGGGATTTTATTTCTTAAAATATGGGATTTTAAGGATCTTCAGGTATTGTTCAACATTGACCTTGAACTCATGTTTCAAAGAAACCCAGGCACCACAATGTTGAGTGAGCTATGCCTGAGTTGATTTAATTATCCAGACCTTAGACAATTTTGAAAATATTACCCGTAATTCATGTCTTCTGGGTTCTAGCTGAGTGCCCTGTTTTCTCTACTCATACATGACAAATGGAACCATGGTTTCTGTGTGTGTTTCTTTATACAGATGTTAGGTAACCACATGGGTCTAAGAGAAGATTTTTATTATTCAACATTTAGACTGCCAGGGGCATAGTAGCTAACCTGGTTTGCTCTTGACTGAGTTACCCTTTCTATCTCAGAAGGTGTTGCCCACCCCTCGTGGATGTGTTTAGTCTAATAGCTGAGCTAAGCAGGCAGGGATGGGAAGGGTCCTGGGTGAAATAGTTCTGGGGTTGATTGTTGTCATTATACACGGTGATAACCTTTCTTAGTATATCTATGAGACAGTTTGACTTCTTAAGGACTGGTCAATTTCTACACAGGAATTTACTCTGAAGCTAAACAGATATTGGCTTCCAATGCACAGTATTAGTATGCAGTCTATAGCGAGCTACCTTACTTCACTTTCTCCATGAGTGACATAGGTTTTCTTCCACTTTTTTTGTGAGTTTTGCCCTCAAAGACAGGTAATACAAAAAGTTACAGGTACACTTTGTAACATCCAGTCCTCTCGATTAAATCCTGTACCTTAGATACTTTCTCCCAGCAAGTGACACAGGCTGTAAATTGTTGGCATAAAATAAGAGAGACTAATTATTCTGAAGGTCTTATTAGTTGTGGGTTTTTGTTCGTTTTTCAGACTTCACTCCTAATACACCGTTCACTAATGCCTTTTCCTGTGAAAGAAAAGAGCACTGAACTCTTCCCTTCTACCTCCCTTATCTGTACGCGCATGCAGCACGTATGTGCACACCGCACCAGCAGATCTCACTAGCAGACAGTGGTTATCATAATGCGCCCGTCACCAAAGTGTTTCTGTATGGTTTTGGGCAGTGGCTTTATATGACTTCATTTTGTCAAGCCTCCCCCGTCCTGCCCCTCCTTATCCCTGTTCCAAATAAAGAACTTCAGAGGGCAAATGTGCCACTGTTGGTAGGCATGTGGCTACTGTTGCGTTACTGGGTTTTGTTTTGTTTTTTTGCCAACTACTTGACATTGTTTTACAGCTGGACTGTGCAGCTATTTCCAAAAGGCTCAGCTAATTCTGTTGTCCTTTTTTATCAAGGAAATTTTTGAGAAACCACAATAAAGCAGCTGTAACCCTGGTGATGCTTACAACTGCAGCCAAAAATAGAAATTGGTGCTTCATGCATTTTCTTAATGAGGGTACGGGTTTTTTTTCAGTGTGGTCCTTGACACCTTGCCAAGTTAGGTCTTGGCTGTAAACGTTTAGTGCAAGCTTTATAAATAGTCCTGGATAGATGGGGCATTTCTTTTCCCAGCGGTATGCCCTCTCCTGGCTGGGCTTTCTGGGGCTGCTCAGGGCAACTGTGCTCTTGGGACAGGACTGAGTGTTTGCAACGAGCCTGTCACGCCACAGCTGCTAACAGTGTTGAATGCCTCCAGGAGATGTGGGTCGCCTTGGGTTCCTCTTGGCTTTTTGGAGGAGGCTCAGCTTCTTGCAGGATTCGGCCTGTAAGCTTTTGTTATTAATAACTGCCTTCATGTTCATTTTGCTTACAGACAGAATTTATTTGACTTTCAACCATCAGTGGAAGTGGCCCTATAACTGGATTTTTATGCTCTCCCTGTACAAATAGAAAACCTTAGTTTATTTGCCAACTCAAATAAGAATTTATGGGTGTAGGCTTTTTTCTTCCTTTTTTTTTTTTTTTTTTCCTGTGGCACAGAACATGGCCAGTAATGGGTATGAAACAGCTCTGTGCTGGGATTTCATAATGTTCCCATAGGCAGGAGACAGAGAGAGGAGAGAGAAGGGAAGATGAATTAAAACTTTAGGAAAGTTCAGTCAACAAACTAAGTGCAGACATACTGATTTATAAAGATACTATAACTTTTAAACATGTACTTCCAATCTGAAGGACTGCAGTAGGAATTTAAAATATGACTATTTAATTTTTTTAAATTACATAAATTAAGTGAACAGCCCATTAATGGGATGCCATCAGGATCACATGGCCAATTCAGTTCAAGTTATATTATCTTGCTGGCCGGATTTGAATAAGAATTAAGAAATTACTATTCAAAGTAGTATGGGACATTGATCCTCATTCACAATGAAATCCGTCACCATAACTACCTGGAATTCCTCTGCTTTCTCAGAGGTGTTCCACTGAATCTTCTTTATGGAGCAACTAGAAGGGAACTGTATTAGTCGGAGGAAAAAAGCTGCTAATTAGTTGTTCTGCCTACATGTTAAATGAAGTCTTGTCCTGCAGAGAGTTTGCAGATAAGCAGCAAGACATGTCTAATGAATGGTAACCCAGATCCAATAGACGGTGAACTTCCTCCACTTGATCCATCGCTTGACTAAAGGTTCACCTCAGGAGCTATTTATCAGCCCTAGCAAGAGGAGTACGCCTCTTATTTAGCAGCTGACACTTCATATTTGAACTTGGCAGATCAGAGCATGTGTATTAGGGTTAACCAGGCTAAGTGATGCGCTTTAAGAATGCATTGTTCTCAGCGATGTATCTCCTACAATCTCTGTTGAGTTAAGTAACCAGAACTCCCAGTTATGTGCAACTGCTTGATTACTCTTTACCCACTTGAAAAATGGCTAAACAAGTTCAGTGCTACGTTTTGTCAAGAACATGTAAACAGTAAAGCAAAGAGCTGCTAAGAACAGGTAAGCAACTCCAGTTACAGTTTAAAGAAACAAAGTCAACATTATTAATCTTAACTATGTTCAGTTTATTTTATAAATGTTAATTTTACCAAGCAACAGCATTTTACTTGACTATTATTGTAGTGCATTCCAAGTCTAATTTCTGTGTTAATTAAAACGTGAATATCAGAATCTAATTCTGATTTTGCGGCCCCCCCCCCCCTTTTTTTTTTCTCTAGTTTAACTCTCTTGACTTGCTGCTAGAAAGAGGCTTCTGGATAGTGTCCTCATTAATATGCTTTATCTTTTGGTTAGCCCTGACATGGTCAGGCAGTTGGACTAGATGATCTTTAAAGGTCCCTTCCAAATGAACTATTCTATTCTATTCACGCTGGCATAAATGTGAGAATACTAGGCTCAGCATTTCAGCATGTTGAGATTAAAATCTTTTAAAACCTTTTACTGATGGAGAACACTTGGAATGGCAGATGCTGAGTATTTGCATTGTTAAACATTTACGAAATGTAATAGTTGTATGTAAATCCTAAAACGAACGCCACCAGAGAAGTTGTACATGCACACATCAATGAAAATTAGCATTCTGGAGTTTGAGTACAACGAAGGAAAGGCAATAGATGGTCACAAATGTTTGCGTTGCTTACCTTTACCTGATGTTTCGTAGACTGATATATATCAGTCTGACACAACACCAATGTTTGCTTAAGAAGATTGGCAAAAATTATTCATGTTATTTTTTTATGAAATCTTTTTGACACCTAGGCTCCCTTGCCTAAGGTCACAAATTATTGTCATAGGCTTCTCCCCCTCTTTTTGCTTACAATAAGTACCTACTGCAAGAGTGTAGTAGCAGAGAGTAATGTCAGCATGAATGTTCTTTTCAGTAATCCATTTTAAATGTTCACAAACCAAACACAAAATCACTGAATCATAAAACAGCTTGTGTTGGAAGGGACCTTAAAGACCATCCAGTTCCAACCCCCCTGCCATGGGCAGGGACACCTCCCACCAGACCAGGCTGCCAAAAGCCCCATCCAGCCTGGCCTTCCGGGGTCCCTGACCACTTCCAGGGATGGGGCATCCACAACTTCTCTGGGCAACCTGTTTCAGCCTCACTACCCTCTCAGTGAAGGATTTCTTCGTCATATCTAATCTAAATATACCCTCTTTTAGTTTAAAGCCATTACTTCTTGTCCTATCACTCCACCCCCTGACAAAGAGTCCCTCCCCAGCTTTCTTGTAGGTCCTCTTTAGGTACTAGAAGGCTTCTGTAAGGTCTCCCTGAAGCCTTCTCTTCTCCAGGATGAACAACCCCAACTCCATCAGCCTGTCTTTGTGAGAGAGGTGCTCCAGCCCCTTGGTCATCTTCGTGTCCCTCCTCTGGACTCGTTCTAATAGGTCCATGTCCTTCTCGTGCTGGGGGCCCCAGAGCTGAATGCAGTGCTCCAGACAGGGTCTCATGAAAGCACAGAGGGAAAATCACCTCTCTCGACCTGCTGGTCATGTTTCTTTGTATGTGGCCCAGGATTTGGTTAGTTTTCTGGGCTATGAGCATGCATTGCTGGCTCACATCGAGCTTTTCATCCACCAATACCCCCAAGCCCTTCTCCATAGGGCTGCTCTCAATCCACTCATCTCCCAGCCTATATTCATGCTCGATTGTTGCTGTGTTATGGAGCTGAGCACTCTACCACCCACAGATAGTTACCTATGATCTTAGGAAATAGAACAAAGCTTTTTTTTTTTTTTTAAATAAAAAAAGAAACAAAAAACTTTCTGTAGCATTCTTGCATGTCTTCACTCTTACCACCAATGAAATGGGAAATTGTGTTCTTACAGCTTTTATAGCCATGACTAAAGCAAAAAAGCCTGAAACCTCTGAGGAAAGACTGGACTAATAAGAATTGCATTCAAATTTTCAGCCCCATCTGGTCCAAAGACATTTTCAGAGAATCAGCTAGTGATGATCGCAATGCTAAACCTTTTGCTTTAGCTGCTGTGATGAGATTATCTTCGATAATAATTTTTGAAACACGGTACTTAACTAATTTTTAACTACAGATACCTTAATTTCTTAAGGTTACTTGGTACCAGTGTTCTGGTTTGACATTCAAACCCCAGTTCAGTGGAAGGCCATAGATAAGGATGCCAATAGGGCTGTGCTCTGCTATCTTTAGGTGATAACAAGAGAGGAAATTTATACCGTGAAAACCCAGTTTCCTGGTGGAGTATAAACTACAGCCAAAGATTTGTCATTAAAAACACACACTTGTATTACTCATTGCTCTTGTAATCATCTAAGCTGTAAACATGAGCCTGGATTTTACTTCATCAGTTGCTGCAGTGCAGAATTGTTAGGTCCCACGCTGACTGTATGCTAGCATTGGTGACTGTTTTGTGGTGGGACATAGATTTGAAAAAACAGAACAAAATTATTGGGAAGGAAGTAAACCAAGGAAGCATGATGTGGAATCTGCCTACGAGCACAACATACAATTATTTTTTTTTTGTGAATATAAACATTAACTGGAAGAAATGAAAAGTAAACTTCATGGAGGTGGTCCTCTGACAGCATCGTGATGTATATTTTTTAAGGATGCTGAAGTGTTGTGTTTGTAGTGTGGTAGCAACTAGAGACTTCTGTCCCTTTGTTCTAAGCAAAAAGCAAGCATATATCAAAATGACAGTTTCTACCATACAGTGACTCAGCTGAGACCGATTTTAAAAGCTTTTCTGAAATTCTGGTAGTTTGCTCCTCTGTTGTTTCATCTTCAAACATTTTGGTTTTCATTGGCGTTTGAATAGTGTCACCCTGCCCACAGAGTTTTGTTCAACTAGTCAGAAAAAATCCCTTCAGCGTGCTCTACGTGGCCAATGACAACTATCCAACAACAGTTGGAATGGATTTGTTGTTGCAGGGTCAATTAAATTTATATAAATTTATTAAAAATAGAATCAAATCTAAGGAAGTGAAAACCTACCAAAGACCAGGGACAAATAACTTGAGGCAGGTGTGTGTCTGGGGGTGGTTATGCAAACTAACCAATTAGAAGCTGCCTGGCACTCCTTCTGCTTGGCTGTCAGGTGGTTTTTTAAGTTTTCTCCTTACCTGTCTCTCACCTTAATTTTGCCTGTGAAATGGAAATATAAAATGAGCTTGTATGACACCAGGATGGAAAACGTTTGCAGTTCCTAAATTCTGAAGTCTGCTGTGATGTACGGAGCAAGGGGAATATCCACTCTCCCGTGTCAGGAAGCATGAAGGGAATTTTCCGGTGTCAAAAATGAGTACCTGAGCAAGATGCTTCTTGCTTTTATTCTTTTTCCTTTGAACACATGTATAAATGCTTTTGTATGCAAAGCCCCATGTTCATACAACAGTGGTGATCTGATCAAAGTTCTTGTTACGACACTTCCCTTTGAATATGCATTGTAAGCTCCCCCTGCTTTGTTTACTGCTAAGCTGTGTTGGACCACACAGCTCTGGAGAAGAAAAAATACTTTAATTGAAGCTTTGCTTTGCATTTGCATCTCTTCTGTTGTTCTGAGTTTCTGTTCAAGAAATTACTTGGGGACGTGTGTAGGTTGAGCTCTGTTCAGGAAGGCACGTGAGGCTGCGCCTGTCTCCAGTTCTGTGTAGCACAAGCTGAAACCTTGCCAAAATTCACAACCATTTCTTGAAACAGTGTTGGTTAGGAGCGAAGTTGGGGCATGGAGGGACTTGAAACAGCCTCCCAATCCACCTTATGTTTGCTGAGTGATTACTGCTGGGCCCTGTTTTGTTCCCCAGTAAAGAGCATGGCAGCTCTTCCAGTGCCTCACTGCTGGTGCTGGCGCTGACAGGGGACCGGAGCTGCCTGCAGAGTGGGGCACTGTGCCTTCACTTGCCGTGTCTGCATCGATGCAGCACTGTAGTGGCAGCTGTGCTTTTTAAACAGCTTCTCCTCCCCATGCTCCCCCCGCCCCAGTAGAGTAAGCTGACCAGATCTGCAGTTTATAAAACTGGGACAGCCTGGCAGGGGATAGAGTTGTCCACGAAGCATCTTCGGGGGATAATAATATCAGTAATAGAATGACTGCCACAACAATTGCAGAGAGGAGAATTGCAGTGTGCGCGTGTGTCTCTGTGTACACACAGTAAACAGTTCTCTTAAAGAGGGAGATGGAAAAAGCTCCCAGGTTCAGTGCTGGTTTGCACTGGAGCTGTGGCAAATCACTGAACAGCTGAACTCCAGATCGTGTGTTGCTGTAAACTCTTCACCTCAGCATTATTTGGAGAGAAGAAGGGCTGCAAGAATTGGTTTAAATAAATAAACAGAGCTTGCAAGGATTCTTTCAAGCTCTCGCTGATCAGGTCTTCGGCTAGAAGTAAAATATTGTGGATGACAAAAAGCAACCACTCTCACACGAGCAGTGTTTTTCTTCTCTCACTGCGTATCTCTCTTTGTACCAGGCACCCAAGCGCGGCTCCTCTGATTTCTTCGTTCTCATCTGGTCCAACAGAGCCGGCGCTTGTTGACTTTGGGGGCACGATGCAGGGTCTGGCTGTTTTCTCTGGCCTTTCCTGACGTTGTGTCAGTGGGGTGAAGTGAGGGAAGGCAAAGCAGTGGCACTGCAGGCTTCTGAAGCTCTGTTAGCGTATCTGGGGGAAGAACGGCGACTGCTGCACAAAGTACCATGTTGGTTTGTATGTTTGCCTTAAACTTTAAAGGGCAACCGTTTTTTTTTTTCCTCTCCTGTGTGTATTTTAAACTGATCCATAGAGAAAATGAAGCACAATTTGAAACAATCTTTGTTTCTTCTGTTCTGTCGAGGCCTCGGGGGCAAAGAACAGCAAACAGTCCAAGGTGGTGTTTGAATACCAGTCTTGTTCAGAAATCTTAGTTCAACAAAGCAGTATTTACTTGTTGCTGGTGGGACAGCTGATGTTCAGCTATACTACCTGGCTAACAGTCTTCAAAGGGGCATTAGCAGCAAGAATTAAAAACATGTACAAGGATTGGGTTACCTGGGGAAGATTATAGCAAGGCTGTCAGTTTTTCACTTTTTCCTCAGCCTCTAAAGCTGCACAGATGCTCAGAAACATCCTTCTATTTGGTCACTGTTGCTGGCTACCACATCGATCCTTGGTACAGACAAAACTTTTTTTTTTTTTTTCTCCATCACAGTTAATCATATGTTTTAAGTAGTCAAATACAGATAAGTCTCAACTGTCTCATAGCTTGGCAAATGTCATATGGTTGTAGACCACATAATCAGTACATTTTAAGCAACTTCCATCATAAAGAAAATTGGAAAGACACAAGAAATTAGTGGCAGGTAGCTTTTTCTTTTAATATAGCGATAGGACCAAATTTAGATGAGGTGAAACTGGGACCATAAGTCAGATGTGGTTTTTTTTTCCTCTTTAATTTACAGAAGACAGCAAACTGATAAAGCAGGAGGAAGATTGCATTTGTTAAAAGCCTCTGATATCTTGAAAGTGATATACATCATTCCATTTCTCAGCTTTTGCTTTTGTCTAAACAACTTAAAGACAAAAACTAGACCACCTATTTTGTGTACACAGGCAGTTATCTATTTACCCAGATACATCAGTGTGTGTACATGTATATATAAACACGTGCCCCTATACATGTACTTTTAGAATGCTCTTCAGTCTTTTTTTTTTCTGAACTCCTAGATTTCAGCGTTTGACCCCCTACTTAAAAAAAAAAAAAAAAAGATTAAGCAGGGCCCATTATTTTGACATCAAATGCAAGCCCTAAACCGTTGCTAGGATACTGAACGTGGCACTATAATATTGCCTTGTTGTAAGGTTATATTGTCTTAAGTGTGAGGAGCGGGCCATATTATAAATCTAAGTTGGTAGAAGAGATAACAATTGCTTCTCTTACGCTGTAATTAAAAGGAGGGGAATGGGTATGAAACAGTTTGGTCATGTGCTCTGGTTTTATTTGGACAATAAGCGAAGCACTATCAATAAGCGATTTCATTACAGTCGGTATGGGTTTTGTCTACTTTCAGTTTCCATCTGCGTTAATTTAGAGTAACTCCATGGGTTTATTATTGATTGACACCAGTTAAGCAATGCTAAAATTTGGCTGTGATGTCAGACATCTTCATTTTCTCTCTTTATTTTTCTTTTGTGATCATATGAATTGAACGTGTGTGAGTTGGGTTCCAATTTCAGCAGTTTCAGTTCAGGGTTGTTGTCTTTCTCTTTATATAGGGCTCAAATGAGCTGCAAACTTGGTGTATTGTGACTAGAAAAAATGTTTGCCTTTGATTATTGTTGCAGACTTGGGGAGCTGTATAATTGCCTCAGATGTCACATCTAAATTGGCTCAGATGCAATGTCTAAATGAGCCAAAGCCAGTACATGTGTGACCACACGAAAAAGAAGTGGATGTTTTTATTACTTTTAATTTGTTTTGTCTTTTGGGGAGGAAAAATAAACAGAACTAGAAAAATTGAGTGGTTTTTTTTTGTGTTTTGGGTGGTTTTTTTTAATCCTAGCAAGCTGTGTTGTGGAATGGCAGTGGTTTATATGCAGTCCCTGTGTGCGATCACAGTCATAAAGCAGCAGGCTCACATGGAGTGAAAGTCTGTACTCCACTGTAGAGTCAAAGTCTCCATCGAAGGGGGGAAAAAAAAGGTCTTTGACTCTCTATCCCTGAGGGAAGGAAAAAAAAAAAAAAGGTAGAAAGGGGTAGGTGGAAGTGGCACTGAACATATCTACCTCCAGGGTTAAGTTGCCAACTAAGCATCTAGTGGTTCAGATCAACATGGCAGCATGCACAACTCTGGAAGTTACCCACTGATTCTTGGCTTCTCCATCAGTGTTGAGGCAGACAGGTCATATGCTGCTCCATGTGTCTCATCAAGATGCAAAAGGAGCTTTTACTGTACATTAGTAATGCAGGTGTGTATGTTGAAACCACAGCTTACCAAGTTGAAGGGACATCCTAGCTGTTATCTCAGAAAAGCAGCATAATTTGGAGGTGGATGATAGTAATTGTGTTGCTTGTAGCCAAAACAGTGCACCTTTGGATGGAGCATGACAAAACAAGATGGGATGGGTCTAACTGGAGCTATTAAAGAGGTTAGTGCCTTCACAGAGCAAGGTAATGTGAGCTTTCCTGCTCTGGGAGTAGGCGCAGTGAGTGAAGCTACTGAAAGTTGGACTGGAGAGCTCTTTTGAGCGACTGGTGAGACAACTGGTCAACAGTGGTGAGCAACAACACCTTAAGACAGCACAGCTGCTTCCAGCAGGTTTCTCTGTCGCTGCTCCCATGATCACCAAGGTGTACCCAGTTTGGGAAGCACTTTGGGCCTTATTCCTTGTGTTGCCACAACACAAGGAGCTTTCTTCTTTGGGAGTTAACAGTCAGGGATCATGTGTTCAGCGTTCATTTAGTTGAACCCCAAGTTAATGGCTAAGAAGGTATTTTCAACCCATTGGCTAATAAAGACAGCAGTTCTGGACACCTGGTTTAGGCTGCATAGCTAAGTTTTAGCAGGCTGAGTTATGTCTGGCAGGTATTGATTGCAATGACTATATGAAGTCCATAGTGTTGCAACACCAGTAAGAGAAGGTGTTTCTACTTTGCATTATTTGGCAGCAATTATTTTAGGGCCATTTTAGTTGAATGATGAAACCTTTCTATGTCTATTTAATCACATCTGTGCAAATATCAAGTTAATTGTTGCAGTGTCTCTTTTAAGATATTTACCTTATCTTTTCTATTTTATGTCTAAAGACGCATAGACGCAGCCCCTAGGCTGACTTTTGAAAAGTCAGATTTCTGTGTCAGGTGTCTCCTAGTTCTCTGGGTTCAGGACAGTGCAACTTCAGAAATGCAACTATGAGCCTAATCAAAATAAAGTTGGATGTGCAATAACAAAAGTAGAAAACGGTCTACATATTTTGGCTAAAAAGCCTTTTCCAAGGTCAAAAAGAGAACCAGTAGCAGAGCCAGGAATAGAACTGTTATCTCTCAGGCCTTTTTCTTTTGCTTCTGTCCCAAAAGACACTATGCAAGGTACAATATCCATTTGACAAATTGCACAGTTATGTGATGAATTGCATTTATAATGCACATTTTATGGCCTCTTTTGGCCACTTCCTACTAATCCATCTTTCCTGGGGTATATTCTTAACACTCCACAGCTCTCAGTGGCTATTAAACAACAACACAAAAATGTTCTTTTCTCCCAAATGTAGAATTTACTGCAACTTCTTTGGTCTGAAGCGGAGGCTTCAGAAAAAGCCTGAAAATATTCAGGCCTGCTCAAGTGACAGGTAAAAAGCCTGATGTCCTTCAGCCTAAGGGGGTGGGAAATAATTTTGTATGACAAAAGGGTGATGGGAATTTCCCAGTTTCTTGTTAAACACTTAAATTCCTTCTACCCCCGCATGCATAAAAGGTCTGGTATTTTTACATAATTCTTTGATTTGGTACCAAATTTAATTTGAATTCTTCATAAGACTTGCATCCTTCAGTCAAAGCTTTGCCAGTCATTACTCATACCAAATCTGTAGCCATCAGAAATTACTTCTTGTCACCATGTATGCAACATACGTATATATACACTCACAGACTTATTAATAACATGAGTATTTCAGAATATAAAATGGTTATTTATTGTAGTTTAAATTTCTTGGGGTTTATTGCAATAAATACTTATGTCCTGTGATGTGTAGGATAAAGTTACTGGACTGGGGCCTGAGTTGCTGGGACATGTATAGGCATAGGTTAAAGAAGTACCTGTAATCAGGACAGCTGGAGTTGAATGAAGTCCAGTAGGGCTTATGGGCATCCTTGAAGTTAAGCAAATAAGATCCTGAATAATGATGCATTTAAAGTATATTCTTAAGAGTTATTTTGAGCTGAAGACTCCTCAAAGTTTTTGAGGTGTCTTCATGGTGAGAGATAGATTTTTGGGATTGTAGTTGTATTGCTGCTACTCATGCATTGTGGTCTTAGAAATGTCATCTAACCTTTCTTTCACCAAATGTATATACCTTTAAAACAGGTATAACAACACCTACTTCTCAGAGGTCTTGTGAGAATTAATGAATAGTAAATTGCTTTGAAACTCTTTTCTGAAAGTTAGTTATTACAGAGGTACCAGGTAGTGTAATTCACAGATTCACAGATTTCTCTAGGTTGGAAGAGACCTCAAGATCATCGAGTCCAACCTCCGACCTACACTAAGTACTCCACTAAACCATATCCCTAAGCTCTACATCTAAACGTCTTTTAAAGACCTCCAGGGATGGTGACTCCACCACCTCCCTGGGCAGCCCGTTCCAATGCTTAATAACCCTTTCGGTAAAGAAGTACTTCCTAACATCCAACCTAAAACTCCCCTGTCGCAACTTTAGCCCATTCCCCCTCGTCCTGTCACTAGGCACGTGGGAGAATAGACCAACCCCCACCTCGCTACAGCCTCCTTTCAGGTAACTGTAGAGAGCGATGAGGTCGCCCCTGAGCCTCCTCTTCTCCAGGCTGAACAATCCCAGCTCCCTCAGCCGCTCCTCGTAAGACTTGTTCTCCAGACCCCTCACCAGCTTGGTCGCCCTTCTCTGGACTCGCTCGAGCACGTCCATGTCCTTCCTGTAGCGAGGGGCCCAAAACTGAACACAGTACTCGAGGTGCGGCCGTTCATGTCTGTAATACTGTCTCTATATAAATACTTGTGGTTTGAAAGCACAGTTTATTTATTTAAAAAAAAAAAAAGTTAAATACGTGTGTGTGTGTTTCAGAGTGCAAACCTGAAAATATTGCTATAAAACTCGGTCTTAAGCTGCGTGACAGAGGGCATAGGAAAAAAAACACCTTTAAGAGAAGTTACCTTTACTCTAAATTAACATCGTGAATGTACTTAATTTTGAACTAACCTTATGGCCCCTTTGTCTGTCCATCCTTGTCCCTAGAAGATTGGGAGAAATAAGCTTATTACCACACTGGCTTTATCCTCTTGCCTTGGGCATTTTATACTGTGTTCCAGAAATCATGAACCAGGAAAAAAAAAATGTTTATTTTTAAATGTGAAACTATGTGGACAGTATTATTGTTGCATTTCTTGAGATGTGTCCAGAATTCAAACCTGGAAGCAATAGACATGCAAGAGTGAAATTAGCCCTAGACAGTTAATAAATTCTGAGCAGAGATGCATAAATCAGTGAGGGTATTTTTCAAACTTTTTCTTTTTCCAGAGGGTGGGCATGGGGGAGGGGAAATGTCTTTGGAGAATTGTTTTCTATCAGTTCAGAAAATAGAGAAAAGAATTCAGCAATACCCAGTGCTGGTTAGCAGATTGTCATTTTTGGGTTTGATGTTCCTGGGTTTAATTGTCTTTCATGTGAACAATGGCAGGAGCTCTCTAGTGTGCCATGTGAGCATGATAAAAGGGGGCCGTTCTTGCATAGCAATGCCTTTTTTTTATTATTAGCGTAAAAAATTAGCAAGCTGGAAGTCGTTAGAAGGAGTTCCATTGGCATTAATTGTAATGCAGCCTGAATTTGTTTGCAGACCAGTGCGGCAAGACAATAGCAGCAGGGAAAAAAAAGCAATATTAATAGCCTTTTACTTATTGTATCGTTTTAGTGAGCCTTAATAAGGTGTCTGCTGTCAACTGGAATTTATTAAAAAAAAAAAAAAGACATGGTAATTGATGTATTGCAGTAAGTATGGATGAGGGCTCAACTTGATTAATGTATGAGTTGGCTTTTTAAGGCATTTTAAAAAGGCTT